>NW_024424564.1:51849455-51906666 GCF_017311325.1 Ursus maritimus
TTTTTTTTTTTTTTTTTAAGATTTTATTTATTTATTTGAGAGAGAAAGAGACAGCCAGTGAGTGAGGGAACACAAGCAGGGGGAGTGGGAGAGGAAGAAGCAGGCTCCCAGCAGAAGAGCCTGATGTGGGGCTCGATCCCAGGACCCTGGGATCCCGCCCTGAGCTGAAGGCAGATGTTTATAAACGACTGAGCCACCCACGCGCCCCAAAAATGTTGATTCTTAACAACTGAAGTTACATGGTTTATTTTATTAAGAATTTTTTTCCCCTCGAATGTTTACTCTGCTACTCTGAACACAAGATTGTTGGTGAGGAAAGTGACCGTCTTGTTGTTACGGGGGAACGTTTCAGTAATAGGAAGGGTTTGCACTGTGTCTGTCGGGCTTCTCCAGAGAAACAACTAATAGAACGGGTCCATCTATCTGTCTACACCTAGGAGACTTATCGTGACAGATCGGCTCGCGTGATTGGAGCCCCCCATCTGTCCACAGCCGCACACCCAGCAGAGCGGGAGCTGTGGTTCCGAGGCGGGCGAGCCAGGAGGGCCGGGGCCGGGGGTGGAGGAGGGTGAATCCCGCCTTCCTCCACATGTTTGTGCTGTTCGGGCCCTCAGTTGATGGCGTGAGGCCCGTCCGTGCCGTCCACGTCGGGAGAGGCTCCTCTGCTTTGCTCAGTCTGCCGGTTAAATTCTGTTCCCTTCTGGAAACATGCTCGCAGACCCAGCCAGAAGGAATGTGGGATCCGGTGTCCAGGCCTTCTGTGCCCAGTCCAGCTGACACTTAGGATTAACTGCCACAAACACCTTTCGGCTTTGTAACTTCTTCGGCGTTTGAGCAAAGCTGGAGAGCTCACAAGCATTGCCTTCCTGAAACATCCCCAGGGGAGCTGGTGCTGTCCTCACGTTACACGAGGACAGAGGGGAGAGGCACTGCTCCCCCCCTGTCAGATTACACCTGTTAGTGACGTGTGCAGGTCTAAATGGGTCTAGGCATCCAGCACGTTGTTCACGGAGGCCGGGTTGAACATTGGGTGCCATGCCGGGCCCTGGACGTAGTGAGGTACACAGATCGCCTTCCTCCTGTATGGGGGCTGCCTCATGCTCCTCTCGCCCCCCCCCCCTCGCCCGGCCTCTGTTGTGCTGCTGTGACTCCCGAGCCTGCAGGCTGTTTCGGCCCCACAGGGTGAGGGCTGGTCCACTGCATGTCCTTCATCAGCCCACGTGGAGGGGACCGCAGCGTCTCGCATCTGGGGCCAGCCCCATGGGACCCGTGTGGGCTCGGCCACTCCAGCTCTTCTGGATTCTGGATTCGGCTGAAGGGCCAGACTACAGAGTACGGGGTGTGCTGATTAGAGGGGCTGGCAGCACGGGCAGGTCCGCGCCCCATCAGACAGAGTAGGACGGAGGACCAGAAGGCACAGGAGAATGAAAGCCTCTCCCTTACTTCCTCCCCCAGGTGGTGGGAGGGCCATGGCTGCACAGGCGGGGGGCTGCATGGCTGAACATTGTCGGGTTTTCTCCCAAAGCTGTGGTCAGCTCAGGGGTTCACCTGCCTCACTTCCCTTCCCGCTCACTCTGGCTAGCCCGGGGTTGCCCCCCACCCCAGCAAGGGAGCAGCAGTGAGCTTGGCCCTGGGCTCCCTTTCTGGGGAACCCAGGGGTGGTGGGCTGAGACATGACCCCTCAAGGTGTCCATGTGACTATTACCTCCTTAGGTGGCAAAAAGGAGTCTGCGGATGTAACGCAGGGGTCTTGGTTTGGGAGATGATCCTGGGTCACCCCAGGTGGGCCTAGGGCCGGCACAAGGGTCCTTACAGGAGGGGGGCAGGGGAGATTGGCCCGCACGTGAAGATGCAGCATGATGACAGAAGCGGGTGCTATGTCATGGGCTTGGAAGGTGCAGGAAGGGCCCAGGTGCCAAGGGTGCGGGCGTCGTCTGGAAGCTGGAAGAGGTGAGGAAATGGATTTTCCTCTAGAGCCTCAGAAGGAGCCAGGCCTCCCGACACCGTGACCGTCGGCCGATGCAGTTAGTGTCGGACTTCTGACCTCCAGGGCTGTACGACAATACTCTGGTGCTGTGTGGGCCACCAAATCTGGGGTCGTCTGTTAGAGCAGCCGTAGGAAACGAAGACACCAGGCCAGGTCACCTGCCTTCCCCTGCTGGCTCCGCTGAGCACCTGGGCCGCACCGGGCGGGCCTTGCGACTTTGCCGGGTTCCTGGAAGGGCCAGCTGTGAGACACTGAGCCGTCTGCTCCTCTGGCCGTCCCGCCAGCCTAGAGTACCTGTGCCAGGAGACGGGCAGTTTCTGGAAGGTTCTGCCTGCTCAGGCTGCAGGCAGCATCTCGAGGCAGGCTCGCAGCCTATTTTTCACTTTTTCCAGCCTTTTCCAAAGTAAGCGTGAACACAGCAAGTGGGCCGGCCGTGCCGGGTTGGCTGGCTGGGGATTGTTAGTCGCTGTGACGGCTGCGTGGAGGGGTGGGTGGGAAACATTAGTTCTCACCAATCAGCCTATTTCAACAGAGACATGGGCGGGTGGTGGCATGGGGGACGCCAGGGCTGAGCTTCGGCTGCCCTTCGGTTCGCTCATGTTCGCCACGCGTGTGGGGTGCTGGCTGTGGGGCCTGGGCGTACCCCTGAGTCAGGGTCTGCTGCCGTCAGCACCAGCTTCTCCTCGCTGGGGGAATAGTGGTCCCAAGGCCGCAGCGGCGTGTGTGCAGAGTTAGGGGGGAGCTGGGAGGGTCAGCCCACCATCCTCTCCTGGGGCTGGAGGCCAGCACCACGGCCTGTCCCTGGGGGTGGGGTGTGGGGGAGGAAAGCCCAGCCTGTGTCACTTCTTGCCTCCCCTTTTGGCTCGCTGCTGAGTCCACCCAGATGTGAGGTGAGGGAGGCCGGCCCCCTAAGCCCACCCTCACTTCTGACACTAATTACAAGTTTGGGGTCCCCAAGACGACCTGTAGGTGTGACACTAGGAAGACTCCCAGAACTCACCGAATGATACTTGCTGTTAGGGTTCATCACGGTGAAAGGATACAGGTGAAAGTCAGCCAGGGGAGGAGGCACCTAGGGCAGGCCCGGGAGGGCACCGAACGTGGCATTTCCAGGTGTCTCCTGGTGGCATCGTGGACCGCGTCACTCACTGGCAATGATATGACAGTATTCTCTGAGCAGCGCTAGCCAGGGAAGGTCCCCGAGCCTCATGGTCCAGAGTGCCATCCCGTAGGCATGACTCACTGCCCTGGGGACTAGCCTGTCTCCGGCGATGAGTGTGGCCCAAAGCCTCCACCCTAAGCCACGTTGGTCCTTTTTGGCCAGCCCAAGGCCCCCATGTAAACCCTGTGGCAGGACGCTCCAGGGACTAGAGACCACCACCCAGAGGCCAAGGCCCAGGCCAGCCTGTGCTCCGGGCAAGGTTAGAGTCTGCACCTGGCCTGTGAACTTGCCGCCCCCAGCACGGAGAACTCTTCTCCACCTGTCCGTGTTCTCCCGATGTTCCGTCCTCGGAGACACGGTCTCCAGCCCACGCCCGCCCTGCCCCTGTGCTCCGCATCCCCCCTCCTTGCCTTGGCTGGTTTTCTCACCCCGGCTTTCCCTGGCCTGGAACGGTACACTTCCTTGTCTCCTCCCTCTTGAACGGAAGCCTGTGCAGTGAATGTCAGATTTTGCTCCCCGCCGAATCCCCAGTGCCCGGAGGTGTGCCCGCACACAGCGGTGCAGATCCCCACTGGCAAGGTGAGTGGTGAGGGTGTGAGGTGGTGTGTCAGAACCACCTGTAAGGGGCGTGTGGCTGAGGGACTAGGCGGGACTTTTTGCCACACCCCAGACCTACAGAGTCTGAATCTTGGGAAAGGGGCTCTGGGAGTATGGGGCGAGGGTCAGGGGTCCTTGTGAATTGGATGCTGACACAGGTGGTCCCAGGAGCCCCACTTGGGAACCGGAGGTGGATGGCCAGTCTTGGTGATTCCAACAGAACACCTCCATGCACTCGACCTGCGTGGTTCTTAACTGCTTTTCACACCACTTTCTACCGTGGACGTTCCTTGTCCACGCTGCTCGTTGATTACGTCCGAGGAGGCCTGCTAGTGGTCCTTTGCAGGGATTCTGCTCAGAAAGGGCGTTTTCGGTGGGGAGCGTGGACCACACACAGGCCTGAGCAGCTCAGGGGTGAGGTCGGCCGACACCCCGACCCTCTGGGCACCCGCAGGACAGCTCTGAGGCAGCACGGTCAGTCCCCTTGTTTTCTTGCTCTGTTCTCTGTCCTCTGCTCTTTTTTACCTCTTGTCTTGGCCCCTGTCCTGTCTCCCTCTGTAGACTTAGCCCCGCTGACCCCGCTACGGCAGGACTGTCACTGTTTCAAATATTGTGAGCTGCCCTCTGCTTCCTCTAAAACAGAGCGCTGGCTCCGGCTAAGCCAGGCATGAAGAATGAGGTGGTTCATTCAGAAATTCTTTGAGCGTCTCTTCGCATACTGGGCGTTAAGGGGGGACGGGGCAAGGTGCGCCTGGCCTCCGGCTTCCTTGATTCCAACCTGGGCCCAGACGAAAGTGGGAGCGCAGTGGCGGCGTGCGGGGCGCAGCGGATCCGGCGAGTTATCCCGCCTTACCGCTGTCTGGCAGGCGCGGTGGCAGGTGCAGGGGGCAGGGGAGGGGCAGGCCTGCCGTGGGAACTGGGAAGTGGGCACGAGCGTCCCGCGGGTTCAAGAGCCTGAAAGACTTCCTGCCACGTCCTCTCGCTGGCGTTTGTGCCGCAGGCGTTTTCTCTAGCATCCTCCGGAAGCTCCCTGTACTACTGGGCCAACAGCTCGTGCGGCCTGGGCAGATTGCAGTTTATAGATGAGGCACTTTATGTTGTTAATGATTCCTCGAAAGACAGCGTGGCGCTTGTCATGCTTTCCAGAATAAAGAGCCGGAGAAAGGCCTGCGCGCTCGGAAGCACGCGGGTCCAAGGCGAGCTGACCGTGTTGTTACCCGGGGTACCCTGTTCTCCCCATGAGCAGATTTCACATCTCATTTCCCAGTTTATTGGACAAGACTCTTCCTGGCTGTGAAGCTCTGTTTGCTTCCTCCCTGTGTCCCCATGAAGAAAATCAGCTGCAGAAAAATGATCCTCTGGGCGGAAGGCGGTGCTGTTAGCGCCCGAGCCGCGTGGAGACGCCCCTGTGATGTGTCCCGCCAGCCGGCCCCCCGCCTGTGCAGTCAAGCCCGCATCAGTGGATTGAGCAGCGACGAGCCTGTTTGGAAGTGATTAAAACATAGCTGTCATAGCTTTGGGGAAGACAGCCCACAGGTCCTGATTATCATTCAGAAGGAACGAGAGGAAAAGTAATTGTTTATTCTGCTTAAGGCAAGCCTGTAAAACATACGTGCCAAGGGCATCATTAATGTGTGTCCTAGACATTTGCCTGCAGGATTTGGGGTTTGCAAATGAGCACGTCCGAGAAATAATGATTGGTGCTATCTTGGAAAAGTCTTGCGAGAAACAGGATTAAGACAGGCGAGCGGGGTGGGGGTGGGGGGATAGAATGGCGGTGTGTGGTGGTGTCCGGGAGGACAGTGCATGTCCGTGGGGGCGGCGGTGAAATTGGGTGCCGGGTAGCTTTGGCTTCCCAGAGCTGACCCCCGTGGCCTGTTGTGGGGAGTGGGAGCTTCAACCCTTTCTGTCCTGTTTTATAATCGTTCAGGTCAGTGATTGGATGGGATATTTAAGTTTTTGTTTCTTCGTGGCAGAAGTGTCTCGTGTGTTCACCGGCAGGACCGAGCTCCGGGCAAGGCGTGCCCAAGAGACTGGCCCAGGTCTGTAGGCAATGCTGTAGGTGGTTCGAGCACCTTCTGTGGGTCTGTCTGTTGCAAGCGTAGCCACTGGCGATATGTCACTGAGCCAAACAAAGGCCCAACCCTTGTGGAGCAGACAGGCCAGCTGGGGAGACAGATTTGGTGAATGAATGTATGGTCAGGTGGCCATGAGTGCTTTGAAGGAGGCTCAAACAAGAAGCAGGGTGGCTTCCTCTCCCTCTGTTCTGGGTATGCTGGTCAGGGAGGTGGCATTTGAACCAAGAGCTGCTTGTTGGTACCTAGGGCAAGAATGTCACCGGAGAGGCAAGAGCAAGTGCAAAGGTCCTGTGGTATGCATGGACTTGGTGTGTTTAAAGACCAGCAAGGAGGGCAGTGTGGCAGGAGCCTCGTGAACAAGGACAGTGGTCAGAGATAAGATCAGAAGTGGCGGGGTGTTAGACTCCCGGTAGGGTGGGAACCAGCTCTTTCTAGTAGCCGAGGGAGGAGGAGATGGGCCAGGCTCCTCTGTCCTCCTGTGTATACCCTTCCTGCATGTGGCCTTCCCAGCATGCAGCTGTGACGCCTTCACGGCCCCATGTGGAGCAGAGCTGAGGTCATGTTTGTATCTCCCATGCCTGGGGTGGTGTCTGGCCTATACTAGGTGCTGCTGGTTATGCTGAGTAAATCAGAGAAGAGCTTTCCATACGCAGAGAGCACCAGGGATGGTCACCCTAACATCTGTGTAGATCACTGTAGCCGCTTAGAACTGCCAACGAGGCCATCGCACGAATCCTCAGGACGGCCCTGCAGAAGTAGGGGTGAACGTCTGCAGTCCAGAGATGAATCGAGTAAGTGCTTTACGGAGATGCGATTCACATAGCATCCAGTTCAGGGGTGACGAGGCCCCTCCTGAAGTCATGCGGCCATCGCCTCAACCAATTTAAGAACATTTTCAGTTACTCCTGAGTGAAACCCCACACCCATCAACAGGCAGTCCCTGTTCCTTCCCCGTCCCCGCGCTGGCAGCCACTCCGTCTCTGCAGAATTATCCTATCTCTATAGACTTGCCGATTTCTGGGTATTTCGTATAAGGAGAATCATTCCATATGTGGCCTTTCGTGACTGGTTTCTTTCACTTGGCGTAGCGTTCGGATGTTTCATCCACGTCGTAGCAGGTGTTAGTACTTTATTCCTTTTCATGGCTGAATAATATTCCACTGTGTGGATAGACTACTCTGTGTTTACTCATTCATCTGTCAATGGACCGTGGGCTGTGTCTGCCTTTTGGCTGTTTTGAATAGTGGATATTTTGAACATCCATGTACGAGGTTTTGCGTGGACACGTGTTTTCGGTATTGTCTTTCGGTGCATACCTGGGAGTGGAATTGCTGGGTCAGATGAGAAATCTGTGTTTAACCTTTGAGAAACTGCCAGACTGTGCTGCAAGTGGCTGTAATATTTTATATGCTTTCAGCGACGTGGGAGAAGTTCCAGTTTCTCCACATCCTTGCCAACACTTTTTATTGTACGTCTTTTTAATTCCAGTACCGTCGTTGGTATGAAATGGTATCTCACCATGGTTTTGACTTGCGTTTGCCTAATTGTGGTGATATTGACCATCGTTTCATGCATTGGGCACGTGGGTGCTTCTTTGGAGAAATGTCTCCCCAGATCTTTTGCCCGTTTAAAAATTGGCTGTCTCTTTGTTGTTGAGTTTTAAGAGTACTTAACACATTCTAGGTACAAACCCTTTCTCAGAGGATTTTGCAGAACCGTTTCCCATTCTGTGGGTTATCTTTTTACTTTCTTGTAGATCTCTCTCTCTCTCTCTCTTTTTTTTTTTTTAAGATTTTATTCATTTATTTGAGAGAGCACAAGCGGTGGGGGGGAGTAGAGGGAGAGGGAGGAGCAGTCTCCCTGCTGAGCAGGGAGCCTGACGTGGACGTGGGACTCGATCCCAGCACCCTGGGATCATGACCCTAGCCGAAGGCAGACACTTAACTGACTGAGCCACGCAGGTGCCCCTTTGCTGGCATCTTTGGAAGGACAAAAGTCTTTAGTGTTAAGTCCCGTTTATCTGTTGTTTCTTTTGTGGTTTGTGCTTTTGGTGTCGTAGCTTAGAAATCATTACTTAATCCAAGTTCATGAAGGTCAACTCTGCTTTTTAAGACGTTTATATAGTGTTCATTTTTACATTGAGGTCTTTGATCCATTTCGAGTTGATTTTTGCGTGCGGTGTCCTCTTTCGCACGTGGACACCCAGTTGTCCCAGCCCCATTTGCTGAATCGAATTAGCGTCTTTACTGCTCTCGGTGGACTGCAGTGGGACGGCGATCGGCGGCTTCTCAATTGCGTCCTCTGGTCTCTGTGTCTGTCCTTACGCCAGCACCCTGCGTGTTTATTACCGTAGGCTTTTGGTTGGTTTGAAATCAGGTGTGAGTTCTCCACATTTTTCTTCTTCTTCGAGATTGTTTTGGCTGTCGGGGAGCCCTTGGATTGCCACATGCGTGTTAGGTGCTGCTTGTCAATTTCTGCAGAGAAGCCATCTGGATAGCGATTTTTTTAAAGGGTATTTATTATTCCTTTTTCTAACTACCACAGCCGCACAGACCGCTGAAAACCTGGAAGACAAAAATCAGACAGAAGGCAGTGGTCATTTTCTTTTATTTGTGTCCCTTCAGGCCTTGTCTTCTGTGTATGTAGCTTTCCCTGCACAAAATTGGGGATCGTTCTAGAGCTAGTAAACGTCTAGGGGGCACTTTTGGATTAGTGCCTCAGCAGAAACGTCTGGAACTGGAGTTGCTGGGTCACGCAGCAAACACAGGGGTAGGCGTTGGTTTGTCTTCTTTTTAACGAAGCACTCTGAAGGCCAGAGAGGTTAAGTGACTGGCTTCAGGTCACACAGCCAAAACTCGGGGTGGGCGGGGTGCTGGGCCTCACGCGTGGGCCCCGGGCACGGGCCGCACACCGGGTTTTGTAGGTGGTGGTAGTGGTGCTTGTTTAGGAGGCTGAGGCTTGGAAGTTGTGATGGCGAATGCCCTTCGTATTAGTGCTCTGTTGGTGGGTAACCAGGTATCAGTTCAGCTGCTTAAAGCAGCATCTGGCTATTAGGGACAGTTCTGCAGGTCAGCGGTGTGGCTGGGTTCTCTGCTCCGGGTGACACCTGGCTGAGTTCTTTTCTGGAGGCCCCGGGAAGCCTCAGCTCTCTGCCCCTAGAGGCCTCCCCTCCCCAGGTGGCTCTCCCCTGGGCTTCCCCTTTGCGGCCTGGAGGCTCTGACCTCTAGATCCAGATTCAAAGAGCTCATGTGCTTCGGGCAGGCCATCTGGATAATCTTTCTTGAGGTCGGCTGGGTCCTCTAACAGCCTCGTCATGGGGTACAAGACATCATCTTCATAGTCCCAGGGGTGATGGGGGCCTGTACACAGCAGGCTGGGATCTTAGGGGACATTTTAAAATTCTGCCTACAAAATCGTTTTAAAGCTAGTAGCCAAAAATTATAGACAACATGAGGAATGTTACGAGTCGTCACTTACCTGGTATTTATGACTCCTTTAGGGCTCGGGGCTTTGCTGGGTGCTGTGGGGGAGGCTGAAGGAGCAGTGCCATCCCTGGCCTGAGGGAGCACTCAGTCCGCCTGGCGGGGGGCGGGGGGTGGCAAGGACCAGCCCCTCGTGGCTGCTGCGAGGTGCGGGCTGGCCGACCGGGGCGGGTGAGGGGGTGCAGGACAGGGGAGGCCGGCAGCAGGGCAGGCTGGGAGGACTGTGGGAAGCTGGTGAGGAATCAGGCTGGCCAGAGAGGGGAACCAGGTGGGGGAGGGCACTGAAGACCAAAAATGGGGGCTAGGGTTGCTGAGCCTTCTGTCCCCACATTCATTTTTTATCTCTTGAGTTTAAATGACACATTTTGCAAAAAATACACACCAGTAAAATCTCATCAAGCAGCCAGAACAGGCTCCCATGGGGCGGGGGGGCGTCGACACGGGGGCTCAGTTCCATGGCTGTGGCTGTGGGAATGGACTCAGGGTCTAGGCGCTGGGGGCAGCCTTAGGCACAGTAGGGGGCATTCCAGGTCTCTTGGTCTCCGGGGAGAAGCAAGCATCCCCATCCTCTGTCCCGAGAAAGTGTGGTATGTGGAATTGTGCCCTGGACCATCAGCAGCGCAGGGAGAGGTGCTTCTCTGTGACCCCAGCCCGGATGGAGGCGGTGTGGGCTGTAGCTTGGCTCCCGGGGGCCACCCGGCCCTCCTGCCCTGCCCGCTGCGGGTTCGCCTTCTGAACGCCCCCACCGTCCCTGAGACGTCAGGGGCACAGCTTTGCGCCTCCACGGCCTGGCTTTTGCCATTCCCCCACTCGTGCTGCTGATTCATCTCTGCCCACCTCCCAGCTGGAGCGTCGACTCCCGGAGGTTGCGGACACCTTTGCCCCCACCGCCTGGCATGAGGCAGGTGCTTAGTAATAGCGGGTGAGTGGAATACTGTCACTTGGTGCCTAAAATCACTGTAAACTTGCTGATAAAGGGACCATGGTAGAGCTTTGTGGGATTCAGGGATCGAGGAGGAGGGCATTCCTGCCGGGAGCCAGGTTGCTGGTGGCCGGGGCAGGGGGGGCGGGTACGGGGGTGGGGAACAAAGGGATGGGGCAGGTCTTCCTGTGATCCCTGCCTCCTCCCCTGCCGCTGTGTAACCGGGGCCCTGGGAGGGTGGGTGTTGGGGTCCGGATGGCTCAGTGTGTCTCTGCCTCCCCCCATGGATGTCGGGGCAGGAGGGGGCAGATGTCCTCCCAGCTCCAGATGCTCCCAGCTGCTTCTAGACCTTTCTCTCCCTCCTTGGACTGTCCACTGTCACCCCCTATTTATTCTCCCCTTCCTCACTGGTGCCTCCAGCCCATGGCACGGGTCTTCCACTTGACCTTCTCACGCCATTCTCACACCATTCCCGGGACCTCAGCACCCTGGAGACGCCCCATGCGCCCGCCCAACCGCTCCCTGCCTCCCTCCATCTCCTGGTCCTCCCCCGTGCTTCGCCTGCGCATTCCCAGGGTCATCTCTCACCCTTGTTCCTGCCCCACCCATGCCCTCCATCGTGTCCGGATGTCGGGGTGCATCCCTGTCCCACTAGCGCCCACAGTCACGCTCCTCATCCACCCACCGCCTGAGCGGGTTCGCGGCTGCTGCTATTGAAGCCAGGCGGGCGTCCAGGGCTGGGTCTTCCTCTCCCTCCCCTCGTCCTCCTGCCCCAGCTCCCCGACCCGGCAGCTCCCTGGCTGTTCTCCATGGCTGGGGGCTCATCCCCATCTTCCTTCCTGCCTCTGCTCAGATGCCACCTCCTCCAGGAAGCCCCCCGACCTCCTAATCCCCGACAGCCACTGTACCCTCTCTATCCCCAAACCCTGCCTTGTTTTTTTCAATAGACTTTATTTTCTAAACAGTTTTAAATTTATAGAAAAATAGCAAAAGAGAGTACAGAGAGTTCCCGTATACCCACCCTGATTTCCTCTATTATTATTATTTTTTTAAGATTTTATATATTTATTTGACAGAGAGAGACAGCGAGAGAGGGAACACAAGCAGGGGGGAGCGGGAGAGGGAGAAGCAGGCGTCCTGCCAAGCAGGGAGCCCGATGCAGGGCTCGATCCCAGGACCCTGGGATCGTTACCTGAGCCGAAGGCAGACGCTTAACGACTGAGCCATGCAGGCGCCCCTATTATTAATATTCTGTATCAGCACGGTACATTTGTTTAGTATTAACACATTGCTATTAACTAAAGTCCACTTGTTACTCAGATTTCCTTAGTTTTTCCCCTGTCCTTTTTCTGGTCCAGGATCCCACATGACAGTTCATCATCATGTGTCCTTAGTCCCTCTGGGTTCTGGCAGTTTCTTAGACTTCCCTGTTCATGATGACCTTGCCCATTTTTTTTAAAAAAGATTTTATTTATTTATTTGACAGAGAGAGACAACAGCGAGAGAGGGAACACAAGCAGGGGGAGTGGGAGAGGGAGAAGCAGGCTTCCCGCTGAGCAGGGAGCCCGACATGGGGCTCAACGGGGCTCGTTGCGGGGCTCGATCCCAGGACCCTAGGACCATGACCTGAGCTGAAGGCAGATGCTTAACGACTGAGCCACCCAGGGCCCCGACCTTGCCCATTTTGATGAGTATTGATCAGGAATTTTGGAGAATGCCCCTCCATGGGAATTTGATGTTTTCCTTGGATTCGAGTGGGGTAGTGGGTTTTAGGAGGTTACCAGAGAGGTAAAGTGCCCTACTCATCCCATCACACCAGATCAGGGCACCTGCCATCAACATGAGCAATCAGTGTTGGCATTGACCCTCATTGCCTGGTTGGATGTCTCTGTCAGGCTTCTCCACTGTACCTGCCTTATTTTCCCTGTAACGTTGATCACAGTCTGAAAGTGTGTATATTTGTGTATCTTTTCATGTCGGATTAGAATGTGAGAACAGTGGCCCCATCCGTGTCGTTTATTCCCAGAGCCTGGCACATAGTGGGTGCTCAGTAAATCGATTAATCAACTTGGTGGCTGCTTCTGTAGTGCCAGCAGCAGGCAGTGAGCCCCGTGCTGGGGACGGAGCCACAGTTCCACCCGCAGAGAGCTTCCGGTCCAGTGGGGGAGATCATTACATAAATGTGAGTAGGGTCAGGGAAACAGTGCTGGGGTGCGGTGAGAGGGTGATGGGGCACGTGGCCTGGGTGGGACAGGGTGGTCAGAGAGTGATAGGAAAGTTTGAGACCTGAAGGACGAGTGAGAGCCGGCCAGGCGATGGGGGAGGGAGATGTGTTCAGGTTGGAAGGAATGGCACGTGCCAAGGTCCTGAGGCAGAGAGGGGCTTGGGCTTTTTAAGAACACCAGCAAAGAGGCAGGATGCTCAGTTGGAAGTGGCTTTAGTTCAGGGAGGTGGTTTAGTCAAGGACGGTGGAGCGTAGACCAGTTACGAGGTGGGCAGAAGTGGGGTGAGGGGTGAAGTCCAGGTTCTTGACATTGGTGGATGGTGTTCTGTTTCTTTTCTAGAAAAGGAGCAGGTCTGGGGGGAGATGAGTTCTTTCAGAGATGCTTTTAGGAACCCCTGAGCAGCAGGATGGTGGAGGTGGGGCTGCATGTTTAGGGGTTTCTGATTCGGGGACAGCGTCGGAAGTTGTGGGAAGGCATGAACTGGCCTTGGAATAGAGTGGAGAGCGAGAAGAAGAGTTGTCCAGGGTGAGGCCTCAGAGACATAACCCTGTAGAGGTCAAGGAGGGCCCCCAAGGGAACTGGAAGGGAGGTCAGAGAGGAGGACACAAGCCTGGCGAGCGCAGTGTCTGGGGAGGAAAGTGCTGGAAGGCGGGAGGGGAGGCAGCTCAGCTGATGGCAGGGGAATGAGCTCCTGCTGCCAGAGCCCAGGCCAGGCTCTCAACCCAGTCAGCTGGCCCTGGGGAGGGAGAGGGAGGAAGAGGAAGGGTAAGGGGGGGCGGTGTAGGAGAGCTGAACCGGCTCCGTCTTGCGGACTTTTCAGGATGGCTTTGTCGAAACCAGAATGCCACAGAGCTGCTCACCTCTTCCTTTCTTTCTCTGACCTGCCTTTAATTTATGTTCACTTCTGTTCTTCTTGGGATTGTGTGTCTGATCTAATATTTTTGAGTTAGTGGGAAAACAGAAGGTCCTTCACAGAAATTTGCCTTGTGGCCAATTTCGCAGGTTACATCTGTTTCGAAGGATGACAGGGAACACTGTATTCTGGACTTGTGCCCTTTCTTTCCTCTTTGAGAGGGGCAATAAACTCCCATTTCCCGGAGGTCATTGAGACCAATTAGGTAGTTTTATTAGTTTTGCCTGCACAGGAAAGTCCTGCTCTATTTTTGATCGAGTCTGTTCAGGCGCCCATTTTATTTCGTGGCTGAAGCGGGATTGGCCTAGTGGGTTCCCGTTCCCATAGATCTTTTCACAGCTGAAGCCGACTTCTTTTATAATATGTTGCTGGTGAGGAGAATGGGAGCTTTGTCGAGAAAAGTCTCCAGTGGAAGGCTGGCCCTAGAGAAGTGAGCGTGTGTCCACGTGAGAACTGGGACGCCCACGTTCCCAGCAGCATGACTCACCAGAGCCACAAAAAGTGGCGACAACGCAGATGTCTATCAGCTGTGACGAGCGGACCCGTGAGACGGGATAGAGCCATGCACTGGGATGTCATCCGGCCACAGGAAGGAATTCTGATGCGGGCTTTGAAGACATCGTGCCCCGTGAGAGAAGCCAGACACAGAAGATATGTATTCTATGAAATATAATGGATATGAAATTTATAGGAAATCCCATGGACATGAAATTGCGTTTATGGAAGTATCCAGAGTGGGCTAATCCGCAGACCAAGAGCAGAGTTGAGTGTGGAAGGAACTGGGGGAGGAGGGGTCGAGGGCCTGCTACTCGCTATGGGTTTCTTGGGGGGCAATGAAGTTGTTCTCGGTTGATAGTGGTGATGGGTGCATGATTCTGTGAAAACTAAAAACCCCTGAACTGCACACTTTAAAAGGGTGAATTGTATAGGATGTGAATTCTATCTCAGTAAGGCTCTTGAAAAGAAGGGGAGCAGAGGAGCTCAGAGCTGTCAGTGTGGGCCATCTGGGACCGCCTCCTCTCCACGGCTTTAGGCTCAGGGCGACGGGGACTGCTCTGGTGCGGATCCTAGGGGAGGGGAGGGTGGACGTTGTATGGGCCACCTGTCCTGCCTCAGGCCGCGCTGGGCCATGCTGCTGATACGACTCATGTAACCCCCTCCTCCAAGCCACAGTGAGCAAGTGTCCTCATTTCCTTTTCCTGAGAATGTCCCCGTACACTCTCCAGGAAGATGCCCAGGATCACCGTGGTGGCTTGCCCTCCCCGTCTGTCCTCCCGGGAAGTCCCACGGGAACTCTGGCAGCCCAGGCCACGTCATTCCCTTCTGTTTGCCCGGCCGCTGTGCCGGGATGTGTCTCGGTGTCCGGCAGCACTTGGTTCCTGGGCTTGTTCTGGCCGTTGCCCTGGTCTTCCTGGCATGGCGAGCGAGGCTGTAATGCTCCTTGTCCCCAGGTTCTCATTGACTGGATCAACGATGTCCTGGTGGAGGAGAGAATCATCGTGAAGCAGCTGGAGGAGGACCTTTACGACGGCCAGGTGCTGCAGAAGCTCTTGGGTGAGTCCACAGGCATTGCCAGCAAAGGGCTGCTCGATGTCTGCAAGGTGGCATGGGCTGCATGTCCTCAGGGTAGCCTTGGCGTCGCAGCCCTGAGCCCACGCTCCAGGTGGCGGCTCCTGGGCTATAATGCGCCGTGCCCAGCTTCCAGAACTTTCCCCGTGGGGACAGGGAGATGGGACCAGCCCTCCTGCAGGGGCGGTGGGGAGGGAAAGGCTTCATGTCACTCGCCCTGAAAGACACATGACTGATGATGGCCCACGTGTCATGCCCTTACTCAGTTTGTCCTCCAAAAGTACATTTGGAAGGAAAAAGTTGTGTTTGTCTTGGTTGTTCCTCTGTTGGACGAAGATTCACCTTGCGGCCCCTGTGGATCCAGGCTCTGAGGATGCAGTGGTAACGGGGGTGGGGGTGGTCCCCTCGCCCACCTGTCCCCCTTCATTCTGGCAGAGGGAAGATAGAGAAATGTTATGGGACACAAACATATGTTTTAAGAGAGTGGCACGTGCTAGGAGGGAAGCCGGAGGGTCACGGGTGGCAAAGGGTCTGGGCCATGGGGGCGGCCCCTCTGCGGAGGAGACATCTGAGAAGACGTCTGCACCGCCAGCCTCAGAAGAACATTCCGGGCCAAGACTCTGATGTGAGGAAGAGTCTGTCGTGTTTTAAGACCAGTGGGAGGAGGCTGCAAGAGGTGGGGGAGAGGGGTCGTGGGGGGCTGGACGGGGCTCGGAAGACGGACGAGGCCAGACCACGTCCAGCCCTGGTAGACAAAGACTTACTCCCAGTGACAGGGAGCCGCCAGAGCTTTTGAGCAGGGCTGTGACATGATCTGAGCTAAGCGTTTTAAAAAGCCACCTGGGCTTCTGGGAGAAGGGAGGGGTTGGGAGTAAGAGCTGAGATCAGTCAGGAGGCTGTTCCGGCAGCCAGGGCATCAGATGAAGCGGTAGGGGGGAGGTGCAGACCCGGGGGAGAGATCTCGGAGGTTGGAGCTGCCAGAGGCGTCAAGGCTGACATGACAGCCAGGTCTGTGGCCTGAGCAGCTGGGGAACCAGGAGCCCCTTGGGAGGAGCGGGGAGGTGGGGGTGGGGAATGAGGAGGTGGGTGTTGTGGCAGCCGGGGCCCGTTCTAACCTGGGTCGGTGGCCGGGTGAGGGTGGAGAGCTCGGCAGCACACGGGTGACGTTTAGCGCCGTGGTAGCTGGGGCCTCCAGGAGATGGTGGTCCGGATTCATTGGTTGGCCGAAGGCCGAATGGCCAAGAATTTCTAAGTATTTGGCTGAGCCAAGGATCCCCATCTTGGAAAGACTCCCGCGGTACAAGAACAAATGTGAAACGTTACTGGGATTAGTAATCATTATCACGAGCTTGTTATTAAAAGTAGCGGTCAGGTGGCACCCTGTTGTACACCTGACACTAATACAACACCGTATGTGAATTATGTGTGGGTAAAAGAAGTGTCGGTCAGAATTCTGATGTTTTAGATCGTAGTGTGTTGGTGTGGTCATTCCTGCGTGACCTCAGAGTCGTGACACCGGACATTCGTGATGGGGGTTCCAGCTGTCCTCCTTGTCTGAGGGGAAGACCCAGCTCCCCTTCGGCTCTTGGACTCAGAGTTGGCTGTGGGCGATGCTGCTGTCTTACTGAAACGGCCCCTCGAGCAGGTGCTTGGCTCCCTGCCGGAGGGAGGTACTCCCTAGCGTTTGCAGAAGCCAACTTAAGAGTGTTGAGCTCCCTTAAAATTTTTTCCTTCCGAGGCTTTTGCACGCCCCTGTGGCTTCATTCACCCAACTGCTTGAAAAAAATAGTGTCCTAACCCTGAGTTCTAGCGGGGACAGCCTTGGTACACTGTCACCGAAGCTCGGGACAGGCTCTGAATTTGCCTGCGAATGATGTTGGTGCCTCCTGGGCCTCGAGTGATGGGGGCATCTTTAGAGCAGGTGTCAGGTAAGAATTCTTGCCCCTCGAGGCACGTCCTTTTGGTCCCCTCTTCAGCTGGCCCCAGCAAGCGCCACACTCGCTCTGAAGCTGCTTGACTGTCCGTCGTGCCGCGTCGGCTGTGTTACCCACGGAGTGTCGCGGGAGGGGACTCCGACGCGGGCAATCTCTGTGTCTTGGAGCAGCTGCCTTGCATCCCGTGTGAATATCTTACTTGAATACTTTAAGGCGATTCTAAACTCTCTCGTTTGTCAAGTGGGTTGACACACTCCTCTGTTGGAGGAGAAGAACCATGCAAGAGAATATTCGGTTCTTAACGGAAAATCAGCACGTCTCGCCTGGGGGTTGATGACTCGCTGCTGATGTTGCTACGGTGATGCAGCAGTGACCCGTGTGAACTCGTGCTCCGCCGGCCCAGGGTTAGCGGAGTGACACCCATGTGGACCAGACGTTTGGCTCGTCGTTGTCTCCGGAGGCAGAAGCCTAAGCCAAAAAGGAGGTTGTGGCTGAGTGCTAAGGCCAGAGCTGACTTCTGTGCGTCTAGAGAGAGGAGAGGTCTGCAGCCGGGGCGCTGGGTCATCAGGAAGCGGTCAGGACGAGGAGGGGCCAGCGAAGGAGTCCGCAGGGGCTGCAGGGTCGCCTGGTGGAGGGGACGGCAGAGGCGTGCCGGGCTCCCTGTCTCCCAGCGGGCGAGGCTCTCGGGCCAGCCAGCTCTGTAACCCTCCTTCCTTCCCCAGGATCCTCTGCTCTGCCCGGTTACACCTGGGGGACCTGCTGTGTATTTTTCGGGTGTTCATACGGAACAGCTGTGGCTTATCCAACTAGGACCTATCAGATGCAGAGGGACCTCAGAATGTATAAACAGCACCCGCTTCCAGCCCCTGCAGGATGCGTTTGGTTGAGCTGCTTTGTTTTGCCTCTAGCACTCACGGCTGCCAGCCCGATGTTATGGAGGTGAGGCTGCCTCCCCACTGGGGAGCCTCTTGTCTGTGCCGCATCCTGGCCCCAGGACGGTGCCTGGCGCACAGAAAGTGCTCATTGAGCTATTTTGTGAGCTAACGAGNGAAAGAGGGAAGGAAGGAAAGGAAGGCACAGCCCAGGCCCCACAGGCATTGCTCTATAATGATATTATCCTGGAGGGAATATCAGAACGGCTTGCTCTTGTTCTCATCGAGGGAAGGGAGGACACAGGGAGCAAATGTGGGGTCAGCGGGTCTCCAGACAGAATGCTGTACATAGAGCTTTGCTGGGGACTGCTTGCAAAGCAGGAACCCCACTGTGACCAGCCTGGACTCCACTGCTTGTGTGCTGTTGCTCCCGTCGGTGTCATGGCCAGCAGCCAGGTCCTGGCTCGAGGCCGGTCGGGCTCTGTGCCGGGCACCGCCGTCCCTGTCCCGGGGAACAGGTCACTGTGTTCTGCGATGCTGCAGCTCTTGCTTTGCCGAGGAGAGACATCCCATCAGGAGACACCTGGGTCTTAGAGCCCTTTCTCTAAGCCCCCTTAGCAGGTGCGGGGCCCCCTTGGCCGGGGGAGTGGGTGGAGCTTCCGCCGAGGCCAGGCTCGGGGTCAGTCGCTGGGTCTCCAGCAGGTGTAGGTGGTTCTTGTTGGGGTCCTCCAGGTTGCTTCCGGCTCTCTCTCGGGGATAAAGTCGTTCGTGGCCGTGTCTGGGAACATCTCGCTATCCTTAGGGCGGTGTCCTGCTGTTAGAGAAACAGGAGGACCCACCACACTGCTCCTCCGCTCCAGCCCCCTCCCTGTGGGTCCCCTCCCTGCCTCCCAGTTGCACCTTGAGTCATTTTTCCCATGTCATGTGCCTAGAATGTTCCCAGGTGGGACACCTCCAGTTCTGCCCTCGACCTCCACACCTCCTTTCTGCTCTGGAGTACTTTTCGAAGGAACACGAAGGACTAGAAAGCTCGGGGCTCCATGGCTCCCTGTCCTTGACAGCACCCCGCTGCTCCGTGATGATCTGCTTGACTCGGGTCAGGCGGGGGAGTGGCCCCCCCTTGCGGCCGGGTCACCAGGCGGCCCCAAGACCCTCTGGTGTTTGCTGACGCCCTGCATCTTGCTCTTGTCCTTCTCGTTGCAGAAAAACTGGCGGGCTGCAAGCTGAATGTGGCTGAGGTGACGCAGTCTGAGATCGGGCAGAAGCAGAAGCTGCAGACGGTGCTGGAAGCCGTGCACGGCCTGCTGCGGCCCCACGGCTGGGCGCTCCAGTGGACCGTTGACTGTGAGTAGTCTCGGGGGACACCGAGCCTGTCCCCTCAGCTGGCCTTGCTGTCATGCATCGTGGCCTCTGGGCTTGCATGTTCAAACCCTGTTCCCGCTCCTGCTCTGCGGAAGGCAGCCAGGACAGGCCAAAGCCAGCGTCCCCACTCTCAGGAGCCAGCTCCGAGCTGAGAGACGAAGTCACGCCTGTCATTGCCTTTTTTCCCCATGCCTCAGAGAGGAGAGAAGTTGTTTCTGGGAGGGTGGGTCAGGGGAGGCTCCCAGAGGAAGGAGGGGAGAGAGAGAGAAGCTCTATGGGGTTCTTGGAAGGGACCCAACCCAGATACTCATGGCACCAAGAGCAAATGAGCTGTTTTACCCGTGACCCGCGGAGCAGGTCCTTGGGAAGAGGTCCATGCTGGCCTCTGGGGTGAAGCGCAGAGCGTGCTGGCCTGACGAACACGTGACATCGCGGTAGTTCCAGCCAAGACATGAAGCGGGAAAGGTGAAGAACTGAAGTGAGAGAAGCCAGAAAGTTCTTTGTCGGGGCTGCCTCCTCCCCCCCCCCATCCTCAGTGCAGGGCAGGCAGGGTCTGGCTGGGAAGCTCTCCCCACTGCCAGGGGCCCCTGGGCTTTGGTGGGACGAGCCCTAGGCTGCGGTGACCAGATCGGCGCCTCATTTCTTGGCATTGAGACCTATCACAGACCCAAGCCTGTCTCAAGGGTCGTGGGTGCTGTGGGTGACGAATGGGGTGTTCGGACGCCGTAAGTCCTGCGCGGGAGTGAGTATGGCCCACTGTCTGAGGACTGGAGAAGAGTTACAGCGTTGGGGACGGCAGCCAGGGACCGAGGCGGGGTGGGAGTTCACGACTTCCCCCCAGAGCACCATCCGCCCCTGCTTGCCTCCCTTGTGCAGGCGGTGGGGAGGGCGGAGGCACTTGTAAGCGCCGAGGCACTTGTAAGCGCCAGAGATAATAGTGCACATTATTGTGACGGCTAAGTGGCCACGATGACCCATTTTCCACGAAATTCTCCCTTCCCTGTGCTAATTTCACTCTCCTGCCCGCTCCCTCTGCTTATCACACCACCCAGTTGACCCTTTTAAAAATGCCGTGCTTTTGAAAGTGGTTGCACGTGTCACCTGCAAGCCAACAGGAAGGAAAAGAATGAGAAAAGAGAAGTAAATTCACACGGGGCGCTCATCATCTTCATTTTTCTGTGGCCTGTGCTTTTTTTTCCCCCGTGGTTTTTCTCTGCGGTCTCCTTTGGACGTAGCGTCTTTATTGCCTTTTGGACCTGGGCTCGGGGTTCGTGCAGAACCCCGATCTAAAGCAGCTCCCTCTTCCCTCCCCTGACAAGCAATTCACGGGAAGAACCTGGTGGCCATCCTCCATCTCCTCGTGTCCCTGGCCATGCACTTCCGGGCCCCGATCCGCCTCCCCGAGCACGTGTCCGTCCAGGTGGTGGTCGTGCGGGTGAGTATCCGGTGGTGGGCTTGCCCGCGATGTCGCGGGAGGGGTGTGGGGACGCGTTCCTCCCGTGGATTCCATCCCTGCTGCTTTTTTTTTTTTTTCTTTTTTTTTTTTTTCCCTCCTCCTAAGAGGCTACCTTCTCTTTTCCCCTCTTGACAAAATGTGTGTCTCGCCCTGGCTTGGAGACAAACGACTGGAGCCGGAGCAATGGCACTGGTTTGGAGAGAGGTAGATTCAAAGCCATGAGTGTATTGAGGTTTAATTTTCCAGATTTTTTTTTAAAAGAACATTCATTTCTCTCCAAAGCCAAGTAGTTGGAATTCAGTTCTCTTGAATGAGCTGATTACTCACCGGGGAGGGCTGAGAGCAGCGGCATGAAATAGATACCCCAGTTAGAGGTCCCCTGCATCTGCTCCCCATTACAGCCGTCGTTCCCCACGGTCTCTCTCTGAGGGTCGTTTCTCTTGCTTCCCTTGGGGAAATGTAACCAGGAGCCGGGGTCCTTCTGCCAGGGGCAGAGCAGGCTTTCCTGCCCAACCCCCTGCATTTAAGGGGACAGGCCTGGCCCCGGCTCTGTGTCTGCGGTCTTGTCCAGTAAATGCGTACAAAGCACCTACTGTGTGCTTGGCACTGCGCACTGGCTATCAGGACACCAAATGGGGAAAACACTCGGGTTGCGAAAGCACTGCTGTCCTGCCAGACCGATGAGGTTTCTCTCGGAACCTGGATGTCTGTGTGTTCATAGACTTGTGATGTCCAACTCCACGCTTTCCCTTATTGGCCCCGTGCTCTCTGAGGGCTGCAGAGCTCTGGCTGGTCCTGGTTTTCCGAAGCCGTCTGACCCCTCCATTACCCTGGGAGCTTGGCCCTGACCCGGTGGCTGGGAATGCCCCTTTCTGGCATCAGACGACAGTTACCCACGGCCGTGTGGCCCTGCTTGCTTCCTAAGGGGGGATGTTGGTGGTCAGTGGTGGTGATGGGGTCGGGGACCGCTGGAGGCGGCCGGCTGGGAAAGGCTTCCCAAGGACATGTGGGCTTGTGGTTCCCAAACCCGTGTCCGTCAGACTCGGGGCCCCGTGAGTGCCATACAGCTCAGTAATCAAGGCATTTCCTTTCAGGCCCGTGCTTTGGTCCAAGAAAATCTTTGGGGTTTTCAGAAAGTTTTACTGACTCGGGCAAGCACTTGCTGGCGCCTCCTGCCTGACCAGGGTTACGGAAGGATTCTTTGGGCTACACCCAAAGGGGTATGAATCAGGGAGAGAAGGTCCCGGGAACTGGCCGGCCTCTGGCCTCAGAAGCCCACCTCCCGGACCCCAGGGCCTGTCCCTCCACGTCTGGTTAGCCGGTTGGAGACGGGAGATGCAAAGAATATGGGGGTCTGTGGACGGAAAGGATGAGGACAGGGGCCTCATTTACCGCCTGGCGGCATGGCCTCGGGTGATCACTTGATGCAGTGATTTCCCCAGAAAACCGAGATTATGCTATAAAACTCTGAAATACTCAGCTTCAGTGTCCAGGACCTCACCCTGGGCTTGGCATCTAGTAGGTGCCTAATACATGCACGGGTGCGTGAGTGAGTCAGTGAGTGAAGTGTCTCTGCCTCCCGCGGTGGGCTCTCCTGGGGATCATTGAGGCCGCCGATGGCGCTCTGCTCAAGGCTGGTTGCTCTGCGTGTACAAGAACCAGCCACGAGAATTCCCCGGAGGCCAAGTTCAGGAAGGGTTGGGGAGCTCAGATTTCGAGAGGTGTCCACGGTGGGTGGCCCGGCGGGAAGTGAGTTCCCCGTTTGTCAAGGGGTTCCACGTAGGGGCTTGCAGTGGTTGGATTAGCTGTCTGCCAAGCACCACCCTGAGGTCCAGGGACGTCCAGGCTGCCCCCCATCCCCAACCCCCCCACCCCACCACCATTGCTGCCTCTTCACACCTCTGGGGCTCCCGGAGAAGTCCGTCACGCACGGTGTTCCGTCCTAGCGCTATTGTAGCAAAATGCCACAGCCTGGTGTTTAAAGTAACATTGTTCCCTCACCGTTAGGGAGCGGAAGTGCTACGCGAGAAGTTGGCAGGGCCACACTCCTTCTGAAGCCCCCAGGGGAGAACCCTTCCTTGCCCCTTCCAGCTGGTGGCTGCAGGCTGTCCTCCGCATTCCTGGCCTTGTAGACTCGTCTGCCCAGGCTCTGCCCCTGTTGTCACTCGGCCTCTTCCTTCTGTGCCGGTGTGGTGTCTCTGGCTCTGTTTTCTCTTACAAGGACTCTAGTCATGTTGGATTTAGGGCCTACCCTAGTCCCTTACGGCCTCATCTTAACTAGCTGTGTCTGCAGACACCCTGTTTCCAAACAAGGTCACGTTCTGAGGTTCGGAACGGACATGACTTCAGGGGGTGGGGGCCCAGCTGCATGGATAGGGGATCCCTGGGGAGTTAGGGTGTTTCTCCTGAGGACCCCCACCCCCCCAGCTGCTGGCTCTCAGAGTAACGTGGAGAGCCTGGAAGGGGGGCAGTTTCCAGCCACCAAAAGGGTCACTCCCTGTGGTCACCTGCAGTCCGCCCCCACGGGCGTGGCTTGGAAGCTGCCCCTAACGTGGTCTGGCCCTGGGGCTGTCTGCACGCAGCGTGGCCACCCTGCCAGTAATGTCCTTCCCTCCGTCCCCTCTGGCTGCCCACGTGTTTGTGTATTTATTTGTCCATTTTGGGGTTTGCAGAAGCGGGAAGGCCTGCTGCATTCCAGCCACGTCACGGAGGAGCTGACCACAACAACGGAGTAAGTGGACCTGCTCTCCTGCCCCCAGGCCCTGCCCCGGCCAGGGACCCGCACGGACGCGGGGCCCCGTATCCACGCGACATCCCTCAACCCAAGGATGAGATTTTCACACGAGGAGCACTGTCCTCGCTTTACAAACTGCAGGCACTTCCTTCAGAGATTTTTTTTTTCCCCTTGGGAGGAAGGGCAAGGTAGCAGTTTGGTTTAGTATTTAAATGAGAAATTCTCCCCAATAGAAAAATACACAAACTACGTGCTGTACCGGAGTTAGAACTTCCGGAGGCTGCCCAAAATCTTTTCTGGAACGGCACCGAGAATGATAAGTAAAAATAGAACTGATCCCATTCAGAATCTCCGACAAGGAAGAAAAGCGTAAGGAGAATTGAAAACATTGAGCTTTTGTGGGCTAGGTTCGCCCGCGTCTTCAAGGTTTTCCGCTGAGGACAGAGTTCTTCTGTGAAGCCTTTGGACTTTTATTCCTTATTTTAGAAGGTGAACTTCCAGACCGTTGGGTGGGGGGAGGAGGTGTTCAGAACGGTTAGAGCCCCCATCCCGGCTCATTCGTCGTCCATGCCGCAGCTCCATCGGAGAGGGAGCCGCACTTCGGAACTAGAACTTCTGTCCGAGACCGTGCCGAGCCGTCGCGCGTCTCTTAGAGAAAGCCAGAGGGCTACTTTTAAGAAGTCTAAGAGGCTTCAGATCTATTGAACATAGCAAATCAAATGGTCTATTTTGCGTGTAGCTTTTAGGAGCCCCCACGACACCCTGTTACGGATCTTTAAAATTCTCTGCATTTGCGCCTCTCCCCCAAACCTGGTTCAGTTGAAACAGAACACTGAAGATTGATTGTCTCGGCGAACCCTCCCGCTCCCTTCATGGAGTGATTAATTACCGTGTCACCGGTTCCCATCCGGTCTTTCACACATCCAGGCTGACACGGGAGACCAGTCCTGGCGTGGGAGCCGCCGGGTAAATTGGGGAGCCTGCCACATGTGGCCTGATAGGCAGCACGTCTGTTCCAAGCCCATGGGGGTGGGGACGGGGGCAAGGGACAAGGGACCCGTAGTGGCCCTTGGGCAGCCAGCCTGGCCTGTTTGGGAGGAGGAGGAGGGGAATGAGCAGTGGGGTGGTGTCTTAGTTATCCATAATTATCTGACAAACCACCGCAAAACCAAGGGTCTTACAGTGACAGTCCCTTTATCTGTCGACAGTGCCATGGGTCAGACCCGGCTGGGCTCAGCGGGGCAGGTGTCAGCTCGTCTGCTGGTTGGTGCTGGCTGGTGGCAGGCCTCTGTCCCTCCACCTGTGCCTCGTCCTTAGGGAGCTGCATTCTGTGGGTCAGAGCAAGTCACAAGGTCATCCTGGGTCGGAGAGGGGGAGACGCGCTACCTGCCGTTGGGAGAGGCAGCCAGGCCCGTTGCAGCGGGGCGGATGTGCAGCCCGGGGGGGAGTGCGGCCATCTCTGCAGTCTCCCACAGGGTTTGGTGACCTGAGGGAGGGCAGCTGGGGGAGTTGGGAGCTCTGGAGTTGCAGCTAGCAGGTGGGCGAACGGCCCCGACAATTCACAGCACAAGGGCCCACTGTGTGCCGGGCACTGTGCTGGCACCGAGAGGCTGAGGGGCTTGGGATAAGGGCTGACAGTCTACTGGCAACAAAGGCCGTGTCTGTAGAAATGTGAATTCCAGCCCGGGCAGCTTGTAGGAAGGACTGTGCGGCCCCAAATTCAGGGTGGGGAGAGATCTCCAGTCCTGCTTTGTCTTCCTGCCTCCGGGCTTGCCCTCCGCAATCCCTTCCCCTCTGTGTGGCCATAGGGGATAGACGAGCATCTAAATCGTCCGATGGCTGCAAAAACCACAAAGTGCTACCCCACCCACCCCCTGCCCTTCCCGCTGTATCTGTCCTTGGCGCTCTGGCAGCCCACCCTCCCGCAGCCTCAGAGATCCTCCCTACCTTCTGTCCAGCCTCAGCCTCTTTCCCATTTCTCTTTCTAGAGGCCGCTCTGAGGTCCCCTCCTCCGGGAAGCCCTCCTTTTTGCCAAACACGAGTGGCTGGCTTCCTTTTAGTTCCCGTAGCATCTCCTGTATGTGACACTTTGGGTTCATATGAGCTGTGTTGAAATGTGGGCTTATGGGCAGGGCCACGGGGTTTATGGGTACGGGGTGTTTATTTCTGTATTTCCACGGCTTGCACATAGTAGCTGCTCAAAAGATGGAGCCTAAGGAGACTTGAGTCTAGAGGGATTTGGGGTGATAGAAAGACCTCCTTGCCTCTCAGGAAGCTCATACTGGGGAGCACATGTGTACTGGTGTCCTTGCCGTCCTCAAGGAGGGGTTAGCCTCTGTGCCTTGTGGTTTCAGCCTCCGCCCCTAGAATCAGGGCCCAGCCTGTGATTCTTCGGGATCCTTGAGTTTCGTGATTCCCTGAACGTGCAGCGTGCCTGCTTACAAAAGCTGACCATTCAGCGGCTCCAGAAGACCCTTTGTCTGCTGAACTGTTCTCCCTATTAACCGCTCCCATGATTTAATTCCCCCCCCAAATGGCTTTAAAGGGGTGGTTTAACTGATGGTGGCCGCTTGCTGCTGGCCTTGTGCAGACATTTAGAAAGCCACATGCGCACCTGTCCTTTGTAATTAGAGGGACAGAGAATCTGTTAAAACAGGATTTACATTTTTACAAAAAGCCCTTCAACAGGGCAATTTGGGGCTCCAGCTTTGGGGTTCCCTCCATCGTGACCTCACTGTGTTCTGAGCCACCTGCTGACGGCTCTCTCTTTCTCTTCTCGTTTGCAGGATGATGATGGGTCGCTTTGGTAAGTACCCGTGGGGGTGGGGAGCCCGAGGTCACGGGCACTTTGGGGCTGTGACAGGAAGCTCCGGCATGCGTGGTGATGTGCTGTCACACAGGCAGCAGGGCCCGGGGGACCCTGTGGGGTCCCCTGTAGCTCTCCCTGGGGTCTCTCCGCTTCTCCGAGCTGCCACAGGCAGGGGGATAAGAAGAGCGGGGGGGGGGGGAGGGGGACGGGGTGGTTATTCCTGTTTTCAGTGACTGTCCCCAAAGAGCCCTGTGCCAAGCAGCATGACCCCATCTTCATCTCAGCAAGGGGTGGTAGATCACAGGACAGCTTGGGACTACATTTAAGCCCTCAGGGTAGGAGGCCCCTGGCTCTGCCAACACCAGAGGCCTTATGAGTGAAGCTCATTGCTTTGGGGGATATTTCAAAACAGAAAGCCCTTGACCCCCAAATACCACGTTCTGCAGTGAGCACAGCTGTGAGCAGGAGAAGTGGAAGCCAAGTAGTAGTTTTCCGGTGTGCCCTTCGAGCCTGGCCAGCCAGAGCTGGTCCTGCAGCTGCGGGGGCCTCTGGGAGAGGGGTGCCACCCTGGAGTCAGCCACGGGCCTGGCCACGGGGCTCCGTCCCCTCACAGGTATCAAAGGGACCCATGGTACGCCGCTGCTGGTGTGTGAAGAGGGGACGTGGCTCTCGGTGATGTCCTCCAACTTCCTGAAGTAGGCCTAAAGCCACGCTGGGGAAGTTCACGGGCTTTTTCAGTCCTTTTTACACGTCTTTGTTATTTTTAAAGAAAGAGAAAAGGGAGCCCTCCTGTGTCCAGTTGCCGAGGGTGTGGTGCGGCAGTGGGGAGTGTGGGCCACGGGGCCAGCGTGGGCTCCCAGAGAGGACAGGTGTCAGGCCCTGTGTCCGAGTGGGGCCGTCAGAGCATCATCAAGTGTCTTTGATTTTCTGTGCCACGTCCTGTCCCTGTTTGACACGGGCCTAGCTCAAGGTTTGGGGGACCCGGGGAGCGTCCGTTCTGCTGGGCTGTGTGCTGCATCGAGGGGGCAGGAGCTGGGCCAAGAAGCCCCCGCGAACAGTGGTTAGGGTCTGGGGTCCAGGGTGGTGACTTGCTGGGAAAGAGCCAGGTGTCACAGTATGAAAAATGGACTCAGCCACTGTGCCAGCGAGCACGGGAGACGTTTGAGCCTTCGGGGCCATGGAACCGCGAGACGTCCATGGAGTTACTACTTTACAGGCTCGCCCTGCTTATGAAACGCGAGCAGGCTATTAGTGGGTGACAGGCAGTGAGTTCCGCCCCCAGCTCCGGCTTCTGCTGGTGCAAGCGCCGAGATCCCCTGGGTACCCAGCCTGGCAGCCTCTGTCGCAGGTCGACCTCCACCACCTCTCCTCCTGTGGGACCCTCCGGGACCCCTGTAGTCCCCGCCCACCCCCAGTCCTGGTCCCCGGCTTGCCCCTTGAGTTGGGGGTCAGGCTTCCTAAGGTACCCCTTTACCTCTCACTCTCCTCCTTACCCCCACCTTGGCTTAAGCTCAAGCCACAGCCCTTGAGGGGGCCTCCGAGCCCTTCAGACCGCCCCTTCGCATGCCCCACCTCGTGTCTGGCCTCCTCACTCCCCCTGCATGTCCACCGCCTGTGGCCCCGTTCATTCGAGAGCACCCCAGGGTGCCCCCTCCAGCTCTTGCACTGCAGTGCCCTCTGCTCGGAATGCTTTCCCTCTGGATTCCCCCATGGCTCACGCCTCAGCTCCTCCTCAGGAGGCCCTCCCTGACTGCCCTGCCCCACGTCCTGGCAGACTCGAGGTGCCAGGACAGCCTGGAGACCCTCGGCCCCTCCTTCTGTCCCTTCACCCATGGCTTCTTGAACTGTAAGCATCCTGTGGGCTGGAGTGTGTCTCCCTCAGCATGCCTCCCCCCGCAGCCGCCAGCCCAAGGCCGCAGACATTCTGGGAGCTTCCAGAATACCAGGTAGACCCTCCTTGGCTAACGTCTGCCCACTGGGTTTCGCAGGGGGTCCCGTTCTGTGCTCATTTCTCACCGGAGCGCTCTGAGCTCGGGAGGGAGGGGTCACCCTGCCCCCCAGAGCCCCCCCTTCCCTGAGTCATCACTGTCCTAGCTGAGGTGGGCTGGGAGGCCCATCTCCCCAGAGGAGCTGGGAGCTGCTGCCTGGTCTCCATGGCAACGGGCTTGCTGGCTGCCTCTCCTCCGCAGGCGGCCCCTCCCCCGCCCTGGGCTTCGGGACAGGAGAGAAGCGGGGAGAAGCTCTCCTCTTCCACCCCCCATCTCCTCCTCGGGTCTCCCCCTTTCTGCCAACAGAGCTTGTTCCCCCACTGCGGCCTGACTGTGCCAGCTGTGCCACCTCCAGCCACCACCCTCGGGCGCTCCTCACCCTGCGGGACCCAGCCGCCCTGAGCCTCCTTCACGGGCCACGCGGTCTGCCACCCTCCCTGGCTCTCTGGTGCTTCTCTGTGTGCTTTCTGTTCCCTCTGTCTGGAACGCCCTTCCTCTCCTCTTGTCCCCGCAAACCCTGGCTCAACAGAAGGCTCCCGTGTGACGCCTCCCTCGGCCCCTGGCGCTGTGTCTGTGGGCCCCGGACTTGTGTGTGCCTCCAGGGGCCAGGCCGCTGACGTGAACGAGGGAAGTAGCTAGAACATCACGTGGTCTTCTGCCCCTCGGCCTCTGCGCGGGGCGGCGGTGGGGCAGACTGGGGCGCCCGCACCCCCACTTCCACGGGGTGCCGGGAGCGGGCCCAGCGTTGGCACAGCTTCCAGCTCCTGCAGACAAGCAGGAATCCCGATTTATATTTTAAAATGTTACTCAGACAGGGGCGCCTGGGTGGCACAGCGGTTGATCGTCTGCCTTCGGCTCAGGGCGTGATCCCGGCGTTACGGGATCGAGTCCCACATCAGGCTCTTCCGCTGTGAGCCTGCTTCTTCCTCTCCCACTCCCCCTGCTTGTGTTCCCTCTCTCTCTGGCTGTCTCTCTCTGTCGAATAAATAAATAAAATCTTTAAAAAAAAAAAAATGTTACTCAGACAAAACAACTTTATTTGGGCTAAAGTTTACATCCACGAGGGTTGTGCCTGGGCAGACACGGGACCATCCTGGCTGATTCGGCCCCTTTCTCTGTCCTCTCTGGCTTGTTGTGGCTACCTGTCGTTGTTGTGCTACCTCAGTTTACCCATCTGCCTCCACCCAGCCTGTGTCCCTCCCTGTTTGTCCCTGTGCCTGTCCCCAGAGCCTCCAGAGGGACAGTAGGGAGGGCCGGGGTCAGAGAGGGCGTCGAATGAACAGAGCCCGAGCCCCAGCGACACGCCTGCCGGGCAGTGGGCTTGTCCCCCGATGCGCCGTGTGCTTCATTCCAACCCCAGCCGTGAGCTGGGGACTATTTTTACTCCCACTTTACGGAGGAGGAAACAGGGTGAGGGAAGGAAGCAAGTGGCCTGAAGTCCCGGGACTTTGAAGGCGGGCGACTGGGACCTGTTCTCCATTCCCGAGGCCGGGCTTGCCCAGCCACGCGGGGCGGCGCTGCTCCCCTGCCCCGGCTGCAGGTGAGGGCGGCACGAGGGCCTCCACACCCTCCCGTGGCTCCCCGGCACGCCTTCGCTCTGTGAGCCCAGCGGTGGCCCAGCTAAATATACCCGGCTGACGTCAAGCTCTCTTCTGCTCCCAGGGCTTTTCTCAAGCTGCATTTAAAGTTTGTATTTTGCTTTGTAAAGATTTAGCTTTTATCCCCCCGCCCTTAGCAGGCTGTCGTATTGAGTATAATCTGACTTAAACGATTATAAAAATAATTTACAGCTGCTTTGGTGGAAAAGCTGGAGGAGGGGCACTCTGCAGGGCCGGGCCTTTTGGTTGCTGTTGGCTTTTAGGTGAAGGAAGCTGGGCGGTCCTCCCCCTGAACACATGCACCCCCCTTGCATGTGTGTATGCCTGCTGAACACACATATGCACACATGCCACTTGCATGCGTGCGTGCATACACACCATACACGCACACCCCCACGCATGCGTGCATACACGCCATGCACACCATACACACACACGCATACCCCCATGCCTGCGTGCGTACACACCATACACACGCACGCATACCCCCATGCATGTGTGCTTGCACGCTATACGTACCATGCACGCACATGTGCACACACATGCCCCATGCATGGGTGTGCATATACACACCACGCATGCTTGCACACATGCACACAGCCCTTCGACCTCTCCCTTCCTCTTTGCCTCCCACCTTCCCTCTCCCCACCCCCAAGGCCAAGGAGGACGCTACCTGGGCTGGGGCTCTGAGTTGCCTCCCCACGCCCTAGACCTTGGACACTAAGCACCTTCCTTTTGGGGCCAGGCTGGGGGGAAGGGCTGGGACGCTTCTCCAGGAGACCTGGTTCTCTGCTTACTTGGGTATCAGCCTATCTTCTCTCTGATTTCTCATTCCCTCTCCCCCTCCATGGGCCAGGCCAGGAAATTCTGAAGCAGGCCCGGGTCAGCTCTGGTTCTGGGTCCCCGACCTCTCCAGAGAGACAGTGGAGGCTTCCTACCCCCACCCCACCCCATTTGGGTGGGCTCCCAGCCCCCAGAACTCCATGCTGGGATCTGCCCGCAAGCCCCTGCTAGTAATAGTGGGCCTCTTTGCTGGCTGAAGTCCTCCGAGCATACGTTGCCCTGGGCACCTTGGGGGAACAGCTGGCTCCTGGAAGATTGAAGTGGGGGCCCCGGGGCCTTCCAGGTGTCCTCCTCCCTTTCCCTCTCTACCCCACCAGTGACTCCCCACAGCCCTGTGTCCACTCCGAAGCCTCAGTCTTCCTCTATGCCCCCCCCTGCCCCCCGCGGCAACAACAGGCCAGAACCAGGCACCTGGGTCACGGCCCACCCAGCTCCTTCTTATCCACCGAGAGCCACGTTGACTGGCCTCCAGTGGCCTCACATTGGAGAGGGAAGGGATTGCTTCTGTGTTGATTTGGAGCACATGGCTGGGCCTTTGAGTAGTGGAGCAGGTTGGGGCTCACCTGGAAGGAGGAGGGTGGGTGGGACATGACGGAACAGGCCTCCTCAGGCCCTGCAGGTGCTCCTACAGAGGGGGACACCCCCAGAACGATTGCTGGAGAGAGATTCCGGAGCAGGGTCTCCTGGTTTGTTGATTTGTTCTGAGGCAGTGGAGGGAACAAGTGAGACAGTGGTTTCAGCCAGCAAGGAGCTGAGAGTCCAGCAAATAATATCCAGTAGACACATGATAATAAGATGTACTCTCAAGTAGTAATTAAGGGCTATGAGGAGTATACTAGGGTCAGAGGACAGGTAGCAGGCATGGCGCACTCTTTCTAGACGTGGGTGGTCATGGAAGGCCCTTCAGAGGAGGTGAGATCTGAGAGCACCCTGAAGGAAGTGTGGCTGGTGAACAGCAGGTGCAAAGGCCCTGTGGTGGGCCTGTGATGGAGGAGAAGCCGGGAAGCCGGTTGGTGGAGTGAAGTTAGGAAGGGTGCGTGTGTTGGGGGGTGACTGTGCCCGCTGGATCCTATGAGCCCTGGGGGAGGGAATCACTCATCTAGGAGTGATGAGAAGCTGTTGGAGAGTTTTGGTCGGGGCAGGGATGGGGAGGGGCAAGAAATGATCCGATCTACAGTGTTGCTGCTAGGAGAAGGGATCGGAGGGCTGGGAGTGGAGGAGGGAGGCCAGCTAAAGTAGGAGGCTGCAGCCGCCACCCAGTGAAGGCCGTGGGGCTGGTGTGGGGCTGGCAGGCGTGCCGGTCGGGAGACATGCTCAGGGGCACCAGTGAGATTTACTGGTACGCAAGGAGTGTGGGCAAGGAGAGAGGCGGGCCAAGGGATGCCTTAAGTCGAGGATGTCATGGGGGCGGATATTTGCGTGCCCCCCATGAATTTCATGTTACAAGATAGAAACAGAGAGTGGGAGGACGTAGAAACATCTTTTCCTTGATTCTGCTCCTGGACCGCACCTGCCCTTTGGTTCTGGCGGGAATGAAGAGGATTCTAAGCGGGCGGGGAGAGTAGGGGCGGGACATCCTGGGAGGCCAGGAACTGCCTGGTCCCCAGGATGGCCGGGGATGTTTCCATAAACCCTGCCTGTGCTTCTCCACTTGGCCACACAGAGCGGGATGCCTTCGACACCCTGTTCGACCACGCCCCGGACAAGCTCAGCGTGGTGAAGAAGGTAAGCTCCAGGCTGGGCCGCTTCCCGCTGTCTCTCCGCAGCACGCGCTCCATGCCGGGAAGAAGGTGGGAACATGTTTGAAATCTCTGAAATGTTTGCCACATGGATTGAAGTGTAATTATAGTCAAAAACGTAACTACAGTGCATAAAATTAGCACCTTTTAACTCAACATCTCTGCTCCCTGGGTATCTTCCTGCCCACCCGCCCGCTTCTGTGGAGCGAATTACCAGCCAGCGCCCGCGTGGGGCTTCATTCCGACTCAAGGCTTTTTCTCAATGTGGAAATGTTTCTAAGTGTGTCAGCATGCTGGCTCTTGCAGGGCTCATTACCACGAGGCTGTATTCACAACCTGCCCGGCACACAGGCAGGCCTTTGCCGGCTAAGCTGCTCCATGCATGTGTTTGGCCCATTTCTCTCCACACAGGAGCGCAAAGGACAGGCCCTTCCTCAGCCCAGGCAGCCTGCACACGTGTAGGTCACTGGTGGAAAAAAAAAAAAAAAACCGTGCGAACTGAGGCTGCGGAGTCGGGGGCTGGGGAATGATGAGCTTCCAGGGGGATCTGCCAGGAGGGCTTGTTCTCACCCAGAAGGAATTGAGACTCAGCTCTCTGCCTGTGGAGTTATCGGAGCGCCTGCAGACGTCTCACTTGGGGAGGCAGTGGGAGGATGGATGCCCTTTCCACTTCCCTGTAAAATCCGAGGAGCAGTCGTTTCTGCCCATGACCTAGGGGAGAGAGCTCTTTGTCTAGCACAGTTGCCCAGGTTTCTTAAATGCAGGACTTCTCAGGACCTTTAATATGCTGACATACGTTTGGAATTCTCCAAGAGGGGACTTGGTAGGAAGCATTTTCCACATTTGTTGATGGCAAGATCTGTGTGTTTATCTTGTGATTGAATGTATTAAATTCCCATGGAACCCACTTTTGGAAAATGCTGGTCCAGCCTGGGACAATGAGATTATTAGTTCGTGGAAGCACTTTACAAAAGGCTGGCAGAACCATCCTTGTGGTCCTTACGGGGTGGAGCCTTCTTAGCATCCTTAGGTCGTGAGTGACACACCTTAGGGCCTCCGAACAGTGCCCCCAACCCCTGCCCCTGGCACATGTGCCTCCCAGGATCCCTGACAGAACCCATTCAGTGGATGCACAAGAAGATTCAAATCTGGCCCCCCCACCTGTCAGCTGTATGACCTGAGGCAGATTATAACCCCTACCTCAGTTTCCCCATCTGTCAGGACCAAGGCAGGACCCACCTCTCAGGGGCGCTATGAGAGTAATATGTCATCATGTCAGTGCAAAGGCCCTGCGCACAGCGCACTGGGTAGCTTGGAGTGTGGCGTGACATGAGGTCTATCTTTCAGTAGATACGATGTTAGTTTGTTGTTTGAAAAGACGTATTTTGGGACCTGGGGACAAACAAGACAAAATCCTTTTATCTGCCCGACAGCTTCCTGCTTCCAGCCCAGCTCTTCCACATCCCATATTGAGAGTTGCAGTGTTGGTGGCTCCTTGTACCCCAGAATAAAAGGGGGACCCCGTGCACCTCTCCCGGGTCACCCCCTCCTACTCTCTTCCATCCCGTCCACATCTAGCCGCACCCTGAAGATCCCAAAGCATTGGCGCGTGTGCATAGGGCCTGGGTGCCTGCTCTGCCCGCCCCTCCACTCCCACCCGGCCTGCCCCCCGGACCCACTCAGATGCTCCCTCCCTCGGCACCCTGCGGGGGGCACATGCCCGTCCTTGTGCCCGGCAGACCTCCGTGGCACGTCTCGTGGGCCCTAGTCCTTGATTTCTCTGTCGCCCCCACCAGGTACATATATGGAGAACTGCCACCGGCTCTCCAGGTGGGACCCGGTGTTGCCGTCTTCGTGTCCCTGGTGTCCAGCAGAGTGCCTGGCACGTAGCAGCTGCTCAGTAAATTTGAGTAGCGTGAATAAGGAGGGGCCATCATGTCCAGGGGTGGGGTGGGTGCGGCTGGTGTTGTGTCCCGTTGAAGCTGGGTTTGCTGGCTGAGAAAAGTTGCAGGTGACAAGTTTTAAACTTCTGCTAGAGGGGAGAAGCCGGTGGCCCTGCTTCCCTGGGATCAAGCTTACCAAAGCTTATGGAAGCGGATGAGTGTGGCCCCTGAGGTCGCCCTTCTGTCATTCCGGGTTAGTCTGCGACCCATCAAAACACACAGGCATCTCCTCCCGATGGTTTTATCCTTCTTGAGGGAGCTGCTTGTTCCCCCGCAGGACCGTTAAACATGTACGTGTGTGGGGACAAACACGTGTGCGCCCGGGTTGGCGGACAGAGACGTGCGTTTTCTTCTCCAGCGGCGAGAGTAGTTGTAGGCATTAAAACCAGGGGTCGCGGTGAGAACCTGAGCCTTTTATCTGAGCAAATAGAGGGGAGGATGGACGCGTCCCACAGAGCCGGTGATGGCAAATGTCAGATCCGTCCCGTTGGACGGGGGCAGGCGAGTGGACTCTCCCACTCACGCTCCCGTGTCTTTGCTTTCACAGTCTCTCATCACGTTTGTGAACAAGCATCTCAACAAGCTGAACTTGGAGGTGACGGAACTGGAGACCCAGGTGAGCACGTGCTGGGGCTCTCCGGTCCCGGGCGGGCTGCGCCGTCTTGTCCGTCTGGCAAAGAATGGCCACCCTGCAGTCGGAACAGCGAGGCCCAGCCGCTCTGGCCTCCTCTCGGGCCCTCTGTCTTAATTTTCTGTGGCTGCTGGAACCAAGGGCCACAGACATTTCCATCCTCGCGGTCCTGGAGGCTGGCGTCCCAGACCCGTGTGGGCAGGGCTGCTTCCTTCCGGGGCTCTGAGGGGGTCTCCGTGCCAGGCCTCTCCCCCAGCTCTGGGGGCTTGCTGGCGGTTCTTGGCTTCCGTTGGGTTGGAGACGCCTCGCCGGGATCCCTGCCCTCATGGTCACGTGACGCTCCCCCCGTGTGTGCATCTGTGTCCACATTTCCCCTTTTAGTAAGGACACTGGTTGTGCTGGATTAGGGCCCATCCTGGTGACCTCATCTGACTCCGTTACTTCAGTAATGACTGCTTCCAAATAAGGCCACATTCACAGGTTCTGCGGGTTAGGACTCCAACACGTCTTTTTAGGGGGACACGGCTCAACCCATAAGACCCTCTGAGGCGTCACACCTCCCCCACCAAAGGGCCTTGGCATGTGCAATTCTTTCAGTCTAGAACGTTCCGCCCCTCCCCCCCCTTCTGTTCTCCATCGCCATGCTTACTGCGCAAGTGCTCCCTGAATACCTGTCCAGTGAGTGTGCACAAAGTATTTCTTCTGCGGGAAGCGTATGAAGTGTACTCCCCCACCCCACTCAAAGCTCACGCCACATAGTAAAAATATGTTTCAAGCGCTCAGCAGGCATCAAAGCACAAAACATAATTTTCCCGGGATTAGCCGGGTGCTCGAATTCGGAGTCGTTAGTTCTTGGTGCAGATTCCTCTAACCCCCAGCTGATCCTTCTTAAACCCCTGGGTGATTGCCTCCGTTCCTGTCTCTTTGCCTTTTCTCATTTGCTTTTCTAATTAAAAAAGTGATTCAGGTTCATTGTAGAAGGTCCGAAAATGACGACAAGCAAAACAAAAATCCTTCCTAATCCCAACACCCAGAGATAACTGTGCTGAGGGTTTTGTTCCGGACCTTTCCTCCACCTGGCTGGCTAGTCACGGACCTCACGGGCCTGTCCTGGAAAGCTGAATGGGCTGTTTTTAATGAGTGTATTTATTTGTGCGTTTGTCGCAGTCTGTGAACACTGCACACTTAGCCTCTGATTACTTGCCGTTATATCAACATTCCAGAAGAGTCCTACACGGAAAGTAGCAGTCCTCCTTTCTCCCTCCCCACGTCTCTCCCCTTCATCCTCTTCAGACCTGCCTGACTGCAGTTAATGGCTGCATGTGGGTTCTTTCTGGGTGTTTTATACGCACAAGTGTATTTTGTTAATGACAGTCCGTCATCCTGTGCAGCTCCTCCGTAATGTGTTCGTTGTCATCGTTTTGTCGGGAGTCTGTGTGCGTGATTCAATCTCACCCTTTTTCCGTCGCCCTGTCTGTCTGTCTGTCGGTACTGGTCACCTCTGAGGACTGCCTTCTGTTCCGTCCTAAGGCCGTGCTGCGTGAAGCCCGCTGTCGTGACGGGCAGCGCAGGGCTGTCTGCACACGGCTGCCGCTGCGCTGGGGCCTTTGTCTGCTTCGTCAGGACACACTCCTGGGAGCAGGGGTCGTCGGAGCAAAGGCAGCGATGCTTTGAGGGCCCAGGAAGGTTTGCCCGCTGAACACCCTGGGCCCTGCCAGCCGCTGCCGACTCTCACTTCCCGAATGGCCCGCGCCAGCAACAATCGCCGGACGCCCCGGACCGAGACTCGACACCTCGATTTGCATTGATCTGGGTGTACCCAGTGTCTCCTTTTTCTCTATCTGCACACTTAAAGTAGTATCTTAAAAAGTGTTTTCAATCACTGGTCCAGCAGAAAAGAGGTATTTTTGGAAATAATGTTCATCATCAGGGAGACCTGGGCTCAAAGCCCTGCTCGGGTGTGTGTGTGTGTGTGTGTGTGTGTGTGCGCACGCAGGTGTGCGTGTGTGCATGCATATCTTTTTCCCTCCTTTTTAAAACCACTCTGTATTCTGGGCAGCTTCCTAGCTGTGTGATGCCGAGCCAGCTACTCAGCTTCTCTGAGCTGCTCTCATGGTGAGCGGGCAGCAGACACGGGGAGGCTTAATGGAGGTCGTGCCTTTCCAAGCTGGGTGTTGATGAAGACGGTGCCGTGGGACTTGTGGGGCGTCCGCGAGAGTCTGAGCGAGGGCACAGCCCCGCCTCAGGACGAATGTGTGCGTTTGCTGATAAGCCGCCGTGCTCTGCCTGGCGCTCGCTCTCCCGGGTGCCCCTCTCGCTCCCGGGCGTTCCCTGCAGCCACCGTGTCTCCCACCACCCCGTGCGCGAGAGGGCCGGCGCTGGGTTCGGGGAGGCCGTGGAAGGCAGCAGAGGCTCTCTGCCCGTCTCGGCTCCCTACACCTCCCAGGCAGGTGATGATGGGGCAGGATCTTCATTCCCGGACGGCCTGAAAGTGAGTCCGTGTTGTCGAGAGAGCCGGTTTCTTTGGGCCTGCTGCTGGCTGGTGTCAGCGGGGGAGTGTGCCAGCACGGTCTACCAGACAGCTGTCCAGGGCAGGCCCGGGAGGGAGGGTGTCCCTCTGCCTTGTGCTTTGTTTCTTTGCTCCCCTTCCCCTTTCAGCATGGCGATACTGGACATGTGTGATTTGGACTTTTCATCTTTTTTTTTTTTTTAATGATTTTATTAGTTTGACAGAGAGCACACACGCAGGGGGAACAGGAGAGGGAGAAGCAGGCTCCCTGCTGAGCAGGGAACCCGATGTGGGGCTCGATCCCAGGACTGTGGGATCATGACCTGAGCCAAAGGCAGACGCTTAACCAGCTGAGCCACCCAGGTGCCCTGGACCTTTCGTCTTTAAATTGGAGGCCTTGGGGTCTGCCTGGGACAGTGGAGGGAGCTGCCGTTTTTAGTAAAGTCCTCCTTCGGCTCATTTTACCCACTGCAAGTTGCTGGTCTCGGGGAGCTGAAGGGCTCCTGGGTGCCCAGCCCCTGTTTTCCGGCACGGCGGTCTTCTAGACCAGGGGACCACACCTGCCAAAAGAGCTTCCCTTTGTGATGGAGGAGTTCTGTCGGCACACGTCTACTACAGGAGCCGCTGGCCATGTGTGGCTCTTGAGGCCCTGAAATGTGGCTGGTGCGACTGAGGAATGGAATTTTGTATTTTTGTTAATTTAAACATTTTTTTCAATTTAAGAGGTTTGGAACTTGGTTACATAATAGCGTGAATGTACTTAAGACTGAACTATATGCTTAAAAATGATTAACATAGTGCATTTTATGTATGTTTTATCGCGACTAAAAAAAAGTCCGTATAAGCCGGACACAACAGATTAAATCTTGTATCGTTTCACTTACATGAGGTCCCTAGAGGAGGCAGATTCCCACAGTCAGAGAGCAAAGTGGTGGGCGCCAGGGGCTGGGGGAGGGGGAGGAGGGGGAGTTCCTGTGTAATGGGCAGGGAGTTTCAGTTTTGCAAAATTACATGAGTTCTAGAGTGGACGGTTGGATGGATGGATGGATGGATGGATGGATGGTTACAGCATAAATGGACTTCATGCCAGTGACCCGGATGCTTAACAATGGTTAAAATAATAGATTTCGTGTTACATATATTTTACCGCAGTGAAAACGGATAAACCAGCAACATTCAAACAAAAGAAAATGTCTAATTTCACTAAGCTCATGCAGCCAGTCTCGGTCGTGTTGGACGACGCAGTTTCAGACATCTGGAGACTGGGGTCCTCACAAGGTCGGGCCGTGCAGCGGACCCCAGCAAGTCACAGCCCCTCAGAGATGCCATCTCGGTCCTCTGTGGGGATGGCTGAAGCCTGCCCTCTGGGTGCCTCCCGTACCTTGGTTCTCTTGTCCCCTCGGGCGATTTGTCTTACCTTCACCGGTGGCCATTGCTTTATCTGTAAAAGGTGTAATTGCTTCCTGGCTTATTGGGAGTGGGGGAGGCTGTCCGCCAAAGAGCTGGGTCTTTTGTTCTAGATTCCCGGTCCCCCTCCTGTGGATGGGAGGTGCTGCTGGGCCAGGTGGCAGGGAGAGGGGTCTGGATTGAGGGCTGCAGCCTGCAGGCCTTTCCCTGACCCAGAGCCGCCCGGTGTTCGGGGCCCAGCTGGGATGGACACTGGAGGTTCATCTAGCTGGACACGCAGAGGTTCACGGTCACCGGGGCTCAAGCAGGGGAAAGTCTCATCTGGCACCGTGAGCACAGCTAGAAGAACGTGCTCAGGCAGCTGACAACGTGAGCAGGTGGAATGGGGCAGCAGAGCCTAAACCAAGCATAGGGCGCCCTGCAGGTCATTCGTGGACGGATCATTCCAGCAGCCGACACAGACATAGTGGTCACTGTATCTGGGTATTCCCTGTCTGCCTTCTCACTGGGTCCTCATGCCAACCCTGAGAGATGGGAGCCAGTGTTACCCCGAGGTCAACAGTGGGGGGGACAGGCCTTGTGGCCGGGCTGCCTGCTTCCAGAGCCGTGGCCCTCTCCACGTGGATGCACTCCAGCCCCAAACACATGCGTGGCCACATCCAGTCCCGGGCGAGATGCTCTGCACCCGGGGCCTTCACCTAAGTGCAGGTTCTTGCCCGAACGAGGCATGGATTTCTTTCAAACGTTTTCCTTCTTTGGGTCGGATGCAGAACATTCGCCCCCTCCCTGTACGGCCCAGAAACATCACCCCGTGTTTCTCTGTAGTTTGCAGATGGCGTCTACCTGGTTCTGCTCACGGGCCTCCTGGAGGACTACTTCGTCCCCCTGCACAACTTCTACCTGACCCCAGACAGCTTCGACCAGAAGGTAGGTGTGGGGTCCCCGTCCTCAGAGCGGCCCCGGACATGCTCGCTAAAGCGCACAGCCCACACCAGCCCCCGATGGCTCTTTTTGGAGTCTAGCTGGAGTCTTCAAAAAAATAAAGCTGCCCCCAAAATGGTACCGCAATGAGACATAACCCAGCCCTCAGTCATAGAAGTAAACCCATCCGCGGTGCCAGGCACGCCCGAGTGCCGTGTGTCGTGTTCTCTTCGGGCTCCTTCCCATCGGATGGTACCGTTTTTAATCATGGTGGCCGTATGTCCGTAGAGTTGCACATCCTTCCCCTGTTGTTGCCACGCATATGTCACCTCTGGGTTTTCCAGCTGCTTCCGATTCCCCCAAGTGCTGTTCTCGGTGGTCGCCCAAAGTCCCATGGTTCTGATACCACTCTCCCTGTTTCCCCACTCTTGGACAATTAACTTGTTTCTGGGTTTTTTTCCCCATTAAAATAATAGGGCATCTTCTCAAGTATATCTGTCTATCAATCTATCGATCGATCGATCTATCTACGTATGTATCTATCTCCATTCCTGTGGATTGTTTCTAGGGAAATTCCCCACATAGGATTGTTGGGCTCAGAGGGCCCAGCCTGTGGATTCAGGTTGCTGAGCCCCCCGTGTCCCCGTCTGTGCCTGGGGGTTTTGCCTGCTGCTCACGGCTCCCCGGAGTTCAGCCTGTCCAGGCAAGAGTTCGCGCATTGCCTTTGGAAACTTGGCTTCTGCACTGTCCATATTGCTTTGGACTCACGGGCATCTGTCATTGGATTTTCCCAAAGTGCTAGACCCGTGAGTCAGAGAGGCAGACAATGCGAGCAGGTGGCAGCAGCCAGGGAAACATCCGACAATGGGGCCAGTGTTTATCAATCTGCATGCTTCTGGCACCTTGCAGGCACTTTGCTCGTGGCCAAATGTTGTTCCTGCCTCGCCTGCTGAGATGGAATCAGAACAGATTAGAGAGGGCCTGGCACGGTCGAGCCGTGGTGAGTGGAGAGAGCGCGAGCCAGAGGGGAGCGAGCAGAACTCCATCAGGAAACAAGGGTGCCTGTGCTGTCGTTCTGGAAACGAGAACACAGATAGTGTGGGGAAGAGGCTCGTGTGTTTCCAGGCCCGACAGGGCTGGTTGCAGAAGCATTGTTTGGGAGAGAGATTTCCTTTGTTCAAATTAATAATAACACCAGCAGGAACGGTGAATCGAGCCAAGCAGCCGGAACTGGGTTTCTTTCCAAGATGAGACTGTGCACATGCCGGGCAGGGGGGCCTTCTCTCCGGCCCCGGCCTTGTTCCCTTTGCAGCAGGGGTGAAAGTTTTTGTGGCTCGTCGCCCTGGCCTGGGAGGCGTGAGAGGCCCGAATGACCGTTCGCCTTCGCCTCTGCCCAGAGCCGTGAAGGGAAGGCTTCTCGGGGCAGCATCCATCCAGCATGCTGGGAGCCCGTTCGCACGCGCGAAGGGGAGTCTCTGCGGGCAGCTGGAGCTCTCCTTAGGGAGGATGCTGGAATTCCGGTGCATTCCTGTCCGGCTTCCTGGATTCTCCCCCTGCCCCTCCTAGGGAGTGGTGGTCATCATGGCAGCCACTGGAAAGTTCTTTGTGAGCTCGTCATATTTATCAGCTCGACCGGCTCACAGGCAGTGGTGTCTCCCTGCTGCATAGAGCTGAACTCGCTCCAGGCTGGGCCCCGCAGCCGAGCTCTCGGGCCGCGGTGGCTGCCGGGGACCACCCAGTAGGTATCTCCGGGGGCCCGGGCTCCGTGGGGCGCATTGGCTCCGCTGCCAGGGATCTAGAGCGGCTCTGCGTTTTCTGGGGAAGGGCAGTGAGGTTCGGTGATTAAGATCGGGACGTATCGGGGGCTGCTTTCCCCAAGCGGAGCGATGACCTGTGTTTAAAACAATTGCGCTGGCTTTTAAACAATGAGACCAGACCCCTAGGTTCCTACACACAGACGCACCACACTCTTCGAGCTTTCTGAGACATGGGTACGACCCGTGGCACACAACACTCTTCGAGCTTTCTGAGACATGGGCACGACCCGTGGCTCTTTGTTTTATAATCTCACTCTGTGGGAGCCTCTTTGCTGAGTACCTTGTGCCCATCGATCATCCTTCTGGAAGATTCCACAGCATCCCTCTCTCTGGAGTGTGGAGTGTGTCCTGGAGACTCAGAGGTGGTTCTTACCGGCAAATAGAAGAAAGGGCTTCGCGTTCTCGAGGTGCTTTCCCTTCTGTCTTCTCATCTGATTCCCTCCCTGGGGACGAGGAAATAGGATCTCAGAGGGGCCTAGAGACAGCCTAAGCTCCCACAGTCAGCAGGGCAGAGCTGGAAGAGCCCACTCCTATTCTAGAACCATCTATCCTTCTGTCACCTGGCCAGGTTTTCTAAAGTCCCTTGAATTGCAGAGGGAAAGGATTTGAGGGGTCCTGGCTGTGTGGCTGGCTCCCAGGGGCGTCATGGGGCTTTGGGGCATGGCGTATCGCCTGGTCCCCTTGGGTCTGGGGATCTGTTTGCCACTCTGCCTGCCCTGTCCCGGGGGCCTGGACTCAGGGGCAGCTTCTCTGCAGGCACGAGGGTAGGTAGAGGTGAGGGCGCGGCTGGGGCGAGAGCAGGGTGGTGGTGACTTCCTGTCTGGCGGTTTCCTCATACTGAGAAGGAAGCAGAAGGAAGGTCTTGCACTGCGCAGAAGTGGGTCTGGTCAGGAGCTGTTCTCTGTGTGGGGCAGGCGTTGGGGTTTCAGGAGCCCGACCTGCTTAGCACTGAGCACTTTCGAGGAGCCATCGCTCCCTGTCCTAACTTGTCTCTGCCCTGGGGCTTCCTCTGAAAAGCAGCCTCAGCTCACCCCACGGCCCTTCAGGCCGGGCCGGCTCCGTGCCCCTGGATGTCTGATGCCCTGCCTGGGGTTCCCATTTGGCCTTTGCCCGAGGGCCTCAGGAATGGCCCAGGGTCCTCTGGGCCCCCTGTGTCTGGTCATGTGCAGCCCCGCCCAGCCCTGGGTGTGAAGGGCCCGTCCCCACACGGGGCCCCTCCAAGCACCACCTGCCCCGTGCTGGTGCTGCCGAGGGTCCTGGAGGCTGCTGCACGGTCCCTGAGCTGCTAGAGGTTTTTGACCAGCAGCGGATGATTTTGTCAAACATCATTTTCCTGGTTAATTATTAAACTATAAGTAAAAGGATCATGTTTCTGGTTCATTTACACTGAAATCATGAAGATATTACTGTTGAAAGAATATGTGATTACTGAGAGCCCCGGGGTCCTCTCCAGCTCTGACTCTATGATTTATTTTCTATTCTGGTGCCCCCCCGCCCCGATCCTACCCCCAACAACCTCTGCTCCCAGCAGCTGTCTGGCTGTGATTTGATCACCCGGCGTCTCTGTGATTTAGGTGGATAAATGCAGCAGAGAAGGTGTTATTTTAACCGTCTTTAGAAGTTGCTGGGGGAATACAAGCTTCCAGCATCCTCGTGGGCTGAGTGGTACCTTTCATTTCAGGGAGAAGCCACATGGGGGGTGGGGGTGGGGTGTCCACCTTCCTGTGACATCCAGCAAGTCGGGGCCAGGACCAGGGCCCTGCTGACTGCCACCTGCAGCCCCCATTGGCTGGCTTCCATTCCGGCAGGGTCCCCGGTGCCTGGACCGCCGCTGCCGCTGAGCGCGTTGTCCTGCCTGCGGCGATGCGCGCGCAGCTCTGTGAGGCCCTCCCAGCACACGGTGCGCGGCCACTCTGTGCCGGGGCCAGTGCATGGTGCCGGGTGCCTCTGGGAGGTGACTTGTCCTTCTGAGCCTTGGTTTCCTCATCTGTAAAAGGGATAGAGTCATGGTCACTTCTCAGCGTGTGGCCTATGGCAGAGCAGATACTCGGGGACCCCGGAGCCCTCGAGGGCAGGCTTTGTGCCTTCACCCCTGCATCTCTGAGCTGCCCCCCCATCGCCGGTGAGGGGAGTCAGGCCCATCTAGTGAGCATCTTCACCCAGCGCCCCCGCCCACCCCGTGCCCTGCGTCGGGCCACTTGGGTCCTGGGGATGTACAGGTTCCCCTCTTGCTTCCTCGGCAGGTTCACAACGTGGCGTTTGCCTTTGAGCTGATGCTGGATGGAGGGCTCAAGACACCCAAGGCTCGCCCTGAAGGTAATGCCCCGCCCCAGCCCTGCCAACCGCAGCTCCCGGGCCCCCTGTGCCCTTAGCTCCCGGGAGCAGGAGGACTGTGCTGGCGGGACCACCGACGCTGGTCTTTGGTAACTGCTTGGCCTGGAGGACACGTGACCTTTGCCCACGAGCCTCGGGGTCTGCGCGCCCCTGCAGATGAGATGCTGTTTCATGCCCTGCGAGGAGATCGAAGGCTTGCCGCAGCAGGATGGGCGTTCGGTGTCTGACCCTGCAGGGATGAAGCACGGTCGTGCCGTGTGTGGGTCTGAGCCGCAGCAGGGAGGCACGGGGAGCCGGCGGTGGGACCACCAGGGCAGGGGTCCTGGGGAGCCAGGAGCAGGCCTGGCTTAGCCCCCTGCAGCCCCTTCCTCAGACCTGCCCTTCCACAGAGGGCATCGGACCTGCTGGCTGCCTCCGGTTCGGTGGCTCCTGACCTCCTCCCACTGCAGCGTTGGCCGGCCCAGGGCGGGGGGGTTGCTGGGGCCGAAGCCTCGGGCCTGGGGAGACTCTGGGAGCCCCGGGTGCATATGGGAGCCGTCAAGTTTATTGTGAGGGTACACTGGCCAGCAGGCCGTTTCTCCTTGGTGAATCTTGGTCTCCTTTGCAAAGGGAAGGCAGGAAAGAGGGTGGTGCCGACTCTCCACACTTCCCCCCTGCTCTGACGAGCTGAGGCTGGAGACACTCTGGGACTCGGTATAAGGGCAGTTGTTGGTTCACGGCAGCTGCTCAGCCAGCCTTCCCCTGGAAGAGATGCTATTTCTCGCTCTGGGGTTGAGTGCTGCAGGGGGAAAGCAAGACCACCATCATTCTGTGGCCCAAGAAGGGCCTTTGGCATCATCTGGTCCAATGGGCCAGTTTTACAGGCAAACAGACCGAGGCCTAGAGCGGGGAGGTCACTTGTCTAAGGTCATAGAGCAAGTGAGGAGAAGACCCAGGTGTCCATCTCACCAAAGAAGGCAGCCTGGACTTCCTGGGCTGTCGGGTCCCCTGAGGGTCCTGCCGAGGGCCATGCCACGTAGCCCTTTGCTTGACCTTAAGGAGGCAGGAGGGAGCAGCAGCTCCCACCCCTGCCCTGCCCCAGAAGGCCCGCTGTCCATCCTGGCACAGGTTGGCCCATGGGTGTTGGACCCCAGCAGATGTCCTTGGCTGTTGGAGACCCCACACCCATAGAGGCCACTGGTCCCCAGACTTGCCCGACATGGGGCCTAGAAGGGACGCAGGACCATCCCCGTCCTGCCATCCCAGGTGCTTGCGGAGAGGGCTGGTGGCCCGGGGCCTCCCGCGGCAGCCCGCGTCTCAGGATGGCGCTGCCTGGGGCGTCCTGGATGGGGTGGCTGTCGGTCTTGAAGCTGAAGCATGCTGCTGCAGACATGACAGGCGCCCCGTGCCCCCCCACGGGCCGGCACCAGGGCTCAGGGACTCTTGCCCCACCAACGGTGTCTCCGTTTCCTTCCGCAGATGTGGTGAACCTGGATCTCAAATCCACCCTGAGGGTTCTTTACAACCTGTTCACCAAGTACAAGGACCTGGAGTGATAGCAGCGGGCTGCAGAGGCTCTGCGGGGCAGGGAGGCCTGCCAACCTTGTTCCCTGCCCCCTCCCATCCCACCACCACCCCACCCGGCCGTTCCTGGTTATTGCTCTGAAGCTCCCTCGTGTAACCCGCAGTGGGCAGGGTCCTTTGAAAACCCCAGTGTTGGCGTGCCCCCCTCCCATGCTGTGATACTTGTCGGCCCTGATCCCACCCATATCCCTCAGCCTGGGGAGGGGGTGCCCCACAAGCCTTTCCATGGAGCAGGTAAGGGCCACGGCCACGGGCGAGCAGAAGAGCACCCACGGCTCTGCAGGAGACACAAGCCAGCTCGGCTGTGGTGGGGGAGTCTCCTTGGAAGCAAGGCCTTTTTAGTAAAAAGTATTTTGTAGTTTTAAAAACTTCCCTCTCAAGTCTCAGGAGCTCTTGATGGGACAGGAGGGCCCACCCCACGTTCTGCTTCTTGACCAGCCAGTGTTTCTCATTTACCCTTTGCACGAGCATCTGAGACCCAGGCGACCCTCGGTGGCCACTGTGCGGGAGGCAGGATTTGCTGGAGCAATTTCTGTTTTTTTTTTTTTTTTTGGTGATGACCAAGTGTGCTATGTCAGGAGCCTGATCTAAAGCGTTGCTTGATAAATCTCAGAGGCCCTGTTTGGGAATAGATGCATCTTCAAACTTCTAAAAAGCGGAGTCTCTCAGTTTGCAGGGGCCACCATGGCAAAGCGCCACAGACGGGGCTCAGGCAACAGCAGTGGATGGTCCCCCAGCTCCGGAGTCCAGAAGTCCAGCATCCGGGCAGGGCTGGCTCGTCCCGAGGCCCCTCTGCTGGCGTGCAGATGGCCGTCCGTTTGCCGTGTCCTCACGTGGTCCTCCCTCTGTAGCTGTCTGTGTCCTAATCTCCGCTTACAAGGACCCCCGTCATGATGGATGAGGGCCACCCGTGTGACCTCGTAACGTACTGACCTCTGTAAAGACCCCATCTCCAAATACGGTGACATTCTGGGTACTCAGGCTTAGAGCTTCAACATACGGATTCTGGGGTCACAGTTCAGGCCTTATTGGGGGATATGAAGTCTTCACATCGCTCCTCCCCAGGGTGGCTTTCTGGAACCCTGCTGGCATCTCCCACTGGGCACCCCTGAAAGGAATGCTGTTCACCCCCTCCCCGCTCACCTTGGCTCAAGAGAGGAACGGGGGGGCCCCTCTGCTGGGGGGGCACCTGTCCTGTGTCACACAACCCCCCCGCATGGCAGCCTCCTCCCTGGGCTCTCAGCATCTGCTGCCCAAGCAGGACAGGCCTTTCTCGTCTCTGGTTGTCACCTGCCTGCTGTCAATCGGAGCGGTTGTGCCGGTCGTTAATATTACATGGAACACCGGCGCCCACCACTCAGGAAGCCCTGTACTTGCTTGTCTCGGCTCTGCTGCGAGGCTGGTGCTACTTTCCGAGGAGCCGTTCCGATGGAGGGGGTTTCCCAGCAGGGGAGAGAAATAATTAAAACAGTATTACAGCATCTCCTGCGGGATGCAGCGACATTAAAGGGCCACTCTGGCATAAGAGCCAAGGCTGGAACGTTCTGTGCCGACTTCGTTACACGCGTGGCATCCCAGCCGGCTGCCAGAGCCTTGGAGGCCGGTCCTCCGGCTTTCGCAGGCGGGCCTGGCCAGGCTGTGCCCATCCCCGGGGGTCCCGGGGGCCGAAGGACGGGAGACCAGCATTTGGGAAGAGTGCAACCTCGGGGTTTTTGGTGCAGGTGGGCAGCTCCGGTGGGCTCCGTGCCTGGAAGGGGAGCAGTGGTCCTGGGGGACGGGGAGTGCCCTTCAAGCCGTCTGTGTTTCTGGTAAAGGGGGTCCAGAGATACGGGCCAACTGTGAGAGGCATGCTGGCCTCACGGAGCCGACTGTTCAGGCCACGGTTCCAAGGCAAGCAGGTGCTCTGTCGTCCAAACTGGCTTTTTTCAAGTGGGTTCCCTGTGCTTTACACATTTCATTCCGCTGTCCTCTCTGAATCAGAGTTCAACGCGAGACCCTGGCGTTCGCGTGGGGGGCACAGTCTTGAGGCGGATGGCGGGGTGAACTCTGGGGGTGGCCTCTCCTCCTGTGATCAGCCTCCTGGCTTAGCGACCATAGTTGTAAGCTTCAGGGTCTGCCATGCTGGGGCGTCTTCTTGGGGTAACTTGTGCAATAGAAGCCACTTAATCTCAGAACGTTCTAGAACCCTTCCTCCTCAATTGACCCACCTTTTCAGTGAATTGTTTTTCTGTTGGGGGGGGGACCCTCCACATGAACTAAGTGGAAGCGAGATCATTCGTGCCCGAGCAGCACCGGCTCAGGGTCTGCGGGGCCCGAGCGAGGGCCCGGGCAGGGGCCGTGAGACGATCATCTCTTATCCTTCTCGGAGCGGCTGTTTGAGGCTCCCGCTGGCCACGGGGAGGCTGCAGCTTTGCTTCCCTGAGACAACCACAGGGTCTCATGCACGCAGAGCCCCGAGCCCCGTGGGCCCTAATGTCCTAACTGGATGGGACAAAGAACCGTGCTCTAAAGGAGCTGAACGCTTTTTCTCACTCTCTTCTGCGCGCCCGTGTTTCATTGTCTTTTTAACTGTTTTAAGCCATGACGCCTTTGGATGTCTGGGTATCGAATAAAAGACGCGAAAGCCCTGGCTGTGTTGCCAGCACCGCCCGCCTGGCTCCTCCGTGTGCCGTGGGCCCCGCTGTGAACCCGACCTCCCCGGAGTCCGAGCCTTGGGTGGGAAAGTGCTGTGTGGTGCCAACGGTGTGCTGTTGTTATTTATTCCAATACAGAGCTCGGGAGTGTGGGGCTGTGTGCTGCCTCTGTTTCTTTCTGTGCGTTAGTGGTCCTCGGTCGCGGCCGCCCGGAGCTTGGGCCTGGAAGCTTCCAGACCGGCAGGTGGGTGGAGGAGCAGACACGCAGCCCGGTGTGGGGGACGGGCCCCGCGTGGGTTGGGCCGAGGCGTTCCTGGGTGGGAGCCACGAGGGGAAAAGAGGGGACAGAGTCACAGCCGCAGATGAGTCCTAGCGATGAGCCGAGCTGGGTAAGTTGGCCCGTCAGGCTGGTTCAAAGCGGCACGGACGGTGGCCGCGGGCTGGTGATGCTGGTGATGTCGGCTGGACAGCGCCGCTCCAGGGGGCCGGTGTGCTCCTTGCGCTGCAGGGCGAGGGGTCCGGGTGACCCTCGATGGTGGCCGTGCTGTAAACCTTCCCTGCAGAAGTCACGGGATGATTCAGGGGGCTCAAACTTTCCTCTATGCGGCATTGAAAGTGTCCCTATTCAAGTATCGCTGATCCGCAGAGGCCTTGGGGCTGTAAAAATACGAAGGGTCCCAAACTGCTGCTGGAAAGGACCCAGCTTCGGAGGGATGCCTGGTCCAAAGCTGCGTCGTTCCCGCGCAAGTACGGCCAGTTCATTATCCCGCACTTTCCACGGTGGAAATTTCCCTCGAGTTCCCCTCACCAGATCCATCATCCCTTGCTCGCTTAGGATCTGCCTTCCTCAACGGTACCACTTCCTCTGTTAGCCCAGGTCCAGTGGCCGATGCCTGGTGTCGCCGTAGTTGCTTGAACAGGAAGGAGTCTAATACTGGAAATGAGGCGACCCCAGAGCCTCGGGGAGGCTAGAGCCGCAGTCTGGGGACAGAGCCCCCATCACGGACTAGTCCGATGACCCCGCAGCGCCCGCGGCCTCTGCGGGAGGCTAGTGACTGGCTGCTGGCTCCCGAGGCATCAACGTTGGGCCAGATGTTTCCCGACGACCCCGGAGACCCACTCCTTGGTGTCTGGTGCCCGGGCCTCACCGGGTGCCTGGGTGGGCTTTTTTGCCTCTGCCCTCCATGGGGATTCTGCTGGTGGGAGGCCCTGGCAGGAAGGAGGGTAGGGGGCGTGAGCGTGATCAGGGTGTTGTTGGCCCTCTGCTGGGCCACCGTGGGTCAGCGTGCCCCCCTCTACCACAGCCCCTGGCTGGCGGCCGGCTCAGAGCTCCTGCCATCTCTTGGGCTCTGGTGTCGTCCCTGGCTTCTGCCCCGTTGGGCTTCAGAGTGGCAACAGCACCCTCGTGTTGCCAGTCCCGGGGGGCAACACCGTCTCTTCTAGGTTCCCTGAACCCGGCCCCACCCGACGCTTTGTGAACCACTCTTCCGTTTTCCCATTTGGACGCGCCATCTCTTCGGGGACCTGGCAGCACAGTGACCCCAGGGCCACGCCGTGCCTGCCACACTCGCACAAGCCACGCCGGTGTGTGGGCACCGCTGCTGCCCACCCCACTGCGCCACAAACCCCGGGCTCCCACGGGGCCGTCGGGGTGGCGGAAACGGAATCCTGCCCCTCTGTCTTCCTCTGTAGGCGGGGATGACAGCAGAAGCTGCCCCCAGTAAAATCAAAGCCCTCAGGACCGTCTGCTTCGTCGTCAGTTACTCAATAAACATTAGCCGTAATAACCACTAATACTTTCTGTCATTTTTGTAAGTTCTCGTGAACAACGCCTCTTTCCTGCGCACACGCGCCCTTGTTGCTGCTTCCCACCTGCTCTGCCCCTTTTGTGGCAGAAACACGGTGCTTGGCTTCCTGGTCCCTCAGCAGGGTCGCTGCTGCCGTGAATACTGTTTCATCCTGGCTCAGAAAGATTCGAGTGCAGGACCCCAGCTTGGATCCGACCTGATCGCCGGCCATCCTGCCATCCTGGGGCCTCTGTCCTCAAACTCCGTAACACCTTTGCACGCACCGGTCCCTCCACCCGAACATTCTCACACATCTTTAGCTGGCAAACTCTTACTCATCCGTCAAGGCCCACTTCTCTGGAAGAACCTCGTCCCCTCGGCCACAGCAGCCGACAGCATTTGTGCATCGAGTCGGCTTGCTGTCAGGCGTTGTTCTAGACACTCGGACACAAAGACCTTCAGACCTGCCGTAAGGAATCCTGCCCACGACCTCTTTTAGGGAAGGCGGTTAGGGAAGGCTTCCTGAAGGCGCTGGCGTTTAAGCTGATGGTAAGGATGAGACCTTGGCCCCTTTCAAAGCTGGAGCAGGGGCTTCTAGGCAGAGGAAACTGTAAGGCATGTGGTGTGTTCGGGAAGCAGAAAGGCGGTCAGCGTCGCTGGGGTTTGGAGATGGGAATGATCTAGCTGGCAGGTCGGTCAGGACATACGCTGGGCCGTGCAGGCTAGATTTTACTTTAAGAGAGCTGGGATGCCATTGGTGGGTTTTGAGGGGTCTGGGACCTGAGCATCCCGGACAGGGGTTGGGGTATGGAGGCTGGCTGCGGGGCTTGAGCAAGGAGGCACCTGTTTGGTCCAGGCCAGACGAAGAGGGGAAGAGGGGCTGGCTGGCTGGGTGGGGGTGTGCAGGTGGAGGGACGGCCCGACGCAGGGCTCACAGTTCGCTGATCGTGGGGGTGTGGGGGTCTCTGGCCTCAGCGGCTGGCTGGCTGGCACTGTCACTCGGAGCTGGCGAGGCCGGGAGGGACTGGCTTGGGTTGCGTGGTGGGGAGAGGAGAGGGAGAGAAGGGAGACATTGCAGACCTGAGGTGCCTGCGAGGCATCTGAGGGCCAGGAGGTGTGGCTGGGTGGTGGGGGCTCCGGGGACAGAGCTTTCCGGTGGGGCCGTGGAGGCAGCAGTCCCTGCGGCCCAGCGAGGAGGAAGCTCCGGCAGACGCAGCCGAGCAGGCCGTGCGGAAGCCACAGGCCTGGAGGAAGTGAGCAGCGCGCGTGGCCGCGGCCTTGCCCCGGCTGCTCCAGCCCCCCACGGCTGGGAACGTGACTTTTATTTGGAAGCCAGTGATCACGAGCTACGAGGCCTTCATTTCCTGGTGTGGAGGAGGCAGCCGGGTGAGTCCTCCTGGCGTCTTAGCTCACGGAGCCCCCGGCTTGGGTCTTTCTGCCTCTAATGCTTGGGAGCCCGAGCTCACCGAGGGAGGGCTCCCAGGGGCTTGTGGAAACCGACCCCAGAGAACACAGCCTTTGCTGAGGCCGCACAGGGAGGGAGTCGGGCCAGGCGGAGCCCTGAGCCCCTGTGCCCCTCCAGCCACCCAGGCTTAGAAGCGGCCGTTCCTCCCTCCAGGGCCGGACAGGCAGACAGGCAGCATCCCATCGTTTGGCCAGGCGGGCAGCCTCCCTTTCCACCTGCCGTCTCCCCCAAGCTTCATCCAACGCATGGGGAAGAGGGGCCACCCAGTTTCAGATGCAGGAACTGAGGCCCAGGGCGGGGAGGGGCTGCCCGGGGCAGCCGATAGCTTGAGGCTGTTCCAGCGCTCTGTCTACTCCATGGCCTTCGGTGAGCTCGGAGTCCGGCCCTGCCCTGTAAAGATCTTCAGGACCAGAAAGGGAGGGGATTTGTCCAAAGTCATACAAGGAGAATGAGGAGGAACCAGCCTGGAACCTGGGCTGCCTAACCCCCAGGCATGGTTCTTTTCTCTGGCCGCATCCTTCAAACTGAGTCCTGTCCAACAGGTGGCTTGGAGGCCTACCCAGGGGGTAGCGTTGGCCCCACGGCTATGTTCTCCCCCATCCTCGACTCAGGGCAGGATGGAGCCGCCAGCAGTGTCCAGCTCCCTGGGCTGGCTGCTAGGGTGATGGGGGGCTGCAGCCCCTGTGAATGCCCCCATCCTTGGGGGCCTCCCCGGGGGCTGGAGCTGGCCACCATTCTGATGCATGACACCCCAGTCCCAATGTCCGTTTGGGACCAGAAACGCTGGGGAAGATGCGGGGACCGAAGAAGGGGGCAAAGCTGCGGGCAGAGCGGGAGAGGAAGTGAGCGCCGGGAAACAGGAAGGAGGTCAGGGCCAGCTTCTGAATCTGCCCCATCGCGCGGGGTTTGAGCCCAGCCCCCTGCCCGTAACAAACATGCGAAGGGGGCTGCACACAGGCTGTAAATGCTGGCCCCTCCCATGCTGGCATGAGCAATGAGACCCCCAAACCACAGAGCGGCCAGGGTGATAAGCCCTGTTGTAGAAAGCCTCGTCTAGAACCGGGCCGGGCAGGGCCAGGCCGCCCTCTGAGAGCCAGGCCTGTGTGGAGCGTCAGAGGCGTCTGGGGGATGTTGGCATGGTCTGCTCGTTCAAAGGCTGGCGGTGCCCCGCTGTGCCCACCTGCCTCGGGCTCAGGGTCCTGGAAGAATTGGCCCATGCCTACTTCTCATCAGGGGGACCTGTCCCCTTGTGTAGGCAGCCCCCGCCCTCTCTCCCTGTGCCTCGAAGCCGGGAAGCAATGACTCACAGAGCGAGCGTGGGGCTCCTGGGATGGTGATGCCTTCTATCCCCTGCACCCCCAGGGCCAGCGAGGGAGAAATGGAGTCAGAGTCCCTCTACAACCTGCTGCAGCTCCCTAAGGTGACGGGCCCGCCGGCGGAGGAGGACCTCCCACAAGGTGCCGTGTCCAAGTGGGGCGGGGGGGCCGGGCAGGGCAGAGGGGGTGAGGGTCTGTACAGCAGGAACCCAATAGGTGGGTCTGGGCACCGCCTTGCTTTCCAAGTTGTCATCTGAGCCCCCAGTTCTGTTCGGCCCCCACGAATGCCTTCTGCTCCGTCCTTGACAGCCCCCTGCCCCGCTTCCAGAAACTTCCGCAGGCATCCCCATACCTCTCATGACCACACATCTCGAGGTTACTGGTGACATTGAAGAGGAGATGCCAACTGCTACTATTTATTCAGGAGCGGCGTCTCATTTTTTTGCTCTGAGGGTAGATGTCCCTGCCTCCTCGACATACACGAGGAAACTGAGGCCCAGAGAGGAACGTAGCAGGGAGCAGGTGTCTCCATTACTGTGGTGGGGCTGGGATTCTGAACCCAAGGAGGGCGGCTCCGGCACTGAGTTTCTGTGCCCTCCACGCAGTGCTGACGCCTCGCGGGATGGGGGCTGGTCGATCTGGGGGTGGGCATAGGACTGGGCAAGTCCACAAGCCTGTTCTCCGAGCTCAGGGAGCTTGTGGCCGCTGCCCCTGAAACCTCCCTTCCAGGAGACAGTCGGAAAGGACAATGTGGGTGCCCCAGGCCGTCCTCACCCTGTTACAGAAAGAAGCAAAATAGGAAGCAACCCAAAGGTCCCGCTCAGCAGGGGCTTTAAGCGAACTCACTGGAATTTATGTCACCTTTCAAACATAAGTATGATGATGGAGAGAAAGGGTGAAATCATTGAAGTGAAAGAGCAGAATGCAGCCTGTTCTCGAGGCTGTGAAGACAGCCTTTGGAGATGCGCGGTGTGGCCGGGACCCCCGGGGCGGTGCCCCCAAGAGACCCCCGGGGCAGTGAGCGAGACCCCGGGGGGCCGGCTGGGTGGGAGGGGGAGCAGCGTCGGGAGGCTGACTTCCTTAGTTGTCTGGAGCTCTCTGTTTATTGAAGGTTTCAGGCTGGAAAGCGTCCTTAGCAAAACTGCTGTTAGTGGTAGGGCTTAGTTATTTGAAAAAATATTTATTTTTTGTTTTACAGTTGATTTAGACATACTGCAGTACTGGCAGGCGGAGCTGGAACGTGGGATGACTCAGCGGCAGGAAACCTGCTCCGGGAAGGGGCGGGGTGGGGGGTGTACCCCCAGAGCCATTCGTCCACCCGCTCCCCCGAGCGTTGGTCCAGAGCCTGCCGGTGCCGAGCGGGGTAGATAGCCCTCCTACTTGTCAGGAGACATGGGGCTGGGTGGTACGTGAAGGTTCTTGGTACATCCAGGAAAGGTCCCCGGCTGAGTCATATGAAGACAGAGACATTGCATTTTGTGAACTTGGCCAAGGCAGTCCCCACGTGGTGACTCCATTTCCCCCGTGTTCACTGACGCTAGATAATCTTGTAGTTCCCTCTCAGCCCTGACAAGTGTGGGTTCTGTGAGTCTAACGTCAGGAAGCTGCCGACCAGGGTCCTGGGGCTCGGAGAGTCGGCCGGGGTGGCCTCGGTGTCCTGCCCACGCTGGGGAGCCAGAGAGGCGCAGGGGGAATCCGCCTCGGCCCCTTGGTGCCCGGTCCTGGGCTTGTGTGAGCCCTGCGCCTTCTTAAGTCAGTGGGTAGAATTGCCAGATAAAACACAGGGGGCTGAGTTAAATTTGAATTTCAAACAAGAAATAGTTTTTCAGGCTAAGCGTGTCGCCAAAATATAAATATTGTTGTGCCTGAGGACGAGATGGTGCTCATGAGGGAAGTGAGAGGGGAGGGCGTTTCAGGTGTGGCGGGAACAGAGTGGGCAAAGAAAGAGGCGTGGAGGACGAGGCGTGTCTGGGAAATCCAAGTCACTTTAGACATTCGATGCTCAGGGTGTGTGTGCGTGTGCCTGTGTGTGTATGTGCACATGTGTGCGCGTGTGCGTGTGCGTGTGCGCGTGTATCGACGACTGTGTATGTGCATGTGTGTGTGTGTGCCTGTGTGTGTATGTGCACGTGTGTGCGCATGCATGTGTGTGCGCATGTGTGTGTGAGTGAGAGAAGCAGCAGGACCAAATTCCCCTCGTGTCAAGGGGCTGCATACAGCTGAGCTGCAGGGAGAGAGCTGCCCGGCTCCCTGCAGGGTCCCCACACGTGTCACACTCACCTCTGCTTCCAGGAGAAAAGAAGAAATACCTGCCCCCCACTTCCCGGCAGGATCCCAAATTTGAAGAACTACAAAAGGTACAGCAACTCCCTGTGGTCTCTCCTGATGTCTCTGCAGGGCGTCTTTTCATCATCTTGGGGTGCGGACAGCAGGCCACCCCTCCCCTCTCTGACCTCAGGCTGGCGGGTGGTGACCCTGCAGGTCCCCAGCAGGCCTGTTGAATGACTACATAAAAGAACGTTTATTGAGCACCTACTGTGTACCTTTACATGGCTGATCACAACAAGTCTCACGACGGTTGAGACGGATCTGCTGTTTTGCATCCCATGGAGCGAATAGGGAGGCTCAGAGGGTTGACCTGACCTGTGGGGGACACAGGGCTGGCCAATGGCTGACCAGAGCTGGAGTTTGACCCAGGCCCCAAACCCCGTGCTCTTTCACCAGTCCGAGGCCATGGAGAGCTGGCAAAATGGGCAGGAACGGGCGTGGGTCACCTGGGTTACCCAGTCTCTCCTCGGCTCTGAGTCTGTGGCTGCTGGACCAGCTGAGCACAGGCAGGCTCAGGCCTCTGTTTTCCTCCGCCCTACTTCTCCAATCTCCACATGGCCTTTCTGTTGCCTCCTCCAGGGAGGCCTCCTGGCCTGCACCACCTTCCACCCCCAGATCATGGCCATTTCCCCTCCCTTCCTTTCTGCCTCCTGTTCCCTCACTCCCTCCATCCCACCTTTCCCACCATCAGAACCAGCTCGTTCTGACATGTCCGGTGCTGACACGTCTTGGTTTGGGCTCCTCCAAGAGCCGAATCCTGAGATAAGGGTTTGGGTGTGAGTAACAAGTCAGGAGGTAATGGCAGGAGACAAGGAAAGCAAGCGGAGAGGGGAGATGGGGAGGGAAGGGGCCACGGGGCAGGTGCCGCTGTGGGAGCTGAAGCCTACTGGGCCCTTCTGGGAGCAGGTGCGGGAGGCGGAGGTGCTTGGGGGGTTTACTCACCATCTCTGGAGTACCTGGCGCTGCTCCCTTAAAGGCACAGGGGTCTGCTTCCTGCCCTTGTGGCCTGTCGAGCCCCAGCAGGGTGGGGTGCCCGGGCAGAGCTGCAGGGGGGACAGAGGGGTGCCCCACAGCCACGAGTCTGGGGCATTGGGTGGGACACCCACTGCCCCTGTGCCAGTGCCCTGGGGCTGCCGCCACTAAGTGCCATAAACCACGTGACTTAAAACGAGGGGTTGATGCTCTCCCAGCCTGGAGGCCCGAAGTCTAAGCCAAGGTGTGGGCAGGGGGCTTCCTCCTGGAAGTTCTGAGGGGGAACCCATTCCCGGCCTTTCTCCTGCCATCAGATATCTCTGACACCCTTGGTGTCCCTCGGCGTGTAGACGCGCCTCCCCAGTGTGTGCCTTCCTCGCCACGGAGCCTCCTCCGTGTTCCCGATACTGTGTCCTCCCTCTCCTGAGCTCTCACCGGAAGTGCTGCTTCGTGTCCAGATTCCTACCAACAGCTCTTGGAGGCCATTTAGGCTTTTCCTGTCAAGGGTCTTCAAAGCTCTTCCCAATTATCCAGTCCCTAAGCCACCTCCCCACGTCCAGGTACCTGTTACAGTAGCTTCCCGACACCTTGCACAGGACAAATGACAGCCCCACTGTGCCCTGGTCCCTGGTGAAGACAGCCCCACAATGCTCTGGTCCCTGGGAGCCTAGAGCAGGACCCTAACGCAGCCTGGGAGAGCAGGGAGGGCTTCCCAGAGGAGGCAGCGTTTGACCTGGTCTTGAAGGATGGGTAGCAGTTGGCAGGTGGGAGGAGGGCAATCCGGGCCAAGGTCAGAACTGAGCCACGTGGGGGAAGAGGTGAGGAGTGGTTCGGGGTCAGCTGTCCCCCTGGGGTTTTCAGGTGCTGATGGAGTGGATCAATGCCAAACTCCTCCCCGAGCACATCGTGGTCCGCAGCCTGGAGGAGGACATATTCGATGGGCTCATCCTGCACCACCTTTTCCGTAAGTGGCGGCTCCCAGGGCTGCACGGGTCTGGGCCCCAGCCCCCCAGCCCGGCCCCTCCAGGCCCCCACGGGTGGGCTCCTCACTCAGCGTCACCCTCCTGCCCCCTGTTGAATGTCATGTATGGAGTGCCTGCTGTTTATAGTCTCCCGGGGGTTAACGGAAGAACCCGGGTCCCTGGCCTCGGGCTGCACCCAGCTGCTGGAGAACACAGGCCAGCAGTGAGACACCCCGGGCGGGTGGAGGTGGGCTGGACTCCTGCCCGGGGGGCCCTGTCTTAGTCTGGAAACACCTAGTGCTCCCCAGGATGCCTTCACTCAGCACTGCCTCCCGGCCCCGGGTGGACCCCCC
>NW_024424564.1:51906676-51926907 GCF_017311325.1 Ursus maritimus
CCCCCCCCCCCCCCCCCCCCCGCTGTTGAGATGTCAGGTTTGGTCTACACACCTGCCTTCTGCACAAAGCTGTGAGGTCCCAGAGAGCAGGGGTGGGCCCGATTCCAGTCCTCAGCCGGCCTGGGGCCTGGCTCAGTACTGGTCGGTCGTGGAGCCCTTTGTAGCTGGCTACCGAATGATCCTACCAGCCCCTTCCCCCAGCACCTGCCTGGGAGCAGATGCGGTAAATCCTCAGAAAAACCCTATCCTGTTAGTGTCCCCATTTTACAGATGAGGAAACCGAGAGGCCTAGTCACTTGTCCGAGGTCTCAGAGGGAAGAAGGCAGGGGAGTCAGGATCTGAGCCTCGGAGTCCAGGCCACACTGCCTGGCAGAAGGGAGACACACATCATTGTGCAGGAGGCTGAGGGAGGGGGTATGGGGTGGACAGGGTGAGGCAGGCCAGTGGAGGGCAGCTCAGAGGGCAGGGGCTTGCTCCGGTCACATAGCTTGCCCCGTCCCTCCCCCTCCTCCCTCTTCTGCTTCCTTCCACTTCTCCCCCCACTCCTTCCTTGGCCCTCTCCCACTCTCTCCTGCCCTTAGAGATGCTGACTGGGCTCAGGCTGGAAGTGGAGGAGATGGCTCTGACGGCCCCGAGCCAGAGGCGCAAGCTCGAGGTGGTCCTGGAGGCCATCAACGGCAGCCTGCGGATGGNNAAGTGGAGCGTGGGAAGTAAGTGGGGCCTCGGCTGGGGCAGGGTCCTGGGAGGGCGGGGCGCCTGGGTCCCTTTGCACCGGTGACCTCTGTTCACCCAGCAGGTGTGCTCACCTGCCTCTGGTATGGGGACACCCGGGGGGCTTGGAAGAAGCACGGCCTCCTGTGCAAAGTCGTGCACCTGTTGGGAGCGAACAGCCCTACGCACTTCAGACCCCGGCGGTGTGGCTGCCACTGAGCACTCCACCGAGCGGCATGAATACGGTCAGCCAGGCAGCCCCTGTTTGAGTCCCAAGCACCACGAGCCCCCACCTATCTTGTCAGTTGGGTGATACCAGTCTCTTTTATTAATTGATATAAGTTATACCTGCAGGGCCGGCTTGTGAGAAACGAGCATGAGCAAAGCACCCAGACCCCCGCCCCAGCCCGTTAGCGGTTCAGTATGACGCTCCCGCCACGTGGAGCCCCGCATTCCTCCCATTTTCCAGATGAGAACACTGAGGCTGAAAGGGGTTCGGTACCTTCTCCAGGGCTGGGGGTGATGATGGAGGAGTTTTTGTTGGGTCTTATGCCACCGCCTTGACCACTTTGTTTAAAGACTCTCTTTCAAAGACTGATATGCGTAGCGTTGGCCCTGAATTAAGTCACACTCATCTGAATCCAGCAGTTTCTCTGGCCGGGGCCCCACTGTAGGGCATTGAGTTGCTCATAACTGTCAACAGGGACTGTCTCTGTGTCTGAAGCCCCATCCACACTGTGGCTTGTGCCCGTGAGCTGCATTCGCAGAGTAGGGTGACGAGGGCAAAGGGTGACTGTTTTGGGTTCAGAATGAATGTCTCCGGACCTCTGGCTTCCAGAAGGCTGGACGCAGAGCTCCTTGGTCTTTAGAGGGTGGTTGTGACAAGGAGACCTCCATGGGGCCCCGGTTTGGGCAGCCCCTCGGCTCTGACCTGTGCCCCCTCCCCTCCCAGCCATCTTTAGCAAGGACCTACTGGCCACCTTGCATCTGCTCGTGGCCCTGGCCAAGCACTTCCAGCCTGACCTGCCCCTCCCGGCCAACGTCCAGGTGGAGGTGATCACCATGGAGGTACGAGGCTGGGCCCCAGGGGACCCCTGTATGTAGGCTGAGCATTTTGGGTCCACATCACCATACCCTGGATTGGGGAGTGCTGCATGGGAGGGGCTGACCCTCCCTCAAGACAGATCGCATCCCTCCAGGACAGCCGTGGGGGCAGGGCTGGAGCTGGGGGTGGGAGATGCCGAGAGTCCAGGGGGGCCATAAGGAGGTCTGCGGGCTGGCCAGTCCCACTTATCTCAGCAGATAGCATCTGCCAGGGGGTGTTAGGAAGGTCCTGCCTGTGGCAACCACGTCACATAGGCTATAAGTGGTCATCTGTTCGTGGCCTTTTGGGAGCATTACAGCCTTGGCCCATATCGCTGCAGTGTTGTCCCGTGTTCAGTACTGATGGCTGTGACCGTGCAAGGGAGCCTTCCTGGGTTTCTCCACCTGCAGGCCCCCTTACTCTAGCATACTCACAGCTGGTGCTGAGGTTCACGCTCCCGGAGCCCACGGCTTCTCCCTCAGCAGACTTGGAGCACCCCAAAAGGGGCCCCCATCTGCCCCTGCTCCCCATTACTCCCTCCCGCAAGCTCTGAGTACCTGGTGAGCAATGGGGCTTCCTGTCTAGGAGCTTACCTTTCACTCAGGTGAAATCATTCTTACTTTTTTCAAAACCATTGATTAAAATTCTCTACTAAGTAGTGTCATGACTTTGTTTATACTTCTTATATAAATCAGAGGTGATTGTATTCCTTCAGTCCTTTGCTTATTCATTCACTTATCCATCCATCCACCCATCTATCATTCACCATCCATCCATCCATCCATCATCCACCCATCCATTCATCCATCCATTCACCATCCATCATCCCTTATCCACCCATCCATCATCCATCCATTCATCCATCCATCAGCCACCCATCCATCACCCATCCATCCATCCATCCATTCACACATCCATCCATCCATCCATCCATCCATCCATCCATCCATCCGTTTACCCATCTGTCTATCTATCTATCATCTGTCCGTCTGTCCATCCATCCATCCATCTGTTCATCCTGGTCATCATTCATTCATTATTCAGATCAACTCATGTTTATTGACTCCCTGTGAGCCAGGCACTGGGTGAAACTCTGGGGATACCTAGGGAACAAGACAGACATTGTTCTCATCCTTGTGGGGCTCAAGGCTCATGAGAAAGAAAGACAGCTGAGCCGGGCCACAGTGATGAGAGCTGTCCAGGAACCACCCTGAGGAGGGGACGAGGTAGAGTGAGCTGGTTCTTTGGGGCTGCTCTGGCCACTACAGTCTTTTAGTGGCCGACATGGGTCTCTGAGTTTTCTGGGCTTACTCAATTTCTTCCCCTTTTTTCTTTTTTAGAGCACCAAAAGTGGTCTGAAGTCAGAGAAGTCAGTGGAACAGCTCACTGAATGCAGGTGAGGGAAGAACCAGGGCCCACGGCAGAGGCCAGCCTATGTTTCTCAGGGAATGGGCAGTGGGGCCTGGGGCCGGGGTCTGATCTACCTGACCTTTGTGGGAGGGGCCTCACATCTCCCTAGCTTCCTCTCAGCCCCCAGAGGGCCTTGCTGACCCCTCAGCCCTGCTGGGAGCCCTTCCACCTTGCCGGGCCTCACAGGGCACGGCCCTTTAGGGGCTGTTAGGCGTGCCCACCCCTGCCAGCTCATTTCGCCCTCTGCACAACCCAACAAAATGGGCAGAGTTGGGGCTAGAAAAGGGGCTGTGGCTCCCAGTCCTGAGGTCACACCACAGCCATTGTGGACCAGGAAGAATCCAGAACTGGGGTCAGAGGACCCCGAAGCCATGTTGGGTCCCCTGTGCCTGGTGCCCACGCGCTGGCCATGGGTGAGGGAGTCATCGGTGGCAGGGAGATGCTGCAGACGGGCACAGACGTTGTAACAGGATGACAGAACCCCGCTGGCCTCCCAGTGCCCGGACACAAGAGCACCAAACACGCCCTCATACTACCACCATTTACTGAGCGCCTCCTGCGTGCGGGGCGGGAGGCCCTGTCCTTGGGTGCCCATGTCAGCCTGCTGTTTACCTTCTGTTTGGGCGAGCAGGATGCCCGGCCAATGAGCTCTTCCCTCGGCCCTCCTGGAGGTAAAGGCTCTCCCAGGCAGCGCCGGCCAGGTCTGTCGGGCTTGGTCTGAGAGCGGGCCACTCGAAGGAAGTGGTAGGTTTCTTTTCTCACCTAACATTTGCTGAGGGCCCACTATGTGCAGGGTGAGCCCCTGTGACCCATTTGACCCTCACAGAGCCCAGCTAGGGGGTCAGGTCTCTAGCTCACAGGCTTGGCACGCAGCCCCACCTGGGCTTAGCCCCCCCCTTGGTGGTATATGAGCTGTGTGACCTTGGACAAGTCACCTCCCACCGTGTGGAGCCTCCAGTCTTCTGAAAAATGGAGACCCGTTCCTACCTCTTGGGCTGTTGTGAAGGCCTTCCCCCACCTGGACTCCCTCCGACCCTGGGGTCCCTCCAGTCTATGGCTCCTGTGGGGAGTGGGAGGCACTTAAACCAAAGGAAAGTTGATGACCGGTGTCCGCTGTGACCCAAGCATGTGTGCCGAGCAGGGCAAAGGTCAGGAGGAGGCAGACCTTTGCTGGCCCCTCAGGCCAGGGGGTCCGGTGCACACGCAGGCCCATTTAACTTTCCCCAGGGCAGCCCGGGAAGAAGCCGTGCTCCCCTCTGACTCAGTGAGGCTGAGGGACCTCCCAGTCACCCAGTTGCTCAGCGGCCCTGACCCGGCCCCTCCTCCGAAGCCGAAGCTTTAGGGTCTGGAGATGAGTCTGGGGAAGCTGAGTGGGAAGGTGTCGTCTGTTCATGATGCTACATTCCTCCCCGCGTGCGGTCCTACAATCACCCTTCTCTGCCCCTTTATGAACTCGGAACTCCGCGAGGGCTCGGGGCCGTCTCGCCCTCCGGCACCCTGGCTCGTGCTGATGAGCTCCGGGTCTCTGCTTCAGGCTGCCGGCTCCGCCCTGCACGGCCCAGTCTGCTGCTGAGGGCTGCGGTCACGGGGGCCACCTGGCTCTCCTGGGACCGCCTGTCCTGCTTTGGGCCCAGAACCTTGCTTCTAAGGGGTGGGGCTGGCATGGAAAATTTAACACAAAGTCAAAGGAAAACGATCAAAACAAGAAACACAGAGTGAAAAAAGCCAGACCCGGAGGAGTATGTCCTGTGTGATTTCACCGCCCCGGACTCCCAGGACAGGCAAGACGCACGGTGGGAGGGGTCAGAGCAGTGGGACTCCTGGCTGGCGGGTCACAGGGCAGCAGGGGAGCACGGGGGGCTTCGAGGAAGGGTCTCTATCTTGTTGGGGTACTGATCCCACAGGGCATACGTAAAAATGCACCTGCGATAAACTTCCAGTCTGTGTGTCTGGTCGCACGTGTAACGCCTCCCGCCCCAACTAAAATGACAACCACAGAAATGACAAAACCCAGACGTAACCGGGTGTGGAAACCTCCAGAGAAGGGGACGGGCCTCTTTCTGGCCGTTGGCGCTGCACAAGGCCCTCCCTGCCTGCTCACGAAGCCACCAGGGAAGGAGCCCACCAGCCTCGTTGTCAACTCTGCCCGTGCCAAGTCTTGTCATGTGAAGAGACTGTAGGTCTGAAGACAGTGATTTTTTTTTTAACCATTTCTTTGCCTTTTTCCCCCTACAATTTCCCTTTAGCACAGACAAGGACCAGCCTACGAGTGAGTACTATTGTCACTTTGAGGACATCTTTTCCTCTCGGGTGCGTGTTGAAACAGACGTGGTGATGAGGGGTGACTTGCTGGGCGTTCTCACGCCCTTTGCGCCCTGCTGTGTGTACCTCGAGCCTTCTTCTGGTCCGTTTGTCCCATCTGTCAGTCCGTCCATGGACCCAGCCATTTCCTCTCCTGATATTGCTCATGGGGGGGGGGAGATTTATAATCCCCCCTGGCGGCCGGTGGAGCTGTTGTTACACACATGCGGGCTCCGGAGCCACACGGCCTGGGTTCGAACTCTGATACTTCCTCTCAGCGGCCGTGTGAACTTGGGCAAGTGTCCTAGCCTGTCTGAGCCTCAGCTTTCTCATCTGCCAAGTGGGATTAATAACGGCACCCACATCTTAGGCTGGTGATGGGGGTTGAAAGAATGTGCGAATGCGCTCAGCCCCGTGGGTGCCTCATCGTGGCTGGTCTGTGATGTGGCTGCTGCTTTCGTGACAGACCTCTTCACCCACCGACTGATTGGTCCAGCCATTCCTTCTTTCATTCATTCATTCTTTTTTTTTTTTTGAATTGTTTATTTTAGTTTTCTTTTTTTTTTTTGGTATTGATATGAACATGTGGATTTTTTTTTTTTTTAGAGAGAGAGGGAGGAAGCAGAGGGAGAGGGACAGAGAGAATCTTAAGCAGACTCCACACCTAGTGCGGAACCCCGTGTGGGGCTTGATCTCATAACCCCGAGATCATGGCCTGAGCTGAAATCAGGAGTCGGATGCTTAATTGACGGAGCCACCCAGGCGCCCCAGGACTCGTGCATGTTTTATTTCTTCCATAGGTTTTAATCAGTGCAGTACTTTTTCTTTTTGATGTAGACGTTGTACCTTTTATAGCCAATGAGGATCCTTTTTTGGGAAGATTTTGTTTATTTGTCAGAGAGACAGAGACAGAGGGCACAAGCAGGGGGAGCGGCAGGCAGAGGGAGAAGCAGACTCCCCGCTGAGCAAGGAGCCCGACGCGGGACTCGATCCCAAGATCCTGGGATCATGAACTGAGCCAAAGGCAGATGCTTAACCGACTGAGCCACCCAGGCGCCCCTCATTCATTCACTCTGCAGTCGGTTGGCCTGGTCGGCTGTTCATCTAACCATCCCCCCACCCACCAGTCCATCTATCCCCCCACCCACCAGTCCGTCCATCATCCTTCCATCCCAACACGATTTTCCTCCCTAAGCCCTCCCCACTTACAACACATTGCTGTGTGGGCAGGGGGTTCCATGAGGGGCACCCCACCTGTAGAGGTGGAAATAATGACCTGTGAGGTTGAGAACAGGCTGAGGGAGGATGTGTGGGGGAAGGAAGGAGAGGGGAGGTAGAGGGAGGCTGGCTGGTGTGTGTGTGTGTGTGTGTGTGTGTGTGTGTGTAGGGCGGCATGGGGATGGGGGTTGTTAGGGAGCAGAGCTTGTCAGGGGGCAGCAGGAGGGTGGGTCACGTGGTGAGGGGCAGGGACACAGAGCAGGACCTCCTCACAACCCTTTCCAGCACATTCATGCTGTTCTGGCTCCTGTCAACGGAGCACACGTTTGCCTTTCATTTCCTGGCTCTTTCAGGACACGATTCCCGTGAGCATGGGTCCAGGGCTCTGGAACAGCCCACTGGTGTTTCCACCATGTTTGTGGGTGCATTCGAAAGGGCACGATGCTCTCTGGTGCATCTTTCACCTTTCGCTAATGAGGGAACCGAGGCACAGAGAGGTGAAGTGACTTGCTCAGGGTCACACAGCCGCCGAGTGGCAGAGTCTGAAAGTCATTTCTGCTAGCCAGCTTGGGCATTCGGTGCCCGAGGACCAGTCTCCCCCAGGGAGATGCGTGGGCTGCAAATATTAGGAAGGCAGCTTGTGGGAAAAGGGCATTCGTCTGAGGACTCGGGTCTCTGAGGCGGGACCAGGGCCTGAGCTGCGAGCTGCCAAGATGCTTCTTTTGTTCCCGAGCCTCGCAGGCATGACTCAGCCGCTGAGGGTGCTGGCCTTTTGCACGATGCAGGCTCGATGTCCTCATTCTGCCAATCCAGAAATGCTGGGGAGAAGACGTATGGGCCGAGTGTCCGTGTGGGGCTGGCCACCTGTGGCCACCCCGCGGACCTGTGGGCGGAGCAGGGGACTGGGAGGACGTAGGGCAGCTTCCCGGGGAACGGGGTTGCGGCCGGGCGGACACGAGAGGCATCCACTACAGAAAGGACGACCATTATTGAAGCCCTACTGTGTGCCCAGCCGTGCCAAGTATGTTATGTGGCCCCAAATTTCATCTTTGCAACGACCCCATCTAGTAGGTATTATCAGCCCTACTTTGCAGATGAGGACACCCAGGCACAGAGAGGGGAGGCGGTCCCCCTGGGCCACACAGCCAGGAGAGCAGTGACCCAGACAGACCCAAGCCCTGTTTTTTAAATTCAAGAATCCGGAGGTGGAACTTCAGCTCCCTCTGGACTGGGGACCCTGAGAAACTTGTATGGAAATACAGTCCCTGTTTGGCACGAAGATAACAGCATGTAATGAGATGTTTATTGGATCTGTCTGCAGAGGACGTCTTTGATGAATTATTTAAGCTCGCTCCGGAGAAAGTGAACACGGTGAAAGAGGTGAGAGAGATCAAAGCTCCCAGTCGCCCTCCCGCCTGTCTGCCCTGAGTCCTGGGGGGTGAAGGGGAAGGAACAAGGCCCTCGCTCCTCCCCTACTGGGCTTCGGACGCCACGCAGGGGGCTTTCTGCCCCTCCCCTCCCCCCGAGCGGGAAGGTAGCAAACCTGAGCCCTGGGCCTAAGGTCTTTGTCCTTCCTCGGGTAGGCCATTGTGAACTTTGTCAACCAGAGGCTGGACCGCCTGGGCCTGTCTGTGGAGAACCTGGACACCCAGGTAGGGACTCAGCCATGGGGTGCAGGTGGGGAAGAGGGTCCTGTGGGGCCCTGGGACCTGGGACCCACCCCCTTCTGGCCCAGGATGTGTCGCCTCTCGGAACCTTGGGGTCCTCCTCTCCAGTGAAGGGGGGCTGTTACTGGGAGGCAGCCTTGCCAACCAAGGACACCGTGGGGATCTCGCGGGACAGGGACTGTGCGTTCCCCTATGCGGTTGGAGCTCCCCACGTGTGACTGCATTTGCTCATGGTGTCACATGCGAGGCGCTGTCTTAGAGCCATGCCTCTTTGGGCCCCCCGGTTGCCCAGCCCACCGTGGCTGACTTACACTGAGTCCGTGGGGGCAGGGGCGGAATCTTACCAGTCAGCCTTCCGCAGGGGGCCACGGCCTTCCACGAGGATACCATGCACCTGTAGTGTTCCCTCAGCACAGAGGGGAACAGAGAAGCTGAGAGGCTAGTTGTCAGCCCAGGGCCTTCAGGGGCGATGGAGCCTGCTGGCCACTGGACTCCTCACCCGGCCGCATAGGCATTGGCATAGGAGCTGGGCCACCTGGTTTCCATCCATGCAGCGTGGTGGCCGTGGGGGAGGGAGGTGGAAGGCAGGTCTGGTCCCCGGTGGGCCAAAGGGCTTATGGCGATCTTAGCCAGAGCTGATGACTTCTCAGACACACCCTGACATTAGCCAGCGAGGAGCGGGGTGCCGGGTATCTGAGGCCAATAAAGCCCTCACTGTCCCCGCGAGCGGGGGGGGGGGGCAGATACTACTCCATTTTACAGATGAAGACACTAAGACACAGAGATGTCGATGAACTCATGCAAGGTCACCCAGTGACAGAGCAGAGGACCTGGAATTTGAGTCCGGGGTGCTGGGGCCACAGTTGGTGCACATCAGCACGTCCCATGGTGGCCCCAGGAGAAGCCCGTGTGTGATGCAGTTCGGTGACGTGGCGGGTTAGCCACGTTGTGGACCTGATGGGTACCGGATGGCCACGTGTGGCCCCTGGGCTTCAAGGACACCTCCTTCACATTATCTATGTGGCCTGGCGTTGGACTTCTCTGAACCTCAGTCTCCTCTTCTTTTAAAATGAGTTTAAGGAGACCAGCCTCATAGAATTGGGAGCGACGAATAAGATGAGGAGTCTCCGGTGTTTACATAGGACGCGGTACACCGCAGACATGCCATAAACGCTAAATTTGGGGTTTTATTACATTTTATGTGGGTACATGCAGGATGATCCTGGAGGTCCCCATTTTACTTGCTTCTCATCATTCTCTCTCCCTTGGTGAAGGAATGGCGTTTGGAAAATAGTGATATGTGGGAGGACCGTATTTAGAGACGGTCGGATGAGGGGAGAAGTTGAGGTCCCTGGTATTTCGGGGGTATTACCGGGGAATATCAGCAGAAAAGATTTCAGGCCGATCTCATAACGTCGGAACAGACCTAATAGGAGGAAATTCTATTAAGGACTTGGAGTGGTGGCTTTCCCTCCAGTATCCAGTCTTGTGTTCCGTATCTTTGAAGAGATGGAGTAGGGTTGTACCGGCGTACGATACGCCGGCGGGCAGCGGCTTTATCTCTGAGCAGACCGGACAGGCAGAGATGCTAATGTGGAACCAGCAGAATGAGCCCCGTGTGCTGTTCACCTCTCCGCAGGAATAATTTTGCGCTCAACTCTGTTTTCTCCTGTGCAACAACGGTATATGGTTGAAAAAGCCATATTCGGCTATTACACAGATAACGTAGAAAGAGCTTATTTTATCGAGCGTGTGCTCTGTGCCAGGCAGCCAGCGACTGCTCCCAGCCTGCCGCCGATGTTTGCAACACACGGCAAGGTCGGGGAGGCCGTCCTCAAGTCTCACAAGGGCAGCTGACGCTCAGAGAGGTGTGAGCCTTCCGCGGCGCCGCATGGCCACGGGGGGGTGGGGGCAGAGCGGGAGCCCTGGGCTGTCTGCCTCCAATGCTCCCCTCCGCAGTTCGCAGATGGGGTCTTCTTACTTTTGCTGATTGGACAACTGGAAGGCTTCTTCCTGCACCTGAAGGAATTCTACATCACGCCCGCCTCTCCTGCAGAAATGGTAAGTTTCCCGGAGGTTTCCTTGCTGGTCTGCTCCTGAATGGACAGACTTCTGGAGCTGGCAATTCCGGTCTCCTTGTTCGCTTCCAAGTGAAGTGAAGAGTGGGGGGAGTTTGTTTGGTTGTCCATATATCTACCCATCCATATCTACCCAATTCATCTGCCCATTCACCTGCCTGCGCATCCATTCATCGGTCTATCTACTCATCTACCCATCCGTCCGTCCATCCGTCCGTCCGTCCGTCCGTCCGTCCATCCATCCGTCCGTCCGTCCATCCATCCATCCGTCCATCCATCCTTTCATCCATCCACCCTCACACCTATCAGCTGACTTGCCTATTTGCCCATCCACCCAGTTCATCCATCCATTCACCTGCCTGCCCATCCAACCATCACCCACTTATCTGTCCATCCATCCATCCGTCCGTCCGTCCACCTGTCCAGCCCCCCTCTGCCCCTGCACCTGATCCTTCATTTCTTGAGATCCTGCTTGGAGTCAGGCTGTGTCATGTGGGCCATAAAGACAATCCCACACAGCTCCTGGTTTTGAGGGCCTCTCAGTCTATACCCGCTGTACTCTCCGTGATGTATGCTTCCCCAGGGCCACGGTGAAGTGTGTTGGTTCAGGATGCGTGGGTCAATTGGGGACCCGAAGGAGGGAGCGGTTGCTGTGATCTGAAGGAGTCAGGAAGGGCGTGGTGGAGGAGGTGACACGTGTTGTCGATCAGATCAGCATTTGGTTTGCTGAGGGAGGGCACCCGAGGGCAGGGAACAGCATCAGCCAAGGCTCAGGTGCGGACAGAAGCACGGAAATCTCAGGGTGGCGTCCCCCTGCAGTCTGCGGCGCTGCAGGGGTGGGGCGGGGCACGGCAGGGGTCCAGCCTCGCAGGAGTCAGGAGTCCCCGGTGGCCCCTGCAGGCTGGCAGGCCGCTTGGGGGACTGCTGCACCACGGCAGATGGGAGGGTGTGTGTCCTGACCCGGGGAAGCGGGGGAGAGGACGGCAGTGCTGGCGGCAGTGACTGGTGTGCCCGCGTCCCCACGCACAGCCTCCCTGGCCATCCCGCGGGGTGCCCCCGTGCTAGCTCCTCGCGCTCTCCCCCCTCGGGGCTCGTGCACAGACGTCCCCTGCCGGGAAGGCCCCTTCCACAAGCCACATCGACCTGCCAGTGAGGGCAGGGGACTCTCCCTGGTCTGCAGTTGAGGGCAGCCCCGTCCCCTGGCATCTCGCCCCAGGTCAGGGCACACATGCAGAGGAACGAGCAGCCCCGGTCTGGTCCCTGCTCACCACCAGCTCGTGGCCCGCACCTCAGGCTTCTCTGTCTTGCCCGTGGGCTCACAATCCCTGCCCTGCCCACTTCTCAGGCCACACAGGTGGAGTCTGGAGGGTCACGGAGGGGAAGCATCGAGGGCGGGTGGTCCCTGGGGCCCCTGGCCTGCTCGGGACCATCTAGGAGTCTTCGTGGGCCTCAGTCCTACCAGAGGGGATGCCAGAGGGGTGGCTGAGATGGGCTGGAGCACTGGGCAGGTGGCGGCCTGCCCAGGACCCCAGGTGGCCTGCTTAGCTCTGTCCACACCAGGGTCCCCATGGCCCGTGCAGCCTCAACCCAGGGCGGGAGGCACCCCCTTTATTTTTCCACAGCAGTGGTTCCTTCTACAGAGCAGGACCACTAAGCAGGGCTGAGGGCCAGTTGCCAGGGCCAGCCTTGGGGCCATCTGGGAAAAGGAAAGATGTCTGTCCCCTTTCGCCTGCCTGTGTCCCTGGGGAGGGTGAAGGCCGAGGTCCTGGGGATGGATCAGACCTGCCTGTGGGGTGTGAGGCTCTGTCCTGGCTTGGCCCCCACCCCAGCCCCCGCATCCAGGGGCCCTTCATCCACACCCTCCCCCACACATCCGCAGCCCTGTCTGTCCATGTCCTACTGACTCCTGGCCACAGCCTCACAGGCCTGGGCCTGCCGCTTCCCAGCAGGCAGGGGTGCTCTTGACCAGAAGATTGATTCAGGGCTCCGAGGCTCAAGAGCTTGGATCCGGGATATGGAGCAAAGAGGCTGGAGCCATGCAGTGTTTGTGTCTCCGGTGGTAGTAGCAGGGTCAACGGTCAATGCTCACTGGGCTCTTCTGAACTGTATCAGTCAGCTGTTGCCCGGAGATGCTGTGTAACAAACCACCTGGACAACAGGTGGCTTACTTAACACCCGTTATACCCACGGGTCTGCAGATGGGCTGAGTTTGGCCGGTCCAGGCGCGGCTGGGTTCAGCTGGGGTGGTGGAGCTTTGTGCCGCAGGGCTGCCAGCATCCTCCTGGGACCAGCAGCACACCCAGCATGGTCTTCCCGTGGGGCTGGCAGAGACACAGGCGACTAAGCGGAACACAGCTGGCGTGACATCACTTCCCGCTCATCCTGTCGGCCCAGGAGGCCCTGTGGCCTCGGTGCCCAGGCTTGCCCCACCTCCAAAGCCGGGGCCGCCTCCCCATTTCCTTCCTAGGGAGTCAGGGTGAGCCCTGCGCAAGACAGAGGAGTGTGAGCCTCTCCCCACCCAGGGAGGGGGCTGGTGCGAAGCTGGGCCACTGGGAGGGCTCGGGAGGCTCAGAGCCCAGCCAAGGCGGTGGTGCTGGCCCTCCAGCCAGAAGGCAGAACACGTAGGTCGGGGAGAAGGCCAGAGGATGGAACAGCATGGGCCACATGCAGGCCGGGGAGCCTGGGGAAGAGGCTCAGAACGGGGACCCAGAACAGCACAGATGTCCCCTCTTTGTTACTTGGGTATTGGGCTTCATCGGACTTCAAAGCCTCTGCCCAATATTCGGCACGCTTGCAAACTCCAGTTACAAGCCAGGGACAAGCTCTCTGACTCCCGATGTCCCTGGGCGCCGTGGGCCTGCTTTAGCCGCTGATTTTGAAACCAACTTCCCAATCTGCGCCATGTTACATACTGGGGGAGAGAAGCTGCCTCTTTGCTCAGACCCCAAGAATGAATTTTTGTAGCACGTTGTAGGCAATCTCAGCCACAGGAGCATAGTTGGATCAAAATGCCAAAGAGGTCATTAGCTGACGAGGGCGGGGCCGCACCATCTCCCCCCGGGGGGCACCCGAGGAATCATTATCTTGGCAGAGTGGCCCCTCGAAACTGAATGTCTCCTTATCAGACCTTCCTTGCCACTGGTGTTTATGCGAGACCGTCATTCCTTCCGGGAAGACGAGCGAGGGACAGAGGGAGGGAGGCGACCGTCTGGGCTCTGCGGAAATCAAAACCCCAGCACCGGAATCGTGGGCTTCCTCCCACATTCAATTATTTCTCCCCGGGAGGATTCGAGCGCACCCTCCTGGATTGCAACCTTCCCTCAGCTCCATGCAACGTGGTGGTTTTACTTTTATAATCTCAAGCCGTGCACAGAAGGGAGGTGACACCTCGCGGGGAGCGCACTGAGACATCTCTGGAGGCTGCAGCACTTCCCCGGGCTCAGGTCGAGCACAGGCCTGACACCCTGAAGCAAGTGTGATCATTTTTTACAGCGTCGGGAGGTGGTCCTCAAGGCCCCGACGCCATGAGGGCAGCGAGGGGGTCTGGTTTGGCCCCTGCTGCATGGCCAGCCCATACTAGATGCGCAATAAATAAATGTATTTTTTTTTAAGATTTTATGTATTTATTCGACAGAGATAGAGACAGCCAGCGAGAGAGGGAACACAAGCAGGGGGAGTGGGAGAGGAAGAAGCAGGCTCATAGCGGAAGAGCCTGATGTGGGGCTCGATCCCATAACGCAGGGATCACGCCCTGAGCTAAAGGCAGACGCTTAACCACTGTGCCACCCAGGCGCCCCAATAAATGTATTTTAAATAAGCAAATGGGCAAAGTGTTTCCGAAACACTGGTCCTACAAGGTGCTCCGTGACAAGTGCGTCCTGTGGTCAAATGGGAAACCCGCTTTAGACCTGCTTCACTCCACACTGGGCCACTGCCCCCAGGAGAAGGGCAGGGTTTTTTTATTGTGTTGAGGCCCAAGGGAGAAACTAGCCATGAATAGGGGAAACTCCGCTAACAGAGCGTGTGCTCTAAGCCAAGGACTGTCCGGGCTCCCTCAGGCTCCCACCCAGCACCCTGGATCAGGACATGGGGGGAATAGGGGAAACTCCACTAACAGAGCATGTGCTCTAAGCCAAGGGCTGTCCGGGCTCCCTCGGGCTCCTACCCAGCACCCTGGATCAGGACATGGGGGGAATAGGGGAAACTCCACTAACAGAGCATGTGCTCCGAGCCAAGGACTGTCCAGGCTCCCTCAGGCTCCCACGCAGCACCCTGGATCAGGACATGGGGGGAATAGGGGAAACTCCACTAACAGAGCATGTGCTCTGAGCCAAGGGCTGTCCGGGCTCCCTCGGGCTCCCATCCGGCACCCTGGATTAGGACACGGAGGAAATGGTGGTGACTGCACTCTGCAGGTGAGCAAGGTAGGCCGGGGGGTGCCCAGTGACTTGCTGGAAGTTACTCCATGACCGAGCAGGTATCTGAACCCACGTGCTCCTAGGCAGGGGCAGCTGCTCCAGCCTCCAGCCTGCGTTGCACGGACATTAGAGTGAGACAGACCTGGTTCTGCCACTTTCTGTCTTGTAAGCTCGGGTGAGCCCCCTTGGCCACTCTGCACCTTGCTTTCCTCAGCTGTTTCCGATGGGTCCTCTGTTGCCCACAGTGCTGGGGCTGCGTCAGAAAAGGCCAGGAGAAACCCGTGTTCTTTTCTCTGGCTAAGTCCCCTCACCCAGCAGGACTTACCTCTAGGTGTCCCCTCCACCAGGAAGCCTTCCTTGACCTCCAGACCAGATCCCCCTCTCCATAACAGCCTCCCCCACTAGAGATGGCCTCCTTGAAGCATGAGGGACATGAGTGATGGGTGGGCCTGGGACTTGGGAACCCAGGGCTGGGTTGGGACTAACATCTGGTGGGGTCTTGTCACAGCTGCACAACGTCACCCTGGCCCTGGAGCTGCTGAAGGATGAAGGTCTGCTTGACTACCCCATCAACCCCGAAGGTGAGCATGTGGTGCACGTGGGCGCTGCGGTGTCGGGGGACAGCCTATGTCGGGGTGTCCTCTTGCTCGGCATGGGGGCTTCCCATGACGGGGGTGCTGTGCCCATAGCTTCCGCCCACCCCGCTGTAGGAGGGGGCCTGGGGAGAGGACACAGGGGACTGGGGACCCTGGGGCAGGCAGTCCAGACAGATGAGACCTTGAGGAATTATGGGGGGGGGCACCGCAAGAGAGGTGCAGGGGAGGACTGGGTGGGTGGAGGAGGGGGGCAGGGCCATGTGATGGGTCCCGGGACTCAGGCCTAGGATGACCAGCCATCCTGTTTGACGCCGGGTTTAGCAGGGACATCCCATGTCCCAAGAAGCCCCTCGGTTCCGGGCGAAGTGGGACGGTGGTCACCCCGCTCCTCGCCCTGGCCGAGGACTGACCAGCTGTCCTGCTCTCCTCTGGCCCGCAGACATCGTGAACAAGGACGCCAAGAGCACGCTGCGGGTTCTCTACAGCTTGTTTCGAAAGCACAAGCTGAAAGAAAGCACAGACAGCAAGCCCCAGGGACCCCCAAATTAACTGTCACTGCCCCTAGAAGCTGCTTCTCAGAGCCTGCCTGCTGCACCAGCCGGAAGACCCAAGGGCTCCAGAGGGACCTGCGCCACCGTACAGCCAGCTGCCCCCTGCCTCCCGTGTGTCTGCGGCATGTCTGCCCCGCCCCCACCCCCATTCCCATGTCCATCTGAGTATCTCTGAATTCACGAGGCATGCATGGATCTGTTTTGAGCCAACCCCTGGCCTCACTCAGTTTATATTAACAAGTGTTATTTCTGGGAGGGATCTGGGGCCTGCAGTGTCCTGGGAGAGACGATTCAATCTGTGTGTGTATGAGCTCCCCCCCCAACCCCCACCCGGCACAGCTCCCCTTCCGCGCGGCCGGGCATGGAAGGTGCTCGGAGTCCCATCTCTGATGGCACCGGTGGGGGCAGCTGAGAGCCCAGTGATGCTGACCTTCACTGGGGCTCCAGGGCCTGACCTTGGGAGCAGAAAGGACTCTCGGGTGTCAGGGCAGATGGCCAGAGGCCCCCCCCCACCTCTCAGGGTGATGCACGTGGCTCCGAAAGCAAGCCCCTGAGCCCCTTGGGGAAGTTAAGTTCGTCCTTGCCAGAGGAACTGTGGCCCAGGCCCACCCCCACAAAGGTGGCAGAGAACCTTGCCCAGAAATCCCAAAGGAGAAATCCTTGTGGTCTCCCAGGCTGTCCCAGGGAGGGACCTTACTCTCTCTCTGGTGAGACTTGGCCCTTGCTGCCTATGTTTCTCAAAGACTAAGTCCCTGGAGGAGGGTTTACCGTGGCCGTCCCAGTAGCCGACGTGGGGCAGGGACCAGCCAGGACAAGGCACAGGGGGCGGGGGTCAGGGCTGGCAGGGGAGGGCTGAACTGGGCACCCGGGGGCTGCTGCTGGGCTTCTCCCCTACATTCCCAGCTCTGGGCCCCCATGGAGGACAGAGCCCGCTAGGTCTGGGGTTATCACAGTTTGACGGCCTTGGATTTGGGGAGGGGTTTTGCAGTAGGGGACTGGCCGGTGTGGGCCAGGCCATCTTTGCCGGGCCAGCTGGTGGAGCTTGGGAGGACGTTCTATAGGGAGTGACATCAAGAGCCCTTAGAGTCGGTGTCTGAGTGCGAGAAGGTCTCAAGTGGTCTTCCTTCCACTCCACCCCCGTCCACCTGCTCCCCTCCTATCCCGATTCACAGGCCATTAGGTTTAGAGGAGGTCATGAGGGTGGGGACCCCATGATGGGATTAGTGTCCTAGTAAGATGAAGAGACACCAGAGTTCTCTCTCTCTCTCTGCCACCTGAGGACATAGCAAGAAAGTGGCAGTTCACAAGCCACGAGGAGGGCTCTTCCCAGCCCTGAATCTGCGGGCACCTTGATCTTGGACGTCCAGCCTCCAGAACTGTGAGAGGTAAGTGTCTGTTGCTCAAGCCCCCGCCTGTGGTGTTTTGTTACACAGCAGCCGAAGCTGCCTGACCCAGATTCTCCGTACAATGAGTCATCAGCGAAGTAAGATGAAGGCCACAGAGCTACCCCTGCACGCCTCCTACGATGGCTAAATTGAAAAGTCCCACAATTCCAAGTGTGGGCAAGGCTGTGGAGCAGCTGGAATTCTCCTACAAGGCTGTGGGAATGCAGAACGGTGCGTTTACTTTGGAAGGGCGTTTGGCAGTTTCTTATAAACTGAAACACACACTCCCCATATGACCCAGCCATTTCACTGCTAGGTGTTTATCCAAGGAAAATGAAAACATATGTCTACACAAAGACTTACGTGTGAATAGCAGTACTAGTCACCAAAACCTCAGCCTGGGAAGAACGCACGGGTCCACACGCCGGCAAACGCATTACGGTGTGTTCATAGAGCGGGTTCTGCTCGGCATCGAGGAAAGGGGCGTGGAACCGAGCCGATGTGGAAGATGTCAGTAGCGCTGGGCAGACTGGAAGATTGGAGACACAGCAGGCTACGTACTGCTGGTACAGTTAATAAGAAATTCTAGAAAAGGCAAAACCACAGCAGTAGAGAGAGAGGAGTGTTCCCCAGGGCCGGGGGCTTGGGGACAGGGACTGACCGCAAAGAGACACAAGGGGAGCTTTGGAGGAGGTGGGAATGCTCTGCGTCATGATCGTTGGTGTGGGGGAAACATGACTATATGCACTCATCAAAACTCATCAAATCGTACACTTAAAATTGGGGAAATTGACCTTTTATAGATTATTCTTCAGTAAAGCTACAAACAACTGAAGGATTGAAATTTGCCGTCAGACCGAATAGGGGTGAGGTGTGTGTAAGGGAGGGAGCAAAGGCAGCCGAGCGGCCCTGATTCCTGCTTTCTCGGAACCTGGTATGAAGAAGACCAGGGCCGAGGGGGCAAGAGCAGAGGCCCAGGCCCGTTGAAATGCCTGCTGGAAGGCTCTGGAAGAGAGAAGAGGAGGGGAAGAGAGAGAGGCTCGGAGGAGGGAGGGGCTGACAGGTGCAGGGGGCCAGCTACAGACGAGGGGAAGGACAGGACACCTGGGAGGCAGGAGGGGTGGGGTGGGAGCAGACGGACAGGATGCTCCCCGCTGCCCCAGCAGCCGCCGTGGCCATGGGGAGCATCATCTGTGCCCCCTTAACGTCCGGAACATCTCCCGCTCTGAAACCTCCTTTGATATCAATACAGCGGGATATCTTTTCCGTCTTTCTACTTTCAAACTATCTGTGTCTCTGTATTTAAAGAGGGTTCCTTACAGACACAAATAGTCATATCTTTCTGACCAATCTGAATGCCTCTGCCTTTTAATCGCAGAACTCAATCAGTTTTTTTATTGTGGTAAAAGACACTCGATAAGCTGGCCATTTTGGCCATTTTAAGGTGTGTGGTGCAGTGGCATTGAGTCCCTTCGCGTTGCTATGTAACCGTCACCACCGTCCGTCCCCAGAATTCCCTCCATTTTGCCAAAGTGGAACTCTGTACCCCTTAGACAATAACTCTGCCCCCCCCCACACCTACCATCCTCCTTCCCGACCATGGGCACAGCTTCCCTTGGGGGGTCCACCCAACTCTCCATGCCCAAGTCAGAGCTCACCCTTCCCCTGTACTACCTCCTGACGCCCCATCTCTGGCCCCCAGGCCCCAGACCCATGGCTCATCTAGACCCCCCTCCCCCTTCCCCTTTCCCAGGGAACCAGTCCTGCCCTCTGCTTGCCTCTCAAGCTCACACCCTCCTCTCTTCCCTTCTGCCTGTGGGAAGGTCCAGGCTCTCACCCTCCATGAGGGGCCGGGATATGGTGACTCCCCAGCTGGGGTCTCTACTTTTCTCCCCTGTGACCTCAATTCCGCACCAACACTTGGGGTTTCTCTGCCCAGGGCATGGATCACATTAATGCCCTGCTCTAAACCCCCCTGGTCCCCAACTTCCCTCAGCGTCCGACATCCCGGGCCCTCCTGGCGTGCCAGCTTGGGGGTCTACCCCCTGCCCCACCCCAACCCTTCCCATCTGCTTTCAGCTCGGTGTCCAGGCCTTTCCCACGCTGCTGCCACCCCTGCCTGAGATGCCCCATCCCCCCATTCCAGGAGCTTAGCTTTCACAAAGGGACGATCCTTGAGGAGACGATGAGGGAGGGGGAGCCCGGGCCACACAGGGTGGATGCCTGGGGGTCCCGGCTGGCGCTGGGAGGCGGTGGAGGCAGTGGCTGTCACAGAGGAGACCAGGGAGGCGAACAGGCCAGACTCCCCGGCCCCCCACCCCCTCCACCCCGGGGAGTCTGACTCCTGCAGGGGTTGCGGGGGAAGTGGGAAGCAGGATGATGACAGTGGCTGAACGGGAGGATAGGCAGGCCTGAGAAGGAGCTGGCAGTCTGGGGCCGGGTGTGCAAACAGCTTCGGAGTGATGGGAAATGCCTCGAAGGAAGGCCGGGGTGCTGCGGAGTTGAGCCGCTTCCCAAAATAATCCAGGGGGGCAGCTGTCTCGGATTCTGAAACTGGGTCTGGCTGCCTGAGCTTCAGGAAGCCCCGGGCCCCACACCAGCCCCACTCTGGGAACAGATGGCACTAGGAATATTTTTTCTTTTACCAAAGTCAGCTGGTAAGCGAACAGCTTGTCTGGAGAGAAGTGTGTTCCTCCCCTCTCTTTCTCTTTGGCAACAGATCAAAGCCGCTCCCTCCCCTCCTCCAGTCCCTGCCCCTATGGGCTCTTTCCCTATAAGACCTGGGCAGCCGAAGCGGGGGGGGGGGGGGGGG
>NW_024424564.1:51926917-51969829 GCF_017311325.1 Ursus maritimus
GGGGGGGGGGGGGGGGGGGGATCACAGGCCTTTCTCACGGGGAGCTCATGGGGTCCTCACCCACAGGTGGGTTTAACTTAGGGAGCGTCCAGGGCGCCTTGATCCATGGGGTCCTGGGCTGAGCTGGGCCAGCAGGTTCTGGGAGGCCTGGCTGGATGGAAAGTGGATAATGGTGATGTCCCAGACATGGTTCTTCCAGGAAAAGCCAGCCAACTGACTTGGGTTGGCCAACAACTGCATGAATTCATTCATTTATCCACGAGCGTTTCAAATCGATCAGTATGCTTATTGCTTGTAAAGGTGACGCGTTAAGGCACAGGTGGGTTTTTACATCTGTACGAATCATCGCGCACAAGCCATTCCTCATAGACCTTCCCTGAGCACCTACCAGTGTGCAGGCCCTGGGCTTAGAGCTGGGGGTGTAGAGACGGTCGGGTGGAGGCCCTGTCCTGGAGGAGCTCAGCGGCCCATCGGAGGAGGCAGGGTGGTGCCATGGGGACATTGCGATGCTTGAGTCAGATTCTGGGGCAGGAATCCTGGGTGCATCCTCCACCTGCTCTGTGATGCAGGGTGAATCACTCAGCTCCTTGGGCCTCAGTTTCCTTCTCTGTCAAATGGAAGCAAAGGAATCTGCTTTTTGTAAGGTTACTATGAAAGTTAAAGAAGAGAATCCACCTGACATTGAAAGATTGCTGGGCACATAGTGTTCAATAATGTCAGATGACATCACCACCATCACCGACATCACCACCATCACCACCATCATCACCACCATTGTCACCATCAGCACCATCATCACCATCATCATCACCACCACCATCATCACCATCATCACCATCACCACCATCATCACCATCATCGTCACCATCATCACCATCATCATCACCACCACCATCATCACCATCACCACCATCACTACCCAAATCACCATCACCACCCCATTATCACCACCACCATCACCATCATCATCACCATCATCACCATCACTATACCTGCAAGAACAGAACTGAAAGGCCCTCCCTCCATGGGTTCTGGTGAGAACGCCATCACGTGAAGTCAGGGCCCCAGCACATAGTTGGAGTTTGGGGCCGGGCACTAAAGAGCTAGCTCACCAGGTAACCTTACCTGGGTTTTGCACGTCCCCTGCCCCCAGGCTCTGCTTCTTGAAACCCACAACGCTACTCAGCACACCAGACGCACCGGATGAATATTTGCTGGCTGACCCAATGACAGGGACCTCTTAGCTCTACTGGGGTGGGGCAGATGCAGACCTGCTGCTGACACTTGGGCCCACCTGGGGTCCTAGCTGGCCACCCTGATGCCCCAGGAAGCCAGTGTTAAAGCTGAGCTCAACTCTAGACTCACTACTCTGACTTCTGGTTGGTTTCCTTGGCCCCTGGGTTCACTGGCTCCTAGGCTGGTGAGTTCACCAGCTCAGCTGAAAATACAGAGGCATAGGGGGACCTCTGGCTCCACGATCTCTCTCCTTTCCCCATGTTGTCCGGAGAGAAAGGCAACAGTGTGATGTTGTGGGAAGTCCTGAACTCCGATCTCAGCAGCTCTGTGTTCTTGGGCAAGACACAGCCCTTCTGTGAGCATGAGCCTGAGTTTCCTTACTTATAGAATGGGAAGGATTCTCCCTGTTTAGCTTAATCCGCAGGGTGAGAGTCGAGAGGATTAACTGAAATAACAAGGGACAGGGCTTTCAAGAGTGCAATTAGCGAAATAATAGCTTGTGGCTCGAGTTGACCGGACCTTCACGCTTCTTCACCTGCCGCGGTCCAGACAGCCTGGCCGCTCACCAAACCTGCTTTCTCTTACTGTTGGGCACACAGCTAGACCACATTTTCCGGCCCTGTAACTGAGTCCTGAGAAATGTGAATGAAGTCAGATGCAACATCGCAGGGCCTGGTCCCCAAACCTGGTCCCTCTATGGCCCTTGGGGCTCCAGGAAGCCCGGGTGATGCCCAGGGGATGCGGGCAAGGTGGTGACCTCGGTAGCCATGTGCTGAAGCTGGTGGAGACACAGTTGGAGTTGTTCTGGGGGGAGAGCTGCCTGCCAGTCAGGACCACCTGCTTGGAACTGTACGCGAGCAAGAAATGTTTGAAGTCGCCTCTCTGCTGGGCTGCTGCGGTAGCTGGGGACACCCCGACCAGAGAAGCTGCATCGACCCTGCTGGTCTCGCCATTCATTTTATTTCAATTATATAGTTTTTAGTTGCTAGAAGTTCCATTTGCTTCCTTTCCAAAATTTCATGGCCATTTTAGAGTCCCTTGTTCCTTATTCATGTTTTTTGATCCCTTCTTTTGACTCGTTAGGTACCTTGATTTAAGTTCTGTGTCTGACAAGCTAGTGCCCAACGCCTGCCTTTGCGGCCTGACGCTGCTGCCTGTTGTCTGCGCTCAGTCTTGTCATGGTGCCTTTTCCCTTGTGTCTCTTCTGTGCGCTTCTCCGAGGGTCCTTTCCATTTAATCACCAGTCATTCTTCGAAGCCTGTGTTGCAGATGGGAACCTCCAGAGATAATTCTCATCTCCATCAGCCAGATACCGAGGGTCACTCCCATTCGGCTCCCTTGAAATTAAAGTCTCCGTCTGAGCTCTGTGGGCCACACGGCTAGTGTAATATCCATGTTAGGGCCGGCTTGTGGTTAGGACTTCAGGGGAGGGTTTTTGCCTTTCTTCCCGTGCCAGGATTGATAAAGGCAAGTGTCCTCTTTAGGGTTTCCCCCTAACTTACTTCAACAGTGACAGCACGGCCCTTTGGAGACCCCAGCTTTACATGGCCCCCCTCTCTGACTCTTGAGCGGGGCAGGCCCAGGCTTTCCTCCCGCCCCAGCGCCAAGTGTGGTCATGACAAAGGGAGATCGGATGACTGGGCTTGGCCAATGTCCCCGGGACAAAGGCAGCTTTGACAGCGCCTTATCTCTGGGGAATTCCAATTCCACGTTTAGTCCCCTGGCTCGTGAGAGTTTTCCTTGTTCTTGCTTGCCCCTGTGATGCATATTAATGCGTATGTTGTACGTATCTCTGTGTATGTGTCTCTATGTGTGCATGGGTTACGTGCAAGCATACCTCCATATACGCACGTACCTACGTTACTTTTCCGTCGCTCTGCGGTGTGACCACTGCTCTCGTCCCTCGTACTGTGGGAAATGGGAGACACTCTCTGGTTTCACACTGTAGATTTCTAACAGGTAACAACGGATCTTTACAATTCTCTCTCTCTCCATTTTTGGCTCCTCCTCGAGTCTCCATGTGGAGGTTGTTAAGATCCCCCCTTGCCCCGTCCTGTCTCCCATCCTGGACCCTGATGTGGACAGCATTTGTCCACGGCTCATCTTCCCTGCCACACTGGTATATACCACTAACAAAAGGTTTTGGGTGCTTTCTTCTCGGGACAAAATTAGTGTGGGTGTGCAAGGGAACGGAATGTTCTGGGGGATAGGACGTGCCTGGAGCACAGAGTGGACCAAGGCAGCAGTTCTGGAGGAAAGAATTGGCCTAAAGTTCCCAGGCAGAGAGCGGCAAGAAACAGGTGCAGAGGAGCTGATGGCCTGAGGTGGAGACAAGGCCCCAGCAGCTTCCCCGGGGGAGGCAGGGGGCCCCCAGGTGTCAATGGCCAGGGGATTCTGTATCAGATCAGGAAGAGCTTTCCAACAGGCAAGGCCATGCCGGGAGGGCGTGGGCTGCCTTAGGGTGCGGCCCGCCCACCTGTCGGGTGTCTGCACACAGTTCTAGAATCCTCTGGCAGGGTGGGAATAGAATACTCCTGATGGGCTAGGTGCAGCCCATGGGGCCAGGTGTCTTGCTCGGACCACCCTGGGTCATCAAAATCTGGGCTGTGCTGGTCAGACAGGCCCACCGGCCGATGTCCATCCACCACTCGGCCTACGGGGACTGGCGGTACCTCCTGAGTTTTATATTTTACACGCGGCATCCGCTCAGAATTTACACGTGCGTGACTCGTCTGGGCGTTCCATGCCATCTGAATGCTGCCAGAGTCCACGGACCACACTTTGAACAGCAGCTCTCGGACAGTGGTTCTCCTCTCGGCCACACTTGGACTTCTGATCCTGGGTTTCCCCTGCAGGTGTTCCCAGTCCCTGGTCCAGTTGCGGTTGGGATGCGGGGAGGTCTCGACCCTGCCCAGTGGCTCTAATGGGCAGCTGAGTCTCAGAACCATAGTTCTAGAGCACCAAGACCTGGGGACTCATAGGCCTTCCTGTTCATCCCTCGTTTTGATAGAGGTTTGGATATGGAGAAATGCTTGTCTTCTCTGAGAAAAAGAACAGCACAGGGGCGCCTGGGTAGCGCAGTCGTTAAGCGTCTGCCTTCGGCTCAGGGCGTGATCCCGGCGTTCTGGGATCGAGTCCCACCTCGGGCTCCTCCGCTGGGAGCCTGCTTCTTCCTCTCCCACTCCCCCTGCTGTGTTCCCTCTCTCGCTGGCTGTCTGTCACATAAATAAATAAAATCTTTAAAAAAAAAAAAAAAAGAACAGCACAGTGCAGCGTTAAGCAGTGACTGGCTGGCTGGGATAGGACTCCAGTGAGAAGTGGAGACACAGAGAGGGGACCCTCATAGACTCTCCAGAGCCTCAATGGCCACCGTGAGCAGGAAGGAAACCTCAGGTCTGGCTGGGGTTTATCTCCGTGTTGCGTGGTCTAGCTTCCTCCCTGTCCTGCCTCCGGCCTTGTCCCGCCATCTCTGGGCCAAATGTCAGGTGTTGCTCTTCCTCCCCTCCCCCGTCTCCCTTCCTCCCCCCCCCTTCTCTCCCCTCTTCTTTCTCCCCTCCTTCCTCCTTCTTTTCCTGTCTTTCAGACTCCTTTCCTCCCATTCATGCAACAAACCCACGAGGCACAAGGCCAAGGGACACCAAAGCAGACTAGCCCCTAACCTCAGGGATTCTTGGTCCAGGAGACAAGACCCTTCCTCTCAGTCTCCCCACTTTAGGCCCAGGGTGCTCTGACCTTGAGATGCCAATGGGATCCCCTCCCTGCTCTGGAACTCTTAGAAGGGCCCCTTCTACCCCATCTCACACACTGTAAGGGGCCTTATTTCCCCAAACCCAGCGTTGTGGGGAGCCACAGGCCATCGGCGGGATTCTGGGGGTATGGGCGGTCTGTGAGGTGGTTTAGACAGTGCAGTGATGAAACCTGGCCTACCCAGGATGGTTTCTGGAACAAGGGGCAGCCTTTTTAAAAAGGCAGAGTGGATTTCCTGGGAGGGAGGGGCGGGCAGGAGCCTCTGGGTCTCTCCCTTCCCTGGGCCCCTTCCAAGGTGCTGGGACGGTCCTATGTCTCAGTACAGTTTGCAAGTGGAAACTACTTTCATGTTCCTTCTGTTAAAGTGCCCCTGCCGCCCCCTCCTCCCTGTCCCCCGATTGAACTATAGATGCTGGGGCCCCGAAACTCCTGGATTGGGTGCCGCTGGAAGGGGGCTGCTCCAGAAACATGGAGCCCCTCGTTCCCAGGGCTGGAACACTTCACAACTTCTTCTGCGTGGAGCCCCTCCGAGTCCTGCTCTGGGCCTTCTCCCTCTTCTGCTCAGACCTCCCTCCATGCGGTCCCACAACCTGGGAGTCGTACACATCTAATCCGGCCCCTTGACTCAACCATCAAAGTGCCCTCTCCAGGGCGGGGCTCTACAGGCAGGACTTCTTCGGTGGGAATCTGGCTCTGCCCTTTATCTGCCTTGACCTTGGGGGAGGGACGGGAGCTTTCTAAGTCATATCGCCTCATTTTAGGTGGGGGGTGGAGTCTATTGGTAAGCCTTCTTCCCTTCTGGTTTCTGTGGCTATCTGGTAACCCCCAGCTTACCTGCTGGTCAACACAGCAACAGGAGAGAGCCATCAGCGTTATGCTCCTGGTCTCTGCATGGGGGGCAGCTCAGCTCTGCAGTGTGGGGGCCTCAGGCACGAAGGCTCGGAGGCTGGGGTGGTCAGAGCTGTCCAAGGTCCCATGCTGGGCCTGGCTGGCTCCACTGACGGACAGGCCCCTGAGTACTGCGGCTGCTGGGTGCACCTTGGGCTTCACACACCAGGAGCGCCGGGTTCTGAGTGTCTCAGGAGGAAACTGGTGGGCTATGCTGACCTAGACTGGAAGTCCTGTGGCTGGAGTCCACCGTGCTCTGCGGTGGATGCGGTGGCAGGCTGCCGTGGCCTCGGCCCTGCTAGCTTGAGATGCAAGGGGCAGGTGTTTCTCAGTCGCTCAGGTGAGACGGAGCCGAGACCCCCAGGGGGACGCGGAGAGCAAATGGGGCTGGAGACAGGCTCTGGCCTGAGATGAACCGAGCCAGCGAACCCAGCAGGGGAAGGCCCCATGGGCAGTCGGCGGTGTCAGGCTGTTTTCTGATGGTGGACAACCCAGGTCCTGTCCTGGGTGAAGACAGGAGATTTTAAAGGTGGCTTTCCTCGATAGCACGGGCTTTTCTGGGCCAAGTTGGTTGGTCCAGCAAGAGCCAGGAGGAGGAGGGTTAGACGCTGGCAGACAGAGAGCCCGGCCTCGGCAGGCACGGGGGGCCAGGGTCTGGGGCTGCACCCTGGGGACGGGGGAGGCGTGTGGGTCTCCTCTGCATCTGTGTCTCAAATATCCATCTTCTTTCTCTTGGAAGGGTGCCAGTCATTGGACGTAGGGCCCGGCCTAAATCTAGGGTGACCTCATTTTAATTCTATCTGCAAAGACCCTCTATCCAAATAAGGTCACATTCACAGGTCCTGGGGGTGAGGATGCAGACATATCTTTTGGGGGGCTCTCTTCAGCACAGTATGGTAGGGGAAGGAGCCTGTATGGGGCTGATCCCCAGCAGGGAGTAGTCATGAGGGCCCCGGGGGGCAGGGCTGGGCCGGGGGGTGAGGCAGCGTGTTGCCAGAGGGGCTCCAGCAGAGCCGGGAGCCCCAAGGCTGCCAGAAAGGAGGGTCTCCAGGGGTGGGGGGTGGGGGCAGGTGCCGCTTGGGGGAAGGCCTGGAGGGGGTGGGGGGCCTGGAGGAGAAGGGCGCCGGCCGTGGGTAGTACATGCTCACGGGGTCCCTCTAGGCTCAGAGAGGAGGTGCCGTGCCCTGCTGCCGACTGCCCCGTGGCCACTGTCCCGTTTCTGCTCCTGGGACCGACCCGACCCCAACAAGGACATTGAAGATGGCCACCCACATCAGGGTGGGGGGTCCCCATCTTCAGAGGCCAGCCGGGTCCCCGCACTACATCCTCTGTTCAGAGCGCTGACACTCACACGTGCGGCTCCCTCTGACCCAGCGCTCATGAAGCTGTCACGGCTCCTGGTCACCCCTGGGACCCGCCCTGCCACTGTCTCACCCCACACTAGCATTCCCTCCCTCCTCTCCTGCTGTCTGCGAGGGTTCCTGTTTGTCCCCTGTGGGGAGGGACTCTATTCACTGCATCCTGTGTCCAGAGCAGTGGCCAAGACTGTTTTTCAAATGAAAGAACTTTCTAATATTTTGAACCATCTAACAACGAAATGGACTGCTTGTGATAGTGAGCTCCCCGTGGTTGGTGGTGTCCAAGCAGTAGTCCGATGAGCACTTGTTAGAGTATGTCGGAGGGATGAAAGCAGGAGGTAAGGGGAAGCTGAGGGCAGCCCCAGAGGCCCTCCAAGGGGCTCTGACCTTCCCAGGCTCCCGTCCCTATCTTCCACCACCTTCCTGTGCCATGCTGGCTAACACCCTCCCCCTTCCTGGGCCCCAGCCTCTCCACTGTTCTAGGAAACAAGAGGTGGCAGTATCTATTTGATTGAACCACCCAAATGGAGAAAACTGCAGAAGGAAAGACCAATATTTATTCATTATCATATTCAGAAATTAGGCTGGGGAGCCACAAATAGGCATTTCTAACGAGAGCCCGTCTGGCCCTGCCTCCCCGGCTCACGCCGCACATTCCTTGTTCCCGTCATGTCCTGCTGCCTCCTGCCGTGGAGTTTGACTCAAATATCTGCCAGCCGCTCCGGGTGTTTTCCGAGGCGATTAATGGGAAGGTGGGGGTCCGACAGCGATCCGGGACACGTGCTGTCCCCGGCGAGGCTCTCCCCTCCCCCAGAGCTGAGCCTCTGTGTGGTTCAGGGGCTCCCCTGTGGGAGCCACCGGAGGGCGGGGAAGGAGGGCAGGTGGAGTGAGGGGGCCGGCTCAGCACAGCCCGGCACTCAGGCATCCAGCTCTTTCTCCTGTGCTCAACAGGCTTCAGCCTCGCTTCTGCCCTCCACGGCTGTCTTCTACCCTCTTGGTAGCAAAGCTCCCCGGAAGAGCAAAAGCCCTCCCCATTTTTCTCGAATCCCCCAAAGTGCTCCAAGCAGGCCCTTGACCCCATGGATTCCCTGAAACCGCCCTGAATGAACTCAGGGGGATTCATTCAGGGGCCCCACCCCCCTGGCAGACCTCGGTTCCCCGAGCATCCGACTCCGCGGATGGGTCCCTTGCTGCTCCTGGCTGCCCGCTCCGCACCGGCTTCAGGACCCCGCACACTCACTGCCCCTTGCCGTTGCTTCCCGGTGCCTGACCTCGAGCACTGCGCTGTGTCCCGGGACTCAGTCCTCGACTGTGCCTCCCCTCATTAGACACAGGCGCCCTTAGTGATCCTGCACCATCGAGATGCCATGACTCCCACGTTATCCTCCAGCCTGGTGCTCTGTCCTGACCTCCAGCCAGGTTTCCAGCTGCCTCCCTGTTGTTCCTCTGGGATGTGAACCATGTCTTCTCAAGCTCAACACGCCCACCACTACACTCCCAGCCCCCCAGCCTCCCAGCCTCCCCGCCTCCCCGCCTCTCAGTGGCTCCAGCAAGTACCCTGTGCTCACCCACGGCGCCTGTCTCACACCCCACACGCAATCTGCAGGAAATCACGTTGTCTGCCTTCAAAGCACATCCAGGACCTGCCCGCTCTCCGCCACGCCTGCTGCTTCACCCTCGTACAAGCCACCTCCATCCTTGCGCCCCGCAGTCCGTCCTCAGCACGGGGCTCAGAACAAGCCCTTAAAAACAGGAAGCCAGGGGTGCCTGGCTGGCTCAGTCAGTCGAGGGTGTGGCTCTTGATCTTGTGGTCGTGAGTTCAAGCCCCACGCTGGGTGTAGAGTTTGCTTAAAATGCATGAATGAGTGAATTAATGAGTGAATGAATGAATGAAATCTTTCAAATAACTCAAACAGGAAGCCAGAATTTGTCACTTCTCTGCTCAAAACCTTGCAAAATCTCCCACTTTTCACCTGAAATGCAAGTGAAAATCCTTGCAAGTCCTGCAAGGCCCTGTGCCATTTTCCTGGATCTCCTCAGCGCCCACACTCACTCCTCTGCCCCCGGTCACCATGCCGTGAGGAAGCCCAACCTGCCACATGGAGATGACCACGTTCAGACAGCTTGTGGCCAGACTCGCGGGGGGGATCATGCATACCCCCAGCCTTCCCAGCACCCCTGAAAAACCCCACTCTGAGCCCCCCAGGATTGTCGTGGCAAATGTTTGTTGTCATTTCAAGCTTCTATGTTTGGGGGGATTTTTTGTGCAACAATGGATAACCTAACAACCGTCCCACAGAGGACCTGGTTTAAAATGTACTGTGATGAGGGGCGCCTGGGGGGCTCAGTCGTTAAGCATCTGCCTTGGGCTCAGGTCGTGATCCTAGGGTCCTGGGATTGAGCCCTGCATCGGGCTCCCTGATTGACAGGGAGTCTGCTTCTTCCTCTCCCTCTGCCCCTCCCCCCGCTCGTGCTCTCTCGCTCTTTCGCTCTCAAATAAATAAAATCCTTAAAAAAAAATAATATGTACTTTAATGACATGAACACATACATGCATATATTATGCATAAATGCCAGAATGTGTTAACATATGTGCAATTTGTTTTATTGGCAGTCTTTTTGTTCTGTTTTCCTGTTTTGCTTGGCTCCCTTTCCTCTCTCCCACACATCACACCCTATGTCCTCAAACCGTGTCGCCTCATTCTTCGGGATGCTCGTGCAACCACTAATTAATGCGTACACACACATGTACACAGCTTTTGCTGGGGGCGGTCATTGTGCTGCAAAAACGGGATCGATATTATACTCTCTTGTCTGTATTTTGCTTTGTTATTTGGCAATCCTTTGTGAAAATCCCTCCAAATCCTCTGTAGAACTCCAACTCATTCTTGTAAATAGTTGCATAAAATTCCACTGCGCGGCCACTCCGTATTCACCAGCCGTTCCCAGGGCTGTGCCGGAGCCAGCCCGTACTGGCTCGTGGGAGTCTATTGTTAATTTTTCAGGAATTTCGTGAGCCGGTTATTAAATGCAGTCAACAAAAAGATTAAATTCCATAAACTACATATTAAGTACATTCTATTAAAAGACAAAGGCAATAAATACTTAAAACGATCGCTTCCTAATTATTTTACTGTAACTGATGCTCGAGGTTGTGAATGTCTACTGTCATACGATGGAACAGCACGCTCCTGCGCGTCTCTTCTTGAGTTGGGATCAGGCACACCACGCGGGTGGTCTACAGGTGGCCACGGTGAGAGGGTACACAGCACGGAACTTGCCACGCATTGCCACAAATTACGGCTTGATCTATGGTCTTGGTGGTCGTCCACGCTTCAGAAACGCTAACGTTGATAAAACAAATCAATGTGAAAGGGTGTCACCTTGGTAGCTTTGCATTGGGAGTCTCACAAAAAAAGGGAGGAACGTTCTCCAAGGACTCGAAAACATATTTACCTGGACAAAGAGGACATTCATGCCATGGACAAAAGAGTGAAGTCTCCACATGCCTTGGTTTCATTTCCTTCTTCCTCTTGCACGAAAACGGAGCTATCGATGGACGCTCACGCTGGATCTCCACTCGCTCACTCATCGACTGCCACCGAGCGTGGGCTACAAGTACAAGAGTTCAGCAAAAATCAACAGAAGGGCTCTCTGAGAATGATTTGACTCTATAAATTTTATAACCGTGAGTATTGTATGTTTTACTATTACTCGTAAACTCTGTGCCACGCGTCCTCTATGTTTGTAAATGTTATGATAAAAAAATGCATGTGTTTTCTCCCCTCCCCCCGGAGATTAGATTATCACTTAGCAGCACCCACTGAGTCCTCTCTCTGTTGATAAGCATCATCTTGTTCCCTTTCCCACAAGGAATGCCCTTCCAACCATGCTGGGTCAAAGGAGGTATGGCTTTTTTTTTTTTTCTAAAGATTTTATTTATTTATTTGACAGAGATAGAGACAGCCAGCGAGAGAGGGAACACAAGCAGGGGGAGTGGGAGAGGAAGAAGCAGGCTCACAGCAGAGGAGCCTGATGTGGGGCTCGATCCCATCACGCCGGGATCACGCCCTGAGCCGAAGGCAGATGCTTAACCGCTGTGCCACCCAGGCGCCCCAAAGGGGTTATGGCTTTTTAATTTTAATGGCTATTTTCAGATTGCTTCCAACAAAGGCGAGGGGGGCCTTCATTTCTAGCTTGAGAGCACCGTCTTCTCACGCTCTGCTAACAAGAAATTCACAGATTTATTTTGCGCTAGTCTGATGGGTGTACGATGGCAACGCTCTATTTCACTTTGCTCCCCTGCCCCACGTCTGTGTGTTTGAAGGTCTTTTCCTACATTTGTTGCCATTTGGATTAGTTCCGTGAATTGCCTCTCGGTGTCCCTTTTTCTTTTTATAGAAATTGGGTTGTTTATTCCCTCTCTGTCGAATCGTGCATGCTCTCTATAAATTAAATATAAGCCTTGTATGTGTTCTGTGTTTAAATCTCTTGTTCGCATTTTCACTTTGTGTTACCTTCTGCCATACAAAAATTAATGTTTTCGTTTATCACTTCGTCTTTAGCTACCAGGTGCCTGGCCCTGGTTAGGAATCTTCCTACAGTGAGAATGTTCATAGACCCCTTTAGAACTTCTTCCTGGATTGTGTTTGTTTTATTTAAGTCTCTAATAGGAAGGTGGTTTTCAGATATGGCTAAAATCGGGGTCCACTTTTGTTTTCCTCTGGATGGGTACCTATCGGTATCATTTGTAAATACTGTGGCTTAGTCAAACCATGATAATAATGATATATTAATTAGTAATTCCTCACTGTATTGAAACACTACTTTTGTTCTATCAAGTATCATATATACTCACTTACATTTCTGGATTTTAATCTGTTTGTCTATTCTCAAGCCAGCTGTGCATTGTTTTGATATTAGTGTCTTTACAGTATGTTTGCATCTGGAGGACTTTGGGAAGACAGCCCGTGACACTGGGATGAGGTCATTAAGATTTTTTTTTTTAATCTCTCTGTTCCCTTCCAGTGCATTCACATCCGGGAGGCTCCGAGTGAAAACTGTGGAGACAAGACGGAAGCAGTTGGATCCCTGAATCACTTTGCGGAGTGGAGTTTCCCTGCAGCTTGGTCTGATGGCCTCATCTTTGTAGGAGGGATGGAGAACCCTTTATTTTGACCTCCACATAGCCTTATCCTGTCCTGACTTACACCGGTGTTGAGGCATCAAAAGCTAAAGATACAGCATTAGCTTAGTGGCGGGTGGCGGTGCCAAGGAAACACTGGATCTGGGGCATGGCGGTCAGGTTGTGGATGGTGACACATTCACCAAAGTCAGCCCGCATGAACCTATAGCCTACTGAACTTGCCACACGAACACAAGAGGGGAGAGAGCGGGAGAGTAGAGGTGCGTCTTGGCCGTTGATGACACTCAACAAGATTTGGCAAGAAAGACACGAGCTCAGGAGAAAAGTGGCTATTTGTGAGCAGGAAGAAAGAGAATAGAGAATTTCCAGAAATGGGGCTTAGCAAAGTTGGAAAGCCAAAAATAACGTGATAAAGGATTTAGGGAGCATTTGAACAAGAAAGGCTCGAACTACCTCAGGGCAAAAAGCAGATTAGAAAGGTCCAGTTAGACTCCAGGTGGCTGCCATTATATCGTGAGTGAAACATGGGGGCAAAACCGCAAGTAAGCAAAGTGGAGACCTGTATCCCAGAGAGACCTTTTGCATTGACGGATAAAACATGGACCTCACTTGAAACAAATACATGATGTTTACTACATTTTTAAGGATACTGTATTGGAAAGGAACCCCAAGCTTGGACTAAAATACTTGACTGTTGACTGTTCCCTGGGCCCCCAGTCTTCCACGGGCACACAGCAGCTGGGATCCCACAGCTCCCAAGGGACATACTCCTGCACGTCAAGGAGCCTGATGACAGGACATAGTCAAGGGCCAGAGAGAACGACCAACAAGGTACATTCTCAGGAGGAGACTAATCAAGAAAGCTTGGCCACCCCCGGGCAGGGACCTTGGCCCCAGGTAGGTCTACCCAGCAGGGTGTGGGGATTCTACGGAGCAGAGATGGGTCTCTGTTGTCTCCACGAGGAAGCGTTCATTGCACTTGTCACGACCCCGCTCCATCATTGACTAGGGGGTCGGTATTGGAGGTGGGGAATGTCTTCCAGTTTGCAGGTGTCCAGAGCAAGAGGAGTGGGCACAGACCCTCTGAAGAGCACCGTGCAGGTCACTTGTTCCAAGAGCCAAGATTTCAAGCTGGATTCAGTGAGCATGGCAGTTGGGTTCACTCTCTCGAGAAGGTGTGAGGTGCTCTGCATGTGGGACCAAGCGTGACTTGAGTATTTGGGGACCACAGGAGGACGACTCTTCCTAGCACCCTGGCAGTCAGGTGGGGCTGTGTGACTGGTTCCAATCAAGGAAATGTGAGCAGAAGGGTCACTTACCACTTCCAGCCCGAAGTGTCGAAGGGCTGACAAGTTACCCTCGCGCTCTGTCCTTCCTTGCCACGGTGACCCCGGAGGCTGCAGGGTGAGACAATGGTGAACAGATCAGACGGCGCCACGGCTCCTGAGTGGTGTATAATAGGTTCTCAGCAACCCACATCACACCAAACCCCGTGTGAACGAGATACATATGTATTATGCTTAGCCACTGGGTTTAATTAAATTAGATTATGTTGGATTTCCCACCTGTACGATCATATCATCTTGAAAGGTGGCATTTTAATTTCTTCTGTTTTAATCCTTATGCCTTCCATTCCTTGTCTCTGCCTCACGTGCTGCTGGGAGTTCTTCGACCACGTTGGGCAGAAGCGGTGAGAACAGATGTCAGGGGCCCATTCCTGATATGAAAGAAAAGCTTTCAAGATTTCAAGTATCCAGATCCCTAAGGTGTTTTCTGTATGTTTTCATGGGCATCGGCTATCGGGTTTGAGAACGTCCCCTTGTGGTCCAGCATTTTTAAACCTGAACGGGTGTTGGCGTTTATTTTTTTTTCTGTGTCTATGGAAGTGATCATACATGTTTCTCTTCAGGAGGCTGATGCTGCGATCATAACTATTGTTCTCTGATGTTCCCCGACCTGGCATTTCCGGGATACGCACCTGATTAGGTCATACTGGATTCCACGTGCTCTCATTTTGATCGGGATTTTTGCATCTGTGTGATGACGGGGGCTCGCTCTCCCGGGTTTTGGTAACAGGGTTCTTCTGGCTTCAAAAAAATGAGTTGAGGCCACTGTCTGCTCTTGCATGTTTATCTTATTTTTCCCTCCTGTTCTCCAGAAGAGCTAGCCTGAGATTGGCATGATTGCTTCCTTACCGGTGTGGTTGCATTGGCAGGGCCTGGAGTTTTCTTAGTGGGAATAATTTGCTTATGGATTCCATTTATTTAATAATTACAGGGCTCTTTAGATTTTCATTTTTTATTTTCTAGTATCAGTTTCGGGACCTTGTAATTTTTTAACGAAAAAGATCCATTTCTTTTCAATGTTCAGGTGTTGGGTAGGATTTTTCCTCTCTTATCTTTTTTGGTGTTTTTTGGATGGGTAGCGATGCCTTCTTTTTAATTCCTCGTCTGGGGAACTGATGGCATCTCTCCGTTGTCCCAAGGCTGTCCATGGCCCTCCACAGCCCATTCGATCAAGTCCAGACATTTTCGCTGGGCACCCGAGGCCCTAAGGGATCTGAAGCCAAACTCTGTCCCTTCTCCTGTGTGGTCACCCCGCCCCCAACATAAGGGACAACTGGGAGAGAGAGGGCAGCTTTCCAGGACAGTCTTCACTCAGGAAGGTTGTCCCGTCCCCTCTCCAGTGCCAAGCGGGGGAGGTGCGTGAGCGTGAGTGTGTGTGTGCGTGAGCCTGTGTGTGAGTGTGTGTGTGTGTTTGTACGTGTGTGTGCGCACAAATGGCGGCATCCTGGCCTGGTCCTCCTTGCCTGGGAATAGGGGCATGGGGAGACCCCACACGGCTCTCCCAAAGAAGCCTCCACGTGCCCCAAGGACATGTCTGCAGCAGCAAAGCTGGTGACATCAAGCCAGCTCCCTCCCCGACACTTTTCCTGGTCCTTATCCTCGGCTCCAGCCCAGATGCTGGCTGCCCTGGGGAGGAGAAGGGTGTGTTTGAGACTGGAGCTTTGAACGGAACTGCAGCCCAGCCCTTGTGGGGCCACTCTGCTCTGCCCAAATTGTTTGTGGGGCTGAGACCCGGGCGGAAAGAGGGTTCGACGTGGCCCCCACAGGAGGCTGGTATGGGAGGCACAAAACCTGTTAGCCCAATAAGCGTGTCTGTCCCTCCCGGAGAGCAGGGGCTGGCCGTCCTCCGAGAACCCACAGGATGGCACTCAGCCATCTAGGGCCACCTTCGGAGCCGGGGGTGGGAATCCAACCGCCCGAAAGAGCGGCCCTCACTGCGCCAGCCCAGGCACAGGGGTCAAGAGTTAACAATGTGCAGCAATTGTCCCTAGGCCGCCTGCCTGCGTGCTCACAGATCCCGCCACAGCCCGGCGGACCGCTCGGCTCTGTCTCCTTTCCCACCTGCTCTTGCCCCTTGGGAGGTGGTCCCCGTCTGGTCTCTCCATCTGCCTGTGGGGCTGGAGCCCCGAGGCCTTCGGGCTGGACCCCAGTCCACCCTAGACAAGTCCTCAGCTGAGACCTCAGCCCTCCTCTCCCAGCCTCTGGGACCGAGAGCGACACGTCACGACGGCGGGTTCCCGCGAGCGCAATTGGAAACACGAAAGCAAGTTTTAACACTGGAAACAGTTGATATGACACTCCTTTATTAAAACCTAAGGACATCTTTATAAAAACTACTGTATATAAAGACAAAAGCAGCGTAGCGCAGTGTAAAATACATTATTATTATTATTATTACATTATTATTATCAGGAATATTATTGGTTTTTGGTTTTCCCGGCTATCAGCTCTCAGGGAGATCCTGTGCCTGCTCACGGAAAGTCGGGGTGCGCAGGAGAGAAAACGCTCTGTCCCACCCTCACCTGTGTGTCTTTGTGTGGCTGACCCTGGGGTGGACACGCCCTGGGGGGGATCCTGCCTTGTTGGGGTCACTGAGCCCCTTCCCCTCGGCGTCTCACTCCATTATTGCCCCTGACCCAGACTGACTGCTTGCCGATCTGACGGTGACGCATCCACCAGCTTGAACACACAGAAGGAGGGAGAAACAGAAAGAACGCACGTAAGAACCAGGCGGGGCTCTAAGGAGACATTCCCTCAGGTCACCAGTTTGGTCCCGCTGGAGGCCTGCGGTGGCTGTGCCATCCGAGACTCACAACCACGTGCCCCAGCAATCCCCACCCCCCACCCCGGCTTCATCGACTTCCATGGCCTCCTGCATATTTTGCAGGGTGGTGTAGGGCAATTCATGGGGCACCTCACTGCGCAAACCCGGGGGTTGCTGTTCCCAGTGCGGTCCATAGAAACGCTGTTCCTGGGAACCCATGACCACTTCGGTGACAGCACTGCGAATGGTGCCTCCGGGAGGTGGGCCCTGCAGCAGCCCCAGATGTCACTCTCTCAAGGGCAAACGCAACAGGGTTTTGATGGAAAGGTAAGAGTTTTAGGTATAGTGTGACTAAGGGTCAAAGCAGTTCGCTCACCGAGCATCTCTCTAGCACCAACTATCTGGTTCTAGGAACTTGAGGGGTGGGGACAATGCCACCTCCAAGGTCACTCTCATGGAGGGGATGGGTAAGTGTTGCCTATTTGCTTTGTGGATCTGGGCTTTCCTAACTGTTAGACACAACTAGTCACTTCTCCAGTGATCCCAGCCTCTCCTGTGGACACACGCATGTTCCCTGACATCTCCGTGTTCGGCAGGAACTGCTCCCAGATGCACGCTGGGGTCAGAGCTGGGTAAATATTTGTTGAACAGATAAAGGAATGCATTCATGAGCGAATGGATTTTCTAGGATCTTCTATCTCTCTTGCCTGACCGCTCAACTTCAACATCTGTTTTTCAGGTCACAGACCCCAAGGTTGTATCCGTTCCCTTGACTGCCATCTGGGGCTGTGCGTGCGGCAAGGCGGGCTGGAGCCTCGTGGGGTGTCGGTCACACAGCAGGTGAGTGGTGTCTGTGTTCTGGAGGGTAAGGGGCATCACCCCAGCCTGGTCTGGTGATGGGCTCTGGGGCTGCAGGTGGCAGTAAGCATGGTGTCACCACTCACTGGGGGGCTGGCTGCCCTTCTGACCTCACAGATGGTTGGTGGGGACCAGGTAGACACCATCTGATACTCACCAGGTAAGCAGTAAGGTCAAGAATTCCTGAAAGTCACTTCCATTATTCCAACCTCGGGTTCCCACAGCAGACGACGGGGGCGGGGAGGCATAGACGTCTCTCTGTGATGACGAGGCTGCCGCTCGACACTGACAAGAATGTCCCCAGTAACTCCCCTTGGGGCTATCACGTGAATTTGGATTGTAGGGGGCTCTACTAGCCTCTAGTAGACACAGTGGACGGGGTGCCAGCTGAGCTGGTGGACAGAGCCTGGGCTGGAGGGAGGGGGAGGGTCAGGATCCGGACCTGGTGTGGACCAGGATCTGGGGGTGTGTGTGGGAGACGGTGCCAGGCATGGCCACACCCACAGTCTCGCTGTGACTGAAATGATCGAAAGAGGGCTTTGGACTTGATGGTGAGTGGGGGAAGCGTCTCGAAGCAGAAGTCTGTTATGCCCCATTCCTGACCATGTTGTCCCTGACCACCCGCCCAGCCCTTCTTTCTGCCTGAAGCCTGTTTTGGACGATGAAGGGAAGGACCACGCACCCTCGCTAGTGGCCCGCCTATTTTTCTAAAGTATCAGAGACCGCAAGAGGGCCTGGGTCCACCTGCGTGTGCTCTTGCGTGCACGTGTGCCTGTGTGCGTGCGTGTTCCGGTGCGTGTGTGCGTGCACATGCGTGTGTTTTCGATGAAGGCCTGTCTCATACTGGTCCTGGTCAGGGTCAGACGCCCCCCCTGGCAGCTGGCAGCCCCGGGCCTGGCTGCAGGGACAGGCTGCGCCCGGACTGGGGCTCAGCGCAACTTCAGAGGTTATGGGGAGGGCAGAGGGCCTGAGGGTGCCACCGGGGATTGGTTCTGAATCGATTCCAAAACTCACGGATCACACCATACACAGGCGAGAGGGAACGCGTAGGCTGCCCGTCCATGACACACCGTTCCCAGTGGGAAGAGGTCCTTACAACCAGGAGGCAGGACACAGACCGGCGTCGGGTACAAATTCCTCCGTAAGGTATGTTGTCTTCTTCTTTCTCTGCTTTTTATTTTTCTCTTTGTACTATGATTATTGTTATTGTTACAAATTACGTGGTGATAGCCAGAAGCTCACAGTAGAAAGTAAACATAAGCAGCTTGAAAAACCGGGTTTGGGAGTCACTAAAAAACACTAACTGGAAATCTCAACTTGGACTTGTCATTACCCTGTGTCTTATTCTCGGGGACACGCTACCGATTGGCACGTTGGCCTGCCACAGTGGGGGGGGACAGGTCTTTGCTGGGATGAGCCGGGCTTCTGTGGAGTTTTGGGGAGCCCTGGACACTGGGAGGGACGGCCCTGCGCACACGTGCCTTCCCTGCAGCCGTGCTCTCCACTTGGGGCGCTCCCATCCAGCACCCCGTCTCACTCCTCAGCTACTGAGAGGCAGTGACTGTTGTTCCCACGCCCCCCCTCACCTGCCAGGTGGCACACAGGCTTGGAGAGGCGCAAGGAAGGGGTGGTGCCCGCACTGGCCGGCTACGTCTGTGACATCCGCTGAGCTACACGTGGGAGGCCTCCATTCCAACGGAATGTTCCATCCCAAGCCCCACAGGGTTACCAGTCACGCCCAAAAAGAGTGCTGGCAGGGGCCAGAAACGGAGTCCTGTAAGTTGTCACTCTCGGGGCTGCGATCAGGTGGGTCCTAGCCCTGGATGGTCTAGGCGAGGGCAGCCTCTGGCTCAGGCTTCCAGGCCAGGGAGGCAAGGCGGCCAGCTCCTACCTGCCAGAGGGAGCACCTCTGTGTCAGCAGCTGCGTGAGCGCCACCCAGGACCACAGGAAGCCAGAGATGCCAGCCCACTAATACCTGGTCTGACTCCTTCCTCTTACCGAGGGGGAAACTGAGGGCAGAGAAGGCACAGGACTGGCCCAAGGTCACACTGCTCTTAATGCAGAGCTGATGTCAGAATCCGGGTCTTGTGCCCCCCTCCCCTTCTCCCAACCTTCAGGTTCTCCTGATTCCTGAGGCCCCGCACATCGGATGCAGGGGAGGGTGGATCCCCCTGGGCAGGGTGGCTGCTAAGCCCCTCTCCAAGGCTCCCCACAGCGTCCGGGGAAAGGAAGACATGCCCGCCCCTACTCTAGACCCCAAGTAAAGCTTTCCCACTTTGCCTCTGCCAAGCCATAGGCTTGGGCACCCCTGTCTGGGGAGATGCATGGAAACCGTGGGTCTTGGTCGGCCACAGTCTGCCTGGGGAGCTTGGGCAGGTCACTGGTCCCATCTGGGTTTCAGGTTCCCAGTCCACGAAATGGGGAGAGTCCTTTCCTTACGGAGCTGTTGAGGGGATGGAGAGCCTGGTAGCCCAGAAAATGCTTTATCAAAGATGGGGTGTTGTGTCTGTGCGGCCTTGCAGAGCCTGGACTGCCATGCCCTCCACCCTTCCTGCCCTCCCTCTGCTTCCCAGCTGTCCTGGGTTTCTTTGGTTCTTTGAGACCATCAAGCATGCTGCTGCCTGAGGGCCTTTGTGCTGGGCTGTTCTCCCCCTATCTTTAATGCCCAGGGCTGGCTCTCGCTTAGCATTCAGACCTGGGCTTAAGTGTCACCTGCTCAGAAAGGGAATCCCAGATGGCCCAACCTCGACAAGACCCTAACAGACTGTTCTGACTGAATTCTCGGCCCAGCGCTCACCGCTGTTGCTACCGTCCTTGTTCACAATTCACTTCTCCCCTGTCCTCTCTCCCCAGCTAGCCGACCAGCACCACGATCAGGGGCCTGCCCGCTCTCTGCTGTGTCTGGAGGGCAGACAGCGTGTGTGCAAGAGCACTGGGTCTGGCTAAGTGAGGACACGCCATCAGAGGGACACACGCTTGCTGAGCCGGGTCTATCACGCTAAGAGCTGGGGGAGATCAGGTTATCACTAACACAAGTGGAAGGAATGTGCCTACACTGGCAGTGTGGTCCTTGGAGATTTATGTGAACATTTCCCGGGAAATGCCCTTCCATGTGTGTGCCCTGGGCCAGCAGGGTGGGCGGCGGTGGAGAGCTCTGGGGATAGATGTTATAGGCATCCGGGTTTACGTGGAAGTCTAAAGTGGAATGGTTTCTAGAAACTTCCCTTGGGGCTTCCACAGCCCTCATCACTGTGTTCAGCACAGATCTGTGTGTCTGTCTATCCCACCAGATGGTGGCCCCCCTCCAGGGCAGGGACAAGGCCTGCCTGACTCATGGCCAGTCCCCATCACTGCCCAGCCTGGGGTGTGACACACAGCAGGTGCTTAACCAGAATGTGCTGTGTGGATGAGGGTGTCAGGGCAGTGATGGTGGAGAACGTGGGGCAACAGTCAGTCCACTGAGAAGCCAGTGGGGAGATGTCCCAGGATTGTGCTGGGGGTCCCCTGGGCTGGGGAGTATGGACTTTGGGTTCCTACACCCCTAAGATCAAACAGAGGGGCTGGTCTCCTCCTGGCTGTGTGACCCTGGGCACCTTCCCTGCTCAGAGCCGTTTCTGCAGGGGGCTCACCACCCCCCGCCCCAGGCGGTGAGAGAGGGAGCACGTGGAAACATGCAGCCCAGTGCCTGTTCCGTGGATGGCCCAAGATGCATCATCTCCTATTATTAAATTATTATAGGAGCAAATTCCATAAGAACAAACCCTCACCAGCATTTTCAAATCCCCAGTGCCCTCTGAGACATAGCGGGGCCATGCTTCACGCTCAATGACTCCAATGGGTTCACGGCTGCCAGCTATAGCAAGAAGTTTGAATGGGGACACTGACCAGGGCCCCCACCACTGGTGACCTGTGCCCATTAGAGGACTCGGGGGGACTCCAATAGAAACCAAACAAACAAACAAAAAGAACACGCCAAATCACACGCACATGCACGCACACGTGTGCGCGCACACACACACACACACACACACACACACACACACTCACATTCAGTATTCTGACACTGATAGGCCCACAGGCCACAACTGGAGGGAGCGGAGGCAAGGGGCCCACAGGTACGATGCACAGGCCTAATCCCTGTGGCTTGAATTAGCCGGAACAGCTTGGTGCTGGTCATCCTGAGTCCACAATGGCGTCACCTCTCAGAAGCCACCAGCCCAGAATGGGACTATTGCTTGCAGACAGGTGGCTCAAGACCCCCTCCCTTACAACCCCTGGCCCCCACCCCTGAGTTTGCTCCTAATCTTAGAAGTCCATGGAAGGGCGTTGCGGGCACAGGTGGCATTTCCTCCTCTGCCACCGCCGCGGCCACCTTGGCTCTCCCTGGGGTCTCTGTTGAAGTTGTTCTTCTTGGAGGCTGTGCCAGGTGCTTTGGGTCTCGCCTCCCCCATCCTGAGGCACGGCAAAAGGGTTTTCTGGGGAAGCAGAAAGAAACAAAATATCACATGGCGTCTCCTCCATGGGGACTCACTGAGGACGTTTCTCTTGGGTCTCAGCGCCCAGAGAAGCCAGGCTTTCTCTGAGTGCACGACTTCTGGATACTGAAAACTATTTGACTTTAAGACTGGAAGCAAGACAAGCAAGGCCAACACCACTATGGCTCCATTCAGTACCAGCACTCATGGCCCATGTAATAAGACAAGAAAAAAAACATTACATCTTAGGTGTGGAATAAAAGAATCTGAATTACAGTTAATGGCAGATAATGTACACGGAAAATCCAAGAGAATCAACAGGCTAATTATTAGCACAGAGTGCAGATACAGAGATATGATCTTCAATCCATGAGATAATCAGATTAACTTAGAAAACCCAACAGTGTTCATCTATGTCAACAATTACCAGAGTGATTATGTGTCTTAGTGTGGGTCATCCCAGTTAAACCTGTTGTTCTGACATAATTTTTAATATTGTTCCCCTTTCATGCTAATAAGTGTTTTGATTTGGATGATAAACTATATTGTCACCCTTGCTATAAAAATCCAGAAAATACTGAGGCTCATGGGTGGCTCCGTCGGTTAAGCGTCTGACTTCGGCTCAGGTCATGATCTTATGGTTCTGGGATTGAACCTGCTACAGGCTTTGTGCTCAGCAGGGAGTCCGCTTGTCCCTTTTCCTCTGCCCCTTCCCCCCACTCATGTTCTCTCTCTCAAATACATAAAATCTTTTTAAAAACCCTAGAAAATATAACGAACAGGCACAGATACCATTCATAATTATAATAAAAACCATTATGAATCTTGGAATCACATCCCTGGATGTGACCATATCCTACAAAGCCATGGAATGGAAACCAGGGTGCTCCTGGCACAGGGACGGGCAAGGAGACCCTTGGGGCAGGGTCAGGAGGGTAAACACTGGCTCATGGGGGCACTTACATCATTGACTGGCAGAGTCGAGATGGCACTGTGAATCCCCAGTCCTATATCCAATTATAAGGGCAGCTGCTCAGCCACAAATACTTACCTTTCCAGGCTTCCTTGCAGAGGGGGTGGTTCCATGACCCAGTCTTGTGTAAGTGGAAGTCCCCTGGGAAGGGGACATGCATCCAGATAAAAGCTTGAGAAGGAGGGACACTCACTAACGCAGGTGAAGTGGAAAGCAGGGAGAAACCTGGTTCTGGTGGTGGCCCCTGACTGCTCCCCTCCATATCAGTGTAGCTGGACTTCCACTTGCATCTGATTATAGCTTTTTACTGATAAACCATCTTCAACCAAGCTCTGGTGCATGTTAGGAGGGGTGGGGGGCAGGGGGGAGTTGAGGGAGGGGCTCTGACAAAGCCAGCACAGCCCATTTTTCCAGGTTACAGTCCAAGAAGCAGAGCCAACCTCCCCGTTCTACACCAGCAGGAGAGTGTGCGTGGGCTCAGGGTTGCGATTCCATAGAGCCTTCTCCACTGCTTCCCAGAACAAAGCCAGGGCCAGTGATCCCCCACCACCTGCTCTATCTTTCTCCATAGCATTCATCTCTATGCAGCACACCACAGGTTTTTCTTACTGGTCTAATTTATTGTTTGTCTCCCCCACCTAGAAAGTAAGCTACAACAGGGCCAAAGTGGCTGTGTGTCATGTTTACACCTGCATTGCCAGGGTCTGGAACATAGCTTCATCAATATCTGTTGAATGAATGAATGAACCAAGAATTTAAAACCCAGATGGACCATCTTTCAAGTTTAACATCAACGGAAACACTTTCTGAACCTATTTTTGAAATATAGTTCCTGTGAGTCCTGCTTATATAAATTACTAGAGGACACACTTGGGATAACCAAGGCCAAATGGGGTGAGTGTGGCAAGGGTACCAGCAGTGAGAATCTAGTGAACTGTAGGACCGTCTGAAACAAATCCAAGGATTGGGACTATCACAGGCAAGAATGAAAGAGAAAACAGGGAACCAGAGTTAATAACAATAGATGGGAGGGCACAGGTGAGAAGAGGGGAGGGAATTTATGTAAACTATGTCTTCATCACTTATATTTAGGTGTCTCAAGAATCATTCAGAGGTTTAAGTAAAATTAGAGGTACAATAGTAAACAGGAAAAAAACCATAAAATACAATCAACTAAAGTCATTTGGTGGAAGGGAGAGAAGGGGAAGGAAAATAGAAATATTCTAATTTGGACATTCTTCATATGTAGGGAGAAAATAAACACCGTCTAAGGAAATAGAGAATTAAGGATATCATAGCATGGTAGAATTATAAAGATAACCACAGGATCAAAAACACAGCTTTGCAAATTGTCAGAAGACATATACACAAAAAATAAAACAAAGAAAACAGAGACCATATGGTGGAAATTGACAACCCCCACAAAAGCTATAAAAGCAAAAAGCATATCACAAACCATGACAAAAGTAACACCAAATGTATCTGCCGTGTCGGTAAATGTTAATGGGCCATACGTGCCGGCTTAAAATAAAGAAAAGGACCCTCAGACCAGATTACAAGCAAGATCTGCTGAAGGTAGAAGGAGTCACACAGGTTTCACGAAAAAGGATGGACGGATGATGAAAACACCCCGGGGGACGGTGGTTCAACACCGTCAATGTGCTTGATGCCGCTGAACCGAATACTTCAAATGGTTACAGTGGTGAGTTTTGTTTTTTTTTTTTTTAAGATTTTATTTATTTATGTGACAGAGAGACAGCCAGCAAGAGAGGGAACACAGCAGGGGAGTGGGAGAGGAAGAAGCAGGCTCCCAGCGGAGGAGCCTGATGTGGGACTCGACCCCGGAACGCCAGGATCACGCCCTGAGCCAAAGGCAGACGCTTAACGACTGCGCCACCCAGGCGCCCCTACAGTGGTGAGTTTTATGTGATGTGTTTTACCACAATTAAAAAAAAAAGAAAAGGATGGGCAGAAACATTACAAACAAATACAACCCAAGAGAAACCAGGGGTCTTGATCTGAATATTAGATAAAGCTGAAGTCAGGGCAGGAAATATTGAATGAGAAAAAGAAGGGATCAGGATGAGAGTCACCACGAGGATGTCAAAGTAATGAATGACTATGCACCAAATAACATAGCCTCTGCATTACGGAGCAAGGACTGCCGGGAATAAATGTAGGAAGAAAAAGACAGAGTATGCCAGTATTCGTGTATTTTAATTAACCTCTCAGTCCATTACAGATTAGGTTGACAAAAACATAAATAAAAAGACAGGGGGCCAAATACCTAATTAATAACATTGTGTGTGTGTGCGCACAGATGTGTGTGCATGCCCATGTGCACGTGTGTATGTGTGTGTGTGTGTGTGTGTGTGTGTGTGTATTAAACAGAACCTACTTTCTATTCAAATGTTCTTGAAAAAGAACACACAGCAAGTGACTATCAGGCCACAAAGAAAGTAAATTCCAAAATTTAAAAATCAGATAACATTCTCTGATCACAATACACTACAATTTGAAAATATTTATAACGAAAACCACAAAACAAAACACACTCTACCACCAAGAAGTTTAAAAAACTCTAAAAGAACTTGTGAGTCAAAGAGAAAGCCACAAAGCTAAAATTTCAGAATATGTAAATAATAATAAAAATATCATATCTCAGAACCTGTGGGATGCTCAGGCAATGCTTGGAGGAAAGTTTATAGCTTTAAATATTGATATTAATAAACGGAACATGAATTAACTATCCAACTCAGAAAGTTAGAAAAGGCCAAATAAATTCAAGGAAGGCATGGGAAAGCAACTGATAAAACTGAAATGAAGTTAAAAACAAGGGAAGGAAGGAATAAATAAATCCAATTTCTGGTCTTTGAAAAACAACGAACCGGTGGCTGTTGGTAATCTAGAGGCGGAAGGAGGGAGCGACCACATGGCAATTACCTATGTGTTTTCCATTTGTACTCCTCCACTGTCCCTTTTTCCTCCAAACAGGCTTTTGCCCAAGCTATTCTGTAGAATTTGCCCTGGTCAAGGTCACCAAAGGCCTCTGTGTTGCTAAATCCAGTGGTCAACTCTCAGTCCTTTTCTTACTTGCCCCCTGGGCAGTGTTGACCCAGGGAATTGCCCCTCCTGCCTCTGGGATGCTCCGGACCCTCTCCTGGTTCTCCTTCTGCTTCTCTGGCCGCCACTGCTCAGACTTTTCCCCGGGTCCCTCCCCATCTTCCCGTCTTCTGTCCTCTCCTCTCCATCTCCACTCACTCCTGAGGAGCTCCTCTCCTCCCAGGGGCTCAAACACTCTACACCTTGATGACGCTCTGGCCTCAAGCTCTCGCATTATCTCCACAGTATTCACTTGACATCAGCAACGGGAGACTTGCCACATATCAAAAGCTTAACCTTCTCGGAACTAAAACCCAGATCTCTTCCCCAGTCAACATTCCCATGATCGTCCTGACCTCACTACATACAAGTCCATCCTTCCGGTCGCTCCCATCAGAGCCCCAGGGCCATCTCTGGCCCCCCTCTTCCTCTCCAAGTCCACTCCAATCCATTAGCTGCTTCCTGTACCCCCTTCTCCCACTACAGGCCAGCCCACATGGTTCCTTCAGGGGCTTTCTTGGCAGCCAGAGGGATCCTGTGAAAACCTGAGTCAGATTATGTCACTGCTCAGCTCAAAACCCTCAGTGGCCCTCGTCCCATCAGAGCGGAAGCTAAAACTTCCCTGTCCATCTTCTCTGGTCAAGTCCCTGTCTTCTCTCTGTTATTCACTCCACTCCATCCCTGAGGGCTCATTTTATGGGTCAGCTTGACTGGGCCAGTGGGGTGGGGCCAGATATCTGGTCAAATATGATTCCAAGTGTGTCTGGGAAGGTGTTTCTGGGCGAGGCTCCCATGTGAGTCAGCTGACTGTGTGAAGCAGACAGCCCTTCCCAGTCCACCGAAAGCCTGAATAGAATGCAAAGACTGACTAGGGGAGAACTTCTTTGCCTGGCTGTCTTCCGACTGGGACATCAGTCTCTTGCCTTCACACTTGGACCCGTCCTGGCACTCACAGCATCAGCTCTCCTGGTCTGTAGCCTGCCAGCTGCAGATCGTCGACTGCTCAAGACTGCACGAGCCAATTCCTTGTAGGAAGCCTCTTTATGCAGTTACACCTGTATCTGCAGGGTGTCCATAGCTATACAGCAAACTCTGTCTACAGGGTGTCTGTATCTACAGCGTATCTATATCTACAGCATATCTATGTCTATATCTGGAGCGTGTCTCTATCTATATCTACAGTGTATCCATATCTAAGGTGTGTCTGTCTCTATCTACAGCATGTCTGTGTCGATATCTGCAGCCTGTCTATATTTATAGCGTGTCTATAGCTACAGTGTGTCTGTAGTCTACAGCTTATCTGTATCTCTGGTGTATCTACACCTACAGCATGTCTGTATCTATAGCGTGTCTAATCTATAGTGTCTCTCTATCTACAGCATATCTATGTCTCTATCTAGAGCGTGTCTCTATCTCCCGCCTGTATCTGTATCCATAGCATGTTTGTATCTCTAACTATTGCATTGTGTATATCGACAGTGTATCTATATCTTGTGTATCTGTATCTTTATCTGCAGTGTATCCATATCTATGGTGTGTCTATATCTACGGCATGTCTGTATCGTTATCTACATCACGTCTGTATCCACAGGGTGTCTATGTCTATAGCATGTCTAAATCTGTATCTACGTGTCTCTAGATCTATATCTGCAGCATTTCTATATCAGTATCTACGGTGTATCAGTACCTGCTTCTACATCTGCCCATTGGTTCTGTGTTTCTGGAGGACCCAGACTAACGTGCCACCTGCACCCATCTCTTCTCCCAGGTAAATACATGATTCTTCCCTCATAGCCTCAAGTCACCTGCACCCAAGCCCCTCTGTGACGACCCTATCAAGTCGTGCTCTTTCTCAAACTCCTTCCCTGTTCTCATATTTTTCTCTCTGGCACTTAAAACATTCTAACAGTCCCATTGATTTTATATACATGTTTTAGTCATCTGTCCATAAGAGTAGTGCTTTTCATTCGTTTTGGTGCGTCGCCCGATCCCCAGGGCCAATAATGATGCTGGATGCAGGGCAGGTGCTCGGTAAAATGAGGTGACCAGACATACTGAGATAAGAGCAAGGGATCCCACCCACTCAGCTCTGTCCAACTAAATCGGAAAACCTCGACAAAATGAGGGAATTTCCAACAAAACAGAAATTACCCAAAGGATCCAGGAGGAGAGAATCTAAACAGACCAATTGCCAAGAAGAAAAACTGTCAAATCGCAAATCCAAAGTCTAAAATAAGAGCAATGCAAATTAAAGCCATAATGAGACAGCATTCCGGAGCACAGACAGCAGGACACTTCCACACCCTTCACTCATCACACTGGCAAAGATCAAGAAGGTTGAGCGCTCCCTGCGTCTGCCGGATTATGGCGGGGGAGGGGGCGTGGAAAGCCTCTGCTTCACTGCTGGTAGGACGGACATCAAGGTCATTACTGGAAGGCAGTGTGGTGTGCAACAAAGTTACAGATGCACATGCCCCCTGACCCAGCAATTCCACTTAAAAATTATCCTCCAAATATGCTCACAAGGGCAAAGTATGTACAAGCTCGTTCATACGCAATAGCAGAGCACAGGCTCAGGGAAACGTCCGTCCGTAGGGAACTGGGTTCAAAAGTGACGGCTCCCCATACATGAAGGATACAGATATCAGAAAGGCCCAAGCAGCTGTCCAGGAGGGCAGTCTGTCGGCTGCCCCAACGCACCATGCTCACACGCCTCCCATTCTCCAGTCTCTGTCCCAGCTGTCCTCACGGTTTGTGACTTTAATCCCGTCTACGTGCTGAGGACTCTTCCCTGAACTGTAGTCTCGAATACCCAACCACCCCTGGATACCTGCCTCGCGTCCCTAGCAGGCATCTCATTCTTGACACATCCCAAACCAAACTCCTATGCTACCTTCTAAACCTGCTCCTCCTCAGTCCCCCTCTCAGCTGATGGCAGCTCCATCCTTCCAGTAGCTCAGGTCAAAAGAATGGGAGCTGTCCTTGACTCCTTTCCTCTCATGCCCAGGTCCAACCCATCAGCCAATCTCATGCATTCAAAATCCACACAGAATCACCACTTCCACAATGGTCCAAGCCACGGTCCTCGAGGATTTCAATACTCTGAAGTGATTTCTCTGCCCTCACCTCCCTACAGTGTATTCTCAACACTGAAGCCAGAGTTCTCTGTGCTTTTCATATATTTTAAAAATATATATTAAATCTTTTCTGCTTGAAACTCTCTAATGGCTTCTTATTACCAAAGCTCTGGTGACTCTCCATGCTGCCCCCTCGTACTTGTCTGACATGGTCTCTGTCATGCCCCTTTGTCTTCCTGTCCAGCCACATGGGCCTCTTTGTGTTTCCTCCAATATTCCTGGTGCTCCTACCTCAGGGCCTTTGCACTTGCTCTTCCCTCTGCCTAGGCATCTGTGCACAGCTCATTCTCTCAGGAACCTCAGGTCTTGGTACGGATGGCTCTTTAAGGAGGTCTTCCTGACCCCCCTGCACCCCAATGCCCTGCTTGCTGCTCACTGCCACGCTCTTCAAGGGCTGATGTACTGTCTCCTCCATTTGAGGACTGTCCATCTTCCCACAACCCCATCTGTTCCATGAGAACAAGGCTTATCTGGTGCTATGTTTCCTGCTCTATCCCAGCCTCAGGAACTTAGGTGGGAGCATGGAGTAGGTGATTCAGACTCTGGCCTTGGGGACCCCATCTGGAGGGTAGATGGTGGCATCAGGTAGGAAAATGCTGAGACAGAAGAAGCCCCAGGGGTAAGAGAAGAAGAAAGTCAGAGAAAGCTTGCAGAGGAAGTCTAGGTGGTTGTCTAGACTTTGCTTGGCTTTTCCTAGGGACAGGGAGCTCGCTACCTCGTAGCCCATTGCCCTTTTAACTGTTCAGTTAGCTGGAAAAACTTTTATAATGTGGACCAAATCTCTCCATCGTTCCCAGCCTGGTTCTCCCTGCCTCCAGTGGCCCTTCTGAGACATGGAGCCAGTAGCAACGTGCCATCTCCCTCGTCTCTGCTCTTCCAGGCTGACGTGGAAATGAGGTTCTCCTTTCTCCGAGGGGAGGCAGCATCACCCTTGACCTTGGCCAAGGCCTCCATGAGACTGTCCCTGCTTCTGGGCCCCATGACCAGGCCAGCTTCTGTATTTCCCTGGAACCCTTTCTCTTGAGAGCAAAATCTACTCCAGTCACTGCCCAGAGGGAGATATGTGCGGATAGCAAGCACGAAATCCAGGCTGGTGGAACCGTGTGTGTGTGTGTGTGTGTGTGTGTGTGTGTGTGTGTGTGTAGGGGGCGGGGCATGCTGAGGGCCTCTTGACATCTCTCTGTTTCACAGGCTGGGCAGTGGGAACAAGGTGTTCACTATTTTTTATGCCTCATATATACATTTTACGTATATTCTATTATACAGAATGAAATATTTTGAAATCAATAACGTTAAAAAAAATTGGTCATGGTTTCTCCAAGGGGAAAATTATGATGCCTTATTTGGACACTTGGGACCTCTTTCCACCAGATTCCTATTACTGTTTCTACATTTATGGTCTGCACCTCGAAGGACTCTCCAGAATTCCCCAGTGTGCTCCCACATGCTGGGAACACCTCCCCTTTCTCTACTTGGCAAGCTCCTACTTGTCCTTCAAGACCTTGCTCACAGGGCACGCCGTCCACACAGCGTGTCTTTGTGATAGTCGGTACCACACGGCACTGTAGAGGGCCTGGGGTGGTCATAGCCACTGGCCTTGGGGCAGGCCTGGGTTCAGATCTCAGCCGTACCCCTTTCAAGCTGTGTGACCCTGGGTAAGTCACTTAACCTCTCTGGACCTCAGAACCCACCTGATGCCACTCCAGGTGTGTGGGGCCATCCTCATTGCTGGCCAACAGGGACTTTCACCACTGTGGACACCCCCTGGGTAGCTGACAGGTCTGCTTTGGCCCATCTGGGCACTGCCAGGCCTGTCACCCCACTGCAGCCCCTGCACTGGGGTACACCATACCTCAGAACAAGGCTTCAGCAAATGTCAGCTTCTGTTCTGCTTTTGTGGCAACCAGGCCTCAGCCACGCAAGGAGCGCAGGAAACTGTCCTGCCATCTCCTTCTGCTGAGAGCCACGTGCCCCTGTCCCTGGGGCTGCCGATCCTCCCAGGCACTTTGCAGGTGGCCTGACCCCCCATTGCCAAGAGCCTGGAAGAAACTGGGGCCAGGCCACCAATGCTCCTCTCGCTCAGTACCAAGGCCAACGCCTCCTACGAGGCCCTTCAGAAGCCCTCACCGATGGCATCTTCTGCCAGGCCTGCGTTGGGTGCTGGGGGTACAGACTTGAGTCAGGTGTGGGCCCTGCCCTTGAGGGTTCTGAGCTGGTGGGAGAGCCACACGGGGACCCCCAAACAAGAGCGGGAGGTCCACGCTGCATCAGGGGTGAGTGCCTGGGGGCATTGGGGGCAGGGCTTGGGCAGAGGCAGAAGGGGGGCTCAGGGAAAACTCGTGGGGAGCTGGTGCCGAGCTGCGGCTTGAGCGGGGTCAGGAAGATGAGGAAGGCGTGCAGGAGGAGGGCACAGCCTGAGTCAAGGCCATTCAGAGGCTCCCGGTGGGAGGTACAAAGTGCTCCTGGGGGGGGGGCGCCTGGAGAGGTGGGGGAAGGCATTTGGACGTGATCCTAGGGCTCCGAGAGCAGACATGGGCGCTTCTTCCCAACTCTAATAAGGACAGGAGTCCAGGCTGATGTGTGCTGGGTATTTCTTCCGTGCGAGCACTTTCCATGCACTGTCTCCCTGAGCTCCCCCTGCGAGGCAGGCACGTTATTTCCCCCATGTACAGATGGGGAGACTGAGGCTCAGGGAGGTAATGGAACTTGCCCAGGGTCAGGTGTCTAGTTAGCGGCAGAGCCGGGAGCGCAGCCCCTGGGCCGCTCTGGTGCAGGGCCGTGGGCTGGAGGGCTGGGGATGGTGGGGGGGCTGGCAGGGCCGTGGGCCACCAGAGGGGAGAGGTGCAGAGCCTGGAACCCAGCTAGAGGGCCCACCGGGAGGACGAGGGTGTCCCAGCTGGCGTCCGCTGCTTCCCTCACTGCGAAGATAAAACTGAGCACCTGGCAATTTGAATAACAATGAACGCTTCCAGAAGGCTGCGAGAGTCGAGAGTCGGTGACAATAACAGTTAGCTGACAAAAGCAGTGGAGTCACGAGGCCCAACATGACTAATTGCCAGGTGAGCTGCAGACAAGGCGCCCCTCCGCCCGATGATAGTGGGGTTTGGACGGCGCTGACTCTACGCCAGGCGTGGGGCTAGGAGCTCTCAGCACGCCTCCCACTGATTCCCACGGCAACCCAGGGCGGTGGAGGTGTTAGCATCCGCATCTCACAACGAGCCAACAGGGCAGGCATCCTGAATGAACGGTGTTCATAGGGTAAGACCGCAACCCCACGGAAGTGAGAGTAGAGTCCCCTAGGGCAGAGCTCCTAGCCACGAAAGAGGCAGTCTTGGGAGACTGCCTGGAGGAGGTGTGCTTGTGTCATACAAGTGTTGGGAAGATGCGACATAAAGGCACGATGAGTTGCCCCCTCACAATTCACGCCCCCAAAGAGGTCCCCTTCCTGGTCCCCAGAAGCTGTGAATGTGGCCTCACACAGTCTGCTGGTGTAAGTGGCGGACCCCGCGATGGGCAGATCATCCTGGGTTATGCAGGTGGGCCCAGTGTCATGACGAGGGTCCTTCAAAGAGGGGCGCAGGAGGGCCTGAGGCAGAGGAGGCAAGGAGAGGACAGAGACAGGTCAGAGCAGAGCCCCGACTGAAGGCACGAGCCACGGAACGTGGACGCCTCCGGAAGCTGCAAAGCACAAGGGAGTAGATTGCCCCCTCCAGCCTCCAGCAGGAGCCGGCTCGGCCAACACCTTGACAGCGGCGTTCCTAAGACTAGTCTTGAACTTCTGGGTCATGGCTTCATGTCATCTTTCCCCGCGTTAGGCGAGAACTGGCCGGTGAGCACGGGCACAGGTCCTAGCCCAGTATGGACGTGGCTCACAGCACGTGGAACGGCGGGCAGCCCTCCTCTCCGAAGCGCCCCGGGTACCAGTCATTTCCTGCTAATGGGGTCGCCAGGGAAGGTGAGAAGCTATCCCAACAAAGATCTCATTTGTGGACAAACCGGAATTAGTTTGCGTTTTCTAGGACACTGTGTCATTTGAAAGAACTGAATGTGAAACCTCACTTTCTCTCCCTGAGAAAGGAGATGGCTGTCGTCCCGGGGAACGGGAAGGCCAGACGGACGGGGGAGGGAAGGGCGATGCTCTGGTGTCGGCTACTCTCTGTGGATTCCACAGATAGGACGTCGTGTCTGTGTTTCTAGCAGCACATGACTGCTCTGCGGGATGGGGACAGGGATGGGGCAGCATGGCAGCAATGGGCAAAGGGCAGGGCATCTGGCCCTGGCATCTGAGGCCAGGTCCCCACATCCTTTCTGCTGACCTTGGTCCTCTGAGGACACCCCCTCTTTAAGCCCCGGGACCCCACGGCTCCCAGTTTTCTCCTGCCTCGGGGTGCTCCCCCCCGACTACATTGCCAGTTCTTCCCTCCCTCCCAGGAGCTCCCACACACTTCATCCTCCCCTCAGGTGACCCCCAGCCCCTCGGATTCCATGGCAAGCACCGTCGGCCAAATCCAAGCTGGGTTGCAGCCTAGACCTTCCTCTGAGGTCCTCCTCAACTTGTCTGCGGCCCTAACATCGCTCCCTGAGGCTCACAGGCGTCTCAAACGGCAGACATCCCACATAGCTGGTACCCAAAGCCACACCCACCCCCAGGGTCCCAACCCCATCAGTATTTCCCCAGCGGCTCGGTCCAGGATCCCAGATATCCCCTCTGGAGCCCCCCTCTTCCTTACCATCCCCCCATTCTCGCAGCCAGTCTTGTGGGCGCTGCCCCCCTGCTTCTGCCACCTCTCTGCCCACACTCCTGCACCCCGACTTTCCTTCCGATGCATGAGCGCACCAGCTCTCTCTGCCTCAGCTCCAAGGGCCTGGCTTCTCTGGCAGGCCGTGGGGAGCCTGGCAGGGCTGATGGCTGAGGAGGGCCGATCGGGTGGGCGCCCCACAGACACGGGGCTGGAGGCTGCTCTGGCTTTGTTGGCAGAGGCCAAGGGTCGGTGGGGAGTGTGCCTGGCTCGGGGAGCTTCATTATCCAAGCCCTGCATGCAGCCTTCCCCCCGGGCCTTCGCCCTCCTGACTTCTGGACGTTTCTTGGGGTCTTTAAACATCTACATCCTAAAGGTTAATTTTTAATGCTGCTTTGGTAAATATTTGATGCCATGGCTTTCACGAGAGAGCCGCGTTCTGCATTAAATGCCACAAAGGCTGGAGACGATGTCCTCTTTGACCGCAGTCCCCATCACAACCCCACCTCCTCCCACTCTACAAAAATAAAGACTCTCCTTTTGCCTCCTGTTATGAATTTTTCAAGTGCTTTCCACATCCATTCTGGTCCCCGATCGGCGTCTCCATTAGCCAGAGAGAAGGTCAGAGGGGTTTTAAGTTGAAAGACACTGCAGAAACATCCTGTCTCACAAGGGAAAACGAAGCCCGGGGAGGGGCGAGGCTGTCCAAGGTTAAACAGCAAGCCAGTGGCGGAAGGAGTCCGACAAGCAGCCATGACTCCCAGCCCAGGGCTCTGCTCCGGGCACTGGGATCTGCAGGAGGACCCAGACTGTCCTGGCCTCGCCCCATCCAGGGGGCACTGATGTGATAACAGACCACATGGGCCTGACTGTGATGAGAGTGGGGAGCAGGGACAGAAGACCTCTGGAGGAGGGTGGGAGGCCTCGGGGAGAAGGGCAGCCTGCGCAAGGTTTTGAGAGATGAGTAGGAGCTCGCAGGGGAGCTGGGGTGGGGAACCCAGTGACGTGACCAGGCTTGGTCATGTGTCTCAGGGGCAGAGATGGGGTCTGAGCCATTCTGTGTTCCCAGCCCTGGCTGGGAGGGGAGCCCAGGCTTGGGTCCATATTTTGCAAATCCTTATGAGATGAATGTGCCTCCTGGCTCCAGGGCTGTTTATACTTGGCCCTCGAGTGTCCACGGCTCCTGGTCCCCTGCCCCGGCACTGTGCAAATCTCTGCACTCCCTCCTGGGGACCGCTGCCCTGACACTGTTTTTACATTACTGTCCCCCTGGGCTGCCTCCAATACCCCGGCCTGTGCCCCAGGCCCCTTCTCTGCCCTCGGGCTGGGACAGAGGTGGCAGGAGGGGCTGAGGCTGGAGCCAGGGTCACACCCAAGCACGTGAACGTGCATACAACACACACACTTCTGTGCACACACAGGACACCGACATCGCACTACACACACACTGAACCCAAACCACATACTCACACTGCACACACACACACACCCCACATGTGCCCCCAACTACACACACAGTATATACCACACATGGCCGCTACACTCACGCTGCATACACACCGCTCACGCACGCACACACCCTAGACTTCGGCTTTCCTGGCTGGCCCCAGAGCCAGGGAGAAGGCTAGATGCATATCCTGGGCAATATGTCCTGGGCCCACCATCCCTCCTGGGGCCCTCCTGGTGTCCACCTGGCTCACACCTGTCCCTCCTGCCCCTCTCCGCTCCTGCTCACCTGGGACCCGCCCCAGTCCTCAGGATGCACGTGCAACCTTTCTATGTCTTCGCTCGCTGGTTGTGCACAGCCCAGGGCTCCAGCCACAGCCAGCGACAGCACGCCCCACCGCGCCATGCCTGGGACCCCTGCTCCACCTGTCCTCCAGTGGGGTCCTTCCTCACCTGTGGCAACAGCGCACGTCTGGGGTAACCCCCTTCCCTGCCCCAGGTCCAATGCCCCCGTAATCCTGTCTGCACCACCTCCGACACGTTTCCAAATCAGACCACCAGCCCCGAGCCTAAGCCGCCATAGTCTCCTCCCTGGGGCACAGCAATGGCCTCCCCATGGCCTCTTTGCCTCCACTCCCGCCTCCTACCATTGGCCCTGCCCACCGTGGGGGCCTCTCGCCAAAGCTCCCATCTGACCAAGTCACTCGCTGCTGAAAGTGCTTTGCTGCCTCGTGGTTTCCTTAAACTAATGGACACAATCTCGCCATCGAGACAGCCGCTCCGTGGCGTCATGCCTTTCCTCCCTCTTCGATGCCAGCATCGCCTGAGGAATGGCTTTTTGGGGAAGAAGAAAGCAGCGCTCCATGAAATGGACACCTTGGCCAGGGATCCATTAGATGCCAGAGGTGGTGAGGATGTGCCCCTTAGGGTCACGTGAGTGACGGCATCGGGCAGGGCCCAGGTGGGGACACAGCCGCGGGGCTGTCATGGAATAAGGCATTTATTCTAGGAACTCTTGTTTCCACACTCTGGGGGAGGGAAGGTCGAGAAAGGGGAGTCGAAGGCTCGGAGGAGGGTCCCTCAGCTGCACTGGATGGGAGAATGGGACCCATGTGCAGGGGGCTGGGACCTGAGGGCAGCCGAGGGGGCCTGGGGTCCATGGAAGGGTCTTGCCTTCCGTGAGCTCTCTGGGGCATATCTGCGGGATCTGCGGCCTAGGGTCAGCAGCCAGGAAGAAGAGCCGGACACAGACGGAAAATCTGCAGACACGCAGGGGCCCGGGTCACCTCTGCAGCCATGCCTCCCTGGCTCTGAGACCTCTAGGGCCCCGTGATGCTGTTTTAGGCTTCCCGAAACTCAGACAACTCCAGCCAGCCTTACCAGGGAAGTGGATTCTGGGATATGAAGACCCCAGGGTAACCAAGCTGACAAGAGAACAATCTAGCACAGTATCCCTTTTTCTCGTCTGGTTCATGAGCTATGACATAAGCTTTTAGCGCCCTCAGCTTGGGGGAGGGGGTGGAGGAGGCGTTTGGCGAGTAGACAGAGACAGGGAAAGGGGATAGTTTGGAGGTCCTCAGCACATCCTCGGATGGTGTTCCCATGATTCCCCTGCCGGGGGAATTATTTGCTTCCCTGCCGATGTCTCAGAGAGGTGAAGCAGCTAGCCCAAGGACACACAGCTGGGCAGCACAGAGTCCAGTGCCAGCCCAGCCCAGGGGACCTCGGGGGACACCGGGGTCCTTGTTGCCACCCCTGGGCTGCCACACCCAGCAATTCCTGAAGCCACAGGTCCCCATGCTTGAGGCAGGTTGGAGCCACCCTTTGAGGCCGCAGCCAAAGCCATTGGGCAAGGAGCTTTCCCTAGCACCCTCCGGGCGCCGTAGAAATAACAGGAAGACTGTTCTGGACGGCGTTTATGAGGAGCAGGTTTCTCTTGGCCTGCAGGCGAGCATTGGCTTCCATCATTCTGACGGCAGCGGGCTGCCCGCTGGGAGAGTCTCCCTGCCCCAGCAAGCATCTATTCTTGGAAGCAAATATTTTTGCAGTTAAGGCCAGAGTTTTAATGATGGAGGGAATAAAGAAGGAAAGGTTTCCTCGTCCTCCCTGGCTGCACCGATGGAGGTAAATTCCTGGTTCTCTTGTCCTGTCGTGCCTGATCTGGGAGCCGGGCCTATCACGAGCCGCTGAACTAAATGGTTTCGGGGCACAGAACAGCCGCGGGCCCAGCCTCGACGTCCCTTCCTGGCAATCTCATGGTGTCCACGTTACCTGCTGCAGCCCACGGGGCAATCAGACGGGATTCCTGTCCAGTTGGCGGGAAGGAACATCCTCCCTTCTCGCAGGCAACGTTCCCCCAGATGTGCCCAGGCCTCCGTGCAAACATCTCTTTGGGTTTTTTTTTTGTTTTGTTTTTTGTTTTTGTTTTTGTTTTAGATTTTATTTATTATTTGACAGAGAGAGACAGCCAGCGAGAGAGGGAACACAAGCAGGGAGAGTGGGAGAGGAAGAAGCAGGCTCCCAGCGGAGGAGCCTGATGTGGGGCTCGATCCCAGAACGCCGGGATCACGCCCTGACCTGAAGGCAGATGCTTAACCACTGCGCCACCCAGGCGTCCCGAAACATCTCTTTGTTAATTGCTCACTCAAATTGGCATCTTTGTTTAAACAGTAGCTGGCCACCATGACTGGATTGGGGAACCTGAATTGATTCCAAACTAGTGTGTTGGCTGGGCAGTGTGGGTCCCCCCTGGGGCCGTGTGGCTGAGAGTGGGGACAGGACTGCAGGAGCCCCCTCCAAGGATGAGGCATGTCTGACCATGCCACGTGGCAGCGTGCCGCTGGGAACGGGGTGCCATGGGGCTGAGCGTCGGCTCTGTGCTGGGCTCCTGGTGGGCTCCACCTCTGTCCTCCCGATGCCTCCATCTTCACATCCAGGCAAAGGGACCTGGAAGGAGCAGTGACTTGCCCAAAGTCACAGGGCCTGCAGATCCGGGTGGCTGGACTCACGGCCCTAGCTTGTCCACCCCACAGAGTTGCATCCCAGGCCCAGAGGCAGTGAACTCCCATGTGGAACTTGAGCTGGAAGAGGGGTCTGCAGACAATTAAGTCCGGTCTAGTTCATTCTGAAAGTGCATCTTCAAAGAGACTTTTCCACAACCTTCTCTAAGGTATATTTGCCCTGGGGCTGAATACGCTGACTTTCCAGGTAAGGAAAGTGGCCGGGATTGATTTTCTGCCCATCACTGGCTGGTGATGTGCCTCTCTTATCTTCCAGCCTCTGCACTTGGCCCAGGGCATGGCCAACCCTCAGCAGGCCCGGGTTGAAGGAGTGAATTAATGGTGTCCGGCCGCATCCTCACCACAGTGCACACTGTGCTGAGAAGCAAAAGCAGACAGGACTGGCGAGTTGGCAAAGGGACGGCCCAAGACGTTCCCTCCGGTGACCGAGGGCCAGAGGGATGACAGGAAGTTCTGACCAGTCCTCCTGCCTGCTCATCTCCCTTACTTTCTTTGCTCTGGGAAGGACCAGGAAAGAGTGGATGAATCTCCTTTCCAGAACCACCTTGCCTCTTGCCCCGGCTATAACCGCCTGGGATGCCTGCCTATGGGTGTTCCCGGAAGCACTGGGATCCAGTTTCACAAGCATGTAAGGACACGCTCGCTGCTCCGCACTAAGATTCTCAGACCACGAGGCAAGCAGATGGTCAGAGATGCTGAACACATGAGCGCTTGAAACGTTATGTGCAGTGGCAGGCCAGTAAACATTTAACGACCAGGTCTTGAGAGGAAAAAGCCTTGATTTGTAACATTTGCTGCCCATTTCCATGGTGTAAATACCATCAACATGATGTCAGAGTTGGGAAGAGATTCACAATAACCAACATTACGTAAGTTTCACTACACAGACACAATAGATATAAAAGCTCAAGGGTACAGATCATAGGAAATGTAGCAAAATCACTAGGAAGTGACAAGTTTTGAAAGTCTATTACTTTTGTGTTTCATATAATTTATTTCTCAGCTTGTATCATTTAATTTTTATAGCAGCTGTATTCAACAATGGGTTCACAAAATCCCTAAAAAAATAACGACTAGCTCTTGTGAGCCAGTGCAAGGTGGCACTGGCACATCTTGGCTATGTTTGTACATTTGTTTTAATGCATATTGGGAAAAATATAACTCTGAAACCAAAGATATGATTGCTTAGAGCAAGTCTGAGTTTTTTAAAAAAAGCGACTTGATTTAAAGCCAATTAAAAATGTATTAAGTAAACAGCACAGGGGAAGGCGATATACAGATAAGACCAACACCCAGGAGCTGAAGTTTGGAAAATAAAAGTTGCTTTATGGAAATGCCTTCAATTACCACCTGTCTTGGGGGTGCAGTAACATAGATGGGCAACCCACAAGAGAGGAAATACAGTTAATTAACAAATGAAGGGAAAGGTGTTCAGCCTCGCTAACAATCAAAGAAAAGCAAACTACATAAAAAATGAGGGGGCCCCATCCTCGCAGGCTGCTGCTGGTGACAGTCCCCTTGGGAAGGGGGCTGGCATTGGTACAAAGAAGCATATCGCTGTCACGCCCCTCGACTCAGTCATTTCCCTGCCTGGAATGTATCCAGAGGAAATAATTCATAAAAGGGAAAACCATAAACACTTAAAGGTGTTTATTGCGGCCCCTAGTCTTCTGGAGCATGTTTCCCCTCCTGCAATATTATTTGTCATAATAAAAACAATGGTAAGACGTACAAATGTCTCGCCGTAGGGGAACCATGCAGTTAATGCTGGCACGTGGGATCTGGACTACTAGGTAGCTGCTAAAATGATATTTAGAAAAATTAAGTAAAACCACAGGGTAATGGCTAATTTAGTGTTAAGTGAATATAATTAGAATGCAAAACGATGCATACATCGTTATTAGAAAAGTATTAAACCAAGTGCCTAAGAAAGCAGAAAATGCAAAACACCCGTAAGTTGTGGGGGGGGGGGTGTCATGTGGCCTTTCTTCTCTATTCTACTCGTGAGCTAGTAGCCACAACAATAATTACGATTTGCATGTATCGAGGCACCTGTCACTTGCGGGGCCTCACGAAGACCCTCACAATCATCCCGCAAGGCAAGTCTACTTGTGTCCATTTTACGGACAGGGCAAATGAGGCCAAGAGAAGTTAAATAATTTCCACAGGCAGGAGGCAAATAGGGAGCTGCCAGGTGGATGGACAGGGACACCTGGGGGGCTGATGGGGATACCCAGCTGCTTCAGCACCTCCTTGGGGCTCCAGAGAGATTCCGAGGGCCGGGAGAGACCTTCCCAGATGAGGCAAGAGGGAAGATGAAGACCCTGCCACCAAACCAAACCAACCACGAGCCCCCCGGACGCCGCCATAGAGCCAGTTCTGAGTCAGAACCCGCACCACATTTTCAGCTGCTTTTGGGCCCCGGCCAGAGAGGGTTGGGTGCGCCAGTGCCTGGAGCGCCAGGCCTCACGCGCTTTGGGGGAATCCTCGGGCTCTTGCCCCAAGGGCAGATAGGACCAGACTTGCGCCGAGAACCCCTGTCATCGGGTCCGGCATGGGGCCACGCGCTTTGTGAGCACCAGTCCGGGTTTATCCTCACAGCAGGAGAGACCCAGGCAGAGACACTGCCTCCCACTCCAAAAATGTGGGCTTTGGAGTCAGTTGGACTTGGGTGTGAATCCTGCCCGACTCCGCCACTGTGCAGCTCAGGACAAGCTGCTAACTCTCTCTGAGCCTCATTTCTTCCTCCATACACGGAGCTCAGGGTGACAAGCTGCAGTACGGTTGGGGACATGGCATGACACTCCTTGTTGTGGCTGCTTAGCTCCGCAGATCCTCAAGAAGTGGGAGGTACCGTTATTAATAAAAATGCGATACATTCATTGATCTGACGCTTACTAGGTGCCTGCCACGTGCCGGGCACTGGGCAGATGAGGACGCATTCATTCAACACTTAACGTTAAGTGCTGACTAATAGGAGCTGGGGTATGGCTGAGCACAAGACAGACCAATCCCAACGCTCTTGAAGTCTCCTGACAGCAGAGGAGACAGGCACCAGACGAGAAAACCAACACAGCAACAGGTGGTGAGCACCAGGAGAAGATGAGAGAGGGTGAGGGGGTACAGAGGGATGGCAGTGATGGGGGCCGTGCTGATCTTGGCCAGGGAAGGCCTCCCTGATCAGGTGACATCTGGGCAGGCGCCCGGTGGAAGGCAGAGAATGAGTGGAGCAGGAATCTGGGAAGGGAGAGTTTCAGGCAGAGGAAGTGGCAGGTGCAAAGGCCCTGAGGTGAGAGGGAGCATGGCGAGCTCCAGGAATGGCACGGAGGCCAGTGTGGTTGGAGCAAATGGGGGAGATGAAAACAGAGGGACTGGGGAGGGGTATCAGATCAGGTTGTGGGCCATTGAAAAGACTTTGGATTAATCTAGAGAGAGGGGAGACATCCACAGTTTTTGATTTACATTTTAAAAGGATTGCTCTGCTGCTGTGGGGGGCCAAGGAGAGAAGCTGGAAGAGATTTAGAAGGTGCTGCCTCAGTCTGGGCAGGAGGATGGTTGGTTACGGTAGAGGGGTGTGGAGGGCGGATTCTGGGCCCATATTTCTGGTGTCCCTGTAGGGTGTGTGACGTGGCAAAGAGTCAGGGATTCTGTCTTGAGCAGATGGCAGGAGGGCAAAGGACACCGGGTGTGCTAGTTTGCAATGTCTACTGAACACCAGAAGGGGCCGCCTGTGAGGACTCAGGGTTTGCACCTTGGGGTCTGGAGTTAGAGCGAGGTTGTAGGGGGGCACACTGAAGCAGACGGACAAGGCTGGAGCTGGCGTGGTGGTGGAGTTCCCACGGGTGGGTGGAGATGGAGAGAACAGGGAGAGAACAGGGTCAAGGAAGGAGCCCTGGGCCCTCTGGGGTCTAGGCCTGGGTTGATGAGGAGGGAGCAGTGAAGGGGAACCAATGAGGGGGCTGGGAGCCACGCAGGGTGGTCCCCAGGACCTGGAGTTCCCCAGGGCTCCCCACTTCTCATTAGCCTTTCCCATCCTCTGTGACAACATGAGCTGCACTCTGCCTAGGTGGCCATATCTCCACTTCCAGAAAACTCCTACTCATCCACTGAAACCCTTTCTGGGTGTTGACCGCTCCCTGGCCAGCTAGTGCTCCGCCCCGAGGGCTGTGGACCCTGGGACAGCTGACTGGTGTCCTCAACATCACAGAAAGGCTGCCACACCCTGACGTGACGCTGGCGGGCAGGAGGAACACTGGCAGAACGGTTTCGCGTGCCGCGATCTTCTGCGTCTCCTCTGCTGGGCCGGACAGCACTGATGCTAGCATCCTGCTTCCAGGTGAGGAGAGTTCGGCCACATCACCTGCTGGAGGTACACCAGGAATCAAGAAATGGGGGAGCAAGATCTGAACCCAGGTCTGTCTGCCTCTAACAGGTTTTGCATCTAAATGCTCTGTTTCCTGCCTGTAAAAAAAAAAAAAAAAAAAAAGAGCTTCGCAGCAGGTGGTTTGATCCACTGAGGCAGGCGGCTTCTGGAGGGAGTGAGTGCTCCATCACTGGCCATACTCGCCTGGGGCGGGGTGGGGGGAGCTCGATGTCCATATCTGGAAACCCTCTTGTCCTGGAGGCTGAGGGGCCCGGCATGAGATGGACCAATGCTCCAAGAGGTGGAAAGAGAA
>NW_024424564.1:51969835-52018056 GCF_017311325.1 Ursus maritimus
ATGATACAGTGTTTTGAATTAAAAACCCAAGACACACAACTTGAAGTGCAGGTGGCAACAGCTAGCTGTAAGGTGGAGAGAGCGAGCTGCGGGGGACGACGGGCTGCACGGGGCGGGGGGGGGCATGGGGGGGCATCCATGTTGGTATTTGATGTGATACCAAGGAAAGAAGATACTTGGTCTCCCTTTTTGGCTTCTGGCTTTCTGGAATTTCTCCCTGTTGGCTGGTGGCCTCCTGCAGAAACCAGACATCAAGGATCTGGCCCCGGAGCCGGGAAGAAAGCAATGCCCGAGCTTTAGTGGGAGGACGGTTCTGGGGTCGGGTGAACTCCGAGGCCTATGAATGAGTTCTGTAAAGAGCCAGAGGCTGTTCTGGGTCAGGGAGGCAGGAGGTGAGAGCGGCTGCTGCTGCAGGGGCTTTGCTGGCAGGCAGAGGCCTGTGGGCTGAGAGGGGCCCCGCACATCAGGACCCAGAGTCTGGTTCTACCTTAGGTCACATGACATCTGCAAGCCTCTTGCAATTTCCAGGGTCACTGTGGTCTTCACTTGTGCTTTTTCCTTTGTCTGAGTGGCTTTTCCATTTTGTTCCCACCTGGTGAGCTCCTCCTACCTCCCCGGGCCTGCCTCCTCCTTGCCTCCTCCTCCTCCAGGAAGTCCGCCCTGACTCCTCCCTCCCCTGCAGTTCATCGTGGCCTCCCCAAGCTCTGCAGGGCACCTTGTATAATTGCGGTTGTTCTCTGTCCTGCTCCGTGAACCCGGGAGCCTCCTGGGGGCAGGGCACCCCCTCAACCACTAAAGGCACCCCCGGGACAGGTCAGAGCCTGATGCTGTTTGGTTCTGCATGATCTTGGGTGCTGGGCCACTTTCTGCGCACACCCAAGCCTGGCTCCTACCGGGGGGCCAAGTTAGTCAGGGACCCCATGGACTCCAGAGATAGCCCCCCAGGCTCCCCGGGCTCTTCAGTCTGGGAACTGACGTCTCAGAGACCACTGTGCAGAAGAGCTCCCAGCTCCATCAGCATGGCTCTGTCCCCACTCTTCGCTCTTCGAGGGGCAGTCCCCAGACCGGCAGCGTCGGCCCCTCCCAGGCCCAACCCAGATCACACACATCAGAACCAGCAAATCTAACAAGACCGCAGGGGACCGAACGCCACTGAAGTTTGAGATACACAAACAGCCATCTTCCCAGACCAAGTCAGGAAGTTTCCCTCAAGCTTGGAAAGACTGAGAGGCCACGGGGGCTGGGCAGCCTCCTCTCCTCCTCACTGCCCCATCACACACCCCCCACCCCCACCCCAACTCTTCAGGCCTCTAGGTCTGACCAGGGCCTGTGACCTCAGGGAAGGTTTTGCAGGATGAATAAGAGTGTTCCCCAGGGAGGGGTGCATTGGTAAGGGCTGGAGGGGACCAGGCCTGCAGGGGAAGGACTGAGGCAGGACGAGGCAGGAAGAGGCAGTTGGCTCAGAGTCCTACTTGGTCCTGGGAGACCTGGAACTGGGAGATCTGGCTCCAGCCCACAGACTTACTGTGTGGCCTGGGCAAGTTGCTTCCCCTCTCTGGGCCTGTTTGTTCATCTGTAAAAGGGGATAATTAAACTCATTGCACTCAGTTCCCACTGCAGGAGTCACGGGGGCCAGCACGTGGAAATAATTACGGCGGGCTGTGTCTACATGGTCCGTGCGGCCATGGCTCCAAGCGGCTCCCTGTGCAGGTCAGAGGGAGGCAAGCAGCAGCCTGAGGCTTCAGAGAGAGCAGTGGGGTGGGGGGCACCTCGGGGGCTGGGGTTGGGGAGGAGAGTGGAGGCTGGGGTCCCGGGTGGGCATTCGGTCCTCATGATGGCACTACAGGGTCAGGTGGTGATTGTCCCCATTAGACAGGTGAGGAAATCGAGGCTCGGGCAGGTGAAGCAACCTCGAGGGGTTAAGCTGGGATTCAAGGCAGGCGTGTGTGCGATGCCGCTGCTGGTCCCCCTGGGCCCGCAACCACAGCGAGGAGGGGCACGCATCCCAGACAGCAAGGATGACAGCGCAACACCTCGGGGACCCTCCTGGCAGCCGCAGGCTAACAGCGCGATGTGACGGGGAGTCCGGCGAGTTCGCTGAGGCCACGCGGAGCCCTTGGTGGTGCCCCAGCCGCCCGCTCTTTTCCCCTTTAGGCCACAAGGGCCCCTGGGGAGGGCAGCAGCACGGAGAAGCGGAGAAGCAGAAGCGGGCCTGAGGGCTGGTGTGAGCTGACAGGTGACAGAGGGGCCACTCAATCAAGCAGCATCTGCGGCTCACCCACCGTGGGCCGTGAGCACCAGGCGCAGAGGTCCCTGGGCTTGGGTTCTGGCTGAGGGAGAGCGTGGCCTGACATCAGTGATGGGATTTGTCACAAGGTGGGAGGTGCAGGGCCAAGGACAAACCAGGGGGAGCGGGTGGTGGGCCTGGGCCCGGTGGGTGGGGGCTGGGGGGGGGTGTTGGCTGAATGCTGAGTGGGAAGAAACTGAGGGAGGGAGGGGAAGGGAGAGAGGGGAGGAGGGGGAGGGAAAAGAGAGAGAGAGAAGGGGGAGGGAGGATAAAAGGTAGGGAGGAGGAGGGAAGGAAGAGGGGAGGAAGGGAGGGGGAAGGGAAAGGAAAGGGAGGGAGGGGAGGAGGGAGGTGGAGGGAGCTGAGCTGCAGCCCAAATTGTGGGTCCTGCTGCCCTGACAGCGTGAGGAGGGCAGGGTGACCGAGGTGCTCCCTGCATTTGGCCGGCAAGGGCAGCAGGCATGTGGGGGGGGGGTGCGGGGGGGGGATGGTGCTGCCTGAAACAGAAGGGCACCCAGTCTGCACTTTGAGGACGAAGTGAGCCAGGGGAGCGGGAGAGCTGAAGGCCCCACTCCTCCCCCCCCCACACAGGCCAGCGGCCGGGTGGCTGGAATGGAGCATTTCTGGAGCTGGAGCTGGGTGGCATGTGTCTGGGGCCACGGAGTGGGGGCTGGGCGGAGGGGCTGCTTTTTCAGTGACAGCTGGGAGACTGCCTCAGTCTTACACACCAGCCGGGTTTCTGACTGGAGGCTCCCCCTCCCCCCATGGGCAAGACCCCAGCAGAGAGGCTACGGGCTGTAGGGTGCCACTCAGCCCTGGGGTGGGGCCCTGCCTCAGTCTCCCCTTGGCTGGGTGACCTGGGTAGGCCAATGACTTCCTCCGAGCCCCCAAGTTCCCACGTCTAAAAATGGGGCACAACATCCTTACCCCAGCAGGCAGATGGGAGATGACAAAGTGGCATGTGGCCGGCACGTGGCTGGCCCATGTGGGGCGCTGGGTGAGTGCTGCTTGGATCTCCCCATCAATCCTGGGGGCAGGACCCCTACCCACCCGAGAAATGAGCATGAGCATTGACAACATGGGACCAGGCGGCGGGTCAAGCCCCTCCCTAAGCATCCTCCCCTTTAATTCTCAAGACGGTTGTGACCCCTGGGAAATCTTCATGGGGAAACTGAGGCATGGGAGAGAGAATGACTTGCCCGAGGTTGCAGAGCCGACGATAGGTGCACGTGGCTCTTGGACCCGGGTGGTCAACTCCAGCCCCAGACGGATGTGCTGCTCGCCGTCATGCCAGCCGTGCTGGTAACACTCAGAACAACGGGCTTGTGGCTGCGACACGTGGGACTGGGGGTCCAGCCGCGTTCCAGTCAGAACAGGACAGGCAGTCTGGCAGGACTCTGAGGCCTGCTAGCGGTCTCAGCTGTGGACAGGGGCAGGAAGGGCCGGAGGGGCCACCAACCAGAAAGCCGTGAACCAAGGGGCAGGGTGGCTAGTGTCCCCAGGGAGGACACACCTTAGGTTGTGGGTGAGGAAGGGGAAGAGCAGGGCCGCTGGGTAGGGGGGCAGGAGGAGGGCACTGCTGGAGAGAGAGCTGAGTGGTGGGGTGCCTGGCTAGAAGGGGGCACAGGACCACAGGGGAAGAGCAGGGGAGCAGCTGGCAGGATCTGTGCCTGAGGGGAATGCGTGTCCACGATGCCGGGGAAGCGCTCAGGGGGCTGTCTGGAGGACCCAGAGTGACAGTTTGGGCAGACGCCAGCTCTTGCACGAGGGAAGCACTGAGCACAGCCCACCCCTGCCCCAACCACACCCCATGCCACCTGCGGACACCCCGGTGGCCACACTCACCACTGCTCAGATCTGCCCTGGCCGTGCCCCCCGCCCTCCATGCCACTGGCACCGCCCCTAGGCTGTGTCACAGCCTTCTGTCCTTCCCCGGTGGTTCACTCATGTCTTGTGTGTCACTTGTCTCTTGTCCCCAGCACCCGGCACAGGGCCAGGATGGGGTGGGGGCCGGTGGGGAAACAAGCCCCAGTGCAGGAAGATGGGTACACACACCATATCCTTCCTGCTGCACTCACGGGGGGTGTAGGGGTCTCTGTCAGCACAGAGGACGGTAGTCTGATCCCCGCTCCACCAGCAGCTGGTGACCTTGGGGAAGCCACTTCACTTCTCTGCCCCCGGCACCGAGCCCGTGGGGGTGCAGCACGACTTAGAGACGGCAACCACCATGCCGGGGGCACAGCAAGTGCTCGATAGATGTTGCTTGAACCATGAGCTCCCGCCAGGAGGCCAGCAGGTGACGGTCACGCCAGGTCCATCCCCTCTCCCCATGGTGGGTGCGGTGGAAGCCCCTTGCCCAAGGTCACACCGGGTGTCGAGGGCAGACAGGATCTGGAAGTCACCAAGCGAATCCTCTATCCCGCATCACATCCTCACAGGCTTCTGAGGATCCGTTGTGCGAACACTTCTATGGTTATGGGAGCACCCTTCTGAGTCCACAATATGCGAACCAGGGGGGACACGAAGCCTCCGAGCTCCGAAATTAAATGTCTCCCACTTAGACAGCAGGGCTCAAAGACCGCGGGCTCAGTCTCTGGTTTGGACTCAAGGCACGAGCCCAGCAAGGCTGGCAAGCCCTTTGCTCAGGGAGGCATGCGGCGTTCCAAATGGGGGAGAGAAAACCATAGGTCACGTGGAAGAATCCCAGCTCTCAAAACACTTGGCCACATTTGGAACAACGTTTTCCAAAGGTTCTCAGACTCTGGTACCTCAGGCACTACCCCCAGAGTGTCCTGGTCAGGGGGCTCTGGATGAGACCCAGGAATTAATTTTGATAAACCCCAGGCGGGTTTGCTGCCAGAGACCCACATTTCAGAAAACCCCACCGCTGGGGCCAGGTCTGTTTCATGGTCTACGGCTCTGCGTGGGTCTGTGCCTCTCCCCCCTACTCCTCAAGCGTCTCCACCCACTGCCTTGCTGTCACCGGGAGCCCAGTGCAGGGGAAGGACCCAGGGGACTGGCTCGGTGGGCATTTGTCAAGCTGAGCTGAACAGGGCTGTGTTTCTGTCTTCTGCCTGATAGATGGGGCAATTATCCAACCAATAAGCTGATTTAAGTGTATCTTATGAATTCTTTAAGTCATTCATTATTGAAAAGGTCACTACTTCTAGCTCTTTATCGATCATTAATTGGATGGGTTGCTTCTCCAGTGAGGAAGCACCAATGGTTAACCGGGCGCCTACGAGGTTAACAGACATTTCATTTTACCCTTAGGGGACCCTGGCAGGGGCCACGCTTACCCTCCGCTGCTTCCTGAGGACTGGAAGGTCAGCAGGGCTGAGGTAACCTGTCTGCTCGCAGAGCTGGTAAATGGCGGAGCTGGGACTCGAACCCAGGTCCAGTTTCCGGCAAAGCTCACAGACTCGACAGTGATCACTGTGCTGAAGATTTGTGCACGTGCTGGCAGGTGGGCTCTGGGACGGATCTCGCAGCCTGCGCTCAGGCTTGGGATATTCCAGGATGATGTGCCCCACGCCCCATGTGCCCAGCTCAACCTCCACAGAGCCTCTGAACCCCAAACCTGCCCTCTGGCTGGCTCCTGTCCTTTGTGCGGGCCTCCCTCACAGAGGGCTTCTGCTCCAGAATGTACAGCCCTCCTCTCTCCGTCCCACTGGGCACTGCCCAGGGACGGTCCGTCCTCCCCCACCTCCCACCGGCCTGGGACTGGGCAGAGACGAGAGTCACAGTAGAGAAAGTCAGGTCTGAACATGCAGCCAGGCTACTAGGCTAACCCCTGATATCCTCCGCCCCTCGCTGCCTCCCGTCCCTTCCCCTGAGCCATCACGAAGCAGTCTGCCTGCAATGCCTCAGACGTCCTTACGAGACTCAGTGTATGTGAACATAAGGAACCAACCCAGAAATACGCTTCTTTCCTAACTTCATGCTGAGAAAGCTTATCCACCAGCCTCCAAATACCCATTTGCTTCATTTGACCGTGAAAACTTGGAAAGCCATCCAGTTTCCCCTTTTGCCTTGGCTGCCAGGAAACTCACAACTCCATGAACTGCTCAGCGGCAATCACTGCCGCACCAGTCTCTAAGTGCAATAAAACTGGCAAGCTGGGCTCCCAAGCTCCGTCTCCCCCTCGCATTTGACTCTCGCCCAGGCGCATGTTGTCACGGGCAACTTCAAATCCCTCTTGGCAAATAAGGTAAGCAAACGATCAGGAAATCAAGGAGCCGAACACGGCAGCAATAACGGCCCGTATTTTCCAAGCTTGGCAAAGACAAGTGATCCACCACGGCGGCCGGGGCCTTGATCGCAAGCACTCACCAGGCAGACGAACTCTGGAAGGTCATCAGTGGAGGGCTGTGAGCATCTCCCTGCAGCGTGTGCACGGCCTGGGGGGCTTGCGGCAGCGGGCCTGGGGGAGGCTGGGGCTGCGGGGCGGGCTGCCCTGGCCGGGGCGGCCGGGCAGGGTTGCCCCACCGCCGGGGGTCCTGTTTCATCCATCGTCCGTGGATGCCCCACCGCGCCAGGTAAACCTTGCAAATGTCGTAGTTCATTGCCGAGTAATACAAAAGATCCAGGACCAGCAGCAGCATCACGAAAAACCCATAGATCCACACTCCCAGCAAGGCGGTGTAATTGCTGGGGGAAAAGAGAGACAGGCGCTGACGGGGAAGCGGACAGCAGCCCCCAACGACAGACTTAATCCACGGGGCTACTGCGGGCTCCCAGAGGGGTGGGGCTGCACCCCCCGCTGCGGGGTGGGGAGTCCGGGCTCCACTCCTCACACCCACCCTCCACTTCCTCTCCTCCACCTGCCTGATCGCCACCTCTTAGACCCTTGGAATCCACTCCCCTGCACCCTGACCCCTGGAGCATCTCTCCCAGGATCCTAGTGAGGGCGGGGACCCCAGTGGGCCCCATTCCGTTGGGGGCTTTGGAAGGACCTTCACCCTCATTCATGTCTCTCCCAGCATGGCAGCTGCTCCTGGACCAGCCAGCTGGCTTCTGTGGGTGTCCCCACCTGCTTGCCTCCTGGTTCCTTGCTTACGCTGCTCCCCCACCCTGGGGTGCTCTCCTGCATCCCTTACCGCCTCCTCCACCCTTCGACCCCCCTACAGCTCCTCTCTACTGTAGTGGACCCAGGGCAAATGCGGGACGTCTGTTGTCTTAGCACAAACCAACCCAGTTTCCTGAGCCATAAACCCCCAGCCCTCAGCATCCACGCTGGGCCACCTCACACCCCCACGTGCTTCTGGAACCCAGCTGGTGCCCCCTTTGCACCCAAGGACAGCCTCCCCTTCAGCCTGCTCCCTCTCGCCCTTTCTCAGAAGTCCAGTAAGCAGAGGTGGGCTCAGCGTCCCTCCCCACACCCCACACCCCACACCCCACAGGACAGTCACTGGTCCCGGCTGTTCCACCAGCCCCTGCCTCCACCGCTCCCCTACCCTGCCCCCCTGCATGGTTGGGGCTCTCAGGTTCCCTGACACAGTTTCTCGTGTTCATTCACCAGCATTTCCCTGCTGAGGACTGCTCCATCGTCTAGAAGTAGAAATGAGGGTGAGTTTTAGGCTGCTGGGCCTCACGGCTCCTTTGGAAGCCTGGCTCCCCACCACCCCGTCCCTTCACTGAGGAGCACGTCCCACTCACTCAGACACTGGGCTTTTGCACGAACTATGCCTTCTGCCTGGGCAGCTTTTTCCATTTTCTTGCCTCCTCCCTTCCCTGCTGGTTCCCACCTGCCCCTCTTGGACACTGCTTCCCCCAGGAAGCCCTCCAGACAGGCTGCCCCTCCTGCTGGCTGGGCTGGGCCGGGCCCCTCCTCTGGCCCAGAGTCCCGAGCGCCTGTCAAACCGAGCACCCCAGCCCCGGGGCTGGGCTGTCTGGGTCCATCCGTCCCCCTCCCAGGCCAGGGTCTGAGTGTCCCCTGGGTGCCCAGGGAGGGCTGTTTCCTGGGCTGGCCGGTGCAACTGGGATTGTAGTGCTCCGAACTGACTGCGGCTGTTTAAAGGGACCGATTTATTAATCACTCAGACGCAGCCTCCGTCTGCTCCCTGCTGCGGGCGTCTGCTCAGGGATGTGTGCGGGCGGGTGGCGGACAGGAGGCGCACTGCAGACAGGCAGAGCCCGTGTCCAGCCTCACCGCCCCTGCTCACGAGGAGGGACCCTCCCCCCAAGCTCCTGCCCAGACAGGGCCCCTTGGCGTCCTGGGTCCCCACGGCAGATCCCTCTAGACCCTGCCTGAGGCTGGAGAGCCCAGGCCCGGAGCCAGGAGGCCTGGTCCAGGTTCCTCCCTGGTCCAGCTTTGCTGTGTGGCCTGGGAGAACCCCTGTGTGTCTCTGGGCCTGCAAGAGATGGTTTCAGTTCACCCCCGCCCAGCCTTGGCCTCAGCAGTGAGGCCGGGACTGTTGCCCTCTGACCCCTGGGCCTGGGGCCAGGGCTGCTTCCTTTTGCTCCCTTGCACTCTGCCTGGAACGCCGTCCCTCCCCTTACATAGCCAAATTCCCCCCACTCCCGAAGACTTAGCTTGGGTGCTTGGAGGCCCCTCGAGTGGGCAGTCTCTGGGTATCCAAGCCCTCGGCATGGAGCAGTCATCGGTAAGAGCTCAGGGCTCAGTATCTGCTTGAGGGGCGAGGCACAATTCTGTGTCTGGGCCACCCGCTTTCCTTTGTGGGGCCCCACCTCTAGCCACCACCTTCATGAGGCCTGCAGCAGTCTCAGGGGCTTGTTCACGCTAAGGTGTGAATGACTGACAGGCCCCAAGCTGCCTTACTTCGAGGGGAGGCTAGCTTTGCCTGGATATATCTGGGTGTGGAATTTCTGTCAGGGAGCAGAGGCTGGCAGCCCGGCCGGGCTTGTGGAGGCAGGAGTCCTGGGGTGGACGCCCACATGGCCAGAGGAGGCGAGCCTGGCTCCAGGCCCCGGCCCTCCTGCTTTTCCCAGCACCCTCTCTCCAGGCTCCCCGGAGCCCCCACGGCATTGCTGCAAGCATCGGGCCTCTTCCTGGTGGTTCCCATGGCAGCAGCCTCAGGGCTGAGGGAGGGGAGTGGGAAGGGGGAGGCAGGGCAGCTGTGTGCAGATGCTGCCCTGCAGAGAGGGAGACTGTGACGCCAGCCGGGGGTGGTGGCTGGGCCGCAGCTGGGCCTAGAGCCAGCAGGACTGCGAAGTAATCAGAGTAAGGAAAGCGGCAAGCAGTGCGCGTCGCTCTGCGCGCTCCATACGGTAGCCCGTTCGGCACCCTGAGCAAACACATAAGGAAGTGTTGCTGCTATCGCCACCAGCCCCATTGGATGGACGGGAAACTGAGGCTTGGAGGAATGAAGAGACTCATGTAAGATCTCACAGCCATTAGGTGGAGAGCCAGGATTTGAACTCAGAAGCCTCGCTCCAGGGCACACGTTCTTAACCACGGCACCGTGCTGTCCAGGGTGGCTGCGCCCAGCCTCTCAGGGCAGACGAGTCACCTCCAGGCCTTGGTTGATGTGGCTTCTCCGCCTGGAACTCACTCCCTGCCTCCTGTGCACCCATGTTTCAGCTCAGCTACCACCTCCTCCAGGAAGCCTTCCTTGATGTCCTCTGTTAGATTCAACTCCTCCCTCGGGCTCCCAAAGTCACTGGGTTTCCCAGAACACAGTGTTGTCTTGACTGTTTCATAGGACTGTTGGCTCCCCGGGCTCAGAGATCCCTGAGCCTAGGGTCGGGGTCCCACGTATCTTTGCGTGCCTGGCACTCGGCGCAGGGCAGCTGCTGATGTTACTGAAGGGGACACACATGGGGTGCTGTGGTGAGCTGGTGACATTGGCAGCCTTGATATAATTAGCGTCTCCACTAGATTTTACCTCCTCTCTCCATAGTCACTAAGTTACTAGCACCGCCAGCAGTGAAGCACGCCGGTGCCCCGTGTTTCTCAGTCCCTGCAACGATACCGTGAGGGCACAAATGGGCCAGCCTGCCCCATGCACAGGCAAGGAAATGAGGTCCAGAAAGGCCAAGTCCCTGCCAGATGGGAAGTGGCCGCACTGGGATTCAGACCCAGATCACCTAACCCCAGAGTGTGCTGAATCTTGGGAAAACCCCAAGGCCACGTCTGGATGTCCAGGGCGGGATTTCCTGCAATTGCGTGGCATGCCCACTTGTCCGGGTTCACGCCGTACCAGGACCTGAGGACCTGAGGACAGATTCCAGTCCCTGCTTCCCAGAGCATTCTGCATCTCAGCATGTCACGGGCTTTGCGTGCATGCGTGGGCACTGCTGGGCCTGCGGGCCTCCGCGGCCGGCTGCTCCAACTGGCGCTCGGGGGATGCAGACTGGTGGTCTGCTCTCCCTGTCCTCCCTGCTCAGAGAAAGGAGGGGGCACCTGCAGGAGCTGCTTTGTTCGCTGACTCCCACTGCCCTGCAAGGGAGCCCACACGGGAGGTTGCAGCTGGCTGGAGAGCCCAGGCCACAGACACCATCCCCAGGCAGCTCTCCTGCCTTTCTCGGCCTGCCCTCCCCGTGGTTGGCCGGCTGGAAGCATTCTGGGTTTTTTAACTTAATTTTAAAAATGTGATCTGGAAATTAATTCCATCCAGATGCAGGGGTCTTTGTTGTGCGTATGCATATGTTTTGTAAAGGGCAAAAGATAAAACGGAGGCTGTTTTATTGGGCAAGATGTGAAGCCAGCCAAAGCCGCAGATAGCAAATTTTCAGTGTGTTTCGGAGTATTTATGGATTCAAATTCTTTCGGTGTCTCCCAAGCGATAAACAAAAACCTCTGTTGGAGAAATCTCACAGAATACCTACTGGTAACAGGAGCAGGTACGGCTGCAGGAGGGGGTGCTGTGGCCAGGAGGAAGCCCCCTCCGCCGCTCATGAGCCGTCCCTCCCTGCAGCGGACGGATGGAGGAGGTGAGCTGCTGAGGCCATCAGGCCAGAGCGGAACATGGGCTGCAGGGCTCATGGCGAGGCCAGCGCCGGCTGGGAGGGGGCCACGGCCCCTTGGCTGACCTCATCTACGCTATCTGAGCCCACTCACAGGGTGGCCTGGGGGTCAGTGTGACAAGCTGGTGACCCTGGTGGTGACATTCTGGGTCTGAGACGTCAGGGCTGCATGAATTCAAAGCCCAGCTTTACTCTCCTCATCTGTAAAACAGAGGTAACAATCCCCCTCCTTGGGGGTGGTATTTATGGGGCTTAATGAGATAGCACTGGGCCAAGAGGGGAAGGACGCTGTGAGGGCTGGCTCCTGTGAGTCAGGCGCACAGGAATGCTTAGTTGATCTTGGCCCAGAGAGGCCAGGCAACATGCCTGAGGTCACACAGCAGGATCAAGGCTGTCCCAGGCAGTGGAGGAGCATGGGCTCTGGGCCAATGAAGGAGAGTCGTGACTATCAAAATACTCACCATCCCTCCCCACATCCGTCCCCGTGCCTCTCCCCACCCTGCTGGTCACAGGCTTGGCCAAATGATGCACTTTGGCCAATAGAGTGTGAGCAGAAGTATCGTGGCTGCTTCTGAGCAGAAGTCCAAGAGCCACCTCGTGGTTTCACCGGTGCTCTTTTCCCTCTGCCATGGGGACATCCTGCCCTAGATGGGATGCGCTCCGTCCGCCTGGGTCACAGAAGGCTCCAGGCACAGAGCTGCAGGGGACCCCAAAGAACATGGAGTGTGAGCCCAAAATAAGCCTTTGAGTCTCGAGCCGTGGGGACCTCTGGGCCACTCCTTACCTCCACATAACTGACCCGGGTGGCTGATGCACCTGTCCCCAACCCTGCTCTGCCCCGTGTGCACTGTGGGACTACAGGCAACTTTTCACCCTCTCTGAGCCTCAGCCCTGGTGTAAGGGGGCCAGGGGACCTTCTCCATAGATAACACCTCTACGTGGATCAAAGGAGCTAGTGAGGACCCTCGCACTACAGTGCTCACGAATGTCCATTTGGCTCCCTCCCCTTGGCTTGGCAGAGTGTATTCCGATGAAGAAACATCATGATTCTAGAACCTCTTCAGTCTTGAGAAGGCTGCCAGTGTATATGCAGGTTTTGTGCCTAACAGGGATTGACAGGGTTGAACAACAGATAAGAACATCCAGAAGCTTCTGACCACACTCAGGGGCTGCACTCAGAGGTGTCTGGATGGGGGAAGAAAGCCTGCGGGACAGGGCCCAGGGCTCTCGGGGCCTCAGGCGCTGGGGAAAGGAAAGCTTTTCAGGTGCCGCCAAGGGAAGAACGATAATTCATCCCCTCCATCCTTGGAGGACCCTTCTGCCTTCCTAGAATCCTCTCCCATTCTCCCCGTCTCGCAGCCCACCTGCCCAGAGAAGGAACGCCCACCCACTGCACAGGACTCCGCCCCATGCCACCTCTGTCCCCGGGGAGAGCCGACCGTGGCCCCTGCTGGCTCAGGGCTCTGGGTCTGGGTCACCTGGCATGGGAAGGTGTGCCGCACCCTCTCCGGGACACCCAGGGCCTCTGCCTGCACGGCGGGACGTGGGCCTGGTGAGGCTGCTTCCTTCTCTCTGCCTGCGTTTCTGCCAGGCAGCGAGAACCAAAACAAACCACTCTGTTCCTCCAGAAAAACACAAATAAATAAGTCATCAGAAGCGCTCTCCTTTTCCCTGTCACCAGCCCTGCCCCCTCGCTGATTCACTGGCGGGGTGGATGAGGTGGGTGGGTGGCGGGCGCCCTGGCTGCCAACGGACCCCGTGCATCTTCACGAAGCCCAGGAAGGGTCACTGCTACCCTGGGCCGTCTAGACGGGCTGGGGGCCCATGCATGCCACATGGTTCCCCTTGTCCCTTCATCCTCAGGCTACAGGGAACCCTGCCTGGAAATGCTCATTCCTCTGGACCATGTGGTGGCTCCCACCTTCTCCACAAGTTCTGGATGCAGGGAAATCCGGCACCGTGCCTCCCTGCACGAAACACAAGGACGGCGGGTGTGGTACAGCCTGGGTGAGGAGCAGAGCCCAATGATGCTGGGGTGGGCACAGCCGCTCTCTGGGCCTCCGTCCACATCTGTGGGAAGGGAGGTGGGGGAAGCGCGGTGGAGAATAACAGGGAGGAATCCCTCCAGAGCAGCGGTTCCCAAGCGGGGCAATACTGTGCCCCACAGTCGGCAACATCAGGAGACGGGGCTGGTTGGCATGGCCGGCTGGAGGGGAGAGGCTGCTCCCAGTGTCTCGTGGGTGGTGGCGAGGGAGTTTGCTAAACGTCTAACGCACAGGGCAACCCCCACCCCCCGAGAAAGAGCCAGCCCCAGGTGTCAGCGGTGCTGCAGTGGGGATCCCCGCTCTAAGGGCCTCCCCACTCAGATCTGCCTCCATTGGTGGAGGCCCAAGATTTATTAAAGCAGCCTCCAGACCTGCCTTGGCTCCCGGCCCCACCCCTGACGGGCTGCCTGCATCGGGCAAGTGACACAACCCCCCCCCCATGCCTCATCATCCCCGTGTGTGATGTGGGCTCCGGTTGGGCCGTCAGGTGCCCTCAGCGACACGGCAAGGAGGGAGCTGAGCACTGAGCCAGCCCTGTGCCGTGCACTCCATAAGTGCTTTCTGAGGTTTAAGAATCAGAACTAAGCTAAACTTCCTCAGTATTTCCATTCCTCTCCAGGGGAACGGCTTTACTGTAGGGCTGAACCCTTCCTCTCAGCAACCAGGCCCCACGGTGCTGGAATGATGGAGTATTCTGTGAGAGATCCTGTGGAAATGTGCAGATTATAGAAACCTGTGGGCTTCAAAACGAGGATCCCAGACACCCGTCGCCAGAGCCTTGGAGAAGTCTGCTTGCCTTGCCAAGCCTCTGTCTTCCGTCTGGCTTTTGGCCGGCAATGATAGCACTCTGGGGTCCTAACCCCAGTGCTGGCACCACTCTCCCCCCTCAGGGAGCCAGTCTGTGGTCTTATAAAAGGCTTGGGTCAGATTCCAGGCCCAATTCCAGCCCTTGTGATGGACAGGACTTGCTGAACGACTTCACACACAGAATTATTCTAAGGCCTGAGCAGATGGCAAGATATTCAGGGGAAGCACCCATGCATTTGAGGAAGGAAGGCTGGGGAGTCGGCCTTGGTGGGAGGAGGGAGATTTGGATGATAGTCAAGGAGTCTGCATCTCCTGCCTGACCAAAGGGAAAGGAGATTTCCCGAGGAGCATGGCACAGTGGCAAAGCATTCAAGCCCCAACATCAGACAGACTGGGGCTCAGCCCCCCCAGTGGTGCCACCACTCCCTTCCACAGTCACTCAACAAACCCTCCTTCCTAGGGGACTTTTCCTTACGATGAAAAAAATATAGCCAGCCAAGAGTCAGCCTCAGGCTTATTGGGAAAATATCTGAAGCAGCCCAATTAATATCAGGAAGAAGAGAAGAGTGCTTGATAATTCCAAACATCTTTGGAATTTTAGAGGTACCAGCCAAGATGATAGGACAAGAAAAAGAAATGAGGCCCAAAAACTGGAAGGAGATAAAATTATCATTGTTTGCAAATAGCATAATGGGAAACTTAAGAGATTATCAACTGAAAAAGTATAACAAAGGTAAGAAATTTCAGTAAGGTGGCTGGGTATAAAATTCATAGGTAGAAACCATTAGGTTTTGTCATCTAAACAAGAGTCGGTTGGAAGACATAATGGGAGAAAAGACCCTATTTATAATAGCAGCACACAAAGAAATAGGTAGGAACAAGTACAAAAGATACGCATACAATCTCTATGAAGATCATTCCAAAGCACTACGAAAGGAAATTTGAACAACTGGAAAGACAGATCTTCCTCAACTTATGTTGCAGCTATGTCCCAATAAGCCAGTTGTGAGTTGAAAATATCGTAAGCACGCACTGCATTTACTACACCCAACCCACAAACCCCACAGCATAGCCCCGTGGGCCTTACACGTGCTCAGAGCACTCACATTAGCCTACAGCGGGACAAAATCAGTTACTGCAAAGCCCATTTGATTTTCAAGTGTAGACCATGTCATGTAATTTATTGAATACTGAACTGAAAGTTAAAACCGGAATGGTTGTCTGGGGACAGAAAGCTTGCGAGTATGTCCAATATCAAGCCTCAGGATTGCCTGGCTGACAGGGAGCTTTGGCTCGTGGCCACCACCCAGCATTACAAACAACACTTGTACTGTATATTGCTAGCCTGGGATGAGATCAAAATTCAAAGTATGGATTCTACATATCCCTTTCTTATCATCATAAGGTTGAAAAGTCATAAGTTGGGGCGCCTGGGTGGCACAGCGGTTAAGCATCTGCCTTCGGCTCAGGGCGTGATCCTGGCGTTATGGGATCGAGCCCCACATCAGGCTCTTCTGCTATGAGCCTGCTTCTTCCTCTCCCACTCCCCTTGCTTATGTTCCCTCTCTCGCTGGCTGTCTCTATCTCTGTCGAATGAATAAATAAAATCTTTAAAAAAAAAAAAGTCATAAGTTGAATCATTGTAAGTCAGGGATTCTCTGCACTGTGTTCTTGGATTCAGTATTGTGCAAAGTCCATTCTCTTTGAATTAATCTATGAATTCAAGACAATCTCAGTAAAAAATACTAAGTGGATTCTTGAAGGGGCAAGACTACACAAGATAATTCTAAAGTTCATATAACGAAAGAACTAGGGGAATAGACTAAGGAGGCATTAAAACATATCAAAAGCCACAGTAGTCAACTGAGTGAGACACTAGTATATGGACAAATGAAAGCATGAAAATGTATCAAGATCTATCCAGAGGCTCAAATCTAGTATATTATAGTATATAAGTTTGCAGTTTACATCAGTGGGGGAAAGATGGACAATTCAGTGAATGATATTGGGACAACTGGCTACCCATTTGGAAAAAAAATAATGCGGGTGGATTCCTACCTCAAAACTTATATCCAAATAAATTCCTAACAGATCAAATATTTGAAGGCAAAAAAAAAAAAGAAAAAAGAAAAACCATAAAAAAAGTAAAAAAAAAAAGAGAGAGAGGATTTTTAATGATCTCTGAGTAGGGAAAGCCTTTCTCAGTCTGATACAAAATCCAGAAGATATAAAAGAAATGGATCCAATTTGATTATATAACAAACTAAAAATTAAGCATGAGATAAAAGCATCACAAATTGAAAGACACATTGAGAAAGTATTTGCAACTCATCATATTTCTTTCATATATAAAGAGTCCCTGTAAATAAACAAGAAAAAAGCCAACAATTCAATGGGAAAATGGCAAAGGACATAAACGGCTAGCTCACAGTAAAAGAAATACAAGTGACTCTCAAACATACGGAAAGATGCTTGGTTTCTTTCACTCATGAGAAGAGAAATGCATGTTGTTTCAATCCTGCACGCCTTTCCTTAGCATATCCCCACTGCTTTTCTGCAGGGTAAATTTCTCTTTCTTTACACTCTTGGTCCCTTCCATTAGAGCCTTGGTCTCTTGTGTTTTAATCACCTTAAGGAAAGAATATGCATGGGATTGATCTCGGGGTCAGAACCGCCAATCGATATCTGTTGCACAAATAAGGAAGGAAGGAAGGAACGTGGATTCCTGGCCCACGCCCCTTCCGTGCCTCTAAGCCTTCCAGTCCATATCCTCTACTTCACTTCACTTCTGCCACAGCCCTGGGAGGGGGGTATCGTGCCCATTTCTCAGAAGAGAAGGCTAAAGTCAGAGGACAGACAGGCCGGAAGACCTGTCACCTGAAGCCTTTTCCAGAATCCTTCCAGGCCCACGGGTCCTGCTCTGGTTATCCGACAACCTCCCCAGGGGATGGGGTGACTAATGGGCCCCTGCCATGACGGGGGCCCCAGCGCGGTACTCACTTGTGCATGTAGCCCTCGGAGCCGGCCGTGAGGTTCGCCTGCATCACCGCCTGAAACTCTGTCTCGTTGCAGCAGTATTTGAAAACTGTGTTGTTATGGTGACAGCAGAGAATGAAGGTTTTGTTGTCCGAGAGCCGGGGGCAGTGGAAGCCAAAGTGATAGCGGCCTTTGTGGTCCGTATAAGGCTCACAGACCCGGAAATGCGCCGACAAGACTGGAAAACAGAGTCCCCAGGCTCAGTAGGGGGCTTCCCCAAGCCCGCTGCCCTGGGAGTCCACGAGCGCCGGGACGGGGACCCTGGTCAATCTGTTCTAGAACGCTCCTAAGCCTCTTCCCTCCCCAGGAAGGCCCTGTGGTCCAGCATGAGTCTCCCCTCTGCCAGGAGGCTGGCTCTGGGCTGCTGTCACATCCCAGACCTCCCTCGACACCAGCCCTGCTTACACGGTGTCCCCCAGATAGGGCTCCTTGTAGGCAGGGCTGCATCTTAAGCCCCATGGGGATCCCCTCCAGTGGCTCTGCACATAGCAGGCACTCGACTAGGACACGATATTAACTGAGCGCCTGCCACACACGTCATACACTGCATCTCATTTAACCCACTTGGCCAGCCTAGCAGGCAGGTCTGGGATCCCACTCTACAGATGGAAAAACTGAGGCTCCGTGATCTGTCTGAGCTGGTAAGAGGTGGCAGAGGGAATCCAACTCAAGCCTGCTTAGGTCTGAAGTCCAGCCCTCTCCACTCCCGTCACCAGCTTTAATAACCTCCGTTACCGTGTGGACTGGGGGCAGGCCCACCGACAAGCCCAGGATCCCTGGCTAGAGAGCAGCATGGGTGAAGGAACTGGGTCCCCCTCTCGAAGGAAGCAGCATCTCCCCAGTACCAAGGCTTCTAGTAAACCAGCGCCCTAGCCCCAGGGGTCCCCAGGGCCCTGCCTTGGCCACCCCCACCTCATGGTCACAGAGCTGCCCTGGCTTTGGGCCCTCCCTCCCCTGGCTCAAGAAGGGAGGCCGCTATTCAGCCACAGAGGCTGCCGCAAACCCAGGACAGTATTTACCAGTCGTGCGGATGGTGATAAATAGGAGCGAAAGCCTAAGCAAATATAACAATGGAAAAAAACCTGGAGCCCGCTGTCTCCGGCTTAATTAGTATCTTCATAAAAGGGATCGCTGTATCTAATTTGTATCGCTGAAAAGGGGCTTCGTCGGCTGAATACATTTCTCTAACCACAAAAGCTCTGGTTTTGCACAAGCTCCTCAGCTAGTTGAAAGCTCTGTGTCTGCTGAGAGGTAATCGGACAGCAGCCCACACGGTTCCCTGTGCGCCCGGGGCTGCTGGAGGGGAGCCCCAGCGGCGCTGCACTGGCCAGTGGGCGGACGGGCCTCTCGAGCCGGAGCACTGAGGCTGGCTTGGGTGGCCTCGTGAAATCCTGTGCCCAAAGTACAGCATCCTCTTTCGTGGGGACAGACGTGACCACTTTGGGAAGAGGGTCCCAGAGTTTCAGGGCTCAGGGGAGCCCTCCAGGGCCCCTGCTCAGCCTTGACCTTGGGAAACAGAAGACCCTCCTGTGGGGAGACAGGGGTCACTAAGGATGTCCCATCCTCAGCGGGGCACGCCCCATCTCATTTAATCTCCTGGACTCCCATTGTACAGAGGAGAAAACTGAGGCTCAGAGCCGTGGTCTCACAGCGTGGACCTGACCTGCCGCTTCTGCATCTTCTCGGGACGTGTCACCAAGGCAGCTTCTCAGGCCCCTCAGCAGACCTTCTGAATGGGTGATGCTGGCGTGGGAGGCAAGCCCTGCAGGGAGGTCAGTGGGCTAGGGTTCGGGACCCGCCGGCCCAGAGGAAGGACGCGCCGGAGGCCGGGTGTGAGGGTTAGAGGCGGGAAGTCCAGTGTCGGTCCAGACAGGTGAGGACGCCCTGCTGCAAGCCGGCTTGCAGGGAGCCGGATGTGCCTGCGACACGCAAGCAGCTAGTTAGAAAGACCAGTGCAGGCCCTGAGGCTGGATCGAGAGGCTAGGACCTGAGGCAGGACCCAGGGCGGGAAGGGACAGAGCCGGGAGGTGGCCTTTGAGCGGGGCTTCAGGGGAACCTGCTGTGGCAGAGCTGGGGTGGCAAGGGAGACTGGGTAAGGCAGGGGACAGAAGTCCCCCTGGATCACCCTGGCCACCACAGAGGGTCAGTGCCACTTGTGTTGTCATTTGGCAAAGACAAGGAGGCCACTGCCACTCCCAAGGAAGAATGAGCTAAAGTGGCCTGGGCTAGGAGCCGGGACAGCGGGGTCCGAATTGTGGAGAACGCGGGGTAACCTGTGCCATCATGACCTCTCTGGGCCTCCTTCCCCTGACAGATGGGAGACTCTTGGCATCCCGGACGGCTGGGGCTCCGGGGAGAGTTTTGTAAACAGCAGGGTATCGGCCTTGCTTTGAGCAGGGAGGTGTGAGTGAATGTGTGGGTAACACAGGGCTGCCCTCGCTGGCTTCCAGGCTCAGGGGGGTTCTCAGGCTGTGCCTGGGCCCGAGGGCAGAGGGACGCTCTGGTAGGAGGCCAGTGCATTCTGAGTCACCAGGAGAACCGGTCCAAGTGGAGAGGGGATACCAAGGAGAAAGCTGCCCCCTTGGGTTCCGAGGGACGACCACAGTGCGCCATCCTCTAGCAGCCGCGTGACTGTGTGGCCTCGGGCAGCTCCCTGTCCTGCTTTGAGCCCTGTTTCCTCCTTTGTAAAATGGGTGAGGATCTCCTCCTCTCTCCCAGGAGGCAATGGGGACCAAATGTGCTAATGCACGGAAAAGGAGTCAGGGAGGAGCTTGGTAAACAGGGGCCCCCAGACCCTTGGCCTGGCTTTGGCTCTACTCTCCTGGAGCCCCCAGTCCCCAGGGCCCTTCACGGCCTCCCTCGGAGCCAGGCCCTCACCAAAGGGGCAAGGGCAAGAAGCCGGTGTCAGCAGCTCTGCCAGAGCAAGGGGGCATGAGGAGGTCCTGAGCATGGATGCACAAACGAGAGACACAGAGACCCAGAGGCACAGAGAGACAGAGACAGAGGGCGATGCGGAGAGGGAGACAGAGGCAGAGGGAGACACGGAGCAAGTGCCCTGCTCAGATCAGGGCTTAGCCAGCCACCACTGGTGTCGGGAGGTAGGAGGGCTTCTCCAGGCGGCCGGCTTTAGTTTGGAACAGCCGAAGGACTTGCTTTATGCCCATCTTTGTAAACAGGGGTGTGAGAGCCCATCTGCTTCAGCAGGGGGTGTCTAGGAGGTGGTCAGGTGCTGGCAGGCGGACTAGAACCCCAGCCCCGGCACCAGCTGTGTCGCCTCCTGCTAGCCAGTTGGGCTCTAAGACTCAGTTTCCATATCCATACAATGGGATGACCAAGACATTTTGGACTTGACTTTCAGGTGTAGGTAGAGAATTTGTGGGAAGGCTTCTCCCAGGGCTGGCAGCCACCATTAACCCCACTGTGCCCAGGAGGACACTTGGTGCGGCTCCCACCGCACGCACGTGGGGCACAGCACACAGTAGGTTCTCACTGAACAGCACCGAATATGAGCTCCTCACCACGGGGATGCTGGGGGACTAGGGGCACTCCCCTGCCAGTACCCAGAACCCCCACTGGGCTAGCGCCGACCCCGGGAAGGGACCACCTGCGCCCCCACTCCCCGCCCCACTGGGCACCCACGGAGTTTCTACCTGCAGAAATCAGCAACGAGAGGACGGTGAGCACGTTCAAGGACTGCTGGCCACAACTGGTCATCATTTGGCTGGCATCGATCCGTCGGGAGCTGCCTGTTTAACGAGATCCGGCAGAGGCTGGGTGTGGGCTGCCTTGCCTGCGGGTGCAGACACGGGCTTTGCTGCCCACAGCGGGGGACGGGCGGGGAAGCGTGTTTGCTGGGAGCAGGGGCTGGGCCGTGGATGATGGAAACGCTGCCATCCAATTTCCTTTCTGGAATGAATGACCTCCCCCCACCAGTCAACTGTCACCTCCTTTTCTTTTCACGGCAAAATGAGACTTAATCAAAGGAGGACCGATGGCTCAGGTGGTGGAAACAACAGGCGGGCTGAGGCCAGTGGGCCGGCGCCCAGAGTGCAGGGGGCCAGAGGGGCTGCTTTGCACAGGGGTGGGGGTGGGGAGATTGGACAAGAGCTCGCTCACCCCCAGGGGGGCTTGCAGGACCCAGGTCTCCCTGCTGTGCCACTCACAGTGACTTCCATTAGCCCCTCCACCAGTCCGCACGGAGCCGGGCACCCTCCACGCACTAGGGACACAGCAGTGGTCAAAACAGACACCAAGTAGCCAAGTAGCACCAAGAGGAACCGTCCCTGCCCGGCTTGCGCTCCGGGGAGGGAGGCTGACGGCGCACAGACACACAGATGAATATGTAAAACGCTCCGAGGCTCCTGGGGATCCCCCCTGAGAACTGGACACAGGGGTGCAGACAGATGGTTGCACACCTGTGTTCACAGCAGCACGAGGCACAGCTGCAAAAGGTGGAAACAACCCCAGTGTCCGGGGACGGGTACACGGGGAAACAGAAGGTGGCCGATTCACACGGTGGAATAGGATCCGGCCTCAAAAAGGAAGGGGATGCCAACACGTGCCACGACACGGATGAACCCCGAGGACGTGGTGCTCGGTGACGTGAGCCCGACGCAAAAGGACAAATCCTGTGTGATTCCACACCAGGAGCTCCCCGGGGTCGTCACGTTCCTAGAGACAGCGAGTAGGACGGTGGGCGCCAGGGGCTGGGGAGGGACGGGAGTTTGTGTTTCATGGGGACGGAGTTTCAGTTTGGGAGGATGGAGGGAGTCCTGGAGACGGATGGTGGGGACGGCTGAACTACACACTGAAAATGGTTAAAACGTCAATTTTATGGTATGTTGTGTTTGACCACAATAAACAAAGCTGTGAGGGGGAACAAAGCCAGGTGTGTCTGTGGCGGGGTACAGAGTGGTCCTGGGGGGCTCCTTCAGATGGGGGGAGGGCCTCCGGCGGAGGTGACGGTGGGCAGACCTGAGTGCAGCAGGAGTGAGCAGCATGGCTGTTGGGAGGAACGGTGCTGCGGACTAGGGAGAAGAGGTGCAAAGGCCCTGAGGCAGGAGCAGCGGGAGGCCAGTGGGGGACGCTCGGGGGTGTTGGTAGCAGGAGGCCACCTGAGGCAGAGCCTTGGCCCTTGTTGGCCACGTCACATCAGGTTGTTGAAGCCCCAGGACAAGCCTGAGGGCACCTCACCATCACCCCTGTCCCTGCAAGGGTATGGGAACAGAGGCTGGGGACAGGAGAAGGCCTACATGTGCTCCGTGTAAACATGGTGGCCCAACCCAAGTCCCAGTGGGCTGGAGCTTCCTGTGGCTGTGGAGAGGTGTAGACACTAGGGATGGGGATTAGTACGAGCCAGGCTCTGGTCCTACACAGCACCCCCTTCCCTCGTGGTGCCCCATCGTGGTATATGAATTGTGTCCCCCCCAATCCTATGTGGCAGTCCTAACCCCCCTGGAACTCAGAATGGGACCTTATTTCGAAATAGGGTCGTTGGAGATGTAGTTAAGATGAGATCACGCTGGAATCCGGTGGGCCCCAACCCGACATGACTGGTGACCTCATAAGAACGGCAAATTTGGACATGGAGACACGCACAGAGAGGAGGCCGTGTGAAGACCGAGGCAGGGGTTGGGGTGATGACTCTATAAGCCAGTGAACCCTGAAGATCTCCAGTAAACCTCCAGAGGCTGGGGGAGAGCCTGGGCAGACTCCGTGGGAGCGCCCAGAAGGATCCAGCCCTGCCCACAGCCTGATCCTGGACTCTGGCCTCCAGACTGTGAACGCACACACTTGGGTCGTGTGGTGCTTTGTTCCGGGGGCCCCAGGACACCGCCACACACCCTCCTGTGGGGATTGTCCCAGGACGGGCTGGGATGGACACCGAGGTATGATGGGTGCTCACGGCTCACCTGGGAGCCAGAGCCGATGTGAAGATGGGGGGGGCCTGCACAGCCCCCTCACCCCCACCCCTGGCAGAGACCTGTGCGCCCCCACAGCCAGGCTGTACCCCCATCTACAGAGCAGGTTTTTGGGGGCTCCTTGACCCCTCCATTCCTGTCCCCTCACTTGGTGAAGACCTCCACCTCCCAGGGGTAGGTCTGAAAACAGAGCACACACTGCAGAGGCTTGCAGCCTGAGAACAGAGTTCTGGAAGAGGGCAGCAGGAAGGGCATGTCACAGTCCACAGAAATGGTCCTCTGACCACCCAGGCTGTCCCAGAGCACCTGCTCTGGGCTGGGCTCCAGGGGCCATGACAGCCAGCTCGTCCTCGCCCTCAGGAGCTCACAGCCTGGTCAGGGAGGGCACAGGGGTGTCAGCCGGGGTCCGAGGAGGCCCTGAGTCCTCCTGAGTGGTGGCAGACAAAGCAGGGAGCCACCCTGGGCAACCTGGAGGTTCGAAACTTCTGAGGGAGGAGACAGGACTGGACTCCAGGCCAAACGCAGAGGACGGATGGCCGGGCTCCATGGGTGACTCGGGCCTGGCTCTGACCCGGAGCACGGGCAGCGGCGTGGACCAAGGATGCAAGATGCTGTCGGTCGAAAGCAGGAGCCAGGATAAGAGGGGGGACGGCATGAGTGTAAGATGGAGCCCAAACGCCTTCATCCGGTGGTTATGCAAGCTGACTTCACGGCAGCCCCTGGTGAAGGGCCCCCCATCTCTCCCGAAGGCCTCCCTGCACCCACTGGAGCCACACCGGCTGGAAGCTGCTTAATTGTTCTGAGCCCGGGCCTCCTCCCGGCCTCCCTCAGGGCCCTCCTGGGAGGATGAAGGAGATTAAAGCATTTCAAAGTGCTTAGCCAGGATTTGCACTGAGGAAACCCAAGGATCCGGCCTGGAAAACACAGGTGGGGGAGTGACAGCCTCTGGAGACGGCTCCGCTCAGGGCTCCGCTCTGTGTCTGAGCAAGCCAAGGCCCGCTGAAGGCTGACACAGGTCTCAGGACTCCGGGCCCTCTGGCTCCTGTGGGATGGAGCTGCCCCACTTGGGGAGCCCGGGTTCGAGTCCCAGGGCCGGGGGTTTGTTGAATGAATACGGGGGGGCGGGTGCTGGACCTCTGCACCCAGTACTCCCTCCTGCTGCTCCAGCCCCTACAAAGCCCTCCATGTAGTGGGGGCTGTCACTCCCACCTGGGTGCCCTCCTCTTACTCCTGTGACTCTGAATCCTGCGTCACCCTGGCAGTGGCTCCGGGAGGTCCTGATTGGTCCACCAGCAGGGAGAAGTCTGCCCTCCATGAGACATGTCACGTTCCATGTCTTCTTCCATTCATGCGTTCATTCATTCATTCATCCACCTATCCTCCCAACATTCACTCGCTAACCCCCACTCTGGAACAGGGTCTGGTCTGGGTTCTAGGGACGGGGAGGATGGGGTGTGCCAGGCGAGGACGCCCGCCAAGCTCTACCTTACGTGACTGGTCCCCATGCCCTCCTCTATTAGGCCATGAGGGTCCTGGGCCAGGGCCAGGCCAGGGGGCGCCATGGCCATGGAGCTTGGGCTCCAGAGTCCCCCAGACCGGGTGAGAATCCCAGCCCGGCCTACTCCAGCCTCGGGCGCCCAGGCCTGACTGGGGGGACTGAGGACCGTGGCCTCGGGGGCCAGCATGCTGCAGGCGTGCATGAGCAGGACACACTATGGCTGTGCTTGTCCCTGTCCAGGACTGCTCTGCTCACTCTCGGCTCGGCCGTGCTCCCCACCCCGACCCGGGCCGCCTGCACGGGACTCCACGGTGGGCGTGGGGGGGCCAAAGAAGCCACAGCCCTGTTTGCTGGACACAGGTCGGGGTACAGGGACTCTGGGGGGGATCTGGGGGCCGAAGGAGGGGACACTGCCCGCCCTCCCCAGGTGCTCAGGGCAGCTTGGGCGCCAGAACCGAACACGGAAACTACACAATGGAATGAAGCCCACCACGTGTCACACGGGAAGTTACATAAAAATTCCATTGCTCACGAGACAGCAAAACTCAGAAGCCAGCCACTCCTGCCCTGGCGGGGTCAGAGTGGTCTTCACAAACTCAGTGGCCGGTGGCAGCTGTGATCCTTGGTCTGTACTCGGGTCTTGTGACCGATAGCACCAACATTACCAACGCCAAAGCCCATCCCCTTGCGCCCTGCGTGGCACCTGCAGAGGGGGACGTGGGCTCAGGGACTACGGCCTCAGGTGTTAAGGGTGTGTCACGCCGTCATGAACGGCCACCTGGGACCCCCAGAGGTCATGCCTGTGGGAAAGGGGGAGCCCCTTTCCTCCCACCAGGCTGCCCTGGGGCTGGATTTCTAGGGCTGTCCTCCCCCCCACCCCCACCCCAAGTCCTGGACTCTGACTTTTCTCTGCTTGGTCTCAGGGAATCTCGTCACCCGGGACAGGCAGGTCGTCAAACTCCACCTCGTAAAGAAGGAAACTGAGGTTCAAGGTCCCACAGCTCCTCAGTGGCTCGGACGGGAGGCCAACCTGGCCTAGATCCTCCTCTCCTCCTCGGCGCTGCAGGAGTTTCCGGGGCCTCCCCTACCCCACCCCCCCGAGAAAGCACATGTACCGCAGACAGATGAGATTTATTGTCCTGGGTTCTAGTTCTTTGAACATTGGTAAACGGCCCACAAGGGCAGCTCAGGGCCGGCAATAAAACTCAAATAACTGGAAGAACATTCTGGATGAGAAGGACTCCCCCTGAGCTCTGACCGCATCCAGAATCACGAGTTGGGCACGCATCTCTGTGGTCCACCCTCGGGTCAGCCAGGGACTGCTGTTCCCAGATTTGAGGATTATTTTTAAACACCGAATTTGGCGAGGCTGGAGAGGAGAGGAAGGAGGGCATGTGAAGAGAAACAGAGCTGATGAATTACGCCCCACCGGGAACAACAGATCTGTTTTCTTGTCAGCCCGGCCGGGCGAGGGAGGGCAGGGCCTGGGTGCCATGCAGTGGGGGCTGCCAAAGACGCCCCAGGCCCGGCACCTGGAGAGCCCACATCCTCTCTGGGCTTCCACCCACCCCTTCTCAGACCACCACACCCTCCCCTGGGCGGGGCCGCGCGCATCCTCCTGCCTGGACTGGGTCAAGGGCAGCATGGCCTGGAGGTTGGGCCCTTGAGCTTGGACCACACTGTCTGGGGCCAAGTCCTGGCCCCCTCTTTGTAGCCACACCCTGTGTGGCCTGGGACAAGTCTCCCCAGTCTTCTTGGACCTAGAATAGGGATAAAAATAGTATCTAATTCACAGGATCCCTGTGACTGTGGAATGAGGTGACACGCCAGGGCGCCTGGAACAGAGCTGGCATGCAGTGGGGGCTCTACGGGTCCTTGAAGGTGCTTCCTCGGCTGCCTCGGCCCCAGCCTTGCCCACCCCTCCAGGTCCTAGTGGCCCCAGGGCCAGCTTTCTAAAGTGCCCGTCTGACCAGCAGCCCACTTTCTCAGGAGTCCCGGCAGCTCCCGGTTCAAGTCTCCACCCCCTCCCGAGGCCCCGTGTGGTCTGGCCCTCGCTCCCACAGCCTTACTCTCTCTGCTTCTCAAGGCTCAGCCCTCTCCTCTGGGCCTTGGCACATGCTGTTCCCCCACGCCTGGGACACCCTTCCCCTCTCCTGTAGCTGGGCAGCTTGGACCCAGCTTTCAAGGCTCAGCTGGGGTGTCTTTTCTTGCTCTGATTCTCTCACCCCTTGGGTGGGCTCCTGAAACTCTGGGCCTGCCTCTGCCCCAGGGCCGTCCCGGGCGGTGTGGGATTCACCTGCCACCATCGTGGGCAGGGGCCCGGCAGGGCCCAAAGCCTCGAGGGCAAACCAGGAGCAGGGACTGAGCAGCAAGCTCTACCTTACGTGACTGGTCCCTGGCCCTCTTTAGACCTGGCCACCCGAGCCCTGAATTTCCTGGCATCGAGGACAAAGACAGACACATGACCAGTGCCATACCTGTCACCCAAACATGTCCCACCTTGCCCCTCCCCTGCAGGGGTCCGCGAGGGGCGGGAGAGGTGGGAGGCGCAGCTCCGTGGCTAGCCCCACGGCGCGCAGGGCAAGGACAGGCCCTGCCCCAGCGTCCCGGGTGCCCAGGGGCGGAGAGCAGAGTACAGGAGTTGGGACTTCGGCTCAGGCTGGCCCTTCCCTGGGTCGCCCTTTCCCCAACTCCTATGTCCAAATCAGGCCAACCTGTGAGGCCCGGCTCAAAGGCTACCTGGTCACCCTCCCCACCCCACTGTCCGGGGAGTGGTTCCTCTTCCGGAGGCCCATTCAATGAATATCTAACGGGCTCCACTGGGGGCTAAACCCAGTGCGGCGGGGGACGTTCAGACACAAGCAAGAGGGACACAGTCCGGCCACCATGGGACTACGGTCTGGGGATGGAGTCACGAAGCAACTGATGCCGTGATGAATTAGTCATGAAGCTTGGACGTTCTTCCTACCAGCAGCAGTAGCATGAGGAATGTGAGCAGTGGGGAAACAAGGGCGGGGCCCGCTGGGGGCAGCAGGTGCCCAAGAGACAGGTGTTGGCACTGATGGGAGGCGGCTGCTAACAGCTGGGGGGGACCCTCCCTGGGCCGGAGGTGCTTTACTCAGGAGCTCACTCACTGCTCGCCACACTGCACCCCTGAGACTGTACCCCACCCTCCCCAGGATGCAGGGTGGGGGCAGAGCCAGGATTCAAACCCTGTGCTCTGCCCCTGAGCCCTGTCTCCACTGACAGATAAGCACGGGCACGCCCCAGGCAGCACACACGTCCACACACACGTCCACACACAGTACACACCTGCACACGCACGCGCACGCCCGGCAGCTCACGCACGCGTGTGTAAGCGCACACGGCATCAGGAGTGCCATTTGACTGCCGGCACAGTCCCAAGTTCCCAGGGCCCTCCCTTAGCAGTGCAGACCTAGCCCGGAGTTTGCGAACTTTTGTTTTCAGGACAACGCCCACTTCAAGGTTATGAAATCTCCGAAATGTGAAGTCTGGGAATAAACACGTGGGGAGGCGAGATGTCTGTGTGAAGCAAGATCAAAGTGGGTCCTCCTGACCCCCATGCACATACAGAAGGGAGCAGGGAGGGAGGGAAGAGGGCTGCATTCCCTCCCGTGCCGGTCAGAGCAAAGTGGCTGGAGGGCAGGCGTGGAGGACAGACTCGGGCCAGAGATTGACACATGCACCAGCCCCGCAACAGCCCAGCCCTGCACCTGCCCGGCCCCACACCAGCCCCCTCACCCACAGCTTCCCACTGAACTTCGGGTTGGCCCCTGAGGTCCCCTGTTGTTTCCACCTCCATGCAGACCTGCGAGCCCAGGAGGGAGCCTGGCCCCCTCCAGACCCCCTGCCCCCTGCTTCCTCTCCCTTGCATCTGACAAGCACCATGAGGTCCCCCTGCACCGCTGCTGTACCCCAACCCATCCTTACCTTGAAGCCAGAGAACTGGCTTTCAAAATGCAAACCTGGTGGCCCTGAGCAAAACCCTCCGAAGGCTGCCAGCCTCACTGTGCTGGTGGGAGAGCAAACTCCAGCCAGGGAGGAGGCAGGCCCCTGGCCGGAGAAGTGGGGGTCCCCCTGCAGCCACATTGGCCATCTCTCCATCCCTGCACTGTCAGCCAGCCCTCTGCCCCTTCCCTGCACCTGGCAGTCACAGACAAATCCCCCGGGGCCTGGGGCCTCCGAGAGGCTTTCCCTGACCCCTGCCACTGAGCTCCCTGCCCGTCCACCTTGCCTTCAAACGCAGGTGGCGGTTTAAGTTGAGTGCTCGGCGCTGAGGCTCTCTGAGCCCATCTGTCTCTTCCATGGGACTGTAAGTTGGACGAGGGCTGGGACCCAGGACCGGTGACATAATTTGCAGGGCCCAGTGCAAAATCAAAAAATGCAGGCCTTTGTTAAAAAATGATGAGGCATTTCTAGACAGCGACGGCAGAGCATTAAACCAAGCTTGGGCCCTCCTGAGCGCCAGGCTCTGTGACTGTGAGAATCACGCACCCGCGAAGCTGGCCCTGCTGAGACCACGTGGTCATTGCCTGTCACTGTAAGCAGCATGGGGCCCGGCACATAGGGGCCCTTTATAAACACCTGACGCATTGGTGAACAACTGTAGGCATCATCGGCTCCATTTTTCAGATAAATAAACCATAACTTAGAGCGACTAAGTGGTTTGCCTCGACCCGGAGGGTAGCAGGGCTGTGACCTGAACTCAGGTCTGTCTGACTGCAAACAGGCTCATGGTGAGTGCGTGGGGGGGGGGGGCATCCCATGGCGTGGGGTTGAGCTCTGCCACTCACTAGCTGTGAATTCCAGGCAATTACTTCTCTGGGCTCAGGTTCCTCATCTGTAAGATGGGACCCATGCCCCTACCTTGCTGGGGTAGGAAGAGACAGAAAGGACCAGAACTGCTAGCAGAGCACCCAGCACATAGGCCAAGGGCTCCACAAATGGCTCCTATCTGGTGTTGCCCACTGTGTTTCCAAAGCCAATGGTTTAGGCACCTGAGAGTTTCGTGGGTGCCCATTAGCAAATGAAAGTGTGTTTGAACACTCTGCCTACAGGTGAATTCCTCTTCCTGCTGTGCCTGTGCCTTCAGTCAGCGCTGACAAATCGCTTGGCAAATTGCTTCCCTGCCTGCTGCAAGCTTCTGGGGCTGAGGGGACCTCTGTGCCTTTTATCCCCCCACCATGCTTTGCATACAGTAGGTGCTGACTAGATGTTTGCTGCCCAAAGAGCAGGAACTCCGTCCACACTCACTGGCCTGGATGCCAGGTCTGCCTTATTGCAAAGAGTGAGCTTTCAGAGGAAGCAAAGTGGATCCAGGCAGAGGCCTTAGTGTAATACGCCTGTTCCTCCCGCGGAGACAGGGGCTCCACTCTGCTGTCACTGACAGTGACCTCAGGCATCAGCCTCGCGGTGGACGCCACTCACCCAAGCCCAGAAACCCCAGACTCCAGCTCTGCGGCCAGGGAACCCAGGTGGGACGCTCCCTGTCCCACCCAGTCACCCATATCAGGCTGGCATGACAACACACGCTCCGTGGGGCCCCTGGAGGGTCAAAGGGGTCTTTGCGAACTGTAGTGTAGGGCGTTGGAAAGAGCGTTGTCACAGGGACAGAGTGCAGGTTAGCACCAACTTAGAAACCACTGCTGCCCCCCATCCTTCCTTTGAGAACACATTGTAGTCTCTCCTTGATAAAGGGCTCTCTCCCCTCTACGACCCCCTTCACCCAGCCAGCTGGGCTCTGGGTTCAAGTTCTAACCTCAGCTTGCTTCCCTGGTCCCCTTCCTTGTCCCCTGGCCCTGGGCCAGTTCTGCACACACCGAGTCCTTCCTGCATGCTCCGTTCTCGAAGGCCGGAGGCAGGCACTGCTGCTCCCCCCACGTGCCGGGTGAGGAGACTGAGGCCCAGGGAAGGGCGCACCGCTGGCCATCCCATCCCCGGAGGTTCTGCTCTCCCTCTCGGGGCCACACCGGGTCACGGGGCAAGTGGCTCCCCCTACTTGGCCTCGATTTCCTCCCTAGTTAAGGGGAGCGCTTAGCTGAAGCCATCGAGGGACACTCCACAACTCGACATCCCTCGGCCTCTGTCTGTTCCCTCGAATTATTCGGCGGCACCGTGGAGATGAAACAACCCTTGGAAATCCCAGCGGCATTTTTTTTTCCATTGGAGCAACACAAAAATATCCCATGAAGAGTGAATCACTGAGAGTGTCAGGGCAGGAAGAGGAAAGACAGGCCCACAGAAGGCCTGCCGCAGGGTGGCCTCGATTTCCTTCCCAGCACCCAGGCCTCTATTCCAGGCTCCCTCAGTGTGAGGGGCCCTGGCCGCGGGAGCCCTCCTCATGGGGCAGAACCGAAGCCAGAGCCAAGCCTCGGTTTCCCATCTGTAAACGGGATCACACACCCACCTTGAAGGGGTGCTGGGAGGGACTAAGGAGGCATGCATGAATGTATTCATTCATTCATTCACTCATTCATTCATTCCTGATGAGGTGTGACACTGGGCACTGGGCTGGGGACAGCAGACGGCACAGTGGCCGAACAGACCTGTCCCAACCCTCACGAAGCCAACCAAATACCCACTCGAGCAACTCAGGGCATTGGAGCAGATGGGAGGGCCCTGACCTGGGCTGGGTCGGGGGCACCCCAGGGAAGCTGAGATCTGAGGTAAGCAGGCCTTCCCCAGACCAGAAGAGGGTGGGGCTGGGGGAGAGAGCATGCCTGAGCACAGCTTAGGCAAAGGCCAAGAGGTGGGACAGAGCTAGGGGATGAGGCCAGGGCAGGGCTGGGGGGTGGGAAGGAGGAGGCGGAGGAAGGGGGGGGGGATGCCTGGTTCACTTATCAGGGCCCAGGTGAGGGCTCTAGGCACAGAGTAGGTGCTGTTGGGCTCGCTCCCATAATTTATGAGGACCACCAAAAACTAGGGGTACAGGAGGGACAAGGAGATAGAACAAAGGACAAAGCAAGTGAAGTGGGGAGGAGGGAGCCATTTCATTTGAGCAGCTACTCTGTGCCGGGCCCTTCTGCACATTCTTGGGCCTGTAATGGTTGGGGTGGGGGAAGGACCCGGCCCATGCTCGCACAGGGGCCAGCTATGACCCTGTGGTGGGCCCCTATGTCTTTCCCCTCGGTCCTCTGGCCAGCTAGGTGTGCACACAGGCCACCCTGGGGAGCTAGGTGGACAGGGTGGGGATGTTGAAAGGATTTAGAGCTGAGCCGTATAGGAGGCCAGCTCCCTCTCCCTCCCTTCTATCCCTGGAATCCTGCCTGTCCTGAGCTGGGCCAGAGATAAACCCTCTTTCTCATCCCCTGGAGAACGGGTGCTCTGGTTATCACCAAGTTCAGACTGGCCTGGGTTCCCCTTATCCAGCCACAGCCCAGGGGGGACAGGGGCCCCCAGGATGACCGTGCAGTCAAGGGGAAATGGGGGCTGCGGGGCCCAGGAGAAGTGCCGACCCAGCCTGGCGGAGTTGGGGGCGGGCGGTATTTATTTAATCCTCGGGATCAGGAGGGGTTGAGATGATCTGTAATTTACAAGTGAGGAAATAGGCACGTCCTCCTCTCCTCAACCCCACGAGCTTCATCACTCATCCTGGGCCACCAGGATGGTGGATCCGAGGGTCTCATGGTGGCCTCTTGGGTCGGGGGAGGAACAAGAATTACAAACGGGAGGTGAAAGTGAGGGCTGCTTCAGTGTAATAAACGTGGGAGCCATTTCCGTGCAGTGCTTACTGACATAGGAGAGAACCAGAGGGCGGGCTCTGAGCCGGGGAGCCACACACTCGGACTCAGGGCCTGGCTCTGCCACTTCTCAGCTGTGTGACCCTGGGCAGGCCCCTGCCCCTCTCTGAGCCTGGGCCACCTCAATGTTTTTAAGCTACTATTCAAAGCCAACCCCCTGTGTGCCAGATCCTGAGATCCTATGGGATATAAACATGTAGCTCTATCGTTAATGTTTACTCTTCGCGATTACCCTACGTAGGGGTTCCTATATTCACCTTTGCAACGGCTGGATCCACAGCACAGACCAGCCGGCCTAGCGGGAGTACGATCCCTCTGCAAGCTTGGAGAGGCCCAGAGGAGGCTCAGTTCACTACCTCCTCTTAGACACGTGGGTGCCCAGCCACTGCCTGGTAAGTGCCACCAACACCCCTCCACCCCTCCCAGGCTCAGGGATGCCGGCCACAGGCACCAGGCATGAGAATGTTCCCAGCAGCACAGTTTAGAAGAGCAAAACCCTGGAGACGACCCAAATGGATAGACGGGAAAAGGCACTGTGGTATACCCACACACAGGAACACTCCAGAGCTGCCTAGGAAGCCACAGCCATGCCAAACATCTCGGGGCGTTTTAGCAACACGGGGCTGCAGGAGAAATTCAGGTCCCCAGATCAAACACGGCATGGTCCCCTTGCTGAGACCAGAAGGAGCTGGAGAAACACGCGTTCTTGTAGGAAGTTTATGGTCGTGACCAGGGCACAGAGGGGAGCCAACACGATGCCTGGGTCCTGCGGGGGCAGGGGGTGAGGGAGGGCAGTCGGGGCCAATGTTCCAGCCCTCGCATTGGGTGGTGGACTCAAGAATGTCTATTATGTTATTAACACACAAACAAGTACGTAGAGAGGTTTTGGCAGGGACTGTAGTGGGGGGAGAGCACGAGGAGAGGAACTAACCTAATTCCCCGACCTGGAGTCCAGGCAATAAAATAGAAAATCAATGCTAAAAAATACGGACAACAATAAAGATGATGCCCCCTCTCCCATTGACTGTAAATAGCCCCAGCCTCCGGCCGCTGGGGGGCCGACAAGGGTCCTGGAGCAGGGGTCCCAGGGAGCTGGCTTGGCAGAGTTCTCCAGAAAGGCTGCCTGTGTTCAGCTATGCCTCCTGGACTCTTGGCCTGGTGCTGGGATCTCCCCATTCCAGTAAGGGTCTGTCTCTGCGTGGATCCCCAGGTCACCTGCCCCTGGGAGATTCGGTTTTTTCCTCTATGAGTGGATGACCTGCCTCTCCCCTCTCCGGGTTTTGGGAAGATTAGGGAGCTGAAGAGCATGCTGGTCATTCGGACTGATGACCGCTGATCCGGGGGTGGCAGGACAGGTGGTCACTGCCCGAGGAAGGAATGACACCAAATGGATGTTGGTAACTGAACTCACAGCAGCCTGTCCGCTGCTCTGCCTATGTTGGCGGAGGACAAACAGCAAAGCCCCCACTGGGTGCCAGGTGCTCTCGGCTGTGCCCTTGACACCCTGACCTCCCACGATGATGCTCCCTTAACCCAAGGAGGGTGATGGCACTCTGTGCCTGGCTCAGGTACTGCTGTTACGAATAGTAAGCCTCAGTGTGGACCCCAGATTCGAAACAGACCAAGCTAAGTAACTGGGGTGTGTTGTACCTGGGGTGTGTTCACCCTGGGGTGAGGTACCTGCCTCAAGGGTACAGTATGTCCTGGGGAAGAGCCAGCACTTACCAGCTCAGGACCTTGGAGAGTCGAGGGGCCTCTCGGACCCTCAGTTTCTTCTTCTATCTAATGGGGATGGTGTTCAGAGTAGGACAAGATGTGTGCAGACTGTTGTAAGAGGTGGCTGGACCAGGTGCCAGAAGTATGGCCCTGCACCGGCCTTGGGAGCTGGCTAGAAACGTGGAATCTCAGAATCTGCATCTTTATCTCGGCTTTTCAGGGGATTCTGACGTGTGCTCAAATATGAGAAACACTGGGCTAGTCAGAGGTCAGGAGATGTTTTCTAGAAAGGGCCAGACGGTACATATCATTGGCTTTCGAGCCACTGGGTCTTGTTGCAATGACTCAACTTTGCCATCGTAGCCAGAAAGCGGCCATCCGCGATACTAAGCACGTGGGTGAGGCTGTGTTCCAATAAAACTTTATTAACAGCAACAGGCAGCCCCCGCTTGTGAACCCCTCCATTAGAGCCTCGATACCCACCGTGCAGTCCACGGACAGCTTCCAGGGCATCTCCTGGGAGCTGGCTGGAAACACAGGCTCTCGGGCCGCCCCACCTGCCGAATCAGGGACTGCGCCTGCTAACCAGTCCCCGCACCTGCTCACCGGTCCCACCACCTGCTCATCGGTCCTGGCGCCTGCTAACCAGTGCCCACTAACCAGACCCAGGGCCGGCTAACCGGTCCTGGCGCCTGCATGTTTGAGAAGCCCCAGCTGCAGCACACACCAGGGAGTGGGCAGCAGTTTCTGCAGGAGCCACCAGGCCCTGCCGGTTCCCTCGGGGTCTCTCCTGAGCAGGGGCCGGGAGGGGGGAGCCGGGGGAGGGGCTGCCAAGCGAGGTGATAACAAACCAAGGCACCAACGCAGCTAATTGGCAGCAGCTGCTGTTGCAACCAGAGACTTGTCAGCTGTGATTAAGCGAAGTTGCCTTTAGGCCAATCAGCTTCAAAATTATGCAAATAGGGCCATAAAGGAGACCACAGGGATGGGGCGTGCGAGCTGGCTCCCCCTCTCGACCTGGCACTCTTAACCCCCCACCGCTGGCCTGGGGGGCTCACGTCCACCCAAATCACCCCTGGACCCGCTCCACTTCTGGGGGTTAACGAGCCTCCCCCCCAACTCCCCATAACTGGCACCAAAGCCGCTCAGCGGGAGGTGAGTCAGCAGCTGTCAAAAGCCAAGCCGGGCCCTGACGCCCCTCTCCAAAGCATCTGTTGCCACCCCTTGTTAGCTGGCCTGGGTTCCCATCCAGTCTGGCCCACAGTGAGCCAAGCCTGGCCTCACCTGGGACCCTCCGTCCCTCAGAGGGCTCCCTGGTGGCAGTGGCCAGGCAGCCAGGTGACACAAGACACTTCCAAAGGTGGCAGGAAGTGGCTCCCGGCCATCTTCCCCGAGCACTTACGAACCCTTACCCACCCCTGCGGCCCAGACCTGAATAGACAGAGGCCCTTCTCCGGCTCATCTCCACTCCTGGGGCCCCTGGCACCCCAACCGGAACTCCTCGGCCAACCCCAGCCCTGTGGTCCCCAGCCTGGGCTTTGCTGCCCCCCTCTGTCAGTCCCTCCCATGACTGATCGATCTCCCAGGAAGCACGAGCAGTCGGCCACGAGACTGGTGTGAGAGGTGGAGGGCACGGGGGCTCCAGGAGAGTGGGAAGCCCCCCACTTCAGACACACTCCCCGCATCCTCATCCTGGCCAGGGGAACAGCAGTATCACATGGTCTTAGGTGATCTGGACGGAAGCCAGCTCTCAGGCCTGAGGTCACCCTATCCAGCCACTGTCAGGTGTCTGGTCAGGAGCTGGGCTCTGGAATCCCACGGAACTGCTCTGAGCCCCTGGGGCTTTTCTCTTCCTGCTGCTTCCCTGCTCTTCCCAGCCTGGGGGCTCCTCTGCAGCCCAGCCAGCACCAGCCAGCACTTCCTCCCCAAACTGGAGAGCCCTTCTTTCTCGTTTGCACCCCAGAAACAAAAGAATCACTAAGAAACCTGTCTGTCTGCATCCACAGAGAGGCTGGAGCCCGCTAACCAGCCCCCAGGTGGGCTCTGTGGTCGTCTTGGCCCCAGAGATGCCTGAGAGGGAGCCGGGAGCGAGGGGCAGAACACGGGCCCTGCCGGAGAGAAGGCCCGGCCATCAGGCCTGCACCCGCCCCCCCAAACGGGAGTCCATCCGGGTCCACCCAGGTGACGGGGCACAGCGTGGCCCTGGGAGGGCGAGCCTTCCCCACACGGGGTCTCCGTGGACTGAAGGAGATGGCCCGGCCCACCACAGCAGGCTTCCTGCTTTTTAAAACTGAACATCGCTCATAATGGGGAGAAAATTGCTCAATTGTAGAGCATAGGTTGACATCTAGGTAAACAGTATCACGGAGCTCTAATTAGCGTGCCGCTTTGGGGAATGTGGGCTCCAAAGTTTCTGGGGAATGGAGAGGTAACATGAAAAAGCATTTATGAAAGAGCTCTGTCAGCAAGAAACCCAGTCAGAACCGGGGTGGGGAGGGCGGGAGTCCACGAGGGGGCGGGTGCCGGCCAAGCCAGGCAGAGGACCACTGGAGAGAGGACAGGGGTGCAGGCTGGCCTAGGGGAGGGCCCACAGTGGTCCTGTCACCCTGGACACGTGACCCAGCCTGTCTGGGCCTCCCTCCTGCCCGTGAAGCGGGGTGCTGATCCCAGCCTCACAGGGGGGGCCCGAGTGTGTATGTGAATCCAGGACCGAGCTGGGTGGTCAGCCGGGGGTTGGGAAACAGGGTTTCCCTACTCGGCCCCTCCTTCGCTGGGGCTCTGGGTTTCCTTCCCGCTTCTCCCTGTTCTCTAGGGTGAGCTGCGCGTGACCCCGAGATGTGGTCCAGGGGGAGATTATTAGCCTCAGATGTGGACACGGAGGAACAGAGGATCAGAGAGGCTGTCACTCGGGGTTGGGGGGGTTGTCTCATAGCTCATACAAAGCCGACCTGGGACTGGCCCCAGATTTCCAGGTTCTTGGCACAGGGCTCCCTCCACAAAGCCACACTGGCCACAGCTGGCACAGTCCACACATCCCCGGCACAGCTCGGGGGGCACTGAGACATTTGGGGGCTCACAGGGCTCTCTGTGTGGTGGCATCCCCCTGCCACGGCTGTCAGCCGGGATGGGGGGGGGGCACCGTCCTTGGACCAGAGCCCAAGGCTCCGGGCTGTAGCGGTAAACTGTATATAAGAACTGGCCTTCTGTATGGTGGAAACAGGAGAAAACGACTATTTCTTGAGCACCTACTATGTGCCAGCCCTGGGACGGGCATCTGACCAATATTGTCTCCTTTAATTTTTGAAAAGGGGGGGTTACTGCTCCCAGTGCATAGATAAGAAAAGTAAGACTCGGAGAGGTGGTGTCACCAGGCCAAGGTCACAGAGCTGCTGAGCTACGGGTACTCGGCCCCAAGCTGGTCCGGTTTCCAAGTCAAGGTCCTTTCTGGGCCTCTGGCTCTTGGCCTTGGGCTATTGGGAGGAAGCCGTGGTAGGGAGGGAGCTGCCACTGTCCTGAAATGAAACCACCGGGAATTTCCCCCTCTCCCGAGGCCTGGGGGAAAGCCGAAGAGAGACCATTTTTGGAATAAGCTGGTCCCATTTCCCACCCTGCGCTGGAGGCCCGGCCCTCCGCCCACACTCAGGACTTCCCGGCAGACCTGGCCCCTGATTGAACTCCTCCATCCACAGAATTCGGCTCACCACAGCCCCTGGGGGCCCATTCTCCTGGGGGACAGTCACACTGGGAAGCTGGGGAGGAGGAATCCGCACTCCCGCCCCTCCCCTCTACGCTAGTCTGGCCTCACACTGAACAGGCTTATTTTAAAACAATCAGCATTTGGCTCAAGCTGTGAAAACGAAATCTACATTTGGTTGTGTCAGGAAGAGCGGGACNNNGCTTAGGCCATGCCTGGGAAAGAAGAGGGTCATTGCTGGGAGTTCCCCCGAGTGTCTCAGACCTAGCTCCTGGCCTCACGGGCGGGGAGGGGGGGATGGGGGACATCCAGGTATTGGGGTGACTCATCTGGTTCCAATGCCATCACCACCACTAACGGACATGGGACCTTAGGCAGGTCACTTCATTCAAAACCTCAGTTTTCTTCTTGCCTGCCTCCCTCCCATCCATCGTTCGGCTGGGAAACTTTCACTGAGCACCTGCTAGGTGCCACTCTGGCTCTCAGCCCTGAGGACGCAGGTATGAACTAGACAGACACCTGTCCTTGGCATGCAGAGGCCTCGCGCTGGAGCTGGGAGGGGAGCTCTGCATTCCTCCCCACCCGTGGTCTGCACAGGAGGGACCTAGATCAGAGTGCCCATCTTGGCTATGCCCACACCTGAGGCCCCAGCGGACTGTTGGCTCCCAGCGGAGGATGGAGCCAGGGCTGATGCCCCTTGGAGACTTGGCAGCCTAGCCCTGCCCTGGGCAAGGAGGAGGAGGAGGAGGAGGAGGAAGGGAGTGGTAGAGGGGCAGCGAGGAGCTAAGAAGCCCTGGCCACGGCCTTGGACATTCCACAAATAAACTGCTCATCCCTCTTCCCAACTGAGAGAGAGAGAAAATAGCTTTCACACTATATTTTCTGATTTTTTTTTCCCACTTCACTGCTTCTAAATCGATCCAGAACAGATTGTCCAATTGTTTGAATTTCAGGAGAAAAGTCTCCTGATCTTTCCCTCGCCCAGCCCAGAATTCTGCCAGGCCCTCTCCCTCTCCTGGTGACCCGGCTGGACATTCCCACCTGCTGGCATGTGGATCGGCAGGAGACGGGCAGGGGCTCACCCGGGCTGGGAGTCTGTACGCTCAGGTGGCACTCCTGTCCGGGACCCACCGGAAATATCCTGTCCCTGCAAGAGAAGGCTTTGCTTCGCCAGGAAGGACTGAACTCGGGGGCCTCTGCAGGCAATAGAGCGCCCTGGGAGCCTGGCAGCCTGGGTGGAGCTGGAAGCTGCCACCTGCCTCCCTCTCCCCTCTCCCATTTGGAAAGTCCTCTGGGTGCTGGGCTTGGCCACAACACAAGCAACTGTGAAGGGCCGTCATTATCCCTGTTGACCACAGCGGCAGGACAAACGCTGCTTAACTTGCCAGAGTCCTTGGAGGTCAGGCCACTGCCTAATGCTACAGCCTCATCCACTCAGCCCCCACCAACACCACCGGACAGCCATGTCCAAGCGCCGAAAGTGTGCCAACTCCTTGTCCCGGGCTCCACGTGCATTCTTCCTTTTGCCTTGATGTCCCTCCATCCCTTGCTCATTGCCCTCATAATCGCATAGTCTACCTGCTGGGGTGCCACCTCCTCTGGGAAGTCCTCCTTACTGCTCCGACCCCTTTCTCCGGCGGAATTGCTCCTCCAGCCCCTGTCATCACCCACACTTGCTCGGTTCCTTATGTAGGACTCAGACCTGTCGGACTCAGACTTCCTGCAGACCACAAGCTCTCGCTGCAACTTCAGGAGCAAATAACCATGCCACGTGCACCCGAGCAGATGGCTTACGCACTCCTATCTAACACCCGGCCCCTCCGGAGGAGGCCACAGGTGGCAACAGAAACCAGGTGCCAGGTATTAAATAACCCATTGCCCACGACCTCCGAGCCCAGATGATGCTGGGGCAGCCTCAGTACAACCCCACCCAGACCCCACTCCTTCCCCAGGGTCTCGCTACCCTGCATCCCCCTCCCCAAAAAGAAGGAGCTCTGTGATGGTGACAGAGGAGTGGCAACGTGTGAAGGGCTTGCTCTGGAGCACTCTGCCTGGTCCCGGGGAACCCAGGACCCCGGAGGTCCTGCTGGGGACCCCAGTTTACAGAGGAGGATACTGAGACAGAGAGGAGGTGGCTCGGCAAGGCCACGCACTGGTGAGGGGCTGGCACAGGGCTCTGGTGCCCCCCATGCTAGCACCTCTCCCGACCACGACGCGTGGAAAGAGTCGAAGCTGCCAGATCCAAATCCTGGCTTTGCTACTTAGCAGCTGTGTGCTGGCAGGGAAGTCACCGCACGGGTAGGACTGGTAACCTGCCCTTGCTCCCAGAATGTTCCCAGGATTAAACTGTGCTGTGTTTACAGGGCGCCCAGGACGGGAGCTCCGTGGCGACTCACGGGTCTCCCTGGCAGGTCGGGGTGCCCGCAGGCCTGGGAGCCAGCGCTCCCGTGCCCAGAGCCGGCAGGCCGAACTCTGCCCTGGGTTGGCAGTGCCCTCGTCCCTGCCCCTACCCTGACCCCGCGCTTCGGGCCCCCTCTGGAAGAAATCAGATGGCGCCCAGGCTGCTGTTTCATAATCTCTGCCTGCAGCGTGCTAGCCCTGCTCCAAAGCCTCCCGGGCAACCTGCCCCCACCGTATGGAGCCCAAACACCTCCTCCGACTTCCAGCGTAGCTTCACAGATTACAAACTACGCTCAGACACGTTAGCTTTGCGCATCACCATCCCCCAAAGGAAGGCAGCGCTGGCCCGTATTATGGAGGAGGGAACAGAGGTTCGGAGCTGCCCTGGGACTTCCCTGTGCGAAAGGGGAGGAAGCCACAGCCTGAACTGAACTCTGTCCAGCTCAGAACCAAACCGGCAGGGACACCAAGTGGCCTGGGCCCCCAGACTTGGGTCACTGTGCCCAGTCCCGTGGAATGGGGACAACAGATGTTTGCGCAGAGAGAGGACTCCAAAGCCCGTTCCACCTCATTGCTCACGGCCCTCAGAGGGGAGCCCCTCCCCAGCTGCCCCGATCTCAGGCTTGTGACATTTCCTGACAGCTGTCCGTTCTTCCTTCTTTCTTTCCTTCTTCCATCCATCCCCTCACTCGCTCATCCATCCATCCATCCATCCATCCATCCATCCATCCGCCTGCCCATCTGTCCATCCTGTCCAGGCACCCCTGGGCTAGGCACTGGCCACAGAGCTAAATCAGGAATGAAGTGGTCTCCACCCTTCTAGCACAGAGAGAAGCCCACTGCCTCTGGGCCTCCTGAGTGTTTCTGTTATTAAGTGGACCCGTGGTGGTAATGACAGTAACGTTTACTGAGCACTGAACTACGTGTCGGGCTCTGCACCAAGCACGGTCCTTGGATTTACCCATTTAATTCTTGAAAGAACCTTGTGAGGTGGGTGCTATCCCCATTTCTTAGATGAGGACACCGAGGCTCAGAGAGGTCATGTAACTTGTCCAAGGTCACACATCAAGCAGGGGTGGAGACTGGGATTTGAGCCCTGATGGTCCATCCAGAGTTCTGGGATGGTCATCACCGTGACGGACCCCAGGAGCCCGGAATATTATGATTTTTCCCCATAACCCTCAAAACCACGCTTGTCATGTATTATTACCGACATTATCAGCCATATTTTGCAAATGAGGACGCTGAGGCTCACAGGGACCCGAGCAGCCCGACGCCGGAGCTGGGGCCGGCCGGGGCTGCCGTGGCGCGTCCGTTCATCATAATCAAGCGAGACTACAGAAAGTTGATGCGGTCGTCAACGTCCACCCTGTGCTCACCAAGCATCTCTGCAAATCTTATCTGGTTCTCACAACAACCCCTTTTGCAGCTGAGGAAACAGAGGCCCAGAGGTTGTATAACCCGCCCAGGGTCACACAGTTCAGAACAGGCAGAGGGGAGACTTGTCCGGGCTGGAGCCCCGGGCACAGGCTCTTCAGCGACCTGGGCATCTGTGCCCGGAGCCTCCCACCCGCTCCGCCCGTTGCCCTGACGATGGGCCTCAGCTCAGAGGCTCGGCTCAGTCCCCAAAGGCCTCAGGGCCCCAGGGATCAGATTCCAGGCAGTCATACCCAGATGACGCTGCATTCCCGACCTGCTCCCTGAAACACGGAAACAGCAGAGACCTCAGAAACCAGCCCATAGCGGGGGCATGCTGGACTCCTGCAGAGGTGAAGGTCGGGCCTCCGGGGGCCCAGTGATGATTCAGGGCTTCCTGCAAATGAGCACAGAGGCTCCCTGCCCCCATTTTCTGGATGTAGAGACTGAGGCTCGGGGTTGGCAGCTCTAGCAGAGACATCCCAGGACCCCTGTCCTGAAGCCAAGCTTGGGCGGTAGCAGAGGAAGAGGAGGGCTCAGAGGGAAGGAGAAAGGGGACTTTCTAGATGTTGGTATTAGTATCTGTGGTTCCACAATTTACTTTTCAGAATTTCCATTTTCAGTATCTTATACTTGTTCCCCAACCCCAAGGAGCCCACGGGATTTAGAGCCTGGAGTTTTAGAGCCCTGTCTGGTTATGACCCCAGAAGCCCCGTTTCCTCTCTCTGGGCTCTGTTCTCCTTAGGGAAAGGGAGGCTCAGAGGTTGGCTCTGGGGTTTCCTGAGGGTGCCGGAAGGGAAGGCATATGAAAGGACTTTGTAACCAGGGAGGCTGCCAACGTCCAAGTCAGAAGATACCACAGGGAGCCCAAGCCTCTGTGGCACCCTCTTCAAGACTTTTCTCGGGCTGCTCCTCTTCCTGAAATGCCCTCTGCCCCCTTCTGGGCCTGGCACCCTTCTACTCACCCTTTAAGACCCAAGCCAAAAGTCACCTCCTCCAGGGAGCCCTCCCTGCCCCCTCAGGCAGGGTGGGACCTTGCAGATGCCTGTTTTATTCTATTCTGCCCCCGACAAACACACTACAAAGCCCACCAGGTCCTGTCTTCATCGTCTCTGGTTTCTGGGGCCTGGCGCTGTGTCCGGGCGCGGGGCAGGTGCTCCGGAAATGTGGAATGAATGCAAGCTAAATGCACTGCTCTTGGTCTACAAATCCAGCTGCACATGGAAGGTTCTCCCCGAAAAGAAAAGAAGCCCGAAGTGAAAGCAAATCACCATCCTTTCCGTAAGCAGCTCGGGGAGCCGCAGAGGAAATTCTCACACTGGATTATGGAAGGAATTTGCCTTTATTTTTAATTTGTGCCAATATCTAAGAAAGCGGCACTTTATTCTGAGCCCCTCATGCGCCGGGGAGCTTCGAATCTGGCGCAGGAGGCAAACTTTCCCGGCCCAATTTCCCCATGCAAATCTCTCGGCAGCGGCCGAGCCATCTCCGCCCTCCGCCGGGCATTTCTCTGAAGCTTGCCAGCGAGGAATAATCAGATTATGTAGCTGGGTTTTAAAAGATCACGGGTTGTCTCATTTTCCAGGGAAGTGTGAACAAAATTTTTTTTTCCTCCCAGGGCTCTGTTAAGAGCTTCCAGAACTTAATTCAGTGTTAAATGGGTGTAATTTGGGAAACTCATGCATTATTTCTTAATTTCTCGAGGCGAGCGTGCACGCATCTGCAGAGGGCCGTGTGCGTTGTGGACAGATGGGCGGTAATCGGAGTGTGCACCCTCGTCGGGGGAGGGAAGGGGCAGGCTGTTGGGAACACGGAAAGTAAACACTCCATTCATGGCTGACGTCCTGAAATCGGGGATGGGAGGCATTTGCATCTCATCTGGCTTCTGCTTTTTGGCTTTGATGGCCAATGGCCTGGAAGGGGTGGGGGTGGGGGTGAGGGTGAGGGTGTCTGAAGCCTTTTTCAGAAGGGACTGACATTTTACCATCCAAGCCCCCTCCCGATCTCCCATCGCAGGCAGCCTCGGGGACCTCTGAAAAACACCTTCCCAGTCTGCATCGTATCACCGAACATCCTTGGTCGTCAAGGATGCCCATTCACTATGACCTTGAGCACGTCCGGGGCGGCTCTGGACTCAGTGTCCGCATCTGTATCTGGGTACGTGGACAAGTTTCCAGGTCCCTCTCAGGACCCACAGCAACAACTCCTGGGTCTTCCCCTCTAACTTAGCATGGCACACAGGCCCCAGATGTGCTGGGGTCCCCTTCTTTGTCTGATCCCCCAACTTTAGGCTATGGAGAGAGGGGGCTCCCACACTCAAGACCCTACCAGTACCACTCCCCCTGCAACCTTCGTGTCCTGAATCACTGAATGGGAAAACAGGCTCAGAGGGCAAGTGACTAGCCACTGAGTGGCCAAGTCAGGATGCCCAGAGAAGGCTCTCCAGAAAATTTCCCACCTGGTCACAGCCAAGGGGAAAAGGAGGGAGGGGCGTCACAAGTGGGCTTAGCTGACATGTGGGGGGCTACTGTAATAGGGTCAGGGGTGCCAAGAGAGCCACTGCCCCAGCCAGAGAATTATCTGTGTATATACTCAGTCATCCAACAACCGGAGCACTGATGGTCTCTAGGTGGGGCTCCACGGGGCCACGTCTGAGCGGGGACTCCATGGGGCCACGTCTGAGCGGGCTTTGGGATCTTCTCTATTTCTCCAGGGTGGTCACAGACAGAGAAGGGGTCAAGGAATGTGCGAGCCAGAGGAAGGAAAAAAAGAGAGGGATGAAGAGAGGAGGGGATGGAACTTCCTTCCAGCCAGACTTTGTGCAGATTGAGGCCAAAACCAACAGAGTGGGTGGCGCTTGCTGTCCCCAGGGGGCCGTGGCCCAGGCCTCTAGTCACCCTCCTCACTTTTGCTGCCTCCAGATGTTCAGGACTCCACCTTACTGAAGCATGTTTAAGTCACAAGGCCCTCCTGTTCTTAGAGGTTGACTATTATTTCAGTAACTTCTAGAAAGAGCAGGCGGGCTGGGAAAAGCTACTTTTTGAGGGAGCTGGGGATAGGGCTCTCAGTTCATCCAAGGATCAATGTGACTCTGTTTCGTGACTCAGCTGGGGAGAAGCAAACCAACAGAGGCTGAGTTAATAGAGGTAGAGTGTCGCCAAGAAGGGAGGTGATATCTATCACCCTGAGCATAAGATGGGCCGCTCTCTGGCTTGGTGCAGAGCAAAGGAAACAGAATGACATCTTGGAATGTCTGACCGGCAGCAGCTCACAGCACTGCTGGGGGGCCACAGGGCTGCCGTGGGGCAAGGGCCGGGCTCCAGGTGGAGTCCTGCGGTGGTTAGGAGCAGGATTCCGTCTGGGTTACGTGAAGCCCCTCTGAGCCTCTTTTGTCTGCACGACAACATCCCTAATGACGGCTTCACGCAGTTGGGTGCGGATTAAAGGGGGTGTCGGGGCTTGGGGCTTGCTCAGCACGGCGGGGGCACGTAGTAGGCCTTCTGGCCTCCGTCATCAGATGCTAGCCGAGAGCCGGGGAGGTGCCATCCTGCGCGTGTGTCAGCAAAGTCGTCTGTCACATGCAGACAGTTGAAGCAGCCAGAACGGGTGTCCGCTTGCTCCCTCCCTCTCTTAGAAGCCAAGGGCCTGGCCATGAGGCTCTCCTGCAGTGTGGCCGGAAGCGGGTTTGGCTGATTGTCCTAGAGAGTTGGAAACCAGACCCATCTTCTTGTCTTCCAAACTACCCCTCCCTCTGCCCACCCCAACCATGGGCTCCCATCCGTGGGCTATGTAAGTGTCCAAGCTCCAAACCTACCCATCCCCCCCTCCTCACCACCCCACCCCTGCTTCTGAACCCTCCCCCAGGCCGGGGGCGGGGGGTGTCCAGCTCCCTGGCGCCAGGGCTGCCTGGCGGCACCATCTGCTGCCCGTCTCCCTAGTCCAGCAGCCCCCCCCACCCCGGCCAATCTGCATCATCACCCACAGAGGGTCTGCCCAGAACACCTTCTGCTCCTCCCTTCTGGCTGCTTCAGGCCTGCCTTCTGGACCAGGCCCCCCGGGCACCCCTCCTCGGGCTCTCTGGGGCAGAGGCTCCCCACCTGCGCCCCCACCGCCTCGGCTTCCCCCAGGCAGGGCTCCAACCCCACGGGCTCGCAGGGGCTGTTTCCTTCAGAGCTGCCAAGGGCAGAGCTGAGGCCCTTCAGCTGCAGCGTTGGGGGCTTGCCGGGCCGGGCGCGTGAAGGAATGAATGGATGGATGGGTAACAGGACCAGGGAGTGGCTCTCAGCGGCTCCCTGGAGCAGGCCTCCCTCCCCCCTTGCTCTCACCCAGGAAAGTCTGAGCAGCGCTGGCCCTGCCCCGCCCCTCCCATCCAGCCGGATAGGCTTCGGGCTGGGTGGCCTGGGAGTCGGGGTGGGACACATGCTCACGCTCGCACAAACACATTTACACACACACACGTTTACATGCACACCGTGGTTGCCACAAACTCTCACACCACACGCACTCACATGTTCACATACTCACACACATATACACGCAGCTCCAAGCCGAACTGCTTCTCCTCACCTCCCCGCCAGTCCGCTACACCCCAGACGCCTGACACAGAGCCAGGAACTCCGTGTGACGGTGACATTAAAGAACCCGGCAGAACCCCCTACCTGGGGCTTTCACCTTGAGCCCAGAGGTGCAGGGGCTCCCTGGCTCCAGGGAACTTTCTGGCCACCTCTCGCTCCACACTCAAGCCCCGGTCAGGACAGGCATGGCCAAAGACCTCTCTGGAGAGCTGGACGGCTCTCCGGGAGGTGTCCAGCCGAGCAGCCACAGATTCAGGGGTTGGAGGGAGCCCCCAGTTCTGGACAACCCTGACCAGCGTGGGGATTGTCCCGAGCTGCCACCAGGGTCCGGTGGTTCGTTCTGATTCTGCTTTGAAAGCCATTTCCAACCATACCCTGAAGACTGCCTGTCGGGAAAGGTCCCGCTGGGCCACCTGCCTCCTGGTCACATTCAGACCATCTGACAGGTGAAGAAACACGGGATGATGGAAGGACCCCCCCCCCTTCATCGAGCTCTGAATGCGTCTGACTTGCTGGCTCAACAGTATTTCAATCACAGCCCAGCGGGAGTTCACAGGCCGCTGGGGCCTGAAGATGTCTTAGACCCACAGGAGTCAAGGCCCTCATTCTATAGACTAGGGAACTGAGGCCGGGAAAAGTGCAGGAAGCTGCCTGGGGTCACAGAGCCAACAGGACAGCATCAGAAGTGACAGGGCCTTCTCAGGGCAACCTCCACCAACCTTCCCGTGCCACTTTACAGATGGGGAAACAGAGGCTCTGAGGGGTCAAGCACCTTGCTCAAGGTCACCCAGCCAGGAAAGAGAGGGCTAGAGGCCACCCACCGTGATTCCTGGTGCAAGGCACTTTCTGCTCCTCCTATCCAGGTCTGGGGTTCCTTGGGCAGGAGCAGTCACTAAGCCAAGGGATCAGAGAGGCCGAGAGGCAGGGTAGACACAAAGAGGCATACAGACACACTCCCACGGCAGATTATGTAACTCCCCTTCCCTGGCCCCATCGCCCCAGGGGTGCGGCCCGCCACCCGCAGCACACACCGACCCACCGGGCCTGGCCCACGGCCCCGACCGACACTGGCTCTCTCCAAAGAGAGGACAGTTGGAGGCGCCAGGACGCGTTGGCATTTCTTACTCCTTTCTTTTTTCCTCTGGCTAACAAATACTAATACTAATAATGATAATAATAATTAGAATAAATATAACCTGAAGACGCTTGGGGTCTTGTTGCCATGGCAACCGCTCGCGCTAATGAGCTTCGGAGGCCGCCGCCGGCCACCCGGCCCCAGGCGCGGGATCAATATTGATTCGGCCCCGGGAAGCGGCGGCGGCTCCACTGGGGCCACGCGGCGGGCTGGGAGCCAGGGGCGCTCTCTTGGAGGGGGTCTTCCTGGTCGCCCGCGCCGCCCAGCTGGGGCCCCCGGAACCGGCTGGGTCCTCAGCGTGCCTCCGGAACTCTGTCCGGCGCGCACGGGGCTCCCCGCTCGCTGCGCTCCGGGACTCGGTCCTCGGACGCCGGTCCCCACCTCGGACGCGCATTCCGGTCCCAACTGCCGCGTACCCGCACGACGCTCTCCGGACTGCTCCTCGGACCCGGGCCCCCTCCTCTCCCAGGTTCAGCGACCCCGACCTTGATTAGCCCCGGCGCGGACCCCCAGGCCAGAGCACCGGCTACCCCACACGGCTCCCGCCCCCAGACTCTTCGCCCGGCGTCCCCGGCCCCTTTCCAAGGCACACCGGACCCTCCAAAGCACCCAACGCGGCTCTCCCAGTGCGCCCACCCCTACCCGCCCCGGGCGCCCGCACCCCTTTCCCCCGGAGCCCGGGCGCCGAAGACCCCGCCCCCCACTCGCCGGGACCCTCCCCCGCCAGGAGCCCCGCCCCCGGCCCCCTCTCCCCCGGGCGCTCGGACCCCGGCCGGGCGCGCCCCTCCCCCGCGCGGCCCCAGCCCGGCCCGCCCGGGGCGCCGCTCACCTCGTGCCCGCCGCCCGCTCGCTCCTCGCTCCGCCGCCGGGAGCCGGCGACGCAGGGCTGAGGCCGCCACTGCTGGGGCGCGGGGCCGCCCGCCCTTGCCCGCGGTGCCGCCGCCGCCTGAAGCAGTTGTCTGGCCCCCGGGGTGCGGGGACTCGGGCCGGGTCCCGGGGGCTTT
>NW_024424564.1:52018247-52018963 GCF_017311325.1 Ursus maritimus
GTCCGCCTCTCCCGCCCGCCCTCCGCCTCCCTCGCGCTCTCCCTCTTTCTCGCGCTCGCCCGGTCTCTCTCCCTCTCTTTCTTTCTCTCTCCCTCCCTCTCTCCCCACCCTCCCTCCTTCCCTTCCTCCCTCTCGCGCGCTCTCCCTCTTCCTCTCGCTCTCCTCCTCCTCTTGCTTTTTCTTTCGCAGTCTTTCTTTTTCCTTCCTTTTGTGGCTCGTTCTTTCTTCTCACTGTCGTCTTTTCTCCCCTCCCTCTTTCTCTCCTTCGTCCGTCCTTCCTTTCGACTTTTCCCTCCCCTTCTCTCCTCCCAGCTCACCTGCCTCCTTCCAGGTGCTCCGGCGCCCCTGCCTACGGGAACGCAGACCCCCTTCTGCCAGGTGGACCCTGTCCTGGCAGACGTCCCACTTCCTGCTGCAGGAGGCTCGCCGGAGCAGGTTGCCTCCCCAGGCCGGTCCTGTGGAGGGAGGCATTCCTCCTGGCCAGCCCGGGCACCGGGTAGGCAGTGGCAGGGTCAGGCTGAGGGCGCTCAGTGGCGATGTCAGGCTTGGGTGGAAGGGTCCATCACATCAGAAAGGATGTTCTGTTCAGTTTCCCACGGGCAGAGCCCAACCTCCCTGACCACTGTGACCACTGCTTGGGCTCCCCTCTCCGGTTCCAGACCTTCTCTCTGCCTGCCCTCCCCAGCAACCCCTACTTCTTATTACCCCCCCCCCCC
>NW_024424564.1:52019116-52043116 GCF_017311325.1 Ursus maritimus
GGTAGGGACGACGGGGGGGGGGGGTAGGGGGGGAATTGCAGGGACCCCGCAGAGGGAGTGGTGACTAGGACAGCTCTCTTGGTCATTCGGGGGAGGGGGAGTGCGTTTGAGTGCCCTGGAGGGCAGGTCAGTCTTCCCAGTGCAAAAAATTCCTTGGGTCTCTCCCATCCTTGGATCTGGCTTCAGGGTTACAGACATGGATTGAACCTCACCAGAAACTGGGCTGTGCCCTTTACACACGGTATTTTACTTATTCCTCACCAGGGCACTGGGTGGTGTCCTCCCCTTTTCACAGAGGAGGCAGGCAACTGGGACTCAGAGAGGTTAGGACACCTGCCCTGAGCCACACAGCCCAGATACACCCCCCCGCCCGACTTCCAATCACAGGCTCTCCACCTGGTGCAGTGCTCTTCCCTAAAGAGATCACAGCATCCCCTCCCTCAGGGGATCTTGTGAGGATTAAATGAGGCAGCCTGGCACCCGCAAACCCTCTCAAGAGGGGGTCTGTGATCACCCCATGTTATGGTGGAAACCAAGGACAAGAAAGGTGAAGAAACAGGCCAAAGCGCTCATGGGGGTGGTATTCAGGTTAAGAGGTGTCTGTCCTCTGTAGCCAGAGGCTGTGTCCTGGGGGTCACTGAGGCTGCGTAGAGTGGGGTGTGTGTGTGTGTGTGTGTGTACATGTATGTGTGCACGTGTGTGTACCTGGGTATGGCACGTTCAGGGTATATAGGAAAGCCTTGTTATTCAGGACAGTCCCTCCTCCCCCTTCGCGTCACTGAGCAGGGCTCTGGGCCTGTCCTTTGTCTGGTGCGAGCCACCCAGAGATGAGATGAGCTCACTGACCGGTGGAGGCTCACAGCCCAGTCGGGGGATGACTCGGGATGTTAGACCTCCATCCACCCCGATTTTCTGTCCGCTCAAACACAATCACCCTGTCCTGGCACTGGGGGCCCGGCCCGCCTTCCCAGCCTGCTCCGAGGCCAGGTGCCCCGAGCTCCAGCCACATAGAGGCCGCTAAGAGCTGGGATTTCCCGAGTCAGCCCCAAAGCTCCACTACCCACCTGCTGTGTGCCCGCGGGGCTGCCCTCACTGGGCTCCAGCCCTGCACCTTCTCCTCCCCCACAGCTGGACAAAGCGAGGTCGTCTCCCTGAGCCTCAGTTTCCTCATCTGCAAAATGGGGATGATTTTATCCACCTCTAAGGGTCAACATAAGGGTTAAAGGAGAGACTCTCACAAAAGAAACGAGCGCCTGGCCCTTAGCTGGTACTGGATCAGCAACAATATCCTTCTGTTCCTGCAGGGGGTCCCGAGTGGGCAGGGAACAGCATGGGCTGGGGGACCGGTCAGACTGGGGCTTGACTCTCATGTGGCTGTTTACGTGCTGCTGTGTGACAGAGGGCAAGTTCATTCACGTCTCCCAACTCCTGTGCACTGGTTTCCGATGGCTGCCGTGACCAATGACCCCAAACTTGGTGACCTGAAACAACACATACTTATTCCCTTACAGTTCTCGAGGCCAGAAAGCCAAAAATCAATGTCACTGGGTCCAAGTCAGGTGTCCGTGGGGCTGCCTCCCTCTGAGACTCGAAGGGAGGACCCCTCGAGCTCCTGGTGGCTGCCAGAATCCTTGGCTTATGGTCGTGTCACTCCAGCCTCCAAGGCCACCATCTGCCCGCCTCTCGGTGTGGCCGGCTCCTCCCTGTGCATCTGACCCCCCTCTGCTCCCTCTCAGAAGGTCCTATGATGGCATTTGGGGTCCTCTGATAATCCAGGATCATCCCCTATCTCAAAACCCTTTCTAAATCACGTCTGCAAAGCTCCTTTTTTCCCCTTCTTGCTGTATAAGGTAACACCCCCAAGTTTAGGGGCTGGGGCACAAGAAGTTGTCTTTAGGAGTGGGGAGCATTTTCACCAGGCTTCGGAGCTCGGGCCACGCATCTGCAGGAGCAGGAGGAGTGGGCTGGGGGGCCGCTGGGGGCTGGGGGAGCCAAGCAAGGACACTGACCGCAAATATTTGTGTGCTCTCTGGGGGGCCGGGCTGGGGGAGGGAGGGATGAGGGGGGATGTGCAGGAAATTACACAGCCTCCCCCTTTCTGAGCCTACTGTGTGTCGAGCTCCACAGGCGCGGTCGCCTTTAATACCATCCCTATTTACTATTTCTCTGCCTTCGGGAGGCCTGCTCCCCCGCAAAGGCTGCTGCTCACCAGGGCGGGCGGGAGGGAGGCCTGGCGATGACTCACGCTCTCTCTCCGTGGAGAGCAGCCTTTTCAAAGGGCTGGCTGGGGAGGGAGCTAAATTTAAAGCCAGGCCTCCCGAGAAGATCACCTGCCACGTCAAAATCACTGCCATTTAATTAGAAGTTGGAGCCACGAGGCGTTCAGCGGAGGTCCGTACAGTGAGGCCCCTTTGGGAGGGAGCAAGGCGCTCGGAGGCTGAGCCCCTGGGGTGCACAGGGAGAGGGGCGCCAGGGTGAGCGCCACCAGCTGGCCCCCAGCCTCTGCACCCTCTCCCCTTATTCCCCCCTCCCTCGGGGAGCAGCCTCTGCCCTCCCGAGGGCCCCTCAAGTCCCACCTTTCTCTTCAAGATCTTAGGGTTCTGACCCCAAGCCCCTGTTTCTCGAATTCAGAATAGGAAACCGGGGCTCAGAAACATTTGAAACCTCACCCCCAAAGTCACCCATGGTGGATGTGGCCATGCCCCGATTTAAACTGCTGGCCTGGCCTGGGGCTTAGGTTCTGGACCATCTGGCCACTTGGTCCCTCCTATGGAGCGGATGGGGGTGGTGGGCAGGCCGCTCACTTCCTGCAGGGGCTGAAGGACATGCTGCCTCGATCCCTGGACAAAGCACTGGGGGGAGCATCAAGTCCACCCCACCTTGTTTTCAGAGGACGCAAGCCCCTGGTAGCGGGGAGGAGCTGGCCAGCAGCCAGGCCTCTGCCTCCCAGCCCTGACCCCTTGGAGGCGGGAGGCCGGTCTGGTCACGGCCATCCTGGGACCTTGCTGCTTATGCTCTCCCAGCTGGCCAGGGGAGTCTCATGTGCAGAAAAGCGGCAGCCTCCCTGTGGTTCCAGGGCCGGGTCAGTGGGGCAGCCCAGTGATCGGGGACACGGGCTCTAGAGCCAGAACACCGAGCTGGCACAGCCCGGGCCCGGCTCTCCACCTGTGGGCTCATCCCGAAGATGTGAGTCTTGATGGTTCAGAGCCAGGCACATAGTAGGTGCTCAGTGTGTGAAGCCACCGCTGAGGCCAACTGTCGCTCTGGAGGGACCTCTGGGAGGCCGGATGCAGTGAGCGGGTCGTCGGGTCCAGGAAGCCTGCTCTGCGGGTCAGGGGTGCTACGGTGACACGGACGAGTGCTGTGTGTGGCTGGCCGTGAGCAACGGCCATAAACCCATCGGGGGGCCTCCGCACAGCCTCCCTCTGGCCACAAGGTGTGAGCCGGTTTCTATTAGGTTTCTATTCCGGCCCTGGTGGAGAGCCTGACAGGACCTCTCAGAGCCGAGAAGAGACGGGGCTTCTGTCTGCATCCAAAGTGCACGGCAGCCCCTGTTCTAAACCCGTCCCACCACCTCCCTCCCTGGTGTTACTCTGAGATTCCATTCTGTGGCAAAAGGGGTTTTACAGATATAATGAAGATTACTAATCAGTTGACCTTCAGATAAGGAGATTATCCCGCGCCTAAGCTGATCACACCAGCCCTGAGGGATCCCCCCCTGCTCATGTTAGAAGATGAAATCAAAGAGAAGTCAGCGTGAAGAGGGACCACAGGACCGAGGCGCCTGCTGAGTGGGGAGGTCTCAGGGCAAGGAGGTGAGAGCAGCCCACAGCCCACAGCCAGCAAGAAACGGGACCTCAGTCCTGCGGCCACCAGGAACCGCATTCTGCCAGCATCCTGAAGGAGCCCCGAAAAAGTCTCCCAGAGTTTCGGCACAAGGCCCTTTTGGCTGATGCCTTGAATTTTACCTTGAGAGACCTCAAGCAGGGGACTCGCTGAGCCCACCCAGGCTTCTGACCTACCAAGCTGTGGGATAACAAATGGGCGCTGTTTGAAGCTTCTGCGTGTATTAAGTGCTAACAGGAAAACCAATATATATGTATATCTAAAGAAAGAAAAACCAACATACTCAGCAACCACTCATGCCAGCTACTTACTTAATTTTTATGGGGCGAAGATCCTTACAGCCCATCCCTCCCGCTGCAGACCCTGGGCGTGGTCTTTGTACAACATGACCCTGACTTAGCCACCCCTCTGCTTGTGGCCCTTCTGTGGTTATGCCTTTGGGATGAAGTTTGAGTCCCTAGTTTGGCATTCAAGGCCCTCCATGCTCTGATCCCGGTCTTCCCGCGTCCCTGCGAGTGGCCCTGCGGCACATGTGCTGTGGGCAGCGGTGTGTGTGCAGAGGGCTGCCTTGGTCCCTCGTCGGACGCGAGTGGTGGATCGTGATGGCTCCCTGTTCTCAGGTGCAGTACCTAGAGGTTCCTAAGTGCTTCCATTTCGTTCAGGACACCCCCGATAGCCGGTTACGTGGATATCGGGGAGACGGAGGCCAATAATGTTAGACACAGTTGCACATTCCACATCTGAGAAAATTCAACACAGGGATGAAAAGACACAGTCTCCATCCATCTGGAGAAAGCTGGCAGCGAAGTCCCTGCTACAGGCTTGGGGCAGCTGATTCTAGCAATGGGCCTTGCTCCCGGGGAAACAGCAAGACTCAAGAAGGTGGCTCTTGCAGACCTGCCTGCCCTAGACCGTAAGGCTTGGAGCCTGCCAATGCCCAGCATGCCCAGCATGCCCAGCAGTCAGGAGCCCAGGAGCTGCTGGTGGGGGGGCGGGGGCAGGAGGCAGGAGCGTGTCTGCCACAAGGGGGCAGCAGGAGCTGGGAAGGGCTGGTGGGAGACACCCAACTGCGCTTTCCAAACTGCAAAGCAGGAGTCCCCAGGGACTCAGTTTACTCATCTGTCCACGTCACTGATAACCTGCCTTCAGGTCGCACCAGGCTGTGCTCCGGGCATGGTGTATATTAAGTCACGACAAGCCTATGGCTTCAGAGCCGGGGTCCTCTGTCATTATGACGGTCTCGCAGGTGGGGAATTTAGGATGGGCGGGACACGCTGGGACGCAGAGCTCTGGCCGTGCAGCCGCGTGCCCTGGGCCTGAATCCTGGCTCCCCCAGTGCCAGCTGGTGGCCTTGGGCAAGCTGGTTCGTTTACCTCCTGCAGGGGGATGGCGACGGCAGGGAGCTCAGCCCAGGCCTGGCTCCCAGGACACATGGCACAGGCCCCCCCCCCCCGGGGAAGGCAGAGAGGCTGCATTGGGGGCAGCGAGGGACCTCCAGCCGGGCCTCGGATCCCCAGCGGGTCTGCCCCTGCACGCATCTGGCTGATGGGATCCCCGTTCCTGCGTCCGTCCAGCTTCTGGCTCGGCTGCCGCTGGTGGCACTCGGGCTCCAGCATCGCACCAGCACCTCCAGCCCAGAGCGCAGATGACGAGGATTAATATGATGCAGATTGGTAGGTTGAGCCAAGCACCCTGAGCCGAGGCCTAATTTCCACGCCGCCCAGCCCTCCCCGCGGGCAGGCCCTGCGGTAATCACAACAACAGTGATAATCCGGGTAATTGGCATGTGCAGAGCCGCCTCAGCCCCATGCCCTCCGCGTGCATTTGCACCTAGAGAAATCGCGGGGCATGGGGGACGGGGGCCATCCCCCACCAGAGCTGCAGGAGGGGGCCCAGCGAGGTCGTGGGGGGGGGGCCAGGGCGCACCGCTTGGGAGGGGCAGGCCGGGACAGAACTGCGAGGGCCTCACTGCCCCGTGGCCCTCCATAAACAGGCCACTACTAGTTTAACACCATTTCAGTCTAGGATAGGAAGGATCAGAGAGGTTCAGTACCTTGAACCTCCGGGGGGCTGCTCAGGAGCCTGGGGAGGGGGGCCAGGGGCAGGAGAATAAGAGGGGTGTGCCTGTGGCCACAGGCTCTGCTGCCCCACAGGCCCTGTCCAGGCTCTTCCGGCTGAGCCGACCCAGCCCAGCCCTGGTTCCTTTGGAAGAGGGGAAAGAGAAGGAAAAGTCCAGCTTCTGGAGCCTGATTCGTACACCCCATGCCAGGCCTGGGGCTTTGCAAACACTTCCTCATGAGCTCCACTGGCCCCCCGTAAACAGGGCACTACTATTTTAACACCGTTTCAGTCTAGGATAGGGAGGATCAGAGAGGTTCAGTACCTTGCCTAGGGTCACACAGCAGGTACGTAGAGGTCTGTCTACCCTGTGTTAGATTCCCAAGTTCAGAACCATTTACCCCAACATCACTTTCTTAGAGAAAATGTGGTCTCCCTTTTCGTGTCTTGGGGGACAGGCCTTTGTGTCGACCCCGCTGGCTGGGACTAGACCATGGGAGGGACCAGGCCCCCTGCAGTTGGTTCTGTTCATGTCTTGCTCTAAGGTTTCCCCAGAGCCGGACCCCAGGACGAAGAGAGGATGGGCTGCCTTCTGCTTTCAGAGCACGATGGGGGGGTTGTCCCAGGCAGTGACACAGCTGCGAAGATGCGTCCCAGAACCATGGCCCACGAGCGCCACCTTCCACGATCAGCAGCAGGAGCCCCGGGTGCCGATGAGGACACCGAGGCTCAGAAAGGTCCAGTGACCTGCCCAAGGTCACACAGCATGTTAATCCTTCTTGCCACCTTCACGTGTTTTCATGTGAAAATTACAAAACCAGCCCCAGCTTTGGAGTCAAGCTCCTGGCTCTGCCTCCTATCAGACAGCCCTCGGGTGAGTCGCTCCCCACTCTGAGTCTCTATTTCCCTGTCTTCGAAATGGGGACAACAGCTCCTATCTTTCAGGGACCCTGTGAGAAACGACCAGCTGAGGCCACATCGGCGAGCGCCTCTGCACAAAGCCTGGCACACAGAGGAGGCTCTGCGTGGGCAGTCCTGCCCTCTCCCCCTGCCAGGAGCCAGCGCCTGGAGTTTGGCCTTCACTGACGGTCGTAACAGCTGCTAGACGAAGCGCCTACGGTGTATGAGGCTTGCCTCGTGCACTTTGCATCATCGTCTGTCCTCCACCTACGGAGAGGGGACACCGGAGCCAGCTTGGGGGCATGCAGGCTGGGAGGGGAGGAGGGGGAGGCAGAGTCATCAAACACAGGGGGGCTCTGGGGTACCTCCCCACAGGCGGAGTCCACGGGGCCGATGATCCATGACCACCGTTGGCCAAGGCTGTGCCCCGAGAGCATGGGTGTGGCAGTCCGAGAGGGACGGGATTGATGCCATGGACAGAGAGGCCGATCTTTGTGGGAGCTCTGTCCTTGCCAGGCTCACGCCCTCCCCAGTCCGTCCCCAGCCGTGTTGGCTTCATCAGGCAGAGCCCTCCTGAGAGTCCTCTGGCTTCAGCCTCTCGGCCATTCCTCCTAGGACCCACTGATGCCGCCCAGTTCAAGGCTCACCCCCTCTTGCCTGGACTCATGCAGTAGCCAGCAGCCTCCCTGACTCCATTCTCTGGCTCCCTGGGAGCCAAAGGGATCTGTGCGAAACCACATCTGACAGCGTCACTGTCCTGCTCGGGACCCTTCTATGCCTCCCTGCTGCCTTCAGGACACGCCACCAAGCCCCATCTCCTGCCACAGAGTCACCCGAGGTTCGCTCAGTCTCTCATCTTTCCTGAGCTTACTTCACGCCACCTGCCTCCAGCTCTTTGTTTTCTCTTCCCGGACCGTGTCTCTTGTTCCTCGTCATCCTTGATGACCCGGTCACTTGTTTCCTTCTTCTGGAAGCCTTCCCTGAGCCCAAGCTGGGGCCCTGCTTCCTCTGGGCTTCCCGCCCATCACAGCCCCAGTCACACTGAGTGACCCTGCCCGTCTGTGCTTCTGTCACCACCAGGAGCTTCTGGAGGGCTGGCCCGGGTCTGACCTGACTCGATGTCCCCGTGGTCACCCAAGACAGGGCCCAACCCCGAGCAAGAAGTTGTGTCCGTGGTTCTAGCTGGCCTGAGAGGCAGCTCGGGGCTGACGGCCCTCCCAGCAACCCTGGGACACCCAGCACACAGCAACTTGGCCCCAATATTTTATTAATAAGCACATTTGGCACTTGCCTTGCACCTTCCATCCGCAGCTCTCCGAGGCGTCCCCAACCTTAATTAATTCTCCCCGCACCCCAAACAGGCTGCTCATCCCACCGCAGATAATGATGTGCGAAGTCCTTCCCACAAAGGTGCTGTGATTAATCCCACCGTGTAATTAGGTTCCTCTCTTCTCTGCCTCCCTCCTCCAGTGCTACTCCTCCCTCTCCCGGCTGTCAGGGAGACTTGAGGCCATCTCCCGCCTGACTTCAGACCCTACCCACTCTTGCTGGACTGGGCCCCAGCCCCCCTTAGCGGTCCTGGCCCATCTCGGGCCCCCTCCTCGGAGCAGCCCAGGGGCTCTCGCCAAAGCACAACCCTGATCCGGCCTTCTGCCTGCCCCCAAGCCCTCCCCCGGCCCCCCAACGCCCGTGGACACACAGCCTTCGCGGTGTGCCCAGCGTCTCATCACCAGCCAATGTGGACACGCCAAAGGTTTTCTCCACAACAGGCTCCCGGCTCACTGCTTACGTGCCGCCTTTTCTAGAATGCCAGCCCCCACCATCCATCTCAGGGCACAGTGAGACGGCCTCTCCCTCTGGAGCTCCCATCCCAGCCTGCCAGCTTCAGGATGGTTTCCAGCCTGGGGTCTGGAGTTACTGCCCGGGGACCCTTGGCTTCCCCACGGCTGGCAGCCTGGTGTGTCGCATGAGCAGAAGCGAGAGTTCTGATCTGTCTGCTGGTCGCAAGGACTGAGGTGCGGCAGTCCTTCCTGCCACAGCTGACGTGAATGGCACTTTGTAGACGGTTGGCTGTGACCACCCTTTCCTGAAACGACTGCCTTTCCCCACCAGACAGCATGGTTCTCAAACATGAGATCGGGGCTCCTTCACGGATCAATCAGTCAACGCATTCCATGAGTATCGATGGAGCCTTTTCTAGGTGCCGGGTGCTGTCCTGGGTGCCCCTGGGTTCACATGTCTGTGAACACAGTCACCCCGTGGCTCAGGCCCAGGTAAATCGCTCGGCAGAATGGCCTATCTGCCTCCGGGCTGGGTTTCCACCTGGCTGCCCGCCCAGGCGCAGTCTCTGAACCAGAAACGGCCCTTGCCTTCCGGAGCAGGGCAGCCCGGGGACCAGGCACTCTGTCGACCTGTCCAAATCTGAGTCACTTCTCTCTTGGGACAGCAGGGTGACCTTGCCTGTGGGCCCTGGGAGCTAAGAATAGCCTGGGCAGCCACCCCTCCCAGCCCCGTGTGCAGCAGGAGCGAAAGGACCCGGCCGCCCGCGGAGGGGACAGCTGCTCCTGGCATCTCTGCGTGCAGGGCTGAGCCTTGCCAGCTGTTTGCAAGAGGAGAGGAGCCAGAGGAAGGGGGGAAGTTTCCATCTCTGAAAGTGCCGAGTCCACGCTTGGCTGCTGTGCTGAGGTCCCGCCGGAGGATGGGAAGGTGTTTGAACCCTTGCTCTGCCACTTCCTGGTGGGTGACCTTCAGCAAGCCGCTTGTTCCCCCAGGCTGGGCTTCCCAGGTGAGGAAAAGGCCACACCCTTGCTTTAGCAGGTGGAGCTGGTCCACAACCCCAGCCCTGATCCTGCCCCGTGCCAGGGAGGGTGGAAACCTTCCTCCCAGGCCCCGCCTCCACCCCTTGGCCTCGCCAAGTGCACACTGTTGCTGTGGCTGCCTGGTTCTGGACGGGCGCCTAACAGCCCAGAGCACTGCTCTGGAACCTGACAGCCTAGGGCCAAACCCCAGATCAGCCACTCACAGGCTTTGCGATCTCAGGCCAGTGGCTTTACCTCTACCAGCCTGTTTCCTCCTTTATAAAATGGGGATCCTGGCCCATTATGGAGGCATGGGGCTGTGGTATGAGATATGCGCAAAAAGTGGCACACAGTAGGTGCCTCTGAAGCACACAGTAGGTGCTTCGTGTTGGTATCATGCCTCCTCGTGGGATGGGCACAATGCATGACCTCCGCAGGGCCGAGCTGGTGAGCAGAGGAAATGGCCATGCTCTGTGTCTCCGAGGGGCACGGCCGGGACCCACGGGAGACCCTGTGGGCAGATTGGGAGGAATGGCCCCAACTAGCGGAGCTGAGACAGATGGTCCCCCTTGGGTAGAGAGCTCCCTGTGCCTAGGGGCTATCCAGTATAATCCGGTCCTCCACTTTCAGGGATATTCAATGCAGTGATTCACACATACGTGGGTCAGCGGCTGCCTTGGGGTTTCATGACGCTGGGATTTATCTGAATCCGGGGCCAGCAGAGGCGCACTGTGTAGATTGCAAGCTAAAAGCAGATGTGAGGAGGAGGCAAGACAGGATGATGGTGGCCCTGTGCCCTCCCAGTCCTGCCCCCCAGAGCTGGGTGGGAGGATGAACTTAAAGCCAGTGCTATAGGCTGGGTGAACATAGGCGGAGTGGACCTGATCCCCGAATGTGGCCGGAGGGCAGGGGGCTCGTCTTAGAGGCCGAGATGGGAGCAAACAAGCGCTTCCTGTCCCGCCCAGAGCTCCGGTCGTGGGTCGTGCAACTCGCTTGCCAAAGTTACTGTGCCCTCCGGCCACCCTGTCTCGCAGAGGAGGAGCCTGGGGCTCAGAGCGGGTGGGTGACTCCTACGGTTTCCCCAGCAGCATCCAGCCAGCAGTGAGCACACAGGTCTGCCCCCGAGTCCTTGCCCCGTGAACTAAAGGGTGGCCTTCCCCAGGCAGCCAACCAGTGCGCTTGAAAATCTGAGATCCAGCAGCCCCTGGGGGCATTTGACACAGCGATGGAACGAGGGCCAGTTTCTGCACTCAGGTCTCAGCTTAAACACCCGCTCCCAACCATGGGGATAAGGATTGGTTCATTCAGTGCGGCAGAGTGGTCAAGGCTCTGTTCCAGGAATTGCTCCCAGCCGCGCACCTGGAGAGCAGGTGGCAGGGGGAGAGGCAGGGAGGCCTTCTTCTAGGTTACATGTATAACCTTGTCCCTTGCTCTTCCTTCCTCTCCTGTCCATCTGTGGGCCACCACCCCCCAAATCTCTGGGCCAACTCTCTCTTCTGAGGGCCAAGCCCACACCACCAACTGCCGAGGCCCCTGGGTCTGTAGGCAGGTCCACGGTGGAACTCTGCATCCTGCCATCCCTAACCTGCCCCCCACCCCCGTCCTGCAGTTCCCTCCATGGCCCCATCCCACCCAGAGCCAAGGCCGGCTCATGGCCTCCCTTCTCTGCAATGCTCTTGCCCTAAGAGGTCTACACAACGAACCAGCTCACTCCGTGGAGACTTTTCTAAAATATCAGCTCCCTCGGTAAGGACTCTGCTGTCCTGCTGCTCCTCCCCCTGCCCCTCCCTCCCCAGTAGGACTCCCCCCTTCCCGGTTCTGTCTTGGCTCAAGCGTCTCCTGCCCATCCAGGCACTTTGCCCCTTTGTCCTGTTGTTACAAATGCTCCATTGATCTGGAAGTTCCCCAGCACAGCGAGGGGGTGGGGTCTTATGTATCTGCTTGCTCTCCGCTGTGCCTCTGGGGCCCCGCACACAGTAGGCCCTCAGCAAAGACTTGCTGAATGAGCCGGGACATTTTGCGGAAATGTTAGGCAGAACGTGGGCAGGGAGCGGGCCTGCTGTTCCCAGCTGTGCCAGAGTTCCTAATATTTTTGTTTCATTTATCAGAAATCAAGCCTGTGTCAAGCCGAGTAATACAGCTAAATTGGTTGATTAAAGCGTCAGGAAGAAAGTGGTGCTTGGTGGCAATTAAAGCAAAGCCATGGGAAGATTTGGAAATATTGTGATCCCTTCTGCGGTTTTTGCAAATGGGGTTTCTATTCATAGCGAGTCCGTTGTCTTTCTTTCATTCTTTTTGGGGGTTTTCTTCCCGGCTCCTCCCCAGGGTTTCATGATATTGTTATATAAAATGATTTCAATTATGACGGCCCCGCACTGTTTGCTCTTGCTGATGGGGAGCTGGCTCCTGCAGGCAGGGCAGGCCTGGGGGCCTGGGTGTGACTCAGGGTTGGGATTCAGGATTCGGTTGAGTCTCCCCCACTATCAGGTGGGGAGGTCAAGGGGAACGAGCCTGGGTCAGAGGTTACATCCTGGGCCAGGGGCACACAAGGGAACCCACCCCCCTCCCTGACAGCCTTTCCTGTGTCTTTCCCACCTGCTCCTTTCGTCCACTCCACCGTCCTCCTTACTGCTCCCAGGCCATGTCAGCACACACCTGCCTCAGGGCCTTTGTACTGGCTGGTCCTGCTTTCCAGCTAGTTCTGCTGTCCCCCAGTATCCTGCCCCTGCCCCGGCCTCCTCCTTCTCGCCTGCTGCGGCTGACACATGCGCCTCTCTCGAGCACGCTCCCCTCCTGACACTTCCTACCTGTCTTCTCGGCCCCCTGAGGTGTTTGCTGCCATCTGCTATAGGAGCATATATGTACTTGAGTATCTGCAAGGAGTGAACAGATTCAAGCGTTCTCGAGGGGGTGGGGGCCCAGATCTGAGGGCTGAGGGAGGCGCAAGGGCCCCGTCCTAGGTCTATGGCTTCAGGATGGGGGCGGGGGGCCGTGGAACCATTTGCCCTGATGGGGAACCCAGGCAGCACTTCCCTGACCAGCTGCCGGTTTCCCCAGGCACACTGGTGTCCCCAGTGTTCCCATCGTCCCCTCCTCCCACTGGCCTGTCCCCAGTGCCCACCTGGCACCCAGCCTGGCCTCACCGATTCCAGGGTTGGCCCAGTTTCCCGGAGCCCCGCCCGGAGTCACTGTTAGGAGTTGACTTTGACCTCCAGAATTCATAGGTTGGAGTTCTAACACCCAGTAGCTCGGAATGCGGTGCTTTACATGGAAATAGGATTGATGCAGATATAATGAATCACGTTAGGATGAGGTCATCCTGGAGTATGCCCTAATCCGCTACGACCCATGTCCTTACGAAAAGGGGAAATAGGCACGCAGGCACGTGTACAGGGAGAAGTCCACGTGAAGACAGAGGCAGGGATCCGGGGATGCGTCTACAAACCAGGGAACGCCACACGTTGCCAGCAAACCCCCAGAAAGGGAGAGCAGCCCGGGCGGATGCTCCCTCACAGCCTCAGAAGGAGTCAGCTTCCCAGCACCTTGATCTCAGACTTCCCAGCACCGTGAGAGCATAGATTCCTGTTGGCTTAAGCCCCCCTCCCCTTGCCCCGTCTGTGGTCCTCTCAGCAGCAGCCCCGGGACACTAACCACGATACCCAACGCCCCCCGCACGCCCCTTCCAGCCTCACCCGGCCCACAACCGGCTCCAGGGCCGCCCTCGCTCATCAAGGGACTCAGCTCTCTGAGTCTCCGTCTCCTCATTTGAGAAATTAGGATAATAATACCCACCTCCCACGGCTGTCACGAGCCTTCAGTAAAATACACTGGGAAATGCACCTGGTCCGTAGTAAGGCTCAGTAACTGGTGGTGGCAGTAATGCGGTGGTTATTTTTATTGTTGTCATATTAATAGTATTATTGTAATTAGCTGTCAGTTGCCAGGTCCCAGCTGGCCCTTGTGGGGATAAAAGCACCTCGCGGTTGGGTCTCCGTGCAGGCGAGGGGGCTGCCTGTCCAAGAGGGGACAGACTTCCATGCGTTCCTGCTTTCATTTATCCAAACGTATTGTTGCCACCTCTCTGCTCAACACATCTGCCCCCAAAGAGGGAGCCACGTTGAATGCAATGGGGCATGATTCGGGCTCCAGTGAGGGACCCTGAGCCAGCCCCGGCCCTTCCCTCTGAGCCAATCAAGGTAAAGAGGCAGGTTGCCTGCAAGGTCCTCGGGTGGGTCACATTCCAGGCAGTTCCAGGAGAGCCGCCTGCCTGGGGTAAGAGAAGGAAAACTCCTGACAAACACCTAAGACATTTCATAGACTCCCTGCCCTGCTCTTCCGGTGGAGGGGAAAACAAAATGCCAAGCCAAGGTTGTTGAAGACCCGCACCCCACCGGGGCTGAGCCTGGACTGTCCAATACCTTCCCGGTTCCTTTATTCAATTTCAGCTCTGCGGCTGGCCACCTGCCTGTCCTTTTGAGCACTGAAATAGAGAGATAAATAGGGAAGCGGAGCCGGGCAGATGTCACCATTTCTGAGAGTTGCCGCTCGCTCGCCACCTGGGATTTTGTTTTCCCCGTCGGCAGACTATCCCGGCCGCACGGCGTCTTTCTTTGCTGGCAGATTGAAGACATCTTATAAACAGGAGCCAGAGAAGGACAAAGAAACACATGTTTGCTGAGCACCTGTTCTGCTCGGAGACCTGCCTTCTGTGGGGGGGGTGTGGTTTCTTCTCTCTTCTCTACCCATTTTGTAGACGTGGACGAGGGTGGAGGGAGCGCCTGCCCAGGAGGGGAGCCGGGAGGTGAATTCGGGGCTCTGAACGTCCCGCTTGCCGTAGACCGAGACAGAGTAAGATTTCAGGGGTGAGCCACTTCGGGGGAGGATGGCTAGGCTGGCGGAGGCTAAGGGGGGGTTTGTTAAAGAGAAGAATTGCACCAGATTCTTCCTAAAAGCAGCAAGGAAGACTTTATTCAAGACGATTGCTCTGGGGTGAAGACTACTGCAACAAGCTCAAGAGGTCGAAGTCAATTCCAAGCACAGCAAGGACAGCAGGGGATTTAGAGCCGTGGAGCGGAGTGAGGGGTCGTGGGTGGAAAATTACTAAGAGGGGCTTGATTAGACATCGGGGGTTTGGGGATTCCTGCTAAACGGCCCGATAGAATTCTTCCTAAGGGCCAAGGGCTTAGATGCCAAGGATGGGGGATGAGGAACTGGGGGATCCTTGGTAAAGTGGCTTAGCGGGATTCTTTGCTGGAGCTGGGCTCAGGGCAAGGCCTGGTCAAGGAAGAGGGTGTTCACACGAGCCTCAGGAAAGTGTGGTCAAGGAGGGGGTCTGTCCCGTGGAGGGGGAGAGGAGGAGGTCGAAGGTCATCGTGTCCCTGGGGACTTGGCAGGGCTCAGAGGTGTCCCGGGACGTAGAGGCAGGGAGGCCGCAGGAATGTGATACCACACCGAGGCCACGCGGAGGACCCAGCAGATGTCAGGGCCCAGAATTTCAGAGGAGCCCAGTCTTCATTGTCAGAGCCAAGATTTCCAGCCACAGTTTGGGTGAGCAGAGCCAGAGCCGCAAAGCCTCATGGTAGGTGTCGACAGGTCACCCATCCATACCGCTCAGCTTCCAGAAAGCACAGGTTGTGATGTGGTGGCCAAGGGCCCAGCCCCAGGGGAATCAGCCAGGGCGATGATCTGGGAGAGGGTGGCCTCGGGCAGCTGGGTCGGGCCGAGGACAGGGCACTCGCGCTGCCTGGGGCACCACCTGCTCCCCAGTGGGCCATGGCACGGTTGAGGCAGCACGGCTGCAGAGCTGAATCCCAGCTCATCCACTTGCTGGCCTCGCCCAGCTCAGCTTCCTCATCCCCCAGACAGGTAACCAGAACACATACTCCTCTAGGAGGATGACGTGGCCTAAGCCTGGCCCATCATGTGAGTGATGATGGTGGTGATGATGATGATGATGAAGAAGGAGGAGGAGGAGGAGAAAAGAAAAAGACGAATTAGGTACCCCCACCCCAACCTATGGTCTGGCCACTGGGCTCTGCAAGGCTGGCTGAAGGGGGAAAACCCTCATCTACACTCCCAGGAGCTGCAAGGGAGTACATGCAAAGGCCCTGGGGCAGACTGGTGATGACACACTTGAAAGCTTTTCCTATTTTGAAAAGGCTTTTCTCATCTTCCCTCTCACTGATCCTCTCACACCTCTTAGAAGGACTCAAATCTATTCCCATTCTATGGATGCAGAAACTGAGGCAGGGAGGCTCAGAGAGGTGAAGGGGCCCGCATAGGTCTCAGGGGGGACGCAAGCCTGGGCCTGGGGAGCTTGCATCCAGCTACCCGGCCCCGAGTCCTCCCCAGGGCCTGCAGTAGGGTGGGCCAGGGAAGGCATTTCAGGGAGTAGGACCAGCTTAGGCCAAGGCTGGGAGGCAGAAGGGACCTGAACACTTGGGGCATAGCAGTGAATGTTAGGGGTGCACAGAGCAGAACTGGGAAAAGCATCCCTAAGGGTAGAGCTGGCACGACCCAGCCACACAAGCGCCAGAGCCCTAGGCGTGAACGGAAATTCTTGCCGTACTCCTCCGTGGCAGCCGCCCCCATCCGACCCTGACTCAGTTTTCCGGCTGTTAAGTGGGGCCTCTGACGCGGCACTGAGCTGCCCACCCGCCACATCAGATGTGATTTGGCCACGCGACTGCAACAAAGACACATTCCTTGCTCCTGCAGCTCCCTGCCCTGCGGGGCTGTGCGGCCACGCCGTCGACAGCCTCCGGGGGACCCCAGCGCGGAGGAATTCAGAGCTGGGCCCGCAGGTGTCCTCCATGGGCTCTCCTGGGCGATGAGGTGACGGGCTGAGCCCCTGGCACGGAGGGAGACCGGCAAGAACATATAGGGGCCAGATTTGCACCCCCCAGGAGTCCTCCCGACCTCTGTCATGACTCAGTTCTGGGATCCCTAGGGCTTGGGACACAGGAAAGACCAGCCCCACACGGGGCACAAACCCGAGGGGAGCAGCGGCCGGCTCTTGGCTGGGTGTGCTGGGTGTTCAGAGGTGTGGCGAGCTGCCTCCGTGCCTAATGAGTGTGTCTGCAGGGCCGCGACTGTGCTCTGTGTCACCCATGATTCGTCCGACGATTCCTGGACAGCAGTGGCAGGCCCGGCGGAAGCCAGACCCCATGGGTGCAAGATAAATCGCCTCGAGTCCTGTGTCCTGGAGCAGGTTCCCGGGCTGGCCAGCTGGGTGGCATCTGCAACCTGACGGAAAGCCATAGACCGTGTCGTGGCCCCTACAGACAGCTTCTGGGGAGTCCAGAACTTTCCCGGAACATTTTAGGAAGCTGTTGGAGCCGGGTGGAAAGCCAGCGGGCTCTGGAACGAGCCAGGTCGGGGTCCATGTGCTGCCTCAGCCTCTGGCCGGCCCTGTGACTGGGGAAAGTCATGGTCTCCTCCAGCCTTGGTGTCCCTGTGGGAGGCAGGGCGCTTGGTGGTGCTGAGAGGCGGTGGTCTCAGAGGGGCTCCCGGCATAGTGAGCCTGTGGCTCTGCGTGATTGGTGCTCCACAAATTCCAGAATTACTATGAGTCACCTGTGCTATGGGCTTCGCTGTGCACCCCACCATTCATATATCGAGGTCCTAACCCTCGTACCTCAGAATGTGATTGTATTTGGAGACAGGGTCTTTAAAGAGATCATTAAATTAAATGAGGGCTTTAAGGTGAGCCTTAATCCAATGTGTCTGATGTCCTTATAAAAAGAGTTGAGGACACAGACCCACACAGGGAGAGGACGGCGCGCCGTCTGCAAGCCAAGGAGAGAGGACCAGAAGGAGCCCACGCTGCAGACCCCTTGACCTTGGACTTCCGGCCTCCAGACAGTGAGACAATGAATACCTGCTGGCTAAGCCGCCCGCTCCCCCACCCCGGGTACTTGCTACAGACGGACAAGAGCACGAGCCCACCAACACAGCCAGCCCGGGGGTCACGGGAGAAGCAGTTGTCACGGCCCCGCAGGCTCGAGCCCACCCCGCAGCACCCCAGCCACGGGACCGTCGACGACATCCGTGGAGCGCGGAGGAAGCAGAGCCCCAGCCCCAACAGGCCCCCTCAGGACCAGCTTGAACTTGTCCCAAGCAGTTCTCCGCCCCAGGGACTGTTCTTGGGGAAGCTCTGGGCGCATAGACGTTCGCTGCACGTTACTACGGGCACAGATCACCTGCAGAAACGGTCAAGGCAGCCGTGCCGTCCGTTCCAGGGGGTCTAGAGCAGATTAACTTTGGTCCCTGGAAGTGGGAGGGGAGGGGACGGAGGGCAGCTGTTCGTTGAGCCGCTCTCTGAGGCCTGGCCCCGATAGCCACTCTTTCTAGGTTATCTCATTTGTTTTCTCCTCTCATTCTAAGTAAGGCGAGAGAGTTTGATCTCTACTTTACGAGGCTGAAGAGCAGGCCCAGGACCCCTCGGCAGAGAGTGGCAGAGCCTGGGCCAGGCCACGGAGAGTGAAACGTACTGACAAGGGCACAGGGGACATGAAGCCCCCTGCGACGGAGCCGGGAGCCGGGTGTCCCAAAGGCGTCCGTGCAGGGTGGGGCAATGGGATCACAGGAGTTCTTTCAACGTCCTTCAACGTCCCTTTCCTACTCACAATAGAGAGAAAAAAGGCACGTCCTGACTCAGGTCAAGGCTGGGTTCAGTGTCCCCTCCGGTGGAGGCCCACCTTGGGGCACCTGCTGGCCTTGGGCTCAGGGGCGGCCGTGGTTTACAAGCTAGGCGTCTTAGAGGCAGCCACGTTCCCTCCCAGCACCTCTACAGGGCTACACAGGTGACCGTCACAGTGGACGCCGGCATCCCTGGCCTTATGCCAGCCCGCACCGCATCCCTTGTGCCCAATACTAGCCGCAGATGCTGCGATTAGACCCATTGCACAGATGGGGAGACTGAGGAGCAGAGAGGCTGAGTGCCCATCCACTGCAGCACTGTGCCCATGGACGTGGAGTGGTGACCACAGGGCACTCTGCCTGGCAGCGTGCTGTTGAGGGACAATGTGCGCGAGGGGTGTGGGACCTGGAGCGGTCCGGCTGCCTGGCGGGGTTTGTTTCCTCCAGAAAAATGGGTGCCCTCCCAGCATGTGCCTTCGGCGAAGTGGAGAGGCAGGGGGAGGGTCAGCCTGAGCTGGTCAGTTCCGGACACTCAGCTTCCAGTGGTGTGGCGTGCTCTAAGACGGAGCGGGCTGACATCCAGGGCGTGAAGCCCTCTGCCCGGGACAGCCCCAGCCCTCTGGAAAGGCCGGCCGCTGGGTCAGGGACACTGGCCCGGCTGGTAACGAGGGTTCCCTGCGCAGTGGGGTTGGCGGCGGCGCCTGGATGACAACCAGCATTCTTCCAGGGCCTTCCGGAATCCCAGTCAAGCTCCTGTCTGACGCTGAGTCAGTGCTCACGCCAACTGCCTGCTCTGGGCTGGCCAAGAGGCAGCGGCTGCACGTGTCAGAGGAGGGATGGAGTATATGGGGACGCCAGGAGCCCCCTGATCTAGAAGGCTCTTCAGTTAGACAGAAGTGCTTCACTGCTCCCACTGCACAGATGAGGACACTGAGGCCCAGGGGAGGAGACCTGCCTTGGTCCCGCCCTCGAGGCTGCCTGTCCATCATCAGAGTGGCTGAGCTCCTCCGGCAGGGCCCTGCCCCCACCCAGGCATCTCCCAGATCCCCCCCCAGCAGCTGCTCACTTTGTCCTGCCCTCATTCAAGATCCAGGTCCTGCTGGGGGACTGACCCTGGCCGAAGGCAGGAGGGAGAGGGCTGACCCTGCAGCCTCAGGCCTGGGCGAGAGGGCCCCTTGATGCCTCCCAGGCAGCAGGAGAGGAAGTAAGGGACACTTTCTGCAGGGGGACCCATCCCTGGAGATCACAGCTGCCACCCCTCAGGTTCCGTCCCCCGAGGCCGTGATGGGCCCTGCCGCATTTCACAGGGACCCTTGGCTCCTCACCAGCTCACTACTCAGCTGAGAGCTGTGGAGCCCCACTGTGTGCGGCCCTGAGCAAGGAGGCAGTGTCTGTCTTGAGGACATTGTGTGGGGCGGTGGGCTCCGGGCTAGGCGCTAGGTGCTGAGATGGAGGCAGCGCAGGGTGACAAGGGAGCCTGGGGTGGAGGCGTTGGAGGGGCACACACCCAAGCCAGCCTGGCCCTGGGGACAGGTCCCACGGGGTGCCAATGGGGTTGGGTTCCAGCCAAGCCTCTAAGCCAAGCTAAGCCAGAGGGTCAGCCTGGAGGAAGGGGCCTGAGTATACTTTGCACAAATCTGCGAGTCACTGCTTGAGGAGGATGGGTGTGAGTACCAAGAAACCACTCCAAGAACTACACAAGTGCCCCCTGGGACCTCTCGGGGCTGTAGGCGTGGGAACAAGAGGCTGCCTGGGTAGAGCCAAGAGGTGGGGCCATGCTAGGTGCCGAGGGACTAAAGGGCTCATTCTTGTGGCCAGATTAAACCCTCAAGAAGGGTGGGTCCTTGAAGCTGGGGCAGAGGCTGAGGGGCCCACGGGAGGGTCTCCAAAGACTGTGTAGGGGGCCTTGACCCCAGCTCACAGCTTCCCCTCCTCACCACCCTGCCTAGCAATGGGGAGGGAGGGGGGACAGAGGAGAAACCAAGCAAGCCCCTGGCCCCGAAACTAGGTCAGCCGCGCTGGGGCAGGCAAGAGCTTCAAATTCCAGAAGACTCTCCCGGAAGGGTCCGGATACCCAAACCTGCCTGGGAAAACCAGGAGAAGAACCTGTCGTGTTCATGTGAACGTGGGAAGAATGAGTCTGCCAGGTGGGAGAAGGGGCCAGAAGCAAGGCAGAATGAAGGTGATCCCACCCCCAAGCCCCCAGGCCACACTGGACCCATGGTGGGGCTCCTGGAAAGAGCACATGAGGAGGACTGGCGTGTGAGCAGTGCGTAGGGAGCAGGGAAAGCCCTCCCCCCGCCAAGCCACGGGGATGGGGCAGGGTTCCCCTGGGAGCGGGCGCGCGGCAGGATGGAGCACGGCGCAGGGGCACATGGGGCAGTGCTCTGACCCTGGGCGGAAGGTCAAGTCACCAAATAACCCAGTCTCTCCAAAGGGAGATTCGGGACAGGCTCTAACCGTGCGCTTGTTAGAAGCATCCCTCCTGGATGCCAGCGACCGTTCACAACCACCCTGTTACCGTCCTGTCGTGGGGGGCACCTGCTTCCCTGTCCCCTCTCAGTGTGCAAAGTCCCCTTAGGCTGTGCCATTGTAACCTGAGTCATGGTGCGTCAGAAAGGGCTCTTTTGTCCTCAGAAAGCTTCAGACTGTGTTTGAAATAAAGACATCCCTTCGTGGCATATGGATGCTTGAAGAGGGTGGACTTTGGTTTCCATCTGCATTTTTGTACCTTGGTCTGTCAGTCAATCGCCAGCCACTGACTGAAACACACATGCATGTACACGCACTCACATTCGCACATGTGCACACACATTCACACGTGTGCACACACATTCACACGTGCGTACACACGCACACACTCACATTCACACATGTGCACACACACACAGACTCATATTCACACCTGTGCGCTCACACATTCACACACATGCACTCACACACGCACGTGCACACACGAACACTTCCCAGGTCGCTGTGGCCTGTGCTCTGCAGAGGGGCCGCCTCCTTCCCCTGGCGCCTGCGGCTGCCTTAGAATCCGCGTTCCCTCATTGCTCTGTGCCTTTTAAGAAGTTTAGCAGTTTGGCGCCGGGTGGATCCCAAAAAGGACCCTCTCTGTGGAAACTGAGTAAAGCCAGAGAGAAGTGCTCCTGCCTCCAGCCTTTGCTCGTGCAGATGACCCGCCAGGGGTGCCCTCCCCAGGCCGCGGGCAGCTGGGCGTCTACATGGCTCCCAGCAAGTATAGACCGAGCCTTCCCTGCAGATCGTACAGATCTGCAGGAAGGGACCTTGGGGTCTTTCTCTCTTGTCTCCAGATCCAGCTCAAGGGTCTGAACCGAGCCATCCACCCCCTGCAGGCTCTTGGCACTGCTGCCCCAGATCCCTGCCACACCCATGTCCCTCGGCAGGAGGTGTGAGTGTCAGATACAGGGATGCGTGAGTCTACCTGTGGCTCAAATGGGAAACTGAGCCTCAGGAGGAGGAGACGCCTGTACAGGGTCACACACGGAGCTGACTCATCCGGGGCCCCTGTAGCTCCCGGCTCCCCACATCTCAGCCCTGGCACGGGGGCCCCGGGGGCAGTCTGGGAGCAGACGCTGGTCCGGATCGGCTGGTGACCCAGCGACTCGCAGGACAGCATGAAGGAACCCACGGATGGCTTTTGAAGAGCCGTGATACTAATAAAAGGATAAAACTGGCTCCTTCCCACAGGCAGCAGGGGTGGGGTGCTTCTCCCGCATCGTTAAGGAGCTGCCCATTGGTCCTCACGGGCCCTTCGAGGGTTGCCTATCATCCGGCCCACTTTCCAGAGGCCACTGAAGCACAGAGAGGCTAAAGGATGCCCCAAGGTCACACGGCAGAGCTGGCACTGGCCCCCATGTGAACAACATGCCCTCTCAGTCACGACGATGCCGGCATCTACAGGGGACCTTCTGTGAACCGCAGCATTCTGCACGCCCCCCCCCCCCCCCCCCGGCCACCTGCAGCCTCAACACTGAGATGCACCCCCAAGACAGGCAGATGTGAGAGAGATTTTCAGAGAGAAGTCCGCACGCCTGAAGACCCGAGCGGCAGGGAGCTGCCCGCAGCCACGGAAAAAGCTCAGGGCTGGGAGGTGGGAGGCTTGGCTTCGAGCACTAACAGTGACAGATGACGGGATAAAGAAGATGCGGGATGTATATACAATGGAATATTACTCAGCCATCCAAGAAATGAAATCTTGCTATTTGCATCAATGTGGATGGAACTGGAGGATAATATGCTGAGCGAAATAAGTCAGAAAGAGATTATCGTATGATCTCACCCATATGTGGAATTTAAGAAACAAAATAGAGGATCGTGGGGGAAGGGAAGGAAAAATAAAACAAGATGAAATCAGAGAGGGAGACAAACCATGAGAGACTCTTCATCAGAGGAAACAAACTGAAGGTTGCTGGAGGGGAGGGGGGTGGAGGGATGGGGACACTGGGGAAGGGGCATTAAGGAGGGCACGCGATGTGATGAGCACTGGGTGTTATAGAAGACTGATGAATCAGTGACCTCTACCTCTGAAGCTAATAGTTCTCTATATGTTAATTAATTTAATTTAAATAAAAACAAAACCCAAAAAAGAGCAACAGGTGTGTACCCAGGCACGCCCTGCATGCCAGGCACGGTTGTGTTTTTTTTTTTTTTTAAGCTTTTATTTATTTATTCGACAGAGAGAGACAGCCAGCGAGAGAGGGAACACAGCAGGGGGAGTGGGAGAGGAAGAAGCAGGCTCATAGCGGAAGAGCCTGATGTGGGACTCGATCCCGTAACGCTGGGATCACGCCCTGAGCTGAAGGCAGACGCTTAACCGCTGTGCCACCCAGGCGCCCCTATACACATTATCTCACTAAATCCTTCCCTCAGCCCTGGGATGGAAGGAGAGCAAGCAGACCCACCTTCCAGACTCAGCCCCAAGAGGTCAAGGGCTCCACCCAAGGTCACGAAGAGTAAGGCAGCCAGAAGATGGCAGAGCCCACCCTCCTACCCTCCCCTCAGCTGTCCTGGGCATCTGTGACTCGGTTTCCCCGTTGTGAAGGGTCTGGAGGTCGCACCAGACCTCTCGGGTCTGCGGCGCTCTGAGACCCCGCCCCCAGCCCCCTCCACCGATTCATCTGCTCACCCCTCACTTCCGCCAGCCCAGCGCGGCCTTGTCACCTCCCATCGGATGCCCTCTCAGAGTGGAGTTGGCTGGGTTTTTGTTTTTTAATAGATGTCAGTTTTTAGAGCATTTTAGGTTCACAGCAAATAAAGCAGAAGGCACAGAGATCTCCCATACACCCCAGCCCCCACACAGGCAGAGCCTCCCCCAGTATCAAAACCCTGCATCCGAGCGGGACATTTGTCACAACTGATAAAGCTGCATCGACCCTTCGCCCCGTGCCACCCATTAGGGTTCGCTCTTGGTCTTGCACCTGCATGAGTGTAGACGAAAGGACAAGGACACACGCCCACCATTACAGTATCACACGGGGGAGTCTCACTGCCCTAAAAATCCTCTGTGCTCGGCCCATTCATCCCCCGCCCCCCGGCAACCACTGGTTTTTCAGTGTCTCCATAGGTTTGCCTTTTCCAGAATGTCACAGAGCCGACATCATACAGTACGTGGCCTTTTCAGACTGCCCTTCCCTTAGTAATATTGGCTGGCTTTCAAAGGCACCTTGTCTGGGACGTTGCTAGCCTGTGTCCGTCCCCCCCCCCCCCCCCCCCCCCCCCCCCCCCCCCCCCCCCA
>NW_024424564.1:52043126-52057600 GCF_017311325.1 Ursus maritimus
CCCCCCCCGCCGCCCAGCTCCACCAACCGACAAAGACAGGATGCCCATGGCCGCTTGAGAAGATGGCTCACTTCCCACTTCCCGTACCTCCTATCATGAATCCTACCTTCGTTATAGAAATAATAGCGATTTTAGACAGCAGAAACAGTCACCTCTTCCTCCCCTCCCTCTTCCCTTGATCTGTGTGGTCTCTCCCTCACCGAGGCTGGGCTTGCCCATGGGACTTGCTTTGGCCAAGGGGGCATTAGCCGGTGTGATGCACGCAGAGGCTTGGAGACCACAAGTGCACTGGGGTTTGCCCTCGCATTGCACTTGGAATGTTACGAGCACCAGGTGAATTAGCCCCAGGTCGCCTGCCGGAGAGGCCATGTCGAGGGACTAAGGTGCCCCAGCCAACCGCCCGCCAGCCACCAGTCATGTGAGTGAGGCCATCCTAGATCATTCTAACACCGACCAACCTGCCAGCTGACCACGGATACAACAGAGAGCCCAACAGAAGTGAGCTGAGCTAACCCAGACCCAGAACTTCTCAGGCCACCCACGGAGTCATGAGCTAAGTAAATGGTGGTTATTTTAAGCCACAAAGATTTGAGATGGCTTGTTACACAGCAGGAGCTAACTCACGCAGTCCATAACAGCCGATTTGAGAATCGGGTCTTAGATCTAGGTGTTCAAAACTTCTTGGCTTTGGGGGAACTGCTTTCAGGATAGACGTGCCTGGAAATCATTCCTCACATCAAAAGCTTCTGCTGCTAAGTGCTCGGTGCCCAGCCCCGGCCTCAGACAGTAGCCAGTGCCCAGGAGCAGAGTGCCCAGGTCATTCTCGATGACTTAGATCAGGCGGCAGGCATCTTGCAGACTGCATTAGGGGAGGCCAGTCCCCTAGCAGAGCGGCTGGTGAAGACCACGTGAACGGCTGAGACTGACCGAGAGCCTAGACCTTCTCTGCGGTGAAAATTCAGAATCCTGATGGAGGCTGCAAATATTTCCGCAGGGAGTAGCTCAGACACAGAAAAGGGTGGCTTCCCTTTTGACCTTCAAGTAATTGTCTTAGCCAAGGGGTTTCCCCAGTCCCTAAATGGGGAGGGAATACAGAACCTGGGATTTATTCTTGTTTCTTATTGTATGTTTCTATGCATGTCTACAACAGGATACAACATGAATTTATATAGATAGCACAGCTAATGGCCTAATAAGCCATATCCATCCTTCGTGCTCTAGAGCAGACGTCTTCAACACACTTTTCCTTTCCTTCCTAAAGTCCTAACTTGAGAAACACCCTCAGCCACTGTTCCAGACAGACCCCCTACCCCCTGAAGTTACAGCTCCTGGGTGGGCAAGGTCAGGAGTCCCTTCACCAGGTGAAGCCAGGAGATCTCATTGGACTCTTGGGACAGTGCAGCGACACAAGTGGGAGCCCATTTTACAGATGAGAACACTGAGGCTCAGAAAGAAGAGGTGGGACATATAAAGTCCTCGCTGGTACATGTTAGGGCTGGGACGTTAATCAAGCCAGCACCTCGGACTGCACAGCCAGTGAGCCTTTCCCAGAGTCTCATGTACCAGAATTGGTACCACCACTCCCCACGCTGGGGAGGGACAGACCCCCGCTCCATCCCGGGCCCCACAGCCAGCCCCCGGCTCTGGCTCTCCTAGCGGGGAACCCCTCTTGGGCAGAGTGTGCATCAAGCCAACCGTGAATAGTTGTCAATAAGCATCTGACCTCGACTCGTTCCTTAGGCTGATGGCAGGGAGAGAACTGGGCGCCGGCTGGGGCCACCTTTTGGGACTGACACACGGTGGGAGCATCTCAGTTTTCAAGGCCTGCGTCTGCGCAGGGCGGGGAGCCGGGCTGGGGTATGCATCGGGGCTGGGGCTGCTCCTTCCCGTCTGTGGGTACATTTGGAGGCTGCCTCCAACCTGATTAATTCCTCTGTGTCTTGGAGGGACCTGGAGGCCCAGGCAGCATGTGGGGCCTCCTTTGTGTCTGAGTGTGTGAGATGGGGAGACGGCCGGAAGGGGGGTGTGTGTGTGTACGGGCACGCTGGGGGTCTGGACTGATCTCCTTCCTCCTCTTCCCCACAAGGAGGTCTGGGGGGCTGGGCCATCTGGGATCGAAGTCTCCCGTGGGCTGCGTGGCACTGATCTGCTCACCAGGTCCGGCTGGAGAGTCTGGGGGCTCACCTCCGGCAGGGGCAGCGGCCAGCAGAGTATTCTGGCTTCTCTTCCAGCCTCAGCCGAGGGGGCAGCCCAGCCTTGTGTGGCCAGGGCAGGCTGCCCGCCCTGGCAGGGCGTAGTGCTTCAGTTAGCTTTAGGAGCTGTCCCGGGGCAGTTGGCACCCAGCCAGCCGGAAATAGCCCCTCCTGCACGTTTGCGGCAGGTGACGCCAGCTCGCTCCGCTCACGCAGCTGCTCTCCACCACCCTGGCCACCACACCTGCTCTGCTGTGAGACGTCTGGTGCCACTTAGCATCACCTGTGATTTGCTGCCCCGCCCCCCACCGCTGTTAGGATGTTAACTTCACAAGGACAGGGATTTTTGTCTGTTTCGTTTCACTGCTGTGTCCCTACTTCCTGGAGGAGCCTGGCACTTCATAGGGGCTCCGTAACTATTGGGTAAATGAATGAGTAAAATTAGATGATTTTGAGCCTCATGCCATCTTTCCAGAAAAGCAGACAGGCCAGGATTAATAACCCCCTTCTGCCAGGAGGAGAAACTGAGGCTCAAAAAAAAGCAGTTTGCTGAGGTCACAGACAAGTAAGGGGCAGAGGCAGGTCGGAGCTCAGAGGCCAGCTGGCCAAGGCCAGGGACCCCCTCCCATAGTTGTTCAGCAAACGTTCATGGGGCATCCGTGATGCGGCAGGCACAGTGCTAAGCAGAGGGAACAGTGGTAAGCCAGCTCTTTGTGGAGCTTATAGTCCCGGGGCGGGCAGGGGACACCAAAAGGTCACCACCAGTAATGTATGATTGCCAGCTGAAGAGTGAGGAGCTGGGCCTGAGCCAAGGACATTCAAGCTAAGACCCAAAGGGTGGACAGGAGTCAACTGGCCACTAGGATGGGGTGAGGAAAAGCATTCTCACGCTGGGGAACAGCGTGTGTAAAGGCCCTGAGCAAGGACCTCAGGATGTACTGGGGGCCATGAAGGACTTTCAGGGTGGCCCAAGCTGAGAGGAGGGGTGCTGGGTGGCCAAGGCCTGGGCAAGGGCCCGTGGGGCCTTAGTGGCCATGCTGAGATATTTGGTCTTTACTGAGGGCAACTGGAGCCCTTGAAAGTTCTATCTGCCATGATGTCACCAGGCTGAGGACCTTAAGATTGGACACTGGGGACTCTCTCTGGCCACGAGCTCTGGTCCCCCAACAGCCCAGGCTCCGTTGGGCATTGAAGCCCTTAGGGCACTTCTCAAGCAACTTCCAAACCTGCTGCTGTGGGCTTGGGCTGTGCTGGTGACCCGTGGATGCCTCCCTCATTGGGAATCAGTCCACCGTAGCTCTGTGGCCAGAAGCTGGCTGTGGGTGCCCTGAGTGGGGGCAACACACACAGTGTCTTGAAGGATGGCCTCAGGGGAAGTGACGGGCTCGGGGACACAAGTCAGGTTCTTGGGGACAGCAGTGGCCTGGGGTGCCCACCCAGCACAGGACCCTGAGAGGAACATAGAGCAGCACGTTTCCTTTGGATCAATCACAGTTACCCACTAAGCTCCTCTACTGGGTTCAATAGTGTCCCCCCCAAATTTGTGTCTACCTGGAACCTCAGAACGGGACCTTATTTGAAACCAGTATCTTCGTGGATGGGCTTAGTTACGATGACGTCATACTGGAATAGGGTAGGCCCTAACCCAGTGACCAATGTCCTTATAAGAAGGTCATGTGAAAAAGACAGACAGACAGGGAAGAGGCAGAGCCTGGAGGGAGGTGGCCACAGCCAAGGAACAGCAGGGATTGTCTCCCATAAGCAGGAGCAGGACGAGGTAAGGAAGGACCCTCCCCTGGAGCCTTCAGAGGGAGCATGGCCCAGCCAACACCTTGATTTTGGGCTTCTGGCCTCCACCCTGCAAGGGAATAAATTTCTGTTGTTTGAAGCCTTCCAGTTCATGGTCATTTGTAATAATAGGTCCAGGACACTGATAACGGCTCCTGGCTTAGCTCCAGCCCTGGGGGACACCTAAAGTTCCCATGACACAGAGTCCTCTGAGTGGAACTTGGTTGGGGTCTGTCCGGCACCTGAGCCTACCTGGGTGACTCTGCCAATTATGACTCTCCCTAGGGAGGGCCCTGCGGAGGCTGCATCAGATGACCTGGCTCAGACAATCAGAGGCTCGCCTGGGCTTCTGTATCTGGGGCTTATGGGGTGAAGAAGCAGGTGTCCTTAGGGCATAAATTAAAATTTCCAGTTGAGACAGATGGACTCCTAGAAAAATAAAACTGGCCAAAACTGATCAAGAAGAAATAGAAAGTTTGAATGGTCCTATATCTATTTTAAAAATTTAATCTGTAATTTAAACCCTCCCACAAAGAAATCTCCAGGCTGGTTGGCCTCCCTGATGAATTCTCCCAAACACATAAGGAAGAAATAACATCAATCAGATAGAAATTACACAGAGAATTAAAAAGTAGGAATATTTCTCTATTTGTTTTGGAAGCAAAGCAGAACATTCACACTTAAACCTGATAAGGACATTACAAGAAAAGGGGTAGAATGCATTTTCCAAAGGCAACAAACCAATAGGTTTACCCCATGACACAGGCTCCTCTTACAATGGGATGGACATTCTTCTTAACTTCTTTTGAATCTGGGAGGAGCCAGGGTACTTCCCTGACCAATGGAGGGCTGCAGAAGTGATGTTATGTGCTTTCCCAGGCTGGTCTAAAAAGGATAAGAGAATATAGTGTATGCCTCTCTGTCTTCCTCTCTCCCTCTCTCCCTCTCTCTCTCTCTCCCCCTCTCTCACTCTTGGGACATTTGTTCTTGGAATCCAGCCACCACGTTGTGAGGAAGCCCACGCTGGGTCTCCAGCCAGCAGTCAGCATCAACCACCTGGCATGTGAGTGTATGAGACCTCATGGGATTCCCTTCCTGTTCCAGCCTTCGGGCCTTCCCGCTGACGCCCCAGACATCCTAGAGCAGACACAGTGTTCCCTTTCTGAATTCCTTCATCATTATATCCATTAGAGATATCCAATATCCAATATCCATTAGAGATAAGATTACTGCTTTAAGCCAGGACGTTTGGGCACCATTTTTATGCAGCAATAAGTCACTAATACACAAGAAAAGTGAACGGCTGATTTAAAGCCAAAAGTTAAAGATACAAAAATCTTAAATAAAATATTAACAAAGTAGAATCTGGCTCTATATACTAAGAACAGTACATGATGATTGGGTGTACTCTGGGAATGCAAGACTGATTTGGCTTCTGAGAGTCAGTCAGGGGAAGTCACTGCATTAGAGGAATATACTAATATGTTTGCCCAATGGATGTAAAACTTGCATGTGGTACAAGTCAACACTCATTCGTGATATTTACAAAATGCTTAGCAGTTCACGAGTAGAAGAAACTCCCATCTGATCAAAGTATCTACGAAACCTTCAGTGAACATCACACTTAATGATGAAGGATTGAAAACGTCGCCCCCCCACCCACTGAGGTCAGTTGCAATGGGGACAATGGGGACCCACTATCATTGCGTCTGTTCAACATTAAGGTGTTTAGCCAGTACAATAAGGCATAAAAAGGAAAAGTACAAGGACTCGAAGAAAAGAAATGACTCCGTCCGCATGTACAGATGAATGGTTTGTGAGGACAGATGATCCAAAGCAATGTACATTTAATCTGATGGATCTGATCAATTAAGCAAGGTTGCTGGATACAAGGTCAATATGCCCAAACCAACTGGATTTCTATATGCCATTCACAAATAGTTAGGAAATGTTAATAAATCATTTGCAATCATATCAAAAACAAAGCACCCAGGGATGAATGATGAAAGATATACAAGACTTCCACATGGTAAAATCGGAACATTGTTGAGGGAAATCAAATAAAATCTGTTTTAAAATGCTGAGATGCACCATGTTCATGGATGAGAAGGATCACTATTGTAAAGCTTTTCATTCTGCCCCAACTGGTCAGTGCACTGAGCACTGAATGCCAACCGGTCAAATTCCCAGCAGTTGTGTGCATGTGTGTGTGTGTGTGTGTGCCTCTGTGTGTAAATTGATAGGCTGGTCCTACTATTATACAAAAATGGAAAGGATCTACAGTAGTTTAAAAATCTCAGAAAAGAAGAGCAAAATGGGAACTCACAGGAGTGGATTCAAGAGTCACTATCAAGTCCATCACCAGTGTTCCCTTGAGCACGGCGTGCAAAGGCGAGGCGGTTTACGAGGACGTGAAAGGCTGCAGCCTCACTGAGGCAGGGTCCATATAATCACCTGAAGAAAATGGGCTCAGGAAGTGGCAGGTGGGGGCAGGTGCAGAGCACCTGCTGTGGGCAGGGCACCATACGGAACACTTTGCAAGTTCTCTCTCTTGGAATCCTCAGCTCAGCTCCGAAACAGCATGTCACTACCCCATTTTACAGATAAGTAAACTGAGGCTCAGAGAAATGAAGCCACTTGCCCAAAGTCATGTAGGGCCATGATTCAAACATAGACTCTATGACCTGTGCTTCCAGGAACAGAGACTGGCCCAGGCCCGAGAAGGGACCCCAGGAGTGAGCAGGGGCCACACGGGCGGGTCTGTGTCCTGGCAAAGCGGGCACTCCCAGCCTGGCGTGTCTGGCGTCTCCAGGGCAGGGCTCCTGCCATCTTTCCCCTCCTGGCAGGCCTGTGGCCTCTGCAGCCCCTGCAGCTGGATCGCACGGAGCCCACATGTTCTCTGCTTACAAACAACACTGATTCCGGGGTGGCCGGGCAGGGGAGCGGGCACAGAGCTAATGGCACAGCAGCCGTCGTAAGCGCTGGTGAGTGAATCAGGTCTGCACTTTGAAGCTAAAGCTTGGCCAACACTCAAGATTCAAAGTAAAAATGATTCTCAACAAACCGTGAGCCTCCCTTGCTCATCCAGCCAATTTCAATCCCTGCTGGAAGAAGCTGGCCAAGGTGGGCTCCAAGCAAGTTTCTCTCCTTCTGGGGGCCCCAGGGTCACCAGGGGCGTGGGAGGAATGCAGACAGGGAGGCCCGGGAATAAAAGCATGGCGATCAATCTGGAAACAGGGGAACAGGGGAGGGTGTGACCCCAGAACGCCAGCTGGCAATAAGAAGTGGAGTCAGCAAAGTGAGGGCCGGGTCTGCCCCATCCTTGTTTGGCCCTGGGCACAGGGCACACTTCACTTCCTCCTCGGTGAGCGGGGAACGTCACCCCCTCGCTGGACTACTGGGAGGAGTCCTGGGGGCACTACTCCTGAATGTCATAGGATCCCCCCCCAGGGGCCCAAAGGCCCCATGACTTCCTGGTCACAAGCCAGGGACAGCAGCGCCTTCTGCTCCCTCACCCAGGGGGCTGCGGGGCCTTGGGCAAATATCTCAGCTCTCTGGGCCTCGGGATCCTGAGGGCTGACAAGGCGTCAATACGGTGTGTTCCGCAGGGGATAGCGGCCTCCCGGAGGCCACACGTGTGAGCGGCTGAAGGCAGGCCCGGCATCTGCCAATCCCGAGCCCGCTGCTGTCGCGGTGGCTTCCTGGCGCAGAGTGTGGGCAGGGGACGTAGGGGAGGGGCGGGAGCTAGGGGGAGACGGGGCTCTGGGGCAGAGCTGTCCAGTGGCCGAGTGGCCCCAGCATGTCACTTCTCAGCCCCCTTTGGACAGGTGAGGGGGACCCAGGATGACCCCGGGGTGGGGAAGGAGGGGCCCTCGGGGACGGCTGGTGCTACAATGAACACATGGCACTCATCCATCCACTTTGTCCCCCCAGGCCTCCTGGGCCAGGCAGAGTGACACTGGTGTGGGAGCAGGGCAGAGACAAAGATGGGGAGAGGCCACCGTCAGACATGTCGTCCTGCACCCACGTGGTGGATGGTCAGAGCGGCTAGATCATAAGGACTCTGAAGAACGGTAGTGAGCACCCTGTCACCAGAGGTGTGCAAGCCTTGGTGCTGGATGTAGGAGTGGAGCTCCTAGGCCAGGGGATCCCCACCTCCTGAGAGGTGAGAGGCAGTTTGATACAGTGGAGGAGCCCACGGGCATCTGTGCCTCAGTTTCTCCACCTGAGAAGGCTACAGTGACAGCAGCCCCCTGTGGTGCAGGCCTGCTAGGAGGACTGAGTGTGCTCCCATTTGCAGAGGCAGAGTGCCAGCATGTAGGGACAGCAGCTAGGGTGACTGTCACACGCTTGGAGGATCAGGACAGAAAGGGCTCAGGCATGACACCATGGAGCTCCCTTTTCGTGGCTGGCGGCCTAGCCAGGAGGCCAGGGGTGGGGGGGCAGGGAGCGGATGTTCCCTCAGTGCATTAGTCTTGTTCCCGGATCTCAATTATCATTCCTAGACCACAGGGCGGCTTTATGGAGTGGAAAAAAATCCATTAAGGTTTTTAAAGCAAAGCTCAAGACGTCATCACCTCATTGTCAGGACCTTGACATGGGCTGGCAGCCCGCCCCTCAATCCTCTGCTGGCGTTGCTCAGGTGGGGGCCGCACCTCTCGGGGGCCGGGTGACCCAGGTCCCTGCGGCCAGCCTCGGGCTGCTCTGGCCACCCTCTAAACAACCCAAATGACTTCAGGCGGCCCTTTCCAGAGATTTCCGCCACAAATTGATCTGTCCTCTCCTGGCTCACCCATCCCCCGCCAGAATAACCTTTAAAAAGTCGGAGTCTGACCTTGTCTTTCTTCTGGCTAGAATCTCCCAGGGCCCCCCTCCCAGGGCTCCCCAGGACCCTCTGGATAATGTGCAAACCCTCTGAGGTGAGGTTCCGCTATGTGCCGGCTGCCCGACGGCCAGGCCGAGTGCAAGGCCCTGGTCAGTCAGCTCGGGCTGGCACCCCAGCTCTGCCACCTCCCAGCAGGCCACCCGGCCTCCCCAAGCCCCAGCGTCCTCAGGGGTACGCGGTGTGAACGTACCAGCTGCCTGGAGGCCTTGCCAAGAGAATAAGGAGATAACACAGGGGGAGTTCACCACAGTGCCCGGTTCACCGTCCCTCGTTCCTGCGCCCCCTCCCGCCCGCCCCACCCCCATACTCTCACTGCTCAACCTTGCAGTGCCCTCATGGTGCCTCCTTCAGGGTCCATTCAGGGTGCCCTCTTCCAGGAAGCCCTCCCTGATTACCTAGAGTAGCCCTGGACTTTCCCATCACTGAAAGGAGTGCACAAAGATGTCAGTAGTCCTGCCTCAGTGCAGTCAGTGTGCCCTTCAAGGGCAAGGCCCAAGTCTGGGTCCCCGGTACCCGAGAGGCCTGGACACAGAGGGGTGTCTCTGTGGGCCGGATGGTCCAATGCCTCATCCAAACTCTTGGTGGCCCTTAGGCTTGCCCCCCGGTCTGGCATTGAAGACCCTCCGAAGTTGGCTCCAAGAGGATCTTCCGGGCCCTTCCACACCCGACCCTCCGTGTGTTGACTCCATCTGGGCTGGTCCCCCTCCTTCCTGCCTCAGCCCTGAGCTGGAGCCCTTGCTTACAAGCAGCTGGTAGGCCGCATTGCCCTGGAGGGAGGCAGGGAACAGAGCCGGCGGGACACCTGCACAGCTCCCTGAGGCCCCTCCGGACGTCGCTGGGCACAGACTCAGAGGCCGGGCCCCACCGCAGGTCCCACAGGGAGGAGTAGGAGAGCCGGGGTCGACTTTGGCTCAGCCCAGCCCCGCCGGCTGGCCCCTGCTCCTCTGCGCCAGTGTGACGGCCTGGATGGGGAGAGCAGCTCTCGGGAGAGAGAAAGTGCAATTACCTTGAATTAATGGGGAGGGAATCCACCTCCCCCCAACTGCCCCAATTCCCGTGTTTACAAACGGCTGATCTCCCCGGGCTCCTGGCTGGCTTGCCAGAAAGAGTGTTAAAACCCCTGGTTTCTGCCAGGTTCCCGTGAAGGGCAGCTTCTCTGAGGGGTCAGATGTGAAGCAGGCCGAAGGGTGAGGTCTGTCAGCCGTGCAGAGAGCCCAGAAAGAACCTTCTGGGAATTTCCAGAAATCTGGAGAAGGCCGAGAGCTGGGTTTGAGGATGAGCCAGGAGGTCTGAGTGTCCGGGTCCTGGTTGGGGGTGGGTTGAGATTTTGTCCCATCTTGACTGGAGGCCAGAGAGCCACCCAGGAAGGAGAAATCATGCTGATGCCAACAATGTCTTAAAGAGCCCCTTGGCAGGTTCAAAGTCCTGGGGGTCCAGGGTAGGCAGGGGGCCAACTACGGGGGAGGACCCCAGGTGCGGGTGAGAGATGAGCCGTTGGAGAGGGTGGCCGGACAGAGCGGGGGCCATGGAGAGACTTGGATGGATTCGGGAGATGTCTGGAAGGCAGGGCTGCAGGATTTGCTGATGCATTGGGTGCTGGAGGTAGAGACAGGAGGAAAAGGTACCATTTTGGGGGAGAAGGAAAATGGGGGGAGGGATCATGGAAGAGTTGGTCTCTGTTAAATGTCAGCCCGCCATGGAAGGTGGGCTGAGCCAGCCGGCGACACCTGCCGAGCTCAGAAGCTGGGACTGTCCGTCCACCTCCCGGAACTCAGTGGCACATGGGAACCCCTCCCAGTGGCTGGCAGCCCCCCTTGTTCGTGTTTTCTGCTCTAGGGGGCTGGTGTGGTTGTCCCCATCCCCATAGCTGGGGCAGAGGTTGGCGAAACCCCCCGAAGGTCCCTATGCCCTGGGCCCTGCACCCTCCTTTGCCAGCTGTGTCCACATGCCCCCGTCGGTGAGCCCCACGCTGGCTTTACGCCCGTCTCGACGCCGCAGACACCCGCACGTGCATGTCCTGCCTGGCGCCTCCCTGACTCTAGACCCACTCTCCTGGCTGCTCCGACAACCCCCTCAATGACCACGGGCATCTCGGGGTAAGTGTGTGACTTTCCCATTCACAGCAGCCGCCTCCGGGCATCTCTGTGAGGAGGTTAAATCTCTTCTTGGTGCTTTTCTCTGTTTTCCAAGAGTGCTCTTCCCCACCCATGCAACGTCAATGTGGCCGCACCATCTGGCCCTCCCGAGCATCCCCCACTGCATCCTTCCCAGGAAGGTCTTCAGAGAGGAGAGGTGGCTTTCCTAAGGACACTCAGACAACGTTGTGTCACCAGGCCGGTGCCCCCAGCGCACCCTGAGTGCTGCCCGGGAGCCAGGGCGGATTTCGTGCTGGCTCTGGCCCTGCCCCCGTGCGCCTCAACAAAGTGCCCGCCCTGCCCTCTGGTCTGTTCCCTGCAGCTCACACGCACAGGAGGATTTCATGGGTCCCATAAGGAAGAGGGCTGGGTAAACAACGTGTTGCACAAACACGCTTGGTCAGGGACCAAACAGTTGCAATATTTGGGATTTTTGTTGGCTCCTTCCCCGGGCTCAGATGCTGGAGACAGCGGTGGGAACTCCCTGCGGGGTCCCAGAAGTGTCTCGGTGGTTCTGGCGCACACATGTGTGAGGGTGCACGCACACGTGTGTGCCTGTGTGTGTTACTTGTGATGTCAACAGTATCAGGGCTGCTGCACGACGTCTTCATTTGTCTGCAGCTGTGGGCTGCGCAGGTGAGAGCCCACATTGCGGCTTCGTGGCGCTCCCCTCCCCCCCCAGGGCAGGGCCTCAGGCTGGCCTGGAGGAGGGAAGCAGGTCTGCGAGGAAGACGCCTCAATTGGATGTTCGGCTGCACGCCGGGGAAAGGGCATCGTGGTACAGGAGAGGGTGGGCGGCTCCGCCTGTGGGTCCCTGAACGTCGCCTGGGTGGGCAGCTCCTGGCACTAACCCTACCTGCTCCCAGGCGGCCGGCCTGCCCTCAGCGTGGGGGCCAGGAAGGTTGGGGCCAAGGACCCCAGCCCTGTGTGCCGTGTGCAGCAAAGAGTTTAATCCAAACTGAGCCTCAGTTTGTTCCCTCTGTCTGGAATGCTTTTCCTCCCTCTTGCCCTCCTCTCCGCCCTGGCTCTAGCCACAGACGCTCCAGCCAGTGCCCCTCAGCTGGTTCACACAGACAGCCCCCCCCCCCCAGGGAACTTTGTGGAAAACAGCCACAGCCATCCGAGGGGGTGAAGCCAGCACGCATGCGCCAGCCATGCCTGTGCCCCGGTGACGCCAAAGGCAGGTGCGTGTAGTGTGTGAACATGCGTGTGAAGAGCGTGTACCCCTGGAAAGGCTTGGGAGACGGGCAGGAGGTGGGAGAGGCCTAGAGTGGAGCCCATGGCCTCCCTGCCCCCAACCTGTCCTCACCCACCCATCCACCTGCACCAACCAGGAACCCTGGAGGCACCTCGACGCCCACACACACCTCCCAGCGGCTCTGGCAGCTAAGTTGACCTCATGGACAGCTTGCAGACCTTGTCACCCTGCTCTGCCCTGTTTGCCACCCCAGGACCGAGAGGACTGAGATGCCGCCACCTCGAGCTGGGCATCCTGGTCTCATGGCCCACAGGGATCTTTCTGTGCACGTGTCTGATGGTGTCAGCTCACGGCAGAAAGCCCCCAGTGCCCTCTCTTAGGAGAAACACTCAAATCCTCCCCAGACTTACGATGCATCATCCAAACTGGGAGTTTACTCTTGAGTGTAAAAGGGAGAGCTATTAATAATAAAGTTGGTATAAATGGGGCTGCCCTGAGCCATCCCAGACCTGTGGTCACCTCATGCGAAGCCTCTGTGTAAGGCTTGGTGGGAACTGGCCACTGCCCACAGCCACATCACACATCCTGCCCCACTCTGTTTTCTGAACTTGTCTCTTCCTGAGCATTTTAGGCTCCTTCCCACCCCAGGACCTTTGCACATACCGTTCCCTCTGTCTGGAATGCTTTTCCTCCTTCTTGCCCTCCTCTTCTCCTAGTTTAATGTCCGTCCATCCTTAGATCCCGGCTCAGGGAAGCCTTCCACACTCCCCGGGGGGCTCAGAGTAATTACCTGTCTTGTTGCTACTCATCCCCTTGGGTAGCTAATGTCTGCCTCCTGCCCATGGGTACATGCCTGTTTGGGGCATTGACATCTCCCCATGCAAGGCCTGGTACACTGTAGATGCTTACTAAATATCGCTTAAACCATCTAGTGAGGCAGATCTTACTGCTATCCCCACAAGTGGGGTGAACCCGTGCCTAGAGAGGTAATGACCAACCTCCAGGTCCCCAGCTTTTCAAGGCATAGCTGGGGTTTGAATATTCCTCTGTCCTGCCGCGGAGCCAGAACCCCTTATGCCTGGACACGGCTGCTGAGATAAGATGTTGGTGGCGCTGGGGGCTTCCCCAGGCAGGTGTCCTGCCCCCTGACACCTGATCATTCCACCCACCAGGGGCAGCCCCAGAATCTTGTAGTTTCTGCAAGGAATAATTCCTTTGACAAAGCACACCTTGGACCCTGGACTTCTCGGGATTCTTGTTCCTAAGACAACTCCGGGCTCAGCTCTGTGGCCCCTGGCCACTTTGAGGAGAATGGTGTCATGTGAACAGCAGCACATCCCTGCCCATTCATGCAAGCATTTCAAGGTTTGTGTCACCGTCAGGAGGGAAATCTTCCGTGGGCGGCAGCCTGAGGTGGGAGCCAGGGGTCCCTATGGGCGAGCCAGCTGCCTAATTTTCTGTCTGTGAACTTATACACAGAGATGGGGTGGCTCCAGCCTGCCGTCCTGGCCCTCCCTGGACACCGCCTGGACCACCCCCTTCCACACTTACTCGTTAGAAATGGGACGGGGCTCAGGCGGTTGTCCGTCCTCCCGCCTCCTCCTCCACCTGAGCGCCTCTCTCGGCTTTCCCTGGACGCCACCTGCCAGAGCCAAGGCCACCATCCATGTGTCCATGGGGCCCCCTGGGATGAGGGACTCCTCCCCCCACAGGGGTCACTTTACCCATTCCTTCTCTTCACGGCCTTTGCCTGTATCTTAACGTGTCTCATTTAGGTTTTAATTTATAGCTGTATTCTGTTCCCTTCACCGGAACATGAGGGCTGCATGTCAGAGACTTGGTCCCAGGCTCATGGATGGACACCAGAGAACGGCCCCCAGGAGCACCCACGCCCAAATCCTGGGACCCTGTAAGTGGGTCGCCTCCCCTGGCAAAAGGGACTTTGCTGATGTCGTTAAAAGCATGAACCTTGAAATGGGGAGATTCTCCCGGGTTGTCCAAGTGAGCTCAATTTAATCCCAAGAGTCCTTAAAGGCAGAGCCCCTTCCCTGGCTGGGTGAGGGATGGCAGGAGAAAGCGAGGGCAGAAAGGTGAGAGGGCGTCACCCTCCCCTGCTGGCTTGGGGAAGGAGGAAGGACACAGGAGCCTGGGATGCGGTGCCCCCAAGAAGCTGGGACGGCGCTCAGCTGACAGCTAGCCAGGAAACGGGACCTCAGTCCTACAAACTCGAGGAACCAGGTTCTACCAGCCTCCGAGTGAGCCGGACGCAGCCCCCC
>NW_024424564.1:52057610-52084383 GCF_017311325.1 Ursus maritimus
CCCCCCCCCCCCCCCCCCCCGCCCAGGACTTCCAGAAAGGAGCATGGCCCTGCCCACCCCTTGATTTTAGCACCGTGTGGTGAGTCAGACCTCTGACCTCCAGAGCTGTCCGAGAACAGATTTTACTGTTTCTGCACCAACCGTGTGGTCGTTGGTTACCCAGCACGAGAACGGCTGAAGTGCGTGGCGAACCCCCTGCCTGGAAAGGCACCAGCTGCAGAGCTGGGTCTCTAGGCCACCGGCTGGGGGATGCTAACAGCCCCCCCCCCCCCATGATGCTGTCACCCTCCCAGCTCAGGGAGCTTCGGAAACCTTCCAGAGTTCACACGTTCAGCAAGTGGCAGAGGTGGGACACAAACTCGTTTCCCCGGAGGAGGGTTTCCACCGGGGAGCCGGACAAGCCAGGCTGAGGAAGGGCTTAGCATCGGCCTCCACCTGTGCAAAGCCTCATGACTGTGTTCTCACTGTGCGGGGTGTGGATGGCGGGCGACCCTGCACCCCCAGCGGGCGCGCTTCGGAAAGAGACCAGTGCTCCACACTGGGTGACCAATAGGCCTTCCCATTGAATGGCTGCCGTGCAGTCAGAGCCCTGTGCTGGGGGACAGAGATGGCTCCACAGGAGGATGTCCATCTGAGGAGGAACTTTCTAGAAGGCAGAGCTGACTACCCTAAGAACACCTTGCCTGGGTAGGTGGTGAGGCATGTGACCCTGGCTGGTGGGCTGTGCCCGAGATGCCCTTGCAGTGGTCCCGGATGGGAGGGTGGGAAGGGAGGGGCAGACCAGGCTCAGATGCCCACAGCCTTGAGGTGTCAGGAACACGGGACACTTGCTGGCCGCAGGGGTGGATAAACCACGCATGTGCTTGGGGACTGGTGGCCACGGTGGGGGGCAGACACATAAGCGCACATGACTTTAAGAGATTTGCCAAGGGAGCACCAGGGGGTGGTGGGGGGACTGGGAGAGTGCTTCCCATGGAAACTGAGGCAGGAGGTGAGTAGATCCGTAGGCGTTGATGGGGGAATGAGGAAGGGAAGTTGTTCTGGGCAAGGGACCATGGTGGACAAAGGCAGGGAGGGGACGTCTGGGTGTGTGGAGTGGAGGACTGAGGCCAGGGCACAATCTGGGGAGGGGCTGCAGGGCTGAGTGGGGGGAGTGGATCAGACAGGCCCTGCGGGGACTCTGGATTCTGGTCTGGGCAGATCTGGGTCTCGGGAAGTTCTGCCCAGCACCTGGGAGGAGGCCTGGACCCTGGCATCCCCCAGCTGCTCTTCGTCAGAGAGCCTGAGCAGCCCTTCCAGGAAGGACAGACAGACGGGAGGAGGAGAGGCCTGACGAATGCTCAGAGTGGCTGGGAGAGGCGGGCCCCCGGTCTTCCTCCCCTTCCTGTGGCATCCCTGGAAGGGCAGCCATGGTTGGGAGAAACCGGCTTCGCCCAGAGGCAGCTCTCCCCCACAAGCCATTTGAAAGTGTTCTCGACTGAGAGCAGAACAGTAAAAAAATGGAATTCAGACATAGTCAATCCCTCCCTTTGCCTGCATTAGCTGCCAGGAGTGTAATGATTTTCATTAATACCATCAGCTTTCCTCAAACTTGATTGTAATTACTCTCAAGCCACATTCCCCTCCGCGCCGTGCTGCCGAGTGGGATGTACAGTAATCAGATCAACGGATCACATCTGAATGCTGATGCCTGAACTCACAGCCCGCGGCCGATGGGAGAGGCCAGAAGGGGGTGGCCGGGCGCTGCTCTCCTGCGGCAGGACATGCATATGCATGGCGGAATGAATGAATCCTAATGCCTTCGTGATCAGCCTCTGTCCGCAGCCACCTGCCTGCCTCCTTTAACAGGATCCGGTCGCATTATCACCTGTTGGGCCCTCACCACAGCTCGGTGGCAGGAATATTGTTTGCACTTTCAGTCGAGCAAAAGCCTTGGCTCAGAGAGGTCTAGTGACTTCCTGAAGGTCACACAGCATGTTGGAAGTCAGTTTTAAACCAGAGTCTGGCGATCTTTCCTCTACATCCTGATTGTTCCCCTGGGAAACAGGGCGGGTAGGGCTGGGGCTAGAAGGAAGAAATAGAAGAAGGGGGCAGAAGAAGAGGGAGGCATACTTCCTGGCCTGGCCACACTGGAATCCTAAGCGCTGGCCGACACCTGCCCCACCCCTGCAGATAACAATCCGGTCACTCGGCGGGGGGGGGCTCCTGTCGATGCCCCCTCTGCACTCTGAGTCCGTTTTAAATGCAAATGTGGCTCCCGGCCCTCATGACCAAGCCCCAGCCTGGATCAGCTGGGACTCCAGCTGCTTGCTAAGCCTGAGCCCCCCTGCTGTGAGCAGCCCCCCAGATGGCTCCAGGCAGGGTCACTTCCTGGTCTGGGGGTCTTCAGGCACATGGAAATGGTCCACTGCCAGAGAAGAAGGCTGACAGGTAGGTCTGGCCCCGTGGTAGCTCTGCCACCTGCCTGGCACCTCCAGGCCTCAGCTTTCTCATCCGTAAGATGGGGTGATGAGAGCTAAGCTTTGGGGGGAGCGCGCAGGATGAGGGTGCAGAGGTGCTCGCTCTGGGCACTTGGCAGTGTTTCCTGCCCTGCCCTCGTGTCTCTGTGTAAGTGATTTTCCATGAGGACCTGGTTGCCCCCTGCAGACTTTCTAAATGCTGAGAACATGTATTTCTCTCCTCCTCCGTAAGGCATTTTCTGAGGCCCAGACCCTGCAGGTGCTCAGAGGCTGAGCAGACTGGTCCGAGTCGAGTCACACGCCTTGGAGGACCTCATCGTTCTGTGCCGGAGACACACCCAGGCTTGTGCAGCTGGACCTCGGGAACAGGTGCTGAGATGCACCACGCATCGCTGTGCTGATGAAGGGGCTGCCGGAGGGTCCCCAGACCCTGCTCTGGAGCCCGGAGAGCAGGGAGCAAGCCAGCACGGGGGCCAATGCCTCTTGGCCACCCGAGGGTGGCCGGGCAGGGCCATGGCACAATCACACGGCTGTCAGGTGACTACCTGGCCGCTGCCCCCGGAGCTGTCAGGGAGAGGCTGAACCACACAGGCCTGACAGATGACAGGGCCTCCCTGGCTAAGCCAGGGAGAAAAGCAATGCCTTAATGTTTATTTGAGGGGAAAGAAACAAAAACATCATAATGTTGCTTGCCAGGAAATACAGCCGATGCACCCTGCTGGGGCGGGCTTCCTGCCTAGGATGGTGCCCAGGGCCAGGACTCTGCCCTCCCCACGCCGGGGCCTCCAAACGCAGACAGCATACAGAGAGCATGTGTGTAGAGAGGATGACAGCCCAGCCATGCCGGCAATGCAGGAAGGGGCTGCTGGTTGGCGCCCTGCGGGTTGGGCAGCATCGGGCTGCAGTAGTCGGAGGTGAGGGGAAGCCTGGGTCTCCCTGGCAGGGCCCCGGGGAGTCAGCTGGGCCTGACGAGTGCAAAGGGTGCCACTGGTCAGGCTGCAGGAGTCAAAGGGCCCATTTGGGATGGACGCCTCCTCCGGGCGCTCCTCTCTTGTTAACCCGAGTTGCTGGTGACTGTGACTTTGACTCCCCCAACCCGGAGCCCGTGGGCCTGGGCGGGTCCTGCCTGGGTGCTGAGTGACCAGAGAGAGGCAAAGGCACGCAGGAGACCCGTTGGGATGTTCAGAGGGCTGAAGTTTCCTGCAGAACGCAGGAAAATACTCCAGCGGCTGGGCTGACTAATCACACAGGCTCCCCTGGAGAGCAGGGTGGTGTTCTGGAAGACGAGGCAGGACCCCCCGGAAGGCAGGACGGAACGACGCAGAGGCAGAAGTGAGCCAAAGACCAGGGACCTGGACACTAGATATTGGGATCCAGTAGCATCTACGAGCAGCTCCGGAGACAGCGAGTGAGGGATGACGAGGAAGAGAAATCAAAGCTTAAGAAATAATGATGGAAGGAGCTTTTCCCCAGGGCTGTAGCCTGTCACATGCTGATAGATCCGATGTGCCTGACACGTGTGCGCGGGACGGACTGACGACGGAGAAAATCCATACCTGCGGATATTCGGAAGGGAACAATAGCAGAAAACCCAGCACGCACACCTGGGGAAGAAGCAGTCCCTGGACGAGGGAACGGGATCAGACCTGGAGGGACTTCTCCCCATCAGCCTTGGCAGCGGGAAGACCATGGAGCAAGGTTCACAGTGTTCCGAAGGAAGAGGCTGTGAGCAGAATTGTGTGCCAAGGATGAAAGCAACACAGAGATGTCTCCAGGCGAGGGCGAGGCAGCAGGCTTGCCCCACCCGTACACGCACACGCACGTCCAGGCCTCAAAGACCCGTGCTGCTTGCAGTCACCAGGCCAAGGAGAAGGCAGTGGGCAGCCGGCCATGGGGCCACCGGGCCATGCAGAGTAGCAGTGAGACCAGAGAGCAGGTCACAAAGTATCCAAGTGTCCGTGGAGCTGGGCGCTAGGCAGGTTCTCCATCCAGGGGCATGTTTTTAAGAGCTGGGCTCATACTTCCCAGTCTGCAGATTCAGTCATACTTCATAGCTCCTCGGGGCATAATATTTACATAATGCTTACATCATAAGCCCTGTTTATGAATTTCCAACTCATAGATGTGGTGTATTGAGAAAGCACAGTGATAAATGATTCTACCTGGAACATAGCTACCTTCCACCATGACGGGGGAGAAGTCCCGGGGGGGAGCAGCAGAAGAGGGGAGGAGTCGGCAAGTAGAGAAGCTGAGAACCACATCTCTGCCCGGTGCCTTCCGAGGGCCATAAGCACTGCGGTCGTAGCCACGGTCAAGAGCAAACTAGCTCCTTCTCTCGTGCAGGAGTCGATGAAAAGCCCAACAACACAGGAGAGAGACACCAAGAGTGGCCAGGAAGAGCTGGGGCCACTGAGTGGACAGCACTGGGAGGGGAGCACCTCGCAAAGCCAAGCAGGGGTCGCCCTCTGGGTGTCAGGAAGGAGACAGCAGGGACCAGACTTCCTGCCAGGGAACAGCCAGAGTAGGACCAGCACTGAGGCTTAGAGAGGCAGTGAGGCTGGGCTGGGGGTGGGTCACGGAAGGTGGGGAGACCCCAGGGCCAGGCCACGCGGGCTCTGGAGACCACGGCGGAGCCTGGGCTCGACCCTGGGTGCTGTCGGTGCGTGTTGGGAGGTTTTAAGCAGGGGACAGCCCTACTCCAAGGAGCTCCCTCTGGCTGTCGGTGTGAGGGACAGGTGCAGGCATTGGAGGGCCGCGTGGGGAGGTGATGGCATTGCCAACCACGGAGTCAGGGAGGCCGGTGTAGAGAACACTCCAGCCGGAGGTGGAGGCGCCCGGGGAGAGAGAGACGAGCGTGGGCGAGCCAAGCCTCACGTTCAGAGCAGGAGCGGCAGATACTGTGTAGCGTCAATAAGAAAGACGGGCAAGTGTATTATTTAAAGTTATAAAGAGAACCGCAGAACTAGAAGCCAAAGCGGAGAGCAGCCGTTGGCTCATGGGAGAGGGTCTGGGCAGGAGGATGGGAGCGGAGGCAGCTTTTACTCTTCCTTTTTACACATTTCCATAAGATTTGCAAACGCATTATACATAACCATGTGCCCGTGCAAGTTTTTTAATTGAAAGGAGGGGCTGGGGAGAAACTAGGAAGGAGCGGTGGGGCCCTCCTTTCAGAGTGAGAAGCCAACTTAACATGAGAGGAGGGGACCGGGTCACTGTGGGTGCTGCGCAGAGAAGCTCAGCCCTCCGGGAAGCGGCCCCGAGCCTATGGGATGAGGAGGCGCCAGCCCTGGGGTGGGGGGAGTGGGGACGGATAGGACAGGAACAGAAGGAACACAAGTGCAAAGCTCAGAGGCCAGAAGGGATGTATGAGGTCCCCCACAGAGGCAGTGGGTGGGCAGTGGGGGTGGTGGGAGGGCTCCCCCAGGGCCCGGGGCTGGAACTGACCCCTGCGTATTACTGGTGTGATTCAGAATAACATCACAGCAACGGCTGAAGCTTGTGGACCTCGCTCTGTGCCACGCCCCACGCTGAGCTCTGCGCATGATTGTTTCATTTACTCCTGGCAACAACCCTACATAATTTCACCCATTTTACAGATGCGAAAACTGAGACTCAAGGGGTGAATTGGTTCACCCAGAGTTGGAAGGCTGGTAAATGGCGGAACGGAGACTTGAAGCCAGGCAGGCCAGTGGCCAGCTCTCTGTCACCACCTTTGGCAGGGGGACAGGACCATCCCCTGAGGATCCCCGAATCGCGGCCACCCACCCAACGGACTGCACCAGCAGAGACCAAAGCCCCATTCCTACAAGGAGGCTCCCCGGTCCTGGACCGGCCACATCCCGGGGCTCCCTGGGAGCTTGAAACTGAATTACGTTATAAATGCATTTAAAAATCAACGGAACTCGGAGGCGTTCTGACTGCAGAAACAGCATCAGGGAGCGAGGCAGGATGAGCCTGCCGGCCCCTCTGGGGCTGCCTGCCGCTCTTTGAGGAAATAGCTCAGAAGTGCTCACTGAGGCAAAACAAAGCAGCACCAGCATACCGGGAAATAATGGATGCTAAACACCGTTTTTCTTAGGCCGGAGGCAGGCACCCTGCCGAGCTAGGGCCACCAGGCACCTGCAGCCTCCTGAAAAGGATGGGGTTTCTCCCTCTCCAAGAGCAGGAAACCGACTATTTCCCCACTCCACCCATAAACACTATGCTGGTTGTGCCTTGGGGTGGAAATAGCACAGGATGAAGTCCAAGGCCTACCTCCGTGCCCTCTCTCTCTTTGCTGTGTGACCTTCCGCACATCGCGCTGTCTCCCAGATCGATCTCCTCCGTGGTGGAAAGGAGATAATAGGAGAGCTGCTTCACAGGGCTTTCAAGCCGGCACATCAGAGAATCCTGGTCCTGCAGGGGAGCTGGCATGGGCCTGCCCCAGGGCCTTCCACATGCTGTTCCCTCTCCCTGGGATGCTGTTCCCTGACTTCTGGCTCCCGCAGCTCTTGGCTTAAATGTTACTTCCTCATCAAGGGTGTTCCTTGCTTTCCAATCTTTTTTTTTTTTTTTTCAGATTTTATGCATTTATTTTAGAAAGAGAGAGAGCATGAGCAGGGGGAAGAGCAGGGGAAGAGGGAGAAGCAGACTCCATGCTGAACAAGGAGCCCAACACGGGACTCGATCCCAGGACACCAAGATCATGACCTGAGCCGAAACCAAGAGTTGGATGCTTAACTGACTGAGCCACCCAGGCGCCCCCTTGCCTTCTAATCGATGCTGTGAGATTACTGTCCTCTCTCGAGGTGCCCTGTTCTCCGTGGGTATCTCCTCTGGCCGTGCCCTGTGGCTGTGGTGGGAGACCCCAGGGCCGCTGGTGACAGAGACCCCTGGTGACAGAGAGCAGAAACAGAAACCTGAAGACCGAACACAGTGCTGGGGTCCCACAAGGACAGCCAGTTCCCACTGCTGTGTCTCCCTTTGAGGAAGGAGTCTGGTTTGCACAGAAGCCAGGGTGGGGTTGTTCCAGGTGGGGGGAACAGGCTGGGCAGAAGCCCAGAGGGGTCTGACTGCACAGAGAAGTTGAGGACCAGGCTGCAGTCTTGTGTGAGCGCAGCCGGCCGAGGCTGTGGGCCACGGTGAGCCTGGAGACCTGAGCCCTGCGGGAGTCCCCGTGAGCAATCCTGCGGTGGCTGGCCCTTGCCGTAATTACAGCTCGTGGTTAGAGGGCGGTGTCCAGGGACAGGGGGAGCCTCCAGGGCCTGTCCCTCGGGGGGCCGGCCCACACCCGAGTGCTTGCACAAATACCATGCTATCAGCCACCTATGGGGCCTCGGCCTGGACCCCATCAGCCCTGGGGCTTGTCGACACCACCAGGTGGGTCTGGGGGCTTGGAAGCCAGGCTGCCTGGGCTCCCGGCCCCTCTCCTAGTATCGCCGTTCTAGGGTCTTAGGCCAGCTGCTTCCCTCTGAGCTTCTGTTTCCCTGGCTGCAAATGGGTCTAATGAGAGCATTTGCTAACTGAGGAGGCAGCAAGTGTGAAGTCCAGGCCGGGGTCGGGGTGCTTGGAGGGCAGGCGGGGGCGCGGAGCACAGCGCGTGCAAAGGCTCTGCGCCGAGGTTTTGTCTCGCGGGAGCCGGGCAGACGGCGGCAGGGCGGTGGGGTAGAGGCGGTAGAGGCACGAGGGGCCGGAGAGGGGGTCGGGCTTTATCTGAGGTGGGGGCGTGCCAAGTTGATCCCCTGGAGAAGGAGATGACGGGAGGAGCTTTCCAGAAAGAGGACACCGACCTAAGGGCAAGGGATGGACCGGAGGGGCTGTAGGTCGTAAACTTGGCAACGGAGAGCAAAGGGACCAAAGCGGAAATGCTGAGGGTGTGCTGTCCAGAGCGACGGCAGACGAAGCACGTTTCTCAGGCTCGTGTGAAGGCTTAGACCCTGCGCTCCTATTAACTGCAATGCGATCACCTCACCCTGCTCCCGATGAGGCTCACCTGGGGCACAGAGAGGTTAAGTGACTCACACAAAGTCACACAGCCCTGCTGGTCCTCGTTCCCAGCACATCTCCTAACCCCTGGACCACACCTCTGGGAGAGCCCACTGAGCTATCAGACCCCAGCATGAAGCATATCTACCACCCACGCCGGCCCGCACGCCATTACCGTACGGCTTCTAGCGGCCTCCCGTGATATTTGCACCGCACTGCTGAATTTGCAGGCCATCTCCCCCTACATCACATGACAGGATGCATACAACAGCCCTGCCGGGCATTATTAGTCCTGTTTTTCAAAGGAGGTCGAGGGACCGGCCCCAGCTCGTGCGGGGAGCAACGGTGGCACCAGGACCCCGGCCGGGCCGGCCAACCCCCTACTACATTCCTGGTGGAATGTGGTACCTGTAACCTAATGGTTGCTACCATTCCCCTGCCCCTATTGTATGCCAGCCCCTTCTGGCACCTTCTCCTTTCACTCTGCTATCTGCCCCACGAACCCCATGGTGTGGGCATTCCGGGCTTTGCTTTACCAAGGAGGCCACCAGCTCAGAGAGTCACTTGCCCGAGGTCACGCCGCTACTAAGTGGGGACGGAAGCTTGATTCGGCGCTGCTGCGAAGGCCCAGCTCTCCCAGGGCGTACCCTGCAGGTCAGGGACAATCAGGGTGACCGAGCGGGCACCCTCCTGGCAGATCCCTCCAGCCCGTCAGCTCTGCCCACCGCGTTCCCTGATTCGGGATGGCTGGTCCTAGAAGAGCGTGAGTCTGAGAAGGGCTGAGGGGTCCCGGCGAAGCAGCTAGATGACATGCTTGCGCTTCTCGAGAGCGTTAATGAGGAAGCACCACGAGCCTTAACCGTCGCGGGTCTTTTGTCCTGTGGGATCCGCTTTCTCTGCGGACCTCGCTCGCAGAAGCTAATTGGCAGGGGTGCAGGCGCTGGCAGGGAGCAGCTGTCTCTCCCCCACTGATCTCGGAGAGATCACGCAGCTTGGGACTTGCGCTTGGAGGACAGCTTGGCTCTGAGACGCACCCCTCAGCACGCTGCCGGCAGAGGGGCAGGAAAGGGATTTCTAACCTCTGTGCTGTTACCCGGAAGAGGGGAGAGCTCACTTTTGTGGTCAGTTGGCCTGGATGAGAGGGTGTGGATGGGAACCCTAAGAGCGCCATTTAGGGGTACAGTGCAGGCCGAGGTGGCTCGGGACATCAGGATCCCTGGTTCCTAACGGCATGATGTAACACCAAAGGATCTCATGGCCCCGTGAGGCCCAGTCTCTGCAGAGGGGCCTGTTCCACCCCATACCCCGTCCTCCCCATTCTGCTAGCTCCTCCACCTCTCCCTCCGTCCTGCTTCTGGCTCAGACTCCTCTCGCTGACTGCCTGGGCCTGATTGGTTTACACTCCGCTCTGTTCTGCTCACGATCAGAACATTCCACAACAAAGGAGAGCTCAGGAACTGACCCAGTGAACACGTTCTTTCCTCTTCTTGTCTCTCAACTTATTTCCCCAGGTCTGCGTCTTGGAAGTCCAGGAGCTGGCTGGCCCCTCCGGGCTCTCCCTGGGGACTTGAGAGAGGAAGCAGCTGAGTGGAGCACGACAACGTTCTCTTTAGCCGGGAGGAGATGCCGCAATTTCCCCTAGGTCACTGCAGCATCGTGGCGGCGTGGGAATGACGGGCACTGTTCCGAAGTGCTCCTCCATGCCACACTCGGTCAGCCACTGTCCCTGCCCTCCAGGAGTCCCCTCTCATGGCTGGGGAAAGGCACTTGTCCTCCGTGGAGCCTCTGACACTGTGCCTTCCTGGAAGTCTGCACGGGTCCAGTGGGACTGGAGAGGAAGTCAGGACTGCTTCATGGAGGAGGTGATGTTTGAACCAGGGAAAGCTATTTAGCAGGAAGACAGGCACCCTGGGAACAAGGGAATAGCAGGAATGGAGGGGTGAGGCCAGCCGAGCTCAGAGTACTGGCACTGAGGCTGGTGGCAGCAGCCAGGTTGGGTGTCATCACCATTTCACAGCTAAGGACAGGGCAGCCAAGCCCACTGTGCTCAGGGTTCTGGGGGGCACACCCAGCTCTGCCTGCATCCAAGGCCCTAGGACCTGATGTCTCTGAGCCCCTTCCCATCCCCCAAGCACCGCGAGAGTCTGGGCTCTGAGGGTGCTGTCTGTCCCCGCCGTGCACGGCACAGGCTCACCCAGCTCCGGCCGCTCTGCTCACCCGGCCAGTATGCTCACCCAGCTCCGTTCCGGGCCTGCTGAGCACACATGGTGGCCGCCACTACCAGCTAAGTGGCTCGGCGAGGCCCTTCCTCCCTCTGGGCCTCATCTGCGGGGGCGGGCGGCGGGGGGGATGGCCGAATGGGACCCTCTGGGATAAAGCACCCAGCAGGGGCCTCAACAGTAGCGTCGCCACACCTGGGGAAGGGGTCATCCTGCTTCTAATGCTTCTCTGCTACACATGGCAGGTGGCTTTGGACATGCCCCCCGGCTCCTTGAAACCCATTGTCCCCACCTCCAGAGTGACCGTACGAGTGCCCCAGTGCAGGGCCGCGGAAGGAAGGAGTAGAGAGCTGTGCTTGGCGGAGAGCTGGCATGGAGGACTTGGGGAAGGTGCCCCTACAGCGGCAGCCATCACCTGCGTTACCATCTGGGGGCGGGGTGGGGTGGGGCGGGGGCACGAGGTCCCCAAGGAGCCGAGCGGGGTGGAGGTGGGCCGCTGCTGCCTGGACCTGGCCAAGCCTCAGACACCCAGACGTGCACGTTCTTGGCATTAAGTGGCTCCTACTGCCAAGTGGATGGGATTAGTGTGAATGGTAACGAGGACCCAGGGCCTCGTAGAGAGGGCAGCAGGAGAAAACAATCAATTAACTCATTTGATGGCTTTTGTTGTACTTTTTGGAGAGAGAAAGAAAATATCCCACTCATCTGCTGTTTAAATTAAGAACCGAAAACATGTAATACATTTAAATTACCAAAGGGGACACTTGAGTTTGATTTCAGGCCCACTCGAGGCTGAGGGGGCGAGGGGGAAGGCGGGATGGAGACAGAGGGTCTAGAGAGAAAAAGGGACAGTTTGGGGGTGAGGTAGGGAGATGGGTGAGGACTGACCCGTGTGGAGAGGGGGCTGAGAGGGAGCAGTCCGGCGGGGGGGGTGATGGAAGGAACAATGTGACAGCACTCTGGAACTGACCACACCAACATTAAGCAGTTATGGGACCCCCCGGAGACCACCCTTAGCTGGTCCTGCCACACGCCCACTCCCTAGGAACTCTGCCCTGTTCCCTCAACACTTAGCTGGCCCCCTCCACCTTGCCGGGGGGGGGGGGGGGTTTGCTGGGAAACCTGGGTGTGTCCCCACTGGCTGGAGCTTCCTAGAACCCACCTCTTCTCCTGGCCTTGCTGGGTGGAAGCCCGCCCAGGACAGGCCTTCTGGAATGTTCTTTGGAAGGGAGGAAAGTTGAGGAAGGCAAGACCTGAGCCTGCTGGGCCCTCTGCAGCTGTGTGGCCGGAATTTGGGATTGGCTGGAGGTCTCACTGCTTCCAGGCCCTGGGGGGATCCTAGGGGAGATGCAGTCCGCAGGGCGTTGTCGAACTGTGTCCCCTGGTAGGCGGGAGAGCTCCAGGGGTGGGGGCCGGTGGGTGCCCTCCCATCTCCTCCAATCGGAGTAGCCCCAAGAAAAAATTTCATTTGAAAATCTGCCAGAAACACGCGCAAACCTACGAGGCCACAGTCCGGCCTCCCGGTTGCCGTGCACCTGCCCCGCCAGCTCACCCAGGATTAGAGGAGATCCTCCAAGACAAGTGTCTTCACAACAACAACCAGCATTTTCTGGAGAGCTCGCTGGCTCTGTGCTAAGTGCTGCGCACAGATTAACGCACGGCATCCTCACGAGGCCTCCGCAAGACCCCCGTGCACAGGTGGGGAAACTGAGGCTCACCGAGGTCTCGCGGCTGAGAAGCAGCAGGGCTGGGGTTTGAACACAGGCTGTCTGGCTCCAGAGCCCCCAGTCCACACAGTAGGCTCTCAGCGATGGCCCCTTCTGGAGCAGGAAAAGGACCATAAAAAGGAAACCGGTTCTCACCATAGGACCAGATGGCCGCTGATGAACGTTTGCTCCTAGGCTGGGTTCCTAGCACTCCTTACAAGTGCAAACATCGTTGTTTAATAACATGGACTCAGTTCTTTCCCTTTGGGGCTGGAGACAGTGGTGAAGCCCCCCACTGGAGGACCGTTAGGGAGGGAGGGGTCTGGGGGGGCACAGGGTCTCTGGCGCCTCAGTTCTGCCGCCTAGGATGTGCCGGGGCCTCTTAGGGCCTCCGTCCCCCTGTTCACTCCTGCAGGGAGAGCAGCTGGGACTCTCTCTCTCCACCCTCAGCCTTCCCTTCCCCCTCTCTGTGCCCGCTGGTCCTTCATTGCTCCCTCCTCCCCCACAGTGTGCAAGGTTGGCAGACCTCCTTGCACTGCCCCGCCCCCCACCTTCTCCCAGGCCTCCTGGAGGCCTGGCCGGTTTTATGGATGGATAAACAGAGGCTCATGGAAGCTAAGGGACGTGCATCTGGCTACAGTGTTAGAGATGTTCCTTAATCCAGGCCTTTCTGGTGCTCCCTGCCTGGCAGGGGTCGTATACAGGGACCGGAGAGACACCTTGACCAAATGCCTCTTGCATAGGATTCCTTTCTGTGCGTGATCTCTCTGCCCAGGGTCTTTCTTGAAATCTCAGGAGGCAGACAGTATTTAACTTGGAAAAATCACGCCTTTCCCCTTTGGTGTTTTAAACGGCTGGTATTTAAATACCTTCATAGCTTAAGGGCATTTGGGCTGTGTATTCTTGATTTTGTGAATTAATGTGAACTGGAGTATTTGCGAGTGACCTTTAAGCCTCCAGCCTCCTGTTCCTGCTGCTGGATGGGTAATTCTCCAGAGTCCGTGTCCCCAGGCTCAGCCACCAGGAATGATCCAAAAAGAGCTGGTCAATTATGATTCCCGTAATGAGATCAGAGGTTCCTGGTTTCTACTCAATTCAGAGGAGCGCAGAGGAGCGCAGCAGAGCTTTCGGGGAGGAGCTCAGATGCAGGGAAGGGTTTTCGGAAGGGACCCCGGCTGTACCCTCTGCAGGAGCCAAGCCCAGGGAGGGCAGGCATTCGCTCAGCCAGTGGCAGCCAATGATGATGCCTGCATTCCTGCCTTCAGGACGCCCTCCACCCTGTCCCCTGCCTGCTGGAATCTTTTATGGGGCCACCTCCCCTGTGAAGTCCTCCCTATCCCCTCAAGAACACCTAAGTGCTCCCTGGTCTCTGCTCCATTCATCTCCCTGGACCCGCCCCCCAAGCTGGGAGCAACGCCATTACCTGGGTGCTAACTCCTTCTCTTGACCCCCACCTTGACCTCGTCTCAGAGTTATTGTAACATCAGGGCCATGTGGTTCAGGGAGAATCAGGCATGCAGGAGTGGAAGATGAGGCCCCTCATGCCCTGGCCTTACAGTGCCCCCCAGGTGAGTGGGTGGTGTCTACATGCTCGCCCCAAGTCTACACCCTCACCCCATCCACGTGGGGCGGCACAGATGGGTGATAACTGAGGGACGTGCGCAGAGACTCATCGTGCGCTGCGGCTTGGCCTCTTGCTCGTCCGCCGCACCAAGAGGAAACAGGACCCCAGCATATGAATGTGGAGCAGATCCGAAAGGAATTACAGCCCGGAGTCAAGTGCACCTGAACCCAGCTCAGCCCAGCCAGACGCCACCAAGATCAGCCAAAGTCTACACCCCAGAGCAAGAAAGATACAAGTGGTGGCCGTACGCCCCTGAGACGTGGAGATCGTCGCAGAGCCTCGCTGCAGCGAAGCTGACCGGTACCGCAGACACAGCGGGGACAGAGGCACGCCTCCTGCCGAAGGGGCAGAGTTCCCGGATGAAATGGTGAAGTGCTCAGCCCAGCAGGGCACCCACGGAGCGGCTTCTACCCTCGGCATGGACAGCGGGCTGGGGGGAGTGCGGCAGAGGGCCCGGCGCTGCCCAGGGAGGCGAGGGCCGCGGGGCCGGAGCTGAGCTCCGGTGCAGAAGGTGGGAGTCTCGGCAAGGCGGCTGGCAGGCGCCGTGTGTTTCCAGGACAGCCTCGGCTTCCCATACACATCACATCATTACGAAAGTACACACAGCTGCACCGTTTTGCTGACTCGTCTCTTTCTAGAGCGCTTGCTTCTTTGCAAGAGCACTGAGGGGTGAGATGTGTGAGGCGGTGTCAAGCAGCCGGCCCCCGCCTGGCATTTGGTCATCAGCGAGTGGGGCTGCTGAGGCTCAGGGGGCGCGTGGCCGGGTTGCCAGGCCCTTGCTACAGTGCTCCCCGTGACTGTGTCCGCGGGTCTTGGCACAGTCACCCCCCGGGCAACTCGCCGCCTTTCCGGGTGGCCACACAGCAGGTGCTGGGTTGGAGGGGGCTCTTGGGGACAGACCCACCTCAGAGGCACAGGAGGCCGGGGAAAGGCTGGGTGTTCCCGTACAACACGAGACAGGAACCGAATTAACCAGACCAGAGAACAAAGATGTTCCCAAGACGAAGGGCAGAGCCTGAACACCCTGCAAGATGTAGGGCCTCGCGCTTTCCCGGGGCTCACTCACCCAGCTGGAAGGAGGGGACCCGCGTACCCTGGACCCAAATCCATCAGCCTGTGAGGCTCCTGCGGGGCAGGGGCAGCACCAGGCCCTGGGAGGGGTGAGAGGACACTTCTGCGGGCATCGTGGCCACAGCTCATTCAGATGGGGTTGGTGCTAACGTCAGAGCCCAACAGCCGCACCCTCACCTACGGGCGTGTGCGTGTGACTCCCACAAGCGCTGTTGCACACCTACTGTGCGCCGAGTGCTGGCCCTCGGGGACACGGCCTCAAGCCCTGCGAGAAGGGGTCGGGAGATAGAAGCGTTGGCGTTCCCAAGCTCACTGCCCCGCGCGCTGGGGCGCCCTTCCTACTGAGATCTCGGCTGCTGCCATAGCCTCCCCGCGAGGAAGGCAGCCTCCTTTGACCGGTGAGCAGCCCGAGGTTTGGAGGGGCCCAGGGCTTTGCCACAATCCACACAGCAGGGGAGTGGGGGCATCAGGAGAAGCCTATGCTAGAACTTCAGTCCCAACAGTGACAGGACTGGATTTCAGGTTCTAGTGATGCAGGCCACAGGTGAGGACTGGAAGTCATACCGAAGCTGGGGGATACATGGGAGAAGGTCGAAGGGCACCAGCTCCTGGGGAGTGAGTCTGAGTGACCGTGTGGATGGAGAGGATGGCGGCGGGTGCATGGGTATGGACGCCTGACCTGGAGGGTCCTTGGGTGTTACAGGAAGACATCCTTGGTCTGAGACCTAGTGGCGGCCACGTGGTGTTGTCCATGGCCTCCCCCTTCCCTGCGGGCCCACCCTCCTTCCTGCAGCCACGTGCCTGGACCTGACGCTGTGATGGCCCCGGGGCTTCAGTTGAACCAGTGTGGCCACAGGACTTGACCGCCGCAGAGGCCAGCTCACCCTCCGGCCAGGAGAACGCATCCTGATTTATCCCACTCCCCAAGTGACACCCTGCCGGGTGCCCGGGAAAGGCTTGGACAGCCCTCGTGGGTCTGGCCTGTCCCCAGGTCCCCCCAGCACCTGCCCTCCTCAGATGAGCAGGTGAAGATGGCCGGCAGGCCCCCTCGCCCAGCCGGTCTCCCTGCCTCCCCATCCTGGGCGTGGGAGGAAGTCACAGTAGCACTAATCCCCTCGCCTGTGGGTGACTATCCTGCCCAGGAGTCAGGCACAGAAATCCATTTAGGCAGAATATCAAATGTGACGGCCCCTCCGAGCACCAGGAGACAAAGATGCCGAGCTCCAGTCATGGGCCCCTTTCTTTCACCTCTGTTCCATCGGGCCTGGCTCCGTGCCCAAAGCAGCCTTCACCGAGACTCATTTCTCTTTGTAAACCTTGAAGTATAACTCAGAACCAGGGATCTCGAGACCCGTCGGGGAAGCCGTATGCCCCTGGCATTTCTCCCCATCTTTCTAGAGAATTTTCCCCAGACAGTGCTCTTGAGAAGGCCAGCTGCCTGGGTCCCATCAGAGGCAGACTTGCCCCCACCCGCTCCTGGAGCAGAATGGGGAGGCCTGTCTCCCCCAAACCTGGCGCCAGCGCCCACCTCCAAAACTTTTCAACCTGGCTCTTGCGAACCCATTAACCTGCAGTGGCTTCTAATTATGCCAACAGGAGCTGACATTTCGGCGGTGGCTGAGAATATTCAGAACTGAAAAGGGCAGGCTGTTCCCCACCGGGCTGGGGGCATGCAGAGGGGAGAGAAGAGACACCACAGCCCTCTTCCCATGTCAGGGCTCCCTGGAGTTGAGGGCACAGAGCCCCCCCCCCAGAGCTCCCCCACCCCAGCCTCACCTCCTCCAGGGGGTGAAACGTCCCCTTACCTGTGCTGAGGTTTGCTGCTATCCAGCACGCAGAGTGTCTGGGTGTCCCGGGTGCCGGCCACCAGCCCCTTCCTCAGGAGCAGCCCCGGACAGGCTCTGTGCAGCTCGTCGCAGGTTGGGGTATATGCGTGCATGTGCCCGAGGGGGTGAGAGGGCCTCCGGGCGCCAGGGGTCAAATATTCCTGGCTGCCACCTGCTACCAGCCCAACCCAGGGGCCAGCTGCCCTAGAGGGGGTGCGCTCCGGCCGGGCCGGGCCCGCCCTCATCTGCCAGGAGCGTCAGGCGGCAGCTTTTGCTCACCAGGCTCCCGCCGGCTGCTCTCCCAGGCTGAGGCGAGTGGTTTATTTTTAGAGCCCGGCCCTTCCCCAGACGCCAGGATCCCAGCTGAGATTTCCAGCGGCTCAAACGAGCCCATTCCTGGGCTGAGTTGTTGCTCACTGGGAATGTTCTGGAAGAGAGACGGAGGCACTTAAAGGATGCGGCCCTCAGTGTTCTCATCTGAGAAACGTGGGGCTGGATTGGGGGGTCTCCCAGACCCTCCAGGGAGGACGGCCCCTGACTCAGTGGCCAGAATGGGATTCAGCTTAGACAAGGTGTGTCTCCTCCCTAGGTGGCCTTAGTCTCCTCATCTGGAAGATGAAAGAGAGCAGTGGGCACCCTGCCCTGAGCAGGGCAGAGACGGGAGAGGGGGCTGGAAGGAGGAAGAGCCAAAACTGTCTACTGTGTTCTCCACAGCTGGACGGAGGTTCCCATCTGCTGAGTTCACCCAGAGTGTCTGTTCCATGGTGGACGCACACAGTAGGTGTTTGGGAAACGCCCATTCTCTGAGATCCACTACGAGTCTCCTAACTAACCTGCAAGGTCACTGGGAGCATCATTCGGTAGATGTGGAGCCTGAGATCTAGAAGGGTGAGGGGAGGGCCAGGGCCCCTGCTAGAAGGTGAGAGCACCAGGGTTCCCTCAGGGTGGCTGGGGTTCTCCCCGTCTCCTGATCAGACAGCTGTCCCCTGGCACATCCCCTTTTTTAGTCTCAGCGCAGCTCACGCTGTCCCTGCTACTGTCCGTGCTACTGTCCCGATACTGTCCCGCTACCACCCCTTCTGCTTTCCCCGCCGCTCCCACTCTCCCTCTCGTCTGTTGACCCACTGTGCACCGGGCACTCTGGAGATGCCGTCTCTTTTGCAGACCAGACGGCTGCTGATGGGCTCGTGAGACTTGGCTGCGGGACCCCTCTGCTTTCTGCAGCTGTCTGGTGTTCTAAGGGTAGCACACGTCCCCACCCGCCTGGGCCTTGCTGTCCCTCTACCAGGCGCGGGGCCTGCCGCAGCGAGGAACGGGAAGGTGCCAGGCACACAGTAGGCGATCAGGGTTTGCTCATCCGCTTTGACTCAGCTCATCGGCAAAGAAGTTTGCTAATCTGTGTGTGTGTTTGTCGAATGTGCTTGAGCCGATGGAGCCACTCAGTCTTGGCAGGATCTGGCCTTGACGCAGAGTGGGGGCAAGGCTGCCCCTCATGGAGGAGACATAGCCCTTTACTGACATGCATCCAGAAGGCTTGCCCGCCCCACTGTCCCCTCTTCGAGGAGCCACTCTTCCTTCTGCAGCCTGCCAGGCCAATGCCACCTCCTCCGTATGTTGGGGATGGGCTGGCCAGTCTCCCAAAAGGGCTAGGGACTGGGACTTCCTGCCTCCATGTCCCCCACCCCCTGGGAACAGGGAGAACCCTGCCTGGATGCCCCCCTCCCTCTGCCCAGGACACAGGTGCCGGCCCGACCCAGGGCCTCCTCCAGCCCCCCCCCCCCCGCCCCGGGCTGCTTAGAGGGTCTGGGCTCTCACTCCAGGACCATCCACCCCCAGGGGGGCTGACCAGGCATGGCCAGTGGTCCCTTCTGGGCGCCGTGCTATAAAACACTGGTGAGGCGGGGGAGGTCATGTCCGCCCCCGGCCCTTTGAAGCAGGTCTCCCCTGGTTCTCTCCAGGCCCAGGTCCTTCGGGGCACCTGTCCAGGAGATTCTGTGCTCTGCGTCCTGGGTTTGGCTCATGACATCTCTCCTATCAGGGTAGAAACTCCACTAGGGCAGAAACATTGCTTATGCAGGGCTCCAAGGGCCCTGGGTTCCTCTTTGTTGGTTGAATGAACAGATCCCCCGAAGGGAGGGTTGGGTGAATTGTTTCCATCTGCACAATGCACAATACGCAGACGCTTCCGACTGTTGTCTGCGTGATATTTAGTATCCAGACGAAGGTCCCCAATCTGAGCTAAGTGAACAGATCTCAAACTGTAACGATAGAAAGACTGCAGTTTTGCTGAAGATACATGTTGATAGTTACAGTTTGGAGAGGAGTTCCCCCCCACCCCCCACCCAGCAGAGGTTACAGTTTGGAGAGGAGGTCCCCCCCACCCCCCGCCCAGCAGAGCTCCCCGTGCGCCACGGTCCCTTGCTTCCCTTGGGTGAGCATTTGGCCAGCACGTGGTGGGTCGTGAGCCATTGATCTCAGACACCGAGCAGCAGGAGACGTGACAGCTCGAGCTGGGGTCGGGAGTGAGGGGACTCCCCAGGGAGGACATGTCCCCATTTATAGAAGAGGAGCCCCTTCAGCAGGTCTCCAGGGTCCGCAGCCTGGCACGCTGCCAGGCTGATGTGCTTGGCCCGCTCCACGTGCTGGCAGAACCCCTCCCCACCGGCCTCAGGACTCCAGCTGCACGGGGCCGGGGGAGGGGGGTCTGCGCTTCAGACTGAGCAGCTGAGAAGCCCGGGGATGGTCACCCTCCTGGGACTGAACCCAGAGCATCCCCACCCCCTCACATAGTCCTGACTGCCCCGCTGCGGGCACCGGGTGGGCTGCTGCATTCTCCCCTGGGGGTTCCCCCCTCCACACCTGTGATTCGATGGCCACAGCTCTCCACCCAGGACTCATTCAGGGTTTCAACTACTGGGTCTCTCTTGCCCGGAGGGCTGGGAAGTGACCTGCCCCCAGGAAGGAGAGCCTGAGCAGAAAGGAAAGAGACACTAGCCTCTCAGCTGCCAGTCTAATTCGAGCCCCATCTTGCCGCCCTGTCACTCATCGGGAAGTGGGGAGGGGGTGGGACAGACAGAAACACAGTGAGACAAGGAGAGAGACACACAGATGGAGAGGGACATTTAGGCAGAAAGAGATGGAGACAGGGAAGAAGGATGGGAGACAGGCAGAGAGAGGGCCCCGAGAGTGGGGGGAGCTGGGAGGGAAGGAAGAGGGGGCAGGGAGCCCCTGAGAGGGACAGCTGGCTGGGTGTCCCAGAGGAGAGAGAGGAGAGGAGCAGAGGGAAGGGAGATGGGCTGCCTCCTCCTCCAGGGAGCCCTCCCGGCTCCGAGCTCCCATCCCTCTGACCCTTTCTGCCTTTTCCCCGAAGTGGGGCCCAACGTCCCCTCTGGTCCCTGGCTCTGGCTTGGCCCCTCTGTGGGGTCACAAGGCCCCTAAGGAGGAGCTAAGACAGGGAGAGTGAGGTGCTGACCTTGCCTACCCACAGGTGGGCAAGCTTCTCTAGAGGATTCTTGGGGACATTCGGGGCCTGGTGGCTGAGGGATCTGGGGAGAAGGACCCCCTGCCCTGCCCCTCCCCATGGATGGAACAGGGGGCCGCAGACTCTGCCCTCTGTGGCAAGCAGCCCGCAGCCCAGAAGACCACGGCAGAATGCCTGCAGGACACCTGTGCCCAACCCCCACAGCCCTGGTGGTCATGATCCCGCCCTGCCCACCACCGCAGGGATGAGAAAACCACCCCCTCTGGAGGGTCCGGCGGAGCCAGCAGGCCCCTGTCTGTCTTGGTCCCTGCTGTGTGCTCAGCAAGGAACGTGATGCTTGGTGCTTGGCACGTACTAAGTGCTCAGTGGCTGTTTGCTGCCAGTCTGCTAATCTGGACGGCGGGGGCACAGACAGCCCCAGGGTTCTAGAAGGAGACCCTGCTCCTGGCTCCAGGCCCCACTGGCCCCGCACAGGTGGCTCCTTCTGATTGTGGAGGACGTGGCGGGATCCCACTGCCTTCCCCTCCAGATGTTTTGAGCTCATGTGCCCCTGGTTTATCCTTTGTTCGCAGGGGCCCGGGGGAAAGCTGCTGGATGCCCGGGTACCAACAAAGCATTACGCTTTCCCCGTTCTGGCCACGCTGGATTTCCCCCCATTCAGCTCAGACCTCTCCTGTTTCCATTCTGCTTTCAGTCCCAGGAGTCCACTCTCCACAAGTCTTGGGTGGTCTTGCTCTGAGCGTGCACGGCTCATTGCTCTGCTGTGGGCTCCACAGGGGACCCCACGTGGACTTCTGGGGCCCTCCTCTCTGCACACTGCTGAGACCTTGCTCTGCTGGTCCGGGGCACATCCGCTGCCCTGACCTCTCACGGCGTCTTCCCTGCTCACTGCAGCCACTGAGCTCTGCTGGGGCCCCAGGTCCCTGTGCTGTGTTCAGGAGGTCACCTCTGGAGGAGTGCTGGGGATTGTGGGCTCCCCTGGTGGGCTCTCCTCTCAAAGGTCACAGGTTCACACTGACTGTTGCCCACCGCCTCCCGTCTACTAAACCCAACCTCATAATTGTTGACCGCCGAAGGAGTTATCTTGGCAAAATGCAGAAGTCCCAAGTGGCTTCATTCCCTCTTTTTAATCATTCTTGGCCTCTGGTTTTACTTCGAATCGTATTCAAATTCCTTATTTGGTCTTCAAGGCTCTGCTGCCCTTCCTCCCCTCCCAGATTCCCCTCCGCTACTCTCCACCTTCAATGAACCGCAGCCACAGAGACCTTCCTCTCGTCCTTCCCGCACCTGAAGCTCTGTGCTGCCTCAGGGACTTTGCACTTGGTCCCTCTGCCGTGTCCCCACCCCAGATCTGCATGACCGGTTCCTCCTTGTTACTCCCTGCACAGTTTGAAATCGCCCCATCTTCTGTAACAAAGCCCAGTCCCCCAGCCCCCATCATTTATTTCCTTTATAACACGGCTCGCCACCCGAAATTATCATGCTTATCAAGAGGTTTATTTGCTTATTTCTCTCTCTCCCCAAACAGAGCATCCTGCCAGGAGCCGGTGCAGGTGGGTCCTCGGGCCCAGTGCAGCCCTGGTACTCGGCTCTCTAAGAATTTTAATTGACTCCTCCCTATCCTCTGACACCAGCTAGCACCCTTAGGCTCTTGGTAACTATTTCCTGAATGGAGATTCATTTTCCTTGAAAGAGAAGGTAGGAATCCCTCCAGCACCTCACGCCTTCTGCCTGCCTTTTGCCATCTGCCCGGCTCCCTCCTTCCACCAACGGCCCCTCCCTCCACCCTCTCCTCCCTTTTACTCCAGATGGAACTGAGTAAACACCCTTCCCGACTGGGGATCCGGACTGGCCGTGTCTACCAAAGGCTGTAATAACGCTCCCACTATGGGCCCAGGACAGAGGAAGCACCCGAGATCCCACAGTCAGGTCGGAACCATGAAAGACCTGGAGCAGGACTGGGGTCCAGGCTCAGAGCCGGATTCAGAGCCCCCCATCCCAGGGATGTGGATGACCAAGGGGAAGCCCGTGTGGGGGGTGCAGCCTCCAGGAGGGGGTCCCAAGGGGGGGCCCTGGGGGCGGGAAGGAGGGTGCGGGAGGGGAAGCAGGCAGGCCTGGCGCCGGTGAGCAGAGGCCATATCTTCAGTCCACAGGGCTCCCTTCCATGGCCGGCTCCCTTCCATGACCGGCTCCCTTCCGTGGCCGCCCCCCCCTCTGCCGGCTCCCTTCCATGACCGGCTCCCTTCCGTGGCCGCCCCCCTATCTGCACAGACAGAGTGCTGGGAAGTTAACAATAGGCTGCTGCCTGGGTCCTCCCCACCCGGTCCCCGACCAATTACGTAAAGGTCACTGGAGCGTGGCCTCAGTATTGCTAAGAGTGGCCCAGGTGCCTGGACGGTGTCCCCGGGGCTGAGACCCAGAATGTGCTGGACACTTTGGAGCACTCTGCAGCGGCACCGTCTGCCCCCCTCCAGGCCGCCAGGCTGGTGGAGGTGTTCCTCCGCACGCTTCATTAACTGTTTGTAAATTCTAAATGCAGAGCGACAGCTTTCTTCCGACTGAAATTCTGCACGTAATTGCTATTTGCTTTCCTCTGTTCCCAGAGGTAGTCAGGAAATAAGAAATCTCACTCGATATTAAGTGTGATCCTGGACTGGATCTGGGGTTGGGGGACTCAGAAGCTGCCCCCTCAACCCCCGTCCTGCTCTTCTATCTTCGGCTGTGGCCCCTAGAGGCAGCCAGGCCCAGGCATCCAGGCCTGGCAGACAGAACCCTTGAAAGTCTGCCCATCCTCAAAAAATGGCAGCATCTCCCTAAAGATGAAAATGTGTCTCCTAAAAGCCATTCTCTAGAATGTCCTAGAGATCCAGCTTCTGCAATGACCACCTCCTGGGCCCTTGTCTGGGAGGAGTGTGAGGCGGTGTGTGGCACCAAGGATGTGGGGGGTGTAGATGTCTGTCGGTCCTGAGTTCGAATCCCACCTCTGCTTCAGAAAGCCACATTCTCTCTGAGCCGGATTCTTCCCGTCAGGCTGTGAGGACAACAGCAAGAACACGCGTCTCATGGGGTGCAGTGGGGATGACATGTTGTTTGTCATGACAACCAGGGCCATGCCAGTGGCCGCGGACGGCTGTTTAGAGCCACCGGCCACGTCGACACACGTGGGCAGCTCACCCAGGACCGGGAAGGGAGCCCACTCCCTGTGGTGGGAAATTTCTGGGGTGTGAGTCAAGCTATCAGTCACACTGCTTCACCCTCACACCCCACATTGTTCTCCTCATTGGCTGCGGGGAACTTTGGGCTAATTATAGAAGTGGAATAATTAGCAGGCCAGACGACTCCACAGAGTATAATCTGTGAAAAACGAGCCGGCACGCTGCGGGGCGCCTCTCCCTCCCTGAGGGTTCGAGAAGCCCGGGACTGTGGCTCCTTCCTGGGGGGGCAGAGGCTGAGCACTCTGGACGGCCCCATCCTCACCTCCTCCCAGTGTCTTGGCTCGGCTGGTGAAGGCTGGGCTTCAGCAAGGCCAAGGCATGAGCGTGAGCCTGGAGAGGCCACTCTACTATTCTCGGGCACGTTCTGGGGGTCTAGGGTGGTCCCAGCTTTTCTCCAGCCCAGCCTGGCTTGTGTTTCCCCTCTGCTCCACTGATGCCCTTGAAGACCTTGCGAGCAAACTTTCCCACCGGGTCCCGACTGGCCCTCAGGATCCTTCTCAACACAGTCCCAGCAGCCTGTCGATTGATTCGGGTTGGAGTCTGAGATGAACGCCAATGCTATACACAGGGACCCCCCAGGAATCCCTGCTTAGAGAGGGCTGGGGCCCTCAGCAGGGAGAGGAGCGCGTCTCCCCCAGACTCCCCAGCTGCTGCCTGGGGTCCTAAGTCACTCCCTGTCCCCCTCGTCCCCTATCGATCAATCCCACCCAGGCCGTGACTCAGGCTCTCACCTGAGCACTGGGGGTGGAGCTTCCTGCTTTACAAGACCTATCTCAAGAGTAGATGAGTAAGTAGATGATGTTGGATGGGTTCTAGGATCCATCCCGTAACACCCGGGGAATCGGAGCGGCCCTCACCATCAACGGAGCATTTCCAGTTTGTCTGTATTTTAAAACTCTTAGTGGTGCTTGGGCTACAGGTGCTCATGACTGGTGGGATCCGCCGTCGTTGAACAACGGCGTTGGGAGCATTGGGCCCGAGCCACGTGTAAACGCTCAGAGAGGGAGGTTGGTCTTTCTGAAATCCGCTCTTGTTCGGTGGCCCTAACCCCACCCCCGCTCAAAAAGGCAGGTAAAAATCACTGAGAACAGAAGGCCCTGTTCTGGGGCTCCCAAGTATGCGCTGGGGGAGGGCCTGTCAGCATCAGCTGCCCTCGCCTCGGCCACACCGGGGGCGTCCTGGTGGGTCTGTGTCTGCCTCCCGTCCCCAGTGGGGCGCTCCCGACAGGGACCCTGTGCTCACTGTCTTGCTTCTTTTGCTCCTAACAGCGATATTTCTCTAGAGGATGATTTTTATAGGTTAGACCATATTCTGTCATGTAAATGGTCTACACTTTTCCTAACAAGCCCCTCTAGACAGTGGTTAGGGCTGGTTCCAAGTTGCCACAGTACGGAGTACTGCCTTGTTCATAACACCGCGTGCATCACCAATGAGTCCCTGGGCTAGAATCCTTATGACTAATTGCTGGAGAGAAATGATCAGATCTTTGAAAGCACGAGTCTTGAGTCCTTACCATCAACTTGCAATTTCTTTTTTTTCTTTTTTTTTTTTAAGAGTTTATTTATTTATTTGTCAGAGAGAGAGCACAAGCAGGGGGAGTGGCAGGAAGAGGGAGAAGCAGACTCCCTGCAGAGCAGGGAGCCCCAGTGCGGGACTCGATCCCAGGACCCTGAGATCATGACCTGAGCTGAAGGCAGACGCTTGACTGACCGAGCCACCCAGGCGTCCCCGACTTGCAATTTCTTATCCCCACTACAGGGAAGAGGAAACCGACCTTCAGCATACCTCGTTCAAGGTCACCTAGAAAGCCAGCTGCAAGGCCAGACTCTACAACCACTCAGTTGCTCTATTCCACCGCCCAGAAAAGTCTCGCCGCCACTCTTGGCTTGAAACACTTGTCTCTGGGCCTCCGGGAGGCCTGAGAAATCGCAGGAAAAGCTTAAAAGCTTCCCTTTGGTCAGACTTATTCTGGTCTCTGAGCTGATGTGCATTAAGCAGGTCGAAGCCTTGGGGACCTCCCCTTCTGCTACCAGCAAGGCCAAGTTCCTGGCAAGCCGGGATTTGTATGTATTTATTCCGGTCCTTGAGCTGCGGCAGGTCCGGGCAACGGGGCGAACTCATTTCCAGCCGTAACTGTGCCTCCTGCTTCTCTCTAGAGCTTTCTCTCTGAGCCTGAGAGGCTGACCTGCCGTTCGCCAGGCGGTGAATTAATTATGTGCAGACACCGCAGACTCTGTCAAAGAACGCGGAAAGGCAATTTTAGAAAAGAAACTCCTTTTCTTTTCTCGCTTGGTGGCTTTCGTTGTGGGAGAAAAGGACAATTATGAATTACATCAGAGCTTTTCTGGGGCATTGGGGTGGGGGTGGGGCCCTGGGAGGAGCCTGGTCTCAGCTCTCGGAGCAGGTCCCAGCCTCAGGGCATTTGCTCTCCTCGCCCTCCCAGGAGTCACTCAGGACCGGGGAGTGAAGAGTCCATGATCCTGCTGTGTGAGTGAGCACTGCGAGATCCCAGGATGCCAAGAAGACCCTGCGGAGCTCCTAACACAATTCCTTCATTAGAAGCCAAGAACCTGGGGCCTCTGAGAGGGGAGGGCCCTTACTCAAATTCACACAGCCAGACAGGCATAGGCCTGGGGCCGGGCCCCTCCTCTCCACAGTGTCCCTTAGTCCCAAAGCTTTGGGGGAGGAGAGGCATCTCAGGCTGGGATCCCGGGAAACCGAGGTGGGATTTAGCACTGAAGGCCAGAGCGGCGTGGGCAGGGGCTCTTGGTAGATGCCTCTAGCCGGTTGAATGGTGGCCCCCCAAAATGTGTCCACATCTTGACCCCCAGAACCGGTGAACATGACCTTATTTGGAAAAGGGGTCTTTGCAGATGTGATCAAGTTAGGGATCTCAAGGTGAGATCATCCTGGATTATCTGGGCGGGCGCTAAATCCCATGACAAGTGTCCTCATGAGAGAGAGGAGGGAAGGTCATGGGGCCAGACACAGCGACTGGGAGGATGAACGCACAAGCCTGGGAGCGCCAGCAGCCACCCGCGGCTGGAGGAGGCAGAAGGATCCCTCCCTGGAGCATGGGGAGGGGGCACAGCCCGCAGACACCTTGGTCTTGGACTCTGGCTTCTGCGCGGAGAGAGAATGCATTTCTGTCGTTTCAGGCAGCTCCCTTGGGGCTGCTCATTTACGGCAGCTGCAGGGCACGACGGGA
>NW_024424564.1:52084391-52096097 GCF_017311325.1 Ursus maritimus
GCGCGGCGGGGCGAGCCACGGGCAGAGGGCAGAGCGAGGCCTCCCGATCCCGCTGGGAGCTGCGGGGCTGCGGACACCTTCAGAGGCGCCCTGACCTGGGGCAAGAAGGCTGCATGGGCTGGCAGGTCACGGGGCCCACGGACAGGCAGTCGTCCGGATGGACGGAGGGTGGGTCTCATTGCAGGGACAATGAGGACGCGGTTTCCTCCACGGGGAGGCCGACAAGATCATCTGCCCTAAAGTAGGAAACTCCTGTACAGCAAAAGAGGGAAGATGAAGTAAAAAGACCTCGGTTGGGGGGGGGAAAGAACGGCGCTGTGAGCACACAACAGAAGTTGAACGACCTCCTTTTGCAGAGAACGTGCTCCAAGCAGTGAGAAAAACACCAACAGCACAACAGGAAGAGGAGCGCAAGACTGACCGAGAAAAAAAAAATGAAACACGTTCAGCTTCACGAGTGATGAGGGAACCGAAAATTAAAACGGCCCTGTGTTAGGCCTCTCTCATCAGCGTGCCGGGGGAGCCCGGCGGCAGCCTGCGGGAACCAGGCCATCTCTGCACAGCCGGGGGCGCACACAGCCTCTGCTTCCGGAGAGGCCGGCCGATCAGCACCAGGAACGCGCACCCACCCTTCCGAACCAGGAGGGCCCCTCGGATAAGATGCTCGGCAGGTGCGCAGACACCAACGTGCGTTTCGCCCGCGTGCGGCTGGTGGTGACGGACGTGGGACGCAATCTGAGAGCCCCCGCCGAGGGGTGTGGGGCTGTTCAGATCAGCTGCACGCACCGCACGGCATGCGTGCAGAAATCCTGGATCTGGGGGCGCCTGGGTGGCTCAGTCGTTAAGCGTCTGCCTTCGGCTTAGGGCGTGATCCCAGCGTTCGGGGATCGAGCCCCGCATCGGGCTCCTACGCTGGGAGCCTGCTTCTTCCTCTCCCACTCCCCCTGCTTGTGCTCCCTCTCTCACTGGCTGTCTCTCTCAAACGAATAAATAAAATCCTTAAAAAAAAAAAAAAAGAAATCCTGGATCTGTTTCTCCTGCTAGGGGAAGAGCCCTGAGCTATTACATGGAGACGATGGGGAATGTACAGAGCTTAATCGTGTATAAAGGAAAGCACCAGCTCCGTCCGTGCGCGTGGGAGTGAGAACGCGTGATGGAAACCCGCTTCCCCACCCTCCGAAAGGCCTGCTTCACACCTCCCCGCTCCCGCAGCCTCCCACGCCCGTGCTCAGCCCGTGACCTGGCTTCATTCTTCACCGAGGAGCTAGAAGGCACCGGTTAGGCTGGTCCTGGCTGCCCACATTCACGTTCTCCACGCGCGGCCCCGAGCCCCCAGTGCAGGCAAGCCCTCCCTCGGGTGCTGTGCCCCCACTGGGCATCATCCACACCCCCTTCCTGGGTCTCCATCAGCGCAGGCACGCTGTGCTTCTGCCACCAGAAGGAAAGGGCTGTAGTATCCGGCCACTCTCTGGTGGCTGTGAAGGACATGTTCTGGAAGGTGCTGTCCCTGACCACTGCCCCCCACCATCGTTCTCAGCCCACGTGGTGGCCGTCCCGACCCTCCATGGAAAGCGCTGTCACGGAGGCCCCCCGGCATCTCCTGGCATCCCCCCACGCTGCGGAGACTGCACTCTTGCCTGGGTGGGCCTCTCAGCCGATCAGCTGGGCTCTCCCTCCTCCCTCGCCCCCAGGCCCCCCGCTTGCCTCCCTTGCACCTGCCTCCCTGGCTGCCCCTTCTGTCTCCTCACCTGGTGCCCTCCCCACCCATCACCCCACCATCCAAGCAGCAGGCCCCAGCGCCTGGTCTTTGGATGTCTTCTCTGTTCGTTGCATGCTCTCCCTGGGCACCTCGTCCCTCCTGGGGCCCTCTCCCCGTCCTGACTCCTCCAACCACCCGCTCGGCACCGCCGCCTGAATGTCGGCTTGGCCTCTAGGTGGACGTGTCCCAGACCCTGACCCCACCCGCCCCCTGCCGTCCCCTGGTTGTCATGTGGACGGCTCTCCTTCCCTGTCCACCCACATTCATGACTGGGGAGGTGGGTACTGGAACAGTCAAAACGCCTGACCCTAGTGGACAGGTCGTTTGTTGCTCTGACCCCGGCGGACCTCCAGCGGGCCCCTCGTGCTCCCGCCGTCCTGGCGCCCTTTCCAACCCTCCAGCGTGAATGCAACAGACTAGTTAAATGCGGGGAGTAGCGCTCAGCACCATCTTACCATGGCTGGTTACCATGGCTCCCTCCCCGGGAGGCCTTCGGCAGGTCCCTTCTCACCTCTGAGCTTTAGTTTCCCCCTCTGTAAAGTGGGGCTGGGCTCCGCCATGCCTGTGGGTACCCCCGTTCTGACGCTTCTAACTGTGTCTACACGGAGGCAGCTGTCAGGGGTCGCACGCCTGGGTTTGCATTCCGACCCACCCAAATACAACCTTGGCTCTGCCGTCCCCTGGATATGTGACCCCAGGCGGCCCCTTCCTCTCTCGGGGCCTGAGATCTGCCATCCACAGCCTGGGTGTCCCAGACCGCATGACAGCACGACAGTCCTCTGCCCCTTGGGTGTTCGCCGTCTGATGACTCACTGATTGCTCACAGTGAAGCCCGAGTTCCACTCCCGGGCCTATTCCATCTCGGGGTGAAGAGCCTGGGGGGAGGGCCATAGGCCATCGGGAGCTGGCTCTCAGGGACAACCCAGGCTGTTGGCCGTACTCTGTGGGCCGGGGAGGTGGCCTTTGTCAGCCCAGTGTCCCCTCAGTGTCATGGGGGGCTGGTCAGAGAACGTCCCCCCCCAAGCTTCGGCTGGTAATTAGTGCAGAACTGACAGCTGAGAGAGAGGGTTCTCTGTCGAACTGGGATGTTCTTTGAAAGCAGAGCCCGGCAGAGCTGCCCAGGCTCCAGGGCAAAATCTGTGAGCTGAGCTCCAGAAATGGTGTCCAGCTGGGGGAGGGGACAGGCAAGACACATCTGGAGGGTCCCAGTGCCCCTGGACTGTCTCACGCGGCACTCAGGGACTCACACGGCCTTGGAACCCAGAGGTGGCTGGATGGGGGGGGGGGTGCAGGCAGCCAGGGGTTCCCTCCCCACTTCCTGGTGCTGCACCCCACACTCTGGGGTTCAGTGAATCCTCCCAGGGGGCCCCATTCTCACCCACTGTCACACGGAGAAAGTGGGGCTCAGGGCAGTGGCCTGGCTGGGCTGTAACCAGGACGTGGGATTCGGGGTACCTGACGCTCCCCCTGGCCTGTGCTGCCAGCGTCTCACTCCTCACGGGGGGCCGGCCGCACGCCCCGGATCCTGCTCCTGAGACTCGCTCGTTCACTTGTTCCATCTGGGTTCTTCGTGTTTTGTTTTTGCTTCTTATTTCAATTGAGGTATAATGTGCACACAGAAAAGTCTACAAATCACCGGGGACCCGCTCACTGACGCTGGTGAGCGCGTCCCGTGAACCACCCCACGGTCGAGACACAGAACATTCTGGAGACCCCTCGTACTTCTTCCAGTGACCGCCTTCTCGCTCCTGTTTCCTTGACGTTCACGCTGTCCCTGTTGTGCCTGTTTTTGAACTTTACGGAAGAACGAACACCACAGCCGGTGCGAAGGGCACCTACGTCTTCTCCTTGCCGTGCCCGCAGGCCCTGCGGTCACCCCGGGGCAGCTCGCTCGCTCATCCCGCCGGCGGAGAGCGTCCCGCATGTGAACGGACTGCGGTGGATGCGTCTGCTGCGGTTGACGGGTATGTGGGGTCATTCCCAGTTTGGGGCTGCACAGTGTAGGGCCACGAACACTTTTGTGCGTTTGAGTGGGCGTGCACACTCATGTCTGCTCCTGTGTGTGTGTGTGTGTGTGTGTATTTACAAAGGTGGAGACTTGCAGGCCATGGGGCAGGCGCACAGCCAGCTGTGGTAGAGACTGTCCAGCAGCTTCTGCGGAGTCGGGGGCGGGGGGAGCGGCAGGTGCCACGCTGCTCTGCGGGCGTCTGACGGTAGTTCCACTCCCCTGCTTTCCCTTTCCTGTTGAATGCCACAGTTGAGCACCTTACCTTGTGGGTTTCCCTTCCTTCCTTCCTTCCTTCCTTCCTTCCTTCCTTCCTTCCTTCCTTCCCCTTTTCAACCTGTCCTTTATTAAAGTGCATGGTTCCAGCACTTTGCCCAGTTTTCCATTGACCCGTCTCTCATTTTCTTGCCAGCTTCATCCAGCAGGTGTTTAACCCACAGCTGCTCTCTGGCACAGACCTCGTCCTCAGGGAGTGAGCAGTCTTCTGGGGGAGCAGGACCCCGCCTCAGGACTCAGGAACGGCTTCAAGCCACCCTTTGGCGGGCCTCGGGGGCCTGGACACACTGCCTTGGGGACATGATTCTCCCCTCCGTAACTGCGGGTGCTAAGCAGGGAGAGATCAGGCCCTGAGAATCTCTGTCATGTGAATCATTCTCCATCTCTCAGAATGGCACTGTGGTGACTTCTAACTCATTCATTCATTCATTCATCTGCTCACTACTGAACCAACGTTCAATGATATTCCTCTGTTCTGGGCTCTGGGCTGGCTCAGAGATGAATGGGCTATTGAGCCTTGTCCACTGGTGGTTCCAGTGGCCAAACAGGGATCTGGACCAGTACATAGAAGACCATGACCAGCACGACAGTGGGAAGCGCATGGGGCTGCAGAGGCCGCAGGGAACAATTCCTGCAGGAAGTGATATTTGGAGAGAAGACTTGAAGGAGGCAAAGAAGGGCTGGAAGAGGCTGTCAGGCCACATGAACAACTTGTATGGACATAAGGAAGGCAGGAGGGGCCTGGAGGAATGGGGAATGGTCAGGTTCACAGAAGCAGAAAGTGGGAGGGGTGTGGAGGAAGGCAGATGATGGGGGCTGAGAAAAGGAGCAGCCTGGATGACTGATGAGGACAGCCTGGTTGACTGACACACATGGTATCACTGAAAATAGAAACAGGAAAATGAAATCACATGTAGGGAGAAGCAGAAGCGCACCCCAATCCCAGATCATACAGCAACTGAGGGTGAGGATGAAATTTTTCCCCAAGCCTCCTAGCAGCCAAGGCAAAAAGGGAAAGAGAAAACAGGAGTCTCCCTGTCTAATTTAGGGAAGAAGAGTGCTCCAGTGGGAACTGGAAGGGAACGAAAGGAGAGGAGATGAATGTAATAGCTTTAGTGTTGAAAGCTGCCCTGTAGTTTGGCCTAATGGTCTAGATTCTAGACTCTAGAAGCATCTGGATTCTAGAAACATCTAAAATTGAACCATTTCCTATTTGTCCCTAGACTGTCGAGCTGTGTTGCCTGGGTCTGACCCTGGCCCAGTGCCTGGCACTCAGTAGATGCTCAAGAAATGTCCTCGTCCCTCCTTGTCCCCTGGGAGCCCTGGTCCCATTCTGTTCTCTTTTTAAAAATTAATTTATTTCTAATTGCGGTAAAATACACATGACATAAACATTGAGGATTTTAACCATTTTAAGTGCACAGTTCAGGGGCACGAAACACATTCCTCTGCTGTATGTACAGCCATCACTTCCACGAGTTTCCAGAACTTTCTCATCTTTCCAAACTGAAGGTCTGTCCCCACAAAACACCAACTCTCCATCCCCTCCCGCGGCCCCTGGCAGCCACCGTCTACTCTCTATACCTGCACTTGACGACTCTAAGGACATCGTACAGGTGGAATCCTACAGAATCTGTCCTTTCGTGGCTGGCTTATGTCACTGAGCACGACGTCCTCAAGGTTCGTCACGTTGTAGCGGGTGTCAGGGTTCCCGTCCTTCTCAAGCTTCCTCAATACGCCATCCCAGTTTGTTCTTGAACAAAGATGCTGCTTGGCCATTGCATTATGCACGAACCCCGATGAGCACCAGGGAACGTGCCAGACTCTGCAGCAGCAGCATGGGGCACCAGCAGAAGCGGACCCTGGACTACCCTGTGAGTCGGGGACGAGAGTGGACCTGCCACAGGCTCCGAGTAAGGAGGTGGCTTTACGGGAGGACTGTGAACAGCAGGTTCTTGGGGTTCTAGTTACTGTATTCCTGTGTGCGCCGGTAGGGGACCTGGCCCCCAGCCGAGCACTTGGCATTGCCTGGACGCTCGCTAAATGCCCCTGGTCAACCGCATGCCGAGTGACCTGGTGGAAAGTCAGCCAGAGCCTTTACTCTTGTCCCTCATTTGACCCCTACCATTTCTGCAGGAGAGGCACCCCAAGTCCGTTTGACAGGTGAGATCAGCGGGGCAGGGAGGAGAAGTGGGCTGCTGGTGGTCTGATGTGCAGGCCTGGCTCCTCTGAGTCCTACTCTTGCCGCCTGCCCCCGTGTCCCCACCCCAGGGGCAGCCAGGGCGTGTGGGAGCAGAGGTAGGGCCCACTGCAGAAGGGGACGAGCTACAGGAGAGGATAAGCTACAAAAAGGGACAATCTTCAGGAGGGGATGAGCTGCAGGAGGGGGTGAGCTACAGGAAGAGACAAGTTATAGGAGGGGATGAGCTGCAGGAAGGGACAAGCTGCAGGAGAGGATGAGCTGTAGGAGGGAATGAGCTGCAGGAGGGGACCACCCACCCACTGACTCACCCAGAGCTGCTACCACCCCTTCCATCGATGTCAGAAGATGATAGTCAATGATGTGGTTGTTGGCCCCAGGCTCAGAGGCCCAAGCTTTACTTCCAGAAGTTTCTAGTTGTTGCCCAGGCCCTTGGCTGGTCTAAGAGAGCTTTGTAGATTCTGGGGCGGGGTGGGGCTCATAGGTCTCAGGCTCCGAGGGGGAAAGGGCTGTAAGCTTTCTAGGGATCAGCGGACAATGAGGCCCCTGAGGGGCACTGGGCTTGCCTGGACAGGGGCAGGGCCTATCCAGGGTTCACCCAGCAGTGTTTGTGAGTGGAAGGATCTAGCTTCCCCTGTTTGGGGGTGGGAGACATTTTCATGCAGGCTGAGAGCTGGACCTCCTGTCTCATGTTGCACCGGAGGGAGCGGAGGCCCGGGGAGGGGACCCTGGCTGGGGGCCCCAGAGCATGTGAGAAGCAGAGCTGTGGCCCCAGTCAGGTGTGCCAGCCCCCAGAGCCCCAGGCCCTCGGGACAGCACCCTAGTGGAGATGGGCGCTGTGTTCGGGAGGCCCGGCCGGGGGAGACAGATGGGGAAGGAAAGGGAGCTTGGCATGCGGGCGCGCAGTGGGCTGGCGGTGGTGTCACCTGGGGGCTTGTTAAACTGGAAGTGACAAGCCCGAGTGAGGGAGCAGATGGCAATTTATCCAGCTCCCACAGACAGGAAATCTATCCAGCGAAGGCTGGGTTCTCCTGCTTTCGAGGCTCGCACTGCACAGGGAGAAATATGAGGGAACCACCTGAACTCCTCCGCCACGGGGCCTGGGGGCCACAGACCGAACACGGGGGTGTCAGGGGTCACAGGAGGGTCTGCAGGGGCAGGGGCAAGGAGAGCATCTCCCGTGACAGGTGTTGGGAGCTGAAGCCGGCCTGGAACCCACAGTGGGTCCGGCTGACCCTCAGCCCATGGACTGCATTCCCCTCCCCACAGGCGTCCTTCCACCCCTGGGCTGGGCGGCAAGGTCAAGGGTCAATGGTAATAATTTTGGTGATAATACGCAGGCTGGCAGGTGCTGACCTCTCTAGGTCAACGGCTTGAGGGCTGTCCACAGACGTGTCTGGGCTCAGGGAGGGAGCAACGGATTCCTCGTGGGGGACGATGGGGGCCGGTGGGGCCCTCAGGTCCTGCCAACCCGGTGCCGGGTGTGAGAGCGGAGTTAAAGCCAGGAGTCTCCCAGGCTCCACGCCCTCACAGGGAAAGGTCTCCTTGCAGAGCTGTGAGCACGGCTCGCCTGCTTCAACTGCCAAACGGACACAGCAAGTGGGGTCTGACCCCATGGGCCCTGCCCTCCAGCCCCCAGCCTCCTGTCTGCCCCCACAGGCCTCTGCACCTTCGCCCTGCCCTTCCACCCACTGGAGCCCCTTCTCCCATAGTTCTGCCGGCCTGTCCTCCTTGACCTTCCCTCTGGGCGGAAGCACCATCTCCTCTGTCTGGTTGTCCTCACTGATGGACCCATCTGTCCATCTCTTGACTTGCTTATCCGTCCTCCGTGTCCCTCAGCCCCCGCTCCTGTGCAGGAATTCCCTGGAGGCAGCCTTTGTCTACTGTGTGGGCCTGGGACCCCGAGCACAGGGCCCGGCCCAGGGCAGGTGCTCAAGAAACACCGGGGGAGTGAGTGCCGTTTAAGGGCACTGACGTCTGACCCCGACTTTGGCGATCTCCTTTGTGACACATCGTGCCCGCAGGACACCCAACGTGGAAGGCCGGTCTGTGCGATGGCTTGGAACGTGGGTGCGAGATCCCAGCTCCACGTTTATTCGCTGCGTGGCCTCAGTCTCTCCATCTGTGCTATGGGGACAGCCAAGGCAGCAGGCGCTGGGCCCTTCTTTCTGCCAGGCCCAATTCTAAGTCCCAGGCGCCTTCGTTTAATCCACGCGCCGACACATTACTACGATTACCCCCATTCTTCAGGTCGGACAGCTGAGCCCAGAGAAGTCCTCAGGCTGCCCCAGGCGACATGACTTGTAAGAGGACCTAGAACATCCACTTGGGGACCCAGCAAAAGCCCGGGACTATGTGGGCTCAAGGCGTCCCAGGCTCTCCCACAAAGCACAGAATGCCCCCACAAGCAGTCAGGCAGGATCCCGCCCGGCTGGCCCCTGACATGCTGTCAATGCCTGGGTCATAGAAAGCCGAGGGTCAGAGGAGGAAATAATGGACGTGACAACCTCCCCCCACGGCCAGTCCCCAGGGCTCTCAGACGCTCCCAGTGGACACGGTCCTCCAGCTTGTGCGGTCACATTGTGAGTCCGCGCACCGAGAACCCGAGTCTGGGCTGAGCGTCCTACGAGATGTGCCTCAAAGAAAGCATCCTGAGGTCAAAGCAGACGGGGCACTGGTCCCCACACCTCACTTGGGGTCCACAGTGCACCCTTGGGCACGCGTGTGTTCATCGTCCCTCCCCCAGCTGGCACGTGGGCTCTCGAGGCGCGGAATTTGCCGTGACGATGACAGTCTCGGGAGACCACCGTGAAGGACACAGATGCGGGGCTGACCGAGCCAAGCAGCCAGGGCCTCCCACGCAGTAGCTGCCTGCGGAGGACTCGCTGAATGAAGCCCTGAAGGCGGAGGTCCGTGCTTCCAAACTCACGTGGCCCAGAAGCCGCTTCTCAATGAATGGCTGTTAAATCACCATCAAACATTCTGGAAGCACGTTTTGATCCCGAGTCTGTTGGTTGGGATGCGGAGTCCCAGGCAGGTCACACCCCTCGGCTGGATCATCAGGAGCCAGGCTGAGCTGAGTCATCTTTTGAAGATGCAGCCTGAGAGCGCAGGTTCCGTCCGGAATCTACGCATGGCTCCCCAGCCCCTCCCAGGAAAGCCAAGCTCCCCTACTGTCCTTCCCACCGCCCCGTCACCAAATCAAGCCACTTGTTCACCCGCAGGTCTCCTGGGGCCCAGGTTGGAGCCATAGATCTGGGCTTTGAGAGGTGAAGGGGAGCTGGCCAGGTGAAGAAGGGGTGACTCTTTCCAGGTGGAGGGAAGAGGAGAAGCACTGACTGGAGGGAGTGTCTCTCCTCTCACTGGCTTATGAGGTGCCGTGGGGCAGGCACGGGGCTTTACTCCCGCTGCACGCAGCCCCCAGCCCCAGCCAGGCACCTGGGAGGCCCCCACAGTGCGACTGGCCCGTGCTAGAATGGATGGATGGAAGAAACGCACAGAAGGCCCAAAGTAGCCCAGGGAGGAGCAGCCAGCCTGGTGCTGGGGGACGCCCCGGACCTGGATGCAAACCTCACATCTAGCTCTCACCGTGCATCATCGCGAGCCTTCTCAGAGCCTCTGTTCCCTTGCCTATAGAATGGGAATGACCGTCCCTGCCCGGCTTGTCTCCCTGAGATGTCAGGAGGTTTGAATGACAGACGGGCTGAGAAAGCACAGGGCAAACTGTGGAGGGCTGTGCTGCAGGGTGAGGGGCATTGCCCGGGCAGCTGACCTTTGGGGCTTTGATTGCCAGACGCCCCTTGCAGAGGGATCTTGGCTCTGCTACCTGCAGAGGGGTGCACACCCACCTGCTTTGCACGCTGGCCTGCAGTCTAGCAGGACTTTCAAGCTCAGTTAGGACCGGCTGGAGTGGCTGAGCGCCCTGAGACTCTGGCCAAGGGAACCTAATGAGCGTCTGGCCAGGGTTCTGTGCAGAGAAGCTTTTGGCGCCTTCCTTCTCCCCTTTTCTGCTCCCAGAGCTCAGCTGACACCAGGGTCCCCACACCCTCAGAATTGTTGGTTCTGGGGGAAGGCAGGGCAAGGCATGCAGTGGGGGGACCCCATGAGTCCCAGCACTCCGGCATGTGGGCAGTTGGGTGGGCTTGCTTGGCAGAAGAATCGGAGAATTTCTCGAGACCAGACTCTTCCCCTGCCTGGTGCTTTATATATTTCCCCACTGAGAACTCCCAGGGCCGCAGAGTCCCTCCTCCCTGCCCCTCGCGGTGGCAGACTGGCCAGACGGCACAGCCCTGGGTGGTCCCAGGGAGCTAGCTACCACAGGCTGGGCCCCAGGGGTTCTCACTGCCTCCATGAGGACACAGGGAGCCAAAGGGTGGGATAGGAACACAGCCAGCACAGCCGCAGCCCCTCGTCACCGCACTCAGCCCCCTTCCTTCCAGCCCCAGCTGGGTGGGCAAAAAGGCCTGGGGTCCTGGTTTCCACAGCAACCGCAACACACAGGAAGACTGGCTCAGGCTCTGAGGGGGTAGGGGCTGCCCCTTCGGGCTCAGCAGTTGGGCTGCCCTCTTCAAACCCTCTGGGCCTTGGTCTTCCCACTCTATGCTCCTGCCCGCCATTCTGACTCCTGGGACAGTGCTCTGTGGTGGGAGAGTGGGACAGGTGCAGGAGGCCGGGCTGGCCTCCATTCCAGCCCCAGGCCCGGAACACCTGGAGACAGGTTCTGGGGACGGACGTCCCTCCTCAGGGTAGGCAGACGCTGCAGACAAAACCTGAGGCGGGGGGGTAAGATCTGCCCAGGGGGTATCGTGCCCCGTGAATTGTCTGGGCAGCCGCCTTGGACCCCCAGCCTGGTGCCTGAGCCCCCTGCCTTCTGCTCCCACACCCTGAGGCATGAGGCAGTGTGGATGGTGAGTGTAGATGACATTCCCAGAGGGCTGGCTGAAGGAGGGAGAAGAGAGACACAGCGGAGACCGTGGATGCGGGGGTGCCCCTCTTTGGGGCTTCTGAGCGGGATTGTGTGGGGAGTGGACAGAGCTAGAACGTGAGTGGCTGGGGGTCCGGCGTGCCCTGGCAGTCCTCTCCAGCCCCAGGCCTCCCTCCTGTAGCCCGGGAGCTCACATCGAGAGTAGGAGAGACAATGCACGGGGTGGGGGCTGGGAAGGCAGAACCTGCTGGATTCAGCCCTCAGGCTCTTGAATGTGAGAAGGGGAAGCAAAATGAAACAGAGTAGGGGGGGAGGCGAATCTGAAGGGCCTGCGGTGCCCCACCCTCTTCTGGACCCAAACTCCAGACTGAAGCCCCCCCAAGCCAGCAGCCCTGCTTCCAGGTCTCCACACCTCCCCCACCCCCACCCCTGCCCTGCACACCTGCCACACAGAGCAGTATTTTTTCTAATAACCTTCGGTGTCTCTGACTTGTAGCATCCAGCAGTGGCTTCCGAGAGTGACTGGGATTCCCCCCCCCCCC
>NW_024424564.1:52096107-52154069 GCF_017311325.1 Ursus maritimus
GCCCCGCGACATGGCTGGACGGGTTCTTTGAGGAATTGGGCAGTTGAGCTGCAGAACGCAATTTATCTGCAAGCAGCGCGTTCCAGTCGCCGAGCCACCAGGCATGTCTTCCCGCCAGCTCTTGGGACAGGATGAGCCACACGCGGGCTCTGCTGTTGACGCACTAAGTGGCGCCCGGAGTGGGGAGCCCGCCAGGCGGGCCTGCGTGCGGTCTGAGGCTTCTCCGAGGACGCCTGGGAGGCATGCGGCGGATGATTGTGTTCTCCGTAAAGACGGTTTGGGGAAAAGCAATCCTGGAGCAGACCCAAGGAAACAGAGATCATTTCGTGGGGAGGGAGAGCTGAAACGTGGCCTGCAGCGTGCGGAAACTCTCCGGGGAGGAGCCTCGTCTCGCTCTCCTGCAGACCGGCTCGGGCAGACTTTGTGAAGCAGGGATGGGGCTGGGTTTTAGAGGAGCAGAGAGATGAAACACCATGCGGTTAGGTAGTGATGAAGCCTGTGCTCATATCGGCAGCTGCTCCTGCTGGGTACTGGGGCCAAAGGTGACATGGTCCCTGTCCTCCTGGAGCCCAAAGTCTGCTGGTGGGAGTGACATTAACCATGTAATCCCATTGTTCTCAGGGACTGCAAAGTAGAGGAACCCAGAGGGTCACCTGTCACAGGGGATTGCCAGGCGAGTGAGATCAGGACAGGCTTCCTGGAGGAAGTGATGCTGAACTGAGATCTGAACCATGCTCAGAGGAGAGAGAACATACCCATTCTACTCATACTACTCATCTTTTAAGGCCCAGACTACCTCCTCCAGGAAGCCCTCCTTGCCCTCTCCCAGGCTGGGCTCCCACCCTATAGCTTCACATCCCTATCTGGGGATGGCAGGTGGTGGGGCCTGAGGCCAGAGGGTAGCAGAGCAGGGACCCCTTGGTCTCCTGGTGCCGGCTGTATAGGGTGAGATGCAGAAGCCGGTGACTCCCTCCTCAACCCCGGGAGAAGCAAGGAGAGCATCTGTCTGGGCAAGGCCTGCAAATGCGGGAAGCAGGGGAACACGAATTGCAGAGCCACAGCTGTCCCTTCTGGAAGAGGGGTCCCCCCACCCCCTGATGTCACCTTTGTCCTTAGCACGTACTCTAATTGCACGCATCTACCGGCTGCAAGAGGCTGCCTGGCCGCTGGTATGAAGTGACACTTGCTGGAGGCACTCTCACTCCCTCGCCTGTCCCTGCCTCTAACTCAGAGCAAAGGTACGCGAGTCACGACGCTGCCATGTCGAGGGACAAGGCCACTCCACCGGGGCGCCCGAGCAGGGGCCTAAGCGGACGACTGCGTGTGGGCAGGGGGTGGCGGGTCCCTGACACCTCTGTCAGTAACAGCAGGAAAAAATCCCAAACTCACCAAAGTCAGCGGGGGGGAATGACTGAGAGTCAGCACTGCCCACGCACAGGCCCGCCAGCTGGGGACCTCGGGGCTGGTGCTTCCTGCCTTTGACCTCGGTCTTTTCATCCTCGAAGGGGGTGAGGCAATCCTAGTGCCCACCTCACGGGGTTGTGGGAACAAAGAAGTCGGATCACGTGTGTCCGGCACCCCCCACGGTGTTTCGCACACAGTGGTGCTCAGTAAGTGCTGAGCTGTGCCTTTCTTGGTTCTCACACTCAGAACGTCACCCGTGTCCGTCAGCAGCTAGCCTTCGTGACCTGGGATGAGCCTCAGAACCCCAGATGGCAAGAAATGGGTCCAGACTGTGACCTTACAGATGACATATGATTATTTTGTGAATGGAAGGGGGGAGATCACCCCTGAAACCTTGGAACCACAAGCTGGGCCAATTCACACTTCTGGCCCTGTCTGCAAAAACCTTCAGGCAGAGAATTTAGGTTCAGATGGCTTCCTCCAGACTTCTCACAAATAAATGCAAATCCCCTCCAAAGGAATTCACCTTGAAGCCAAACACGAAGGTAAATTGCCATGAAAAATGAGGGTCTTACGGAGGAAAGTCACCAAATGCACAAGGAATCGGGGCACCATGAGGAAGAACCAGCAGAAGCCGTGCAGGCAAGTCAACCCTGCCGTCTTCAGGGCACAGAATTATTGGAGGAGGACACGGAACAAGTTTGCGTAATATGATTAAGGAAACAAAAAAGGAGAAGCCTGAAAATGTGAGTTAGGAGCAAGAGCTTCTAAAAATGACTTGAGCAGATTTGAAAAAGAACCAAATGGAATTTCTAGAAATGAATAAAACAGCAATTGTGTAACTTGGTGCCATCTCTCTGGAAAGCAGCTTGGCATTATCTAGTGAATGTGAAGATGAGCAGGCTGGGAAATTTCCCTTCAACGTTTTTTAGAGAATCTCTTGTCCTTGTGCACCAGGAGATTGTGCCGGAATGTTTCTGGGAGGACTGTTTGTAATAGCAAAATAAACAGACAACAAAACTGAAAAAAGGAAGGAAGGAAGGAAGGAAGGAAGGAAGGAAGGAAGGAAGGAAGGAAGAAAGAAAGAAAGAAAGAAAGAAAGAAAGAAAGAATTTTTTGACAGGCAGAAATGTTCAGTTCTGGGAAGAGCTGGCTTGAGAGGTAGTGAGCTCCCCGTCACAGAAGCCTGAGCTGAGACAGTTGACCCCGTGTGAGGAGGCTGTGTTCCAAGGTCTCATTTTGTTCGAAGGTCCTAGGAGCTGCCTGATCACAGGGCCCCCGTCTGATTTCTCTCCCAAGACCCCAGCTTTGGGCTGGGCACAGGAGCCGGGCTCAGTGGGACGTTGATTGAACAAATCAATGAATTAAAGGATGAACGAATGAATTGAATGACTAGAATAACAAAGTGATTGCAGTCAGCTTACTTCCCTGCCGACGGCCCTGCCTCCGGAGCTGCGGGGAGCCCTGGCCTGCGCTTGCGTCTCCCAGGAGATCTGAGTCACACGTTCCCAGGACATGGAAGGCATCCAAGTCATGTAGGTGTCTGGCCCTGCAGACAGAGCGGCCTCCCTGGAGAAGGAGAGCGCCGCCACCCTGCCTCCTCTGGTCACGTGTGCCCTGCCCTCCCCTCTCAGAGCCTGCAGCTTGGGGGGACCGTCTGCTCTCCGGGGTGGGTCTCCAGGCCTGCAGGGGCTGCGGCTGGGCCACATCATGGTGGGGAATGGTTGGAGCTCTCTGAGCTGCAACCCGTCATTTGTAAAATGAAGAAAACTCAGGGCAATTTTATGGATAAGAAGTTTCTGTGTGAACATGAAGGCGGGGATCCCGGGTGGGGGTGGGGGGCTTTGGCGTGATTACACTTTGCAGCAGGGCTGACACTGTCATCCCACTTATTTCTCACCCTGCCCAGTAAACATGGTACGGCTCAGACGAGCTGACTGAGGTCCATGGAGGTGAGGGGCAAGGTCACCTGGCAGGGGAAGGGAGGAGAGTGGCCCTGACAGTCACACTGGGCCGCTCCCGGGGTGCTGTCTGTGCATGTGGGGGGGCCAAGCGCCTTGCGCTCTGATGTTCTCACCTCTAGGAGGCATGGGGAGAAGCCACGGGCTGCACACAGGATTTCAAACGAGAGGCCGGTGGTGCTGAGGGCTGTCTGCCGAGTCAGACAGGCTTGGGTTCAAACCCCAGCCCACAGCTGGGCTGTGTCCCTCGGCTGGAGCTACAGACCCTCCTGCTGGCAGGTGGAGTGTCCTTCCCGACCCTCAATCCGCCAACCACAGCACCTGCCTTGGCCAGGGGACCCGAGTGAACACCATGCGAACAGAGGTCTTGAGAGCCTGGGGTTCGTGCTCTAGGGGTCTGCCCGTGAGAACATCGGCCTGGGCAGCCTGGGCCGGGAGCCGACCCGAACGCGACTGCAGCCTGGAGCCAAGTCGCAGGCGACCCCGGCCTGGGCCATCCCAACCACGGTTGACCTGCCGACCCGGGGCGCAAGAGTCTGCTCTCACTCACGTGTGCCCCTGGTCTGTGAAACCGGCTGATTTTGGAAACAGCTGACGGATCCATTCTCTGTGCTTCGGATTCTTCATCTGTAAGACAGAGATGAGGCCGCCCACATCACAGGGCTCGTGGAGAATGAGAGAACGCACCCAAGCTGGCCTCGCCTCCTCTGGTCCCCAGGGTTCCCTGTGGGAACAGACCACAGACAGCACCCGCCGGCCAGGATGTCCTCAGGGTGGAGCTGGCCTGATCCCCGTCTCAGTGCCCGGTGCCCAACGCAGAGCTGGCGGGGAGAAAGTGCCCAGGAAATGTCCAGTGCTTTTCCTCCCCGGCTGGCTGAGAAGTGTGACGGTGCCCCAGCGGCCTCTCAGGACCCTCCACAGGGTCAGTTCACTCTTGGCGTCCCCAGCACAGATGCTGGTGCCCCACGCTTAACACAAGACTTCTGCAATCCCGCTGGGCGGTGCAGCTGTGTCGGCCATGCTCGGGCTTGGAGATGCCGAAGAGGGTGTGGCTTTAGTGAATTAGGGAATCCTTTATGTCCAAGACCTGGGGAGTCAGCAAAGATGGGGCTCACACCCTCTGGGCCGGCCCCCGTGTCACCCTTGGAGAGGTTGTCTTGGTCACCAGGGAGTGCTGGCCAGGGCGGTGGACAGAGCTGAGTCGAGGGGCCCTCTACCGACGGGGCATGGTGGGGGGAGTAGACACAGAGCCTGAGGTTCGTGGGGACCACCTGAATCTCCCCACCCTTCACCAGTTTACACACGAGGAAGCTAGAGTTCCAGAAGGAGATCACACAGCATGGTGAAAATCTTGGCTCAGCCAGAGATAGCCCAGACAGGACACTGGGGACCACCAGGTCAGACCACCCAGGTTCACCCTCAGGAGGGTCCCTGGAGGCCAGCCTGGTGGCCAAAGTCCCCGCTCTGAGGATGAATGAATCACAGACGCCCGCCTTGCCTGAGAGACAGCCTCTGCATGACCTCTCCCGGGCGGCAGGGAGGGGCGTGAGCGCCTTCCCAGACCCAGGACGCTCACTCACAGCGGCGATCACTCCGTGTCTGGATGCTGGACACCCTGTGCTTCCAACCTGGGAGGACCTCTTTGGATTCTGTCCGTGAACGTCACCACCAGACCCATCACTGAATCTGAGCAAGGAAAGCAAACTCTTCAGGGTGAATGGGAGTAGAGAAACATCTGGTGTGCCTGTCTTGTGCTGGGCTCTCAGCTAGGCATGCTCCATCGAAACAAATGTGTTCTTACGAGACAAGCATTATTATCCCCATTTCATTGATAAGGAAACTGAGTCCCAAGGAGGTGACTCACTTGCCCAGGAACAGGTAGGAGTAAATGAACGCTGGGACCCATCCCGTTCACCTGCTCATTCATTCATGCCCTGAATCATTCATTCAATATTTAATGAGTGTCTGCTATGCCAGACACTGTGAGACCTGAAGGCCCATGCCCTTGGCCTCTGAGCTGTGCTGCCTCCCAGCCTGTGGGCTGCTCATTCACACCTTTGCTGCATCCTTGCCGAGCACCTGCTATGAGCCAGAGCCCAGACCGGATCTGCAGGTGCAGAGCCAGGAGCACCAGCCCTGCCCTGGAGGACAGCGAGGCTGCAGCAGGAAGGCTAGATCCATGGGGTCCCTGCAGCAGGAGAGCGTGGTGGTGGCCTGGTGGGGTGGAGAAGGCGTCAGCAGGTGTTCAAAGCCCAGAGCCGTGGCAGAGTCCCCTTCGGCATCCTGGTCATCAGGGCCACCAGCCTTGGCTTGCAGAGCTCCCCACCTCTCCAGGGAGCCATGCCCTTGCCAACCGGATCAGACTTCTTCCTCAAGAGCTCCAGCCCGGCTTCCCAAAGCCCCACCCCTGCTCTTCAACCTGCTGCCCACAGCCCCTTGCTGAGATAGGAGCTTCTCTGTACATGCAGGAGTCCCTGGGGGATGGCACAGGCTACGTCCCTACAACCTGAGCCCTGTTCCGGTCCCTCCACCTATCTCTCTACGGCCTGTGTCATCTGACGTCGGGGTCAGGCTTCCTCGGCCCACTCCTGGTCCACCTGCTTCCTGGCTGGGTGAGGCCACTCGTCTCCCTGGGCCTCAGTGTTACCAGTCTGTGGACTGGGGATGCAAATGCCCACCTCGTAGGACTGTGGGGAGCACGTGCTCCTGGCCGCCACTCCATTCAATAGGGTCCCACAAACACTCGTGGCACCTGTGGTGGTCCAGGCCCCGAACACAGTCGGCGGCACGGAGCTGACTCATGAACGATGCTGCTCGTCTCCCTTTCCTCCCCGTGTGGCTTCCAGGCTTCTCCAGCTTTGAACTTCCTGAGTTTGTAACCACTGCCTGGCCCACGGCAGGCACCGCACACCACGTGGGGACTACAGGTGAGGAGCTGGGGTGGGGGCTGCTCTCAGCACTGGGTGCCTATCTTGTCTCTCCCCCACAAGATCCTGCCCTGCCCTTGACTCGTGCCTCACCCCAAAGAGGGCCCGGGGGGAAGGGGGAGCCAGTGTGCTCACGATACAAGCTTTGTTAAATACACCAAGTCCAGCAAACATGACATAATGGTAACAAATGAGTAACTCAGGCGTCAGTGGGCATCTCCTGTCCCTTAGCACCAAGCTGAACTTGGCCTGAGCCCCACCTCGCTTCCTATGGGATGTCCAGTGCCTTCCCCATCCCAGCCACCTGTGCTCCCAATACATTCCCTTTCCCCGAAGCTGATCTGAACTGGGTTTCCGTTACTTGCCATACAGAGCCCAAGGCTGGCCTGTCTACACTGACAATCAGAACTGCCAGTTGCGGGGCGCCTGGGTGGCACAGCGGTTGAGCGCCTGCCTTCGGCTCAGGGCGTGATCCCAGCGTTATGGGATCGAGCCCCACATCAGGCTCTTCAGCTATGAGCCTGCTTCTTCCTCTCCCGCTCCCCCTGCTTGTGTTCCCTCTCTCGCTGGCTGTCTCTCTCTCTGTCAAATAAATAAATAAAATCTTTAAAAAAAAAAAAAAAGAACTGCCAGTTGCTTTCTTTCTACCATTGTGCGCGGACACACATAACTCTGGGAGCTGTTGTAGCTCTGCTGGGGAAAACCCACTGAAGATAAAGCCCACACCTGGAAGAGGGAAGACAAAGAGAGTGACAGAGAAAGATCTGGGGCACTGATGACATTGAGAACATCTCACACTAAACTGCACCAGAAGCCTGCTCTCCCCCTGGAGACATCGGTCCGGTGACTTAATTTCCCTCTAGTGTCCTGTCCTTGTACCATGGAGAGCTCCCTCCAGACTTGATGGAAGAGCTGTGGGCTTCCCTGGCACCTTGGACGGGGGGGTGGGTGTAGCTCTCTGGGGGGAGATCATGGTCACTGGGCTTTCGGGACAGAACAGGTGCATTCACATAGGTGTAGGCAGCACACGCAGATGGAAGAAGGACCCGTCTGGCCGTCGAGGAGGACAGGTCACTGTTGGGTGGCTCCTAGCACCTGCCTGTCTCCCACAGGCCCCTGTGCACTTGCATATCCAGGTGAGCTGGCCCCCTCCCACCCCAGGGCTGGAGCACCTGATCTGAGCCAAGCCATCCGGGACAGTCCAATCCTCTGACCTTGCTGTTCTTTCAGGGTTGGGTTGTGACTGAGGCTGGTCTAAACAGAGTAATACAAGGCCGTTTCCAGGAGCGCTGGCACAGAGACTCTGTCTCTCTCCAAGAATATGAGTAAGGAACCAGGGAGCCCCCGGAGCTGCTGGAAGTCCTCTTAGGACTGTGAAGGGAGCCAGCTTCAAAATGAATCTGATACCAAGAACAGTGGGGAGACAGCAAGAAACTAGGAACTTCGTTACGTCACTGAGCAGCTCACACGAACCTCACCCAAGCCTTTCAGTCTGATGAAGGAATAAGTTATCTTGACCTTAAAAGCCCATTTTGGGGGCACCTGGGTGACTCAGTCAGCCGGTTGTCCGACTCTTGAATTTGAGTCAGGTCATGGTCTCAGGGTCCTGGGATCGGGCCCCGTGTGGGGCTCCCTGCTCAGCGTGGAGTCTGCTTGTCCCTCTCCCTCTCCTCCTCCCCCCACTCTCACTCTCTCTCTCTTTCAAATAAATAAAAATCTTTAAAAAAAAAATATAAAAGCCCTTTTGGGTTGTCTTTTTCTTTCTGCTCTTTGCACCTGTAAACCTCCTCACTGAGACATTATCCACATTCTGAAGATAAGAAGCTGAGGCGAACGTTCAGTAAAAGATGTGCTCGAGGCCACAGAGGGGCAAAAACAATCCTTAGCCTTTCCAAAAGGAGACGCAGAGGAAGGGCACCTGTGAAGTGCTCACTGAATGTAATGAACAGTTAGTGGGATGCTGCTGGGAGCCCCATGCTGGCCATCCAGCCGTGGAAAAGCTTCTGTTTCTGACTTCAGGGAGTTTACGTTCTAGGCGTGCGTTCAGCCACTGGACCTACAGCCACGCCCGTACGCGGGGTTCGGCAAGCAGAGCCCATGGTTTCCCAGCTGGAAGGGTTTCGGCGACAGCCTTTCTGATCAAACTGGCATTTAAGATGGGAGCTTTGGGGTTTGCTGGACAAAGCAGATGGTAGCTGAGGGGGTGGGGTAAATAAGCCCGGTGTGCCCGCACGCGCACGTGTGTGTGTGTGTGTGTGTGTGTGTACTGAGGCCCCGTGTGTATCTGCTCTGTGTGTGTGTGTGTGTGTGTGTGTACTGAGGCCCCGTGTGTATCTGCTCTGTGTGTGTGTGTGTGTGTGTGTGTACTGAGGCCCCGTGTGTATCTGCTCTGTGTGTGTGTGTGTGTGTGTGTGTACTGAGGCCCCGTGTGTATCTGCTCTGTGTGTGTGTGTGTGTGTGTGTGTACTGAGGCCCCGTGTGTATCTGCTCTGTGTGTGTGTGTGTGTGTGTGTGTACTGAGGCCCCGTGTGTATCTGCTCTGTGTGTGTGTGTGTGTGTGTGTGTACTGAGGCCCCGTGTGTATCTGCTCTGTGTGTGTGTGTGTGTGTGTGTGTACTGAGGCCCCGTGTGTATCTGCTCTGTGTGTGTGTGTGTCCGGGTGAGTGTGCATGTGTCTTCCTATGTCATCGTCCTGTGTGTGAATGTGTGCATGCCCGTGAACCCCGAGTGTGTCGATGTGTGCACAGCTGTGTGTGTTGGCACGCGGGGGGCTAAACAGAGTGGCCAGGTGAGCACCGTCCAGGCCTCATCCGTGGACGTCCTTCCTGGTTGTGTCTGTTCTCCTGGGCGCGTCTTCGTCACCCACTGTCCCAGGCTGTGTCCAGAAGGAGGACCCAAGAACGCTCTGTCAGTGTCTGCTCTGAGGTCTGGGCTATGTCAGGGCTGAGTCCCTGCGGTCCTGTCTGCCGGGTCTGGACTCTTGATCCCCTCGAGCCTTACGTGGCCGCTGGGGATTTGGGTTTCTGAAGACTCCGTGGGCCAGGGAAGAAAGCTGGGATCTTCCTGAGTCTTAGCCTTACATTTGGACGTTGGCCTTGAGATGTCGGTCTCTTAGCAACCTTCTTCCGAGCTGGGCCGCCTCCATGCCTGGGGTTATCTGTGGGCCCTGGGGCAGCCCCCACGATGGGCTCCCATGCGGGCTGCACCTGGGGGGGCCTTTCCAGGGGGGCTCAGAGTCCCTGCTGTTGGCTCAGCCAGGGGCACAGTGCAGGGATATCCAGAGGGGCCCAAGCTTCCCTCCCCCACTGCAGCTCTCGCCTCCCACCTCCCTCCCAGAAGGCCTAGCTGGGGGCGGAGATTGGCTTCTGCAACGCTGCCAAGCTCTTGGTTTTCTCAGCCCCAGGCAGAGGGAGTCCCTTGGACGAAGCTCTACTTTCTCCCCTCCCGGCTTTACAGGGGCTTACAGACGCTGTAAGGAGCAGACATCACGTTCTCGTGTCCAGATGTCCAGATGTTTCTCCACTGAACACCCACAGGCTCCAGTTCTGCTAGATTCCAGGAGACAGGTCAGCTCTGCTTCCACAGGATGAGGGCTGGTGCCCCCCACCCCCGCCCATGACGCAGAGAAAACCTCCATCAAGCAGGGCGGTCTGTGGCCACCGCAGTTCGGACAATAGTCCACGCAGCCTGAGCTCCTCCGTGTGCCCCAAAGGGCATCCCACTGTGCTGCCTCTCCTCTCTCCAACGCTTGCTCTGTGGCTTGGACTTACTTTGCACCCACGGCTTCCATGCCTGGGAAGTTGGTCCAGAAAACCAGGGGAAGTCTCAGAGAAGACCCTGTATGGCCAGCTGCGGTCATGCCCACCCCCGAAATCATCTCTGGGGGTCAGCTGTTCGCGGGATTAGGGAGCCCATAACTCACAGTCCTCCCAGGAGCCGACCCTGACCCCGGAAGCCGGGCCGCCCAGATGATGAGCTCTGTGGGGCTCCCAGGGGATGAGTAGGAGCTCACCCCCAAGGCCAGGGGAAAGGCATTGGAGGAAGAAGGAAGAGCAAAGCCCTGAAGCCTGGGAGAATGTGACTCATTCGGGTCGTGGAGCACTGTCTGAAATGCCTGCAGTGCTGGCTAAGACCGGGATGGGGAGGCAGGCAGGGACCAGATCATAAAGGGTCTTATGGCCCACACCGAGGAGGTGGGGTTTCACAGAAGGGTAGTGGGGGAGGCACTGACGGTTTAAGCCAAGGAGGAGCGTGCAGACTTCGGAAGACCCTCTGTCAGCATGCTGAGCAAGGCTGCATGGGGGCAAGGCGGGGGCCATACGAGGGGCCTGCAGTGGGCCAGGCAGGACCCCATGGCAGCCTAGACTAAGGCAGTGCGGAGGGGTGGATGAGAGGGAGAGAGAAGAGCCGCAGAAGGGGGGAGGTTTTGGGAGGAGCCCAGACCAGTTGCTGAGATGGGGAGCAGAGGAGGAGAAGAGGTCAGAGGGTAGAGGTTGAATTCCAGCCGGTGGCTGTGGAGAACGACACTCCTATCATTTCTCCAGGAAGAGATGCCAGGAGTGGCCAAAATAATAGAAGACCCCTGGCTTCTGCAATACCTTCTTCTCTGAACTCTTTGTCCCTCTCCACCCACTCTCTGAGGGGCTCTGCTTCCTCGACCTGCCCCTCTCGAAGGCCCACGCCAGACCTTTTTCTGGGTCCTCTTCCCTCATCCCCGGGAGGACTCACTCATTGCAAATGGGCAAGTACTGCTGAGCCCAGACTGCGAGGTGTCTCACCTGAACTCCAGACAGATTGAGCATCCTGCTGTACTAGTTAGTGCTACTTGGGATCAACCTCTGAGCCCAACTAAACAAGTGAGGGGCATCTTTTATCTCTTGGAAAAGTCTAGAGGTTAGGGTCAGCTGATTCAGTGCAACAATGTCATCAGTGCTCAGGCTCCTACTGTCCTTCTGCTCTGTCCTCCTCAGCCTGTGACTATGATCCGCATGGTCACAAAATCGCTGCTGAGAGGAAGACACTATCTCTGCATTCCAGGTGGGAGGAAGAACACAAAAATGTTTAAACAAACAAACAGGAAATGGCAGCAAACTCTGGTACTTTTACAAAGCTTTCCCAGAAGCATGCCCCAGTGACTCACACGTTTTAAGCCAGAATGGTGCCACCAGGCCACCCCTGCTTGACTGCAAGGGAGGCTGGGAGAGCAGGTGCTTTAAGTGGGCTATTGTGGCTCCGACCAGAGGTGGCTATTGGCGAGGCAACAAGCAGCGTCTACTAGCACTTCTAAGGTTTTAACTCCATGTTTGATTACCTCAAAGGTGGGGAGCTTATTCTCTCCCAGGGTGGGCAGACAGCAGCCGGGACCCCAGGCATGGGCCCCAGAGCCCACTGAGTCCTGCTTCCGGGGTGAACTGTGTCTGGCAATTTCACGGACACATCAGGGCTCTCAGACTCTTATCAAGAGCGCTCGATGCCAGTCATCAAACCGGACACATCCATCTGGCACAACATGTCTGTGTAATGATGCTTCCTTGACCATAACCGTAGGGATTGTCTCCAAGACAAATGACCGCCAGGACCACACTACAGCTTCTCCGTTATCTCTGTGTAACCGGCCTGCACGGGGTGATAAACAGCCCAGACTGAAACGGTGCTTCTGCAAATTGCACTCTGTGGGTCCGAAGGACTACCATTATGTTAATTATATTCCCCAAATTTTCCATTTATCTCTGGCTTACTGCTCCGGCTCCCGGGTGGATGCGGATGCGTTTGTGAATGCACAGTGCCGGCCCTGCCCGCACAGTCTCCCGGACCTCTGCTCTTCCTCCCTCCGAGCAGCAGTGAGCCGTGTGCAGGAAGGCTGGCTTTGCCAGGTGCAAACGCTTTGCTTTAGATACCCGCGGGTTTGACTGCTGGAGGCTCTAACCTGGGGACACAGCTCAAAGGCAAGGGGCCTGATCTGGCCTCAGAGCCAATTACCATATTATGCTAATCCCGGCCTTAACATATTACGTGCATAATGGCTGGTCTATTTTTAAAGCCACCAAAGGGATCAATTGGAGCCTGAAGTTCTCCAGCCTCAGCAGCTCTTTGGTTCGGGGCTATTCCTAGAGAAGGGACCTCTTTGGATGGAGGGGAGTTGGGGCTGGAAAAAGGCCTGCATGGGCCATCCACCCACCCCCACCCTGGGTCCCTGCGGCATGCAGGTGGTGTGGGGCTGTGAGAGGGTCCCAGGAGTCAGGGGTGGTCAGCAAACACCTTCAGCTTGGCAGGGTTGTACAGCCTGGCTCCTCTCTCTCCAAGCCTTGGAGGCAGACCAAAACCTCTCCAAGATGCTCAGAGACCTCAGACTGGGAGGGGACGTCATCTGTACTTGTATGTGAATGTGCATGAACGCTCATAGCAACACTATTCATAATGGTCAGAAAGGAAATTAACCCAAATGGCCATCCGCTGATAAACAAACAGAATGTGCTGACACGTGCTGGCACACAGATGACCCTGGTAACCATTATGCTAATGAAAGAAGCCACAACAGACCACCTACCGTATGATTCCGTCTGTAGTTGCTGCCCAGGACAGGTAGATCTGTAGAGATGGAGTGTAGATTAGTCGTTTCCTTGTGGTGGGTGTGGTCGAAGGTCATAGCGAAAGGGTGTAAGGTTTCTTTTCTGGGATGATGAAATGTTCTAAAATTGATTGCGGTGATGCTTGCACACCTTGCGAATATGCTAAAAACCACTGAACTCTTCACATCGGTAAATTGCAGTGTATGAATCTATCTCACAGCTGTTACCAAAAAAATTCACTTACAGAGACAGCAATCTTCCAGGGAAATAAAATCGATGGCATGGGTCCTCCTAAAAGACACTGTGGCGTGGAGAGATATAGTAAACGGTGTTTCCAAGGGTGGCTTTACAGAGGGATGAGAGGGTATGGGCCAAAGGACAGAAACAGCCCAAATGTCCATTAGCTGATGAAACGATACACAAAATGCAGTTTTCTTGTGCGATGACATACAGTAGCCATGATCAGATATACGATTTGCAAAAACCGTCTTCATTTTGTGGCTTGTCTTCTCATTTTCTTCATGGTATCCTTTGATTTACAAGTTTTGAAGCTTGATGAAGTCCCAATTTCCCTATTTGTTTCTTGATTGCCTGTGCTTTTGGGGTCAGAGCTAAGAAACTATTGGTTATGAAGATTTACCTGTATGTCTTCTCTTTGGCTCCTACATTTAGGTCCCTGATCCATTTTGAATTAATTTTTTTAGTTATAAGGTGTGAGGTAGGGGTCCAGCTTCATTCTTTTGCATGTGGATATCCAGTTGTGCTGGCATTGTTCATCAGAGAGATGACTCCTTCCTCATTTATTGGTCTTGGCACCCTTGCCAAAAATAGATTGACCACCATTGTGAAGGTGCATTTCTGGACTCTCAATACTATTCCATTAATCTATATGGCTATCCTATGCCAAGACCACACTGTCTTTGATCACTGTAGTTTTGTGATAAATTTTGAAATTGGGAAGTGTGAGACCTCCAAATTTTTCTTCATTTCCAAAATTGTTTTGGATATCTGGGTTCCCTGAATTTTCATACAAATTTTGGATCAGACACCAAAGAAGCCAGCTGGGATTCTGATAAGGATTGCACTGAATCTATAGATAAGTCTGGGGAGTATTGCCATCTTAACAATATTAATTATTCTGATCCCTGAACATGGGATGTGTTTCCATTTATTTAGATATTCTTTAATTTCCCTCAGCAATGCTTTCTGGTTTTCCGAGCATATGCTTTGCACTCCTTTTGTTAAATCTATTCCTAAGTATTTTATTCTTTTTGATGCTATTATAAACAAATTTTTTCTTCACTTTATTTTCAGATTATTCATTGTCAGTGTACAGAAATATGACTGATTGTTGTATATTGATGGATTTTTGTATCCTGAAACCTTAATGAACTCATTTCTTAGTTCCAAAAATTAATTTAGCTAGTAACTTAGTTTAGTGGGTACTAGATTGCTCAGGATTTTCTATATACAAGATCATGTCATCTGTGAATAGAAATCATTTCACTTCTTCCTTTTTAAGCTGGACGACTCTTTTTCTTGCCTAATTGCTTGGGCCAGTCCCCTCAGTACAATATTGGATAGAAGTCATGAGGGTGGACATCTTTGTTTTGTTCCTGATCTTGAGGGGGAATTGTCCTGTCTTTCACCGTCACATACAATGTGAACTGTGCGTTTCTCATTGATGCTCTTTATCAGGCTGAGGAAGTTTCCTGAAATTATTAGTTTGTTGAGCATTTTTTATCATGAAAAGGTATTGCATTTTATCAAAAGTTTTTTCTGCATCTATTGAGATGACCAAGTGGTTTTGTTTATGATTTTATTAGTATGGTATATTCTATTAATTAATTTCTGGATGTTAAGCCAACCTTGCATTACTGGGATAAATTCCACTTGGTCATGGTGGGTAATCCTTTTAATATGTTATTAGATTTTATTTGCTAATATTTTATTGAGGATTTTTGCTTGCATATTCTATAAGAGATATTAGTCTTGTGATGTCCTTGTCTTATTTTGATATCAGGGTAATAGTGGCCTCAGAATGAGCTGTGAACTCTTCCTTCCTCTTTGATCTTTTGAAGAGTTTACCAAAAATTGCCATTAATTCTTTAAATGTTCAATAGGGTTTACCAGTAAAGCCATCTGGACCTCGTGGAAAGTTTTTTGGTTATGAATTCACTATCTTTACATATTTATTTAGATTTTCTATTTCTTCTTGAGTCTGTTTAGATAGTGTGTATCTTTCTATACATTTGTCCATTTCTCCTGTTGTCTCATTCATTAGCATATGATTGTTCTTGGCACTTAAGTGGCATCTTTTTAAATGTTCACTTTTGTTTGTTTCAGGTATATAGAAATCCAACTAATTTTTGTATACTGACTTCCTAAACGGTCCTATTAGCTCTGATAACGAACCTATAGCTCCTGTCCACGTTGCCACCTGCATAATCACATTCTCAGTGAATGACAACAAATTTGTTTCCTCATTTCCAGTTCTCGTGAGTTCATTCCTTTTGCTGCCTTATTACACTGGCTGGGACACCCCCAGCCAGAGTCAGACAGAAGTGGGTCGGATGGGTTTTTTGGCTTTGCTGCCAATCTTAAAAGGAAAGCTTTCAACATTTCCCCAATAAATACATGTCTTCTATAGATTTGGGGGTGGGGGTCTTTTACCAGGTTAAGACAATTCTATATTCCGAGTTGTCTAAAAGTTCCTGTATTTCATGAACGGATATTGACTCCATCAGATGCTTTGTGTCCATCTATTAAAATAATAGCGTGATTTCTCTCCTTTAATCTGTTAATACGGCAAATGACATTGGAGTTCCTGCTGTGAAATCCACCTTGCACTTTGGTTGTGTTTTACTATTTTTAATATTTTGTTCAGAATTTTTGCATCACATCCATGAGTGAGATCTGCCTGTAATTTTTCCTTCTATTGTCCTTTTTTCTTTTACGTATCAAAGTAAACTGGTCTCACGAAGTGAGCTGGGCAGTCTCCTTTCCTCTTTCTCTGCAGGGGCTGGCGTAAAGGAAGCATTCTTATTCCTTAAATGTAAGGTAGAAATCTCTGTTGAAGCCATCCGGACCTGGAGGTTTCTTTGTGGGAATGTTTTTAGACAGATTCAATGGTTATAAGATTGCTTAGATTTCCCCTTTCTTTTTTGTGCCAATTTTGGAGCCTTGTATTTTTCTAGAAATGCATTCATTTCATGTCACATTACACAATTTTTCCACAGTAGCCCCTGTTTTGTTTCCTATAGCTGCTGTGACAAGTCATGACAAAGTTGGTGGCTTAACACAAACACAAATTTGTTCTCTTACAGCCTGGAGCCGGAAGACCGAAACGGGTCACGCTAGGCTGTAACCCACGTGTCCCCAGGGCCATGCTTCCTCTTAAGGCTCCAGGGAAGATCCATTTCCAGCTTCTAGTGGCCCCCTGTATTCATCAGCTTCTGGCCACTTCTCTCATCTTCAAAGAGCATCATCGGGGCTCTGCCTCTGCCGTCAGCACCCCCCGCTGCCCAATCCCCTCTTATAAGGGCACTTGGAATCACAGTTCTGGCCCACCCCATAATTCAGGAGACTCTCCTGATCTCAAGACCCTCCATCCCAGCTACAACCTCCCTCTGCCATATAGGGTAACAGGTTCCAGAGAGTAGGACCCGATGTCGAGGCGGGTCATTACCCCAGCCTGCCCCGCTCCCTCTTCCCATCTTGAAAGATCTTCACTGTCTGCTTTCCCATTGCCGATTTCGTATCTGTGCTTTCTCTTTTCCTCCAGTCCCATCTCTTCAGAGTTCTCTCCGACAGTCGTCATGTGAACAAAGGTGAGTGGCCAGACCAGGCTGGCTGGAGCAGCGTGTACGAAGGGAAATTCAGAGATGGGAGCCATCACCAATGGGCTCACAACCATCTAACCTGTGTGGATGTCAGGTTCTGGGATAGGGAACCTCAACCCCTGGGCTGTGAACTTGGACACCGCAGAATTAAAGAAGCCCTGTCCTTGGGCCAATCACAGGGCAGGATCCGCAGCAGTGTGCTGGGCAGACCCTGGGCTCCAGCTCTGTTCTGCCAGCTCAGCATTCATGCTGAAGAGGCTCGAGTCCCTCCCAGGGGAACTGGCATTGGGCTCCTCGCCCGGAACACCTGTCTGAAGCACCTGGCTCTCCCTAGCTGTAATGCAGCTGCGCAGAGGCCTACATTTTTGCTGGAGGCCAGTCTCCAGGGAAGCAGACTCAGACCAAGTTAACCCTCTTGCCTCAAGTATTTTCAAAGAATTAATATCTGTTTTTGTGAATTTTCTTGTACTTTTCTATTTCATTCATGTCAGAGTTCATTTTTATTATTTCTTCCTATTTGTTTTGGTTTTATTCTTGCTACTTTTTTTCCCTTAGGTCCTTGAGATGAACGCTTAGCTCATTCATTTTCAGCCTGGTTACTTTCTAAAGCACATGTGGACAACTGTAACTCTCTGTCTGAGCCCTGCACACCTGCTTCACTCACGTTTCCATGCACTTGATTTTCCTTCTGTGCAGCTCAAGTGTTATCTAATTTGCATGACGATTTTTTTTCCTTGACCAGTGGGTTACTGAGATGAGCATTTCTTAATTCATAGCTATCTTTTTCTTACTGATTTATAACTTAATTACCTTGTCCGTAGATCATGCTTGACTTCAATCCTATGAAATTTTATTAAGATTTTTTTAATGGCCCAAAATATGGTCAAGTCTCTAAAAGTGTCTCATCTGTGTCTGAAAATAAGGTGTATTCTGCAGTTGGACACGGTCCTCCTTATGTGCCGATTAGATCAAGTCTATTGAGTATTTCAGGTCTTCTGTATCCATACCGATGTCCTTCCTGCTTATTCTATCAGTCACTGAGATCTCACATATGACTGAGTTTTTCTGCTGCTCCATGTAATTCTGTCTATATATTGAGGCTATGTTACTAGGTGCATACAAACCTTGAATTGTCATATTGTCCTGGTGAATATAAACTTTATCATTATAAAGTATTTCTACCTTCCACTGATTTTTTCCTTTCTTGCTATTTTGTCTACTATTCATCAAGTTCTACTGACTTTCTTTTGGTCAATGTTCACTTGATTTATGTTTTTTCTCTCCTTTTCCTTTCTACTTTTCTCCAGCCTTAAGTTTTAGATAGATCTCTTGTAAACAGCATATTAGATTTTTGAAAAAAATCATTCGGACAATCTTTGCCTTTCAACTAGAAAACCTGACTCACTTAAATTTAGTTTAGCTTCTGTATATCTGGTTTAAATCTATTGTCTTACTATGTGTTTTGTCTAACTTTTTCTGTGCTCTTTTTGCTCTCAGTGCTTATTTTTTGGAGTTGATTAAGGTTTTTTAAAGTCTATTTTTGCCTTCTGTTAATTTGAATATTCCATTGTGATTTTTGTAGAAATGTCAATCCCTCTCCTTTACTTATTAGAACCAAATGTTAATTGCTACTGTTCTACTTTCTCAGACAATGCAAGAGGCTGAGATCTTTTTAACTTTTTTTTACCACCTTCCCAATTTACATGCTCTGTGTTTGCATGCTACTTCCATACATACTTTAAGTTCTATAAGAGTGTATATAGAGTCTATAGTCATTTCAATTTTTAAACAAATGTATTTGAGACATAACAAAACAAATTCAGTCATAATTTGCATACCATAAAGTTCTCCTGTTTAAAGTGTACAAGTCAATGTTTTTAAGTTTATTTACAGAGTTGTGAAACCATCACCATAATCAATTTTAGAACATTTGTATTGTCTTCCAAAGACACCTGGTACCCAATAGCAGGGACTTCCTGTTACTCCCACCATAATTTGAGACACAGATAACTTTATCTTCTTCCAGAGGGAATTTCCTTTACTTCTGCAGGTGCTTGGGGACACCAGCATTCTTGACTTACTTTACTCCAAATTCAGAGATTGAGATTTTTGACACTGTACTGATGACTTGGTTTACTCTTTATACTAAGGCATACCCCAACCCCAAATGCAGGGTGAGGAACGTTTGTCAGGACTCCTGGCCTTGGCCAGCCACAGACCCCGATTCTTGTCCCCCTAGCCCTGTCAGGCTGACCCAGCGCAACTAGGTCTCTTGCTGTCCTCTTCCCCACCACTGATGCTCTCAGTGGGAGAAGAGCCCTAAGTGCCAGCTTTGCTTTCTGGATTTCCTTCTTCTCTCAGATTTTACTCATCATCTTGTTACTCCTTGGTGCTTCTAGGAAGATGTTTAAAACCTTCCCTCTAGCTGTTTCCCTATCTTTGATGCAAAGGAGGGTTTCCATGACCTTGTCTACCATTATTTGCAGGGCCAGGAAGCCTTGTCTTGTCAGATGTGAGCATTGGCTGGAGCTTTGCTGGGTGACAGGGCACGGGTCCCCCTCTGCTCTCAGGGGTGTCTCTTTTCAGGGTACAGGGTTGTCTTCTCCCTTCTTGTGCTTCCAAATCACACTCCGATTACCTGGAGAACTCTCTTCTTGGTCTGGACTAGGGTTGAGGAACAAAAGCCAGAAAGCGTTGCTGGCAAATTCTTGCTTCCTGCCAGGTATAAAGTCCTCTTCCCCTCTATAGCCAGAACAGAAGCCTGACTGCTTGGTGCTCACCTAAGGGAAAGGGGAAAAAATACCAAAGAATGTCTTCAGTATTCTCCAGCCACATGTATTCAACTTGCATGGGATTTCACTTAAGGCAAGATAAAAGGTAAAATACTATGGCTCTTTTAAAAACGACGAAGGCAAGGTTTTGGAGCCAGGCTTGCCAGGGTTTGAGTCTGGGCTCCACCACTGGCCAGCCGTGGGCTGGGAACCTGACCCTGCACCATACACTTTATGAGTCTCCTCCCCCTTAATCCTCCAGGTAAACGTCTGAATTAGGCACTGCGGTTATCCCCCGATTTACAGTGTGAAGAGTCCGGCCCAGGTATTACCAATCCTTCAGGACACCATTCCTGCTGTAGAGAGAACAAAAGACAAGTGTAAAGTGAGATGCTCTGTAACCCAGTGGGGTATATGGGCGTGACATCTCGGGCATCCCGCTACTGGGGAGAAGGGGTGGTCCCCAAACACCTGCTGACCCGCACAGATGGCAGACCGGGATCCTGGGCTGATCTGAGGCTGGTGGGCTGGGGTGGGGGAGGGGGAAAGCAGAGCAAGACCAGGCGTTTTAAATGACAGATGCGAGGGAGCATCTCCCAGCGCAGATGCCGGGACACCTCAAGCCTCACAGAAGACCGGAGGGAGAGAAAAGATGCTTTATTCTGATAAATCGGTGCGGGAGAGCTTAAACTAAATGTTCTTGGACATTCTGGATGAGTATTGGCCCTTCTAAGGTCCTGACAAGAATTGTGGGGAAGAAAGGAGTGAACTTTATTACATCTTCAATTTCCTGGACAAAAGTGCGTGGGAATCTTATTTGCTTCTGACGTCTCGCTACAGCCCACGCTGTTCTTAATGTGCAGGCCGGACATGGGTTCTTTCTCACCTATTAGGAAGTGCTGGTGTTGGAGGAAGGAAATGAGAAAAACATAAGCAGAAATCAGTGACCGAGAAGTAGAAAAACAACAGGATATGTTAAATCAGTAGCTGACTCTTCAAAGATAAGTGAGCACGATAGTCAACCTCAGACCTATCTAATCGGTAAAAAACAAAAATTTTTTAAAAAGGAAAATAGATTAATTCCAGAAGGAAAGGGACATGACAGATATGGAGACAGGCTTTTAAAGCCTAAGAGAATACCATGCACGATTTTATGCTGGTAAATTTGAAAATCTCTCTGAAATGGACACTTTTCTATCAAAGTCTTCAAAATGATGGAAGGAGAAGTAGCTGATCTAGGATCCAAGTGCCATTTATCGTTCCCGTTACCTCTTCCCAGAAATTGCAGCCAATTACATTTAACGAGAAAATAATCAGTAGGCGGGTGTCCTCAGCGAGAAGACAGACGTTCTTTCTCATCTGCCCAGGAAGTGTGGCTCTAACTGGAAACCGCAGGACCGCCAACAGGAAGCTCCTTGAAATCGTGGCTAATTGGGAGTTGCAGCCAGTGGAAAGAAACACCCTGCAATCATCAGAGAATCGGAGGTAAATGGGACACAGTTAAACCAAGGACGCACAACAAGAAAGGCACGGGTCCCGAGTGAAGGAAAATCTAGAACCTGACTTTGGAGCAGGGCTGGGACTTGCACGTGGGGTATGTTTGAGCCACGGCATCGTGGAAGCGTCCACACAGCAGAAGATCTGAAAGCCGTGCACGAAATTTGCACTTACCTTGTATTTTTCTGCCTTGCTTACATTCCTGTAAGCGTACATTACTCTCTGCTTAAGTAATTATGTGTAAAACGAAAATGAGAGGAACATATATTAAAATGTTAGAGCTCTTTCTCTAAGTAGGTGGAAAATGCCAGGTTCTTTTATCATTTTCTTTATGCTCTGTTTTCTACATTTTCAACAGTGAACACATATTACTTTATAAAATAGAACAAATTTATAAATGATTTATGAAAAGTGAAATTCTTGACAAATAATAAATAGGTATAAGTAGCCCACAATTTTTTGAAAAGGGACAGTGATGAGGGGTATCTTGTTCTGTCAACTATTTAAAACCAAAAGCTAGGCCTCCTGGTGGCTCCGTCGGTTAAGCATCTGACTTCTGATCTAGGCTCAGGTCATGATCTCAGGGTCATGAGTTCAAGCCCCACATCGGGCTCCAGGCTGGGCTTGGAGCCAACTTAAAAAAATTAAAATCAGGATGTGAGGGCAATCTGGCTGCAACATCTGTCACCCCACTGATCACCAGGGTTGATTCGGCTGATCTGGCTGGCTAGGTGGGTGTCCCCTTCCTCCCTCACTGCTCCATGTGCATCCCTCCTGAAGCTGTGCGCTCGGTCGAAGAGGACGAACTTCCCCGATAGAGGAGGACCGTTCTTCGGTCAAGGGTATACGAGTAGCTGTGCTCGCCTGCTGGAACCTCCAAACACGCTCTCCAGGTCCATTTGTAGGAGAACGTAGGGTAGTCAAGCGTCCAAGACTCCAGACGCATCCAAATGAGGCGCTGCACGTGGCATCTGCCTTTCAAAAAAAATTAAAATCAAATCAAAAGCCATATGAATCATGAACATAGAAAGGTATTTCTCTTCTTCATTGTTTTAAAAATTCAATTCATGTTTTAGGACATAGAAAGCTGCAAGAGAACACCACTTCCAACCTAGTGATGAGAAAAAGCAGCGTAATCTACAAACCAGTTTTTCTTGAGCCCGTGAGAGAGCTAAGACCACAAGGAAATGCAGGGAAGTGATTTTGAGTCACAACCAGCCCTTCTGCAGAGAGACGGGCTGCAGGGACTATTGATCCTTTAGCAGAGCACGGAGAAAACAGCCATAAAGACAGGTAAGGAAGAAACAGCTAACATTTTAATAAATTCTTAAAGGCCACATATAGGGTAGCTTGACTGTTTAGCATAACCGGGAGCCCCAGACTCAGAGAAGGCCCCGGCTCAGTGTTCATGAGCGACAGTGGGGCAGTGGAAGGACACTGGGGACAACGACCCATTCTCTCCTACACAACCATGCAGAGCAGCTCCCTTCAGCAGACCCAGCCATGGAAGACCCACTGGTTCCAAGGGAAGGGAACAAAAGATCTCTTCCATCTGATGAAATGGGAAGAAGATCAAATTTAACCCAAAGTAAGCAGAAGGAAGGAAAGAATCAAGGCAAGAGCAGAAATCAATGACGTGGGGAACAGAAACACAGAGTGAATCAATAAAATAAAAAAATGGGACTTTGAAAAGATAATACAATTGACAGACCTCTAATTAGGATGATCAAAAAAAGAAGCAGACACAAACCAGGACTAGTGTGCACCAATAGGATACAGACTTCAAAAAGACAATAAAGGGATATTAGGACACTCCATGCAAATAAATTTGCTAACTTCCATAAAGTGGGTAAATTCCTTGAAAGACGTGCGTGACCGAAGCTCATTAAAGAAGAAATCGATGATCAAGTAGTCCTATCGACCCATTAAAGCAATGGAACCCACTATCAAACACCTTTTCACGATGAAGACAACTTCGGGCCCACATGGTTTCACCTCGACTTTCCATCAAACAGTTAAGGAAGAAGGAATCCAATCTTACACAAATGGCTTCAGAAAACAGAGAGGGGAACAGCCCCCAGCCTGTTTTATGAGGTGAGCGTAACCCCAATAAGAGACATTATAGAAAAGACAATCACAGACCAGTATCTTTACTGATAACAAACACAAGATACTCAAAAAATATCCGTAAGTCAGATGCAACATTTTACAAAAAGGATAATTCTCAATTACCAGGTCGTATTTAACCCAAAATGTAGGGTTGGTTTATCACTGGAAATTCACTCAGTTTAATTCACCATGGTTACCAGAAGAAAAGAGAAAAAATGATCATCTAAATCACAGAGAAAGCATTTAATATTCCTTCAACATCCATTCCTGATTAAAAAAAAAAAACACAAAACTCTTGCAAATTTAAAAAAGTTCCTCTCACAAAGGGAGAGATGGAAATTTCATGAGTCTGACAAAGAGCGCAGATGAGAAACCTTCTGCTTAACATCATCACACCTAGTGGTAAAATATCAGCCATGTGCCCCCAAAGATCAGCAATCAGGCAAGGCTCTCCACTCTCATGACTCATGTATAACACTGTACCAGAATTCCCCATGGTGCAAAACGGCCAGAAAGAGAAATAAAAAGTGCACAGAATGAAAAGACGGACTGAAATTCTTTATTCACAGACGACATGATCATGTATGTAGAAAATCCTAAGGAGTTGGGGGAAAACCTACTAGAACTACTAAATGAATTTAACAGAGTCACAAAATAAAAGCAAATATAAAACTCAGTTTTGGTCTTATAAAACAATTGCAAAATGCAACTTTTCAAAAGATTCCATTTGCAATAGCGTCAAGAGTCATAAAATCCTTAGGATTACATATGTAAGGGCCACTGACTAAAAACCACAAAACTGCTGGGAAAAAAGAAAGAAGTCCTGGATTAAGTGGGAGAGAAACCACATTCTTATATCAGACTCAATATTAGTAAAATGTCAGTCCTTGAGCGCTTTCCTCTGCAATTCAATTCCTCACCAATCATTGTCCCAGCAGGCTTCATTAATAGAAATTGATGAAAGGATTCTAAAATGTATATGGAATTGGAAAGGACCTAACATAGATCTATGATGATAGAAATGTTCTACTGAGCATTGTAAATGTGATTATTGTATCTGAGAAACTAAATCTTTCATTTTACTTAATTTCAATAATTTATTTTTTTTAAGATTGTATTCATTTGACAGAGAGAGAGAGAGAGAATGAGACAGAGCACAAGCAGGGGGGAACAGCAGGCAGAGGGGGAAGGAGAAGCAGGCTCCCTGCTGAGCAGGGACCCCAAAGTGGGGCTTGATCCCAGGACTCCAGATTCATGACCTGAGCCGAAGGCAGATGCTTAACTGACTGAACAACCCAGGCGCCCCTAATTTCAATAATTTACATAGCCCCGCATGTCTGGTGACCTGCTGCACTGCACAGCACAGACCCAGAATGTCCAAAGCAATCTGGAAAAGCGAGAACAGAATTCACGCTCTCCAGCTTCAAAACTTATTACAAAGTCACAGTAATTGAGATAGCATGGAACAGACAAATAGATTTATGGAATAAAATAGAATCCAGAAGTAGACCAACTTTGTATTTACTCACTGAATTTAGATAAAGTCACTAAAGCAATCCAATGGAGAAACAGAAAGTTTTCCAACAAGTAGCTCTAAAACAACTGGATATCCATGTGGAAAAAAACAAATTTCACCCCTCATATCATCCACAAAATATTTACTTGAGACAAATCAGAAATCTATGTGTAGGGGATGCCTGGGTGGCTTAGTTGGTTAAGCATCTGCCTTTGGCTCGGGTCATGATCCCAGAGTCCTGGGATCGAGTCCCGCGTTGGGCTGCTTGCTCAGCAGGGAGCCTGCATCTCTCTCTATCTGCTGCTCCCCCTGCTTGTGCTCTCTCTCTGTCTCTGATAAATAAATAAATAAAATCTTAAAAAAAAAAAGAAATCTATGTGCAGAAGTCAAAACTGTATTTTTTAGATGAAGTTACAAAATATCTGTGCCCTTGGATTGACAGAAGTTTTTAGAACTGGAGAGGGGGAAGCACTAGAGAAATTTCTGCACAGTGTTGTTCTGCATCTTGCTAGGGGCTTGGCTGTCAGCTGTGTATGCCTTTTTCAAAACTCACCAAATACTGTACTTAAGACTGATGGTTTCATTGTGGATTAATCCCCCTCCCCCAATAAAAAAAAAGAACAAACATCGATATCTAGTCAGTGTTGTGCATGCTGATGTCCTTCGAAGTAAAGTGTCCTCATATCTTTAACCTACTTTGCTACACATTAAAAGTGAGCTATAATAAGGATGGGTAGAAGGATGGATGGATATGTGATAAAGGAAATGTAGCAAAGTGTTAATTATAGAGTTTAGTTGGTGCATATATGGATGTTTAATATCCAGTTTTCTTTCCAACTTTTATGTATGTTGGAAAATTTTAAATACTGGGGAAATATGGGGGGGGGAAGAATGTATACTGATGGCTGGCAAAAAAAAAAAAAAGGCTCAGCATCATTAGAAATCAAGGAAATGTAGGGGGCGCCTGGGTAGCTCAGTCGTTAAGCGTCTGCCTTCGGCTCAGGGCGTGATCCCGGTGTTCCGGAATCGAGTCCCACATCGGGCTCCTTGGCTGGGAGCCTGCTTCTTCCCCTCCCACTCCCCCTGCTTGTGTTCCCTCTCTCGCTGGCTGTCTCTCTGTCACATAAATAAATAAAAAATCTTCAAAAAAAAAAAAAAGAAATCAAGGAAATGTAAACTAAAGCCATTATGAGATGTGAATACAAGCCCTCCAGAATGGCTGAAATTAGAATGACTGACCGTACCAAAAGAAGACGGAAAGATACATCAACATGAACTCTCATACACAGCTAACACCAGCATTAAATGGTGCAGCCATTCTGGAAAACAGGTTGGCAGTTTCTTATAAGTGGTACGCCTCACCCATGACCCAGCAATTCGGCTCCTAGGTATTTACCCAAAAGAAATGCAAGCTTAGGTGCACAAAAAGACTTCTGTGGAGCCACTCATAGCAACTTGATTCATGTTTGCTCAACCTGGAAATGGCCTAGATGTCCATCAACATGGTCTACCCATAGAAGCACTGATCAGCAGTAAAGCAAGAATGAACGACCAATGCATGCGCCAACATGGACGCATCTCAGATACATCGTAATGAGCAGAAGACACCTGAATACAAGAGTGCAGGCTCTAGGATTCCATGCGTACTAGGTGGCAGAACAGCCAAAGCTATTCTATGGGCCTAGGGATTGAAACAGCGGTTGTAGGGATGAGGAGAGACTGCCTGGCAGGAGGCACAGCGAACACTCTGGAGTCATGGAAATGTTCTACGTCTTGATTCCGGTGGTAGTTACATGGGGGATGCATTTGTCAAAACACATCAAAGAATGAATTTAGGTTCTGTTTACTTCACTGCATGTAAACTATATCTTGATTTTTAAAAAATTAATATCGAATGGAATATATATATCACAAGCCAGGGAAGAATAGTTACGGAAGTTACATACCTCCATATAATGACATATTACGAAATCATTAGCTTATTTTCAAATAACATGTTTAACAATGTGGTAAAACATACATCATAGTAGGTCAGTTTTATGAGGGACATAAAATCGTACATTCAGTGTAATCACAAACTGGAAGAAAGATGGCTATTTCCTTGAGTCTAAGATGCTATTGATTTAAGACTAAACACAGATTTTAATAACTTTTCCTCTTTAGGGCCTCAACGGAGTTGGAGCAAGCCCCCTTTCACCTCCTTGGGCCTCCGCTTGGGTATCGAGCCCTTGGAGGCCACCTCTACCCTCCTTCCCTAGTACGACATACAGGTGGCTTTGCTGACGTGTACTCCATGAGGACAGCGTCTCTGTGTCTCCATGACCTCTTCAGTTCTAGAACAGTGACTGGCATACAGCAGGTGCCCAGTCAGTGTGTGTCATTGTGCTTGCTTTTCTCATTCAGATTCTGAAGTTTCTTCGGAATCACTCCAGGGAGTTGGTGTGCTCAGGGTAGCACCCCTTCGACATGCTGTTTTTCATGCCCCCAAAGCTCCTGTAGGATTGAGAACACCAGGGTTTTCTCTGCTTTCCCTAGTTTGCTATTTTATAGCTTCGTGAAGTTTTTTCATGATTTAAGTAAATTATGTGTAACTGGTTTATTGAAGGGTCTCATCTTCTCAGTAATATAAATAGAAACAATTTTATGTCTTCCAAACCCCAATCCAAGTGGGATTTGCTGAACCCCTTCTCCGCTAGGTAGGAGGTCCCTTAATGACATCTTGGCCAGACTCCAGGGTTTTCTTGTCATTTTTGTCTGTAGAACAGTCTCTTGGTGTTTAAGATTAAGCTCTGTTTATTTCTAAAGAATGTTCAGCTCAAACACAATGGGGCTTGTCCCCTTCCTTCTGCCCGGGGCTGGTGAGCGCTTTCTGGGGGGCCTGGTGGCTTGGAGGGGCTGTCGAGGCCTTCTCTCGACTGGACCTCACTCAGCCTCGCCAGACCACATTCACCCACGTGTCAGGGCAGCTCAGGGGAGAGGGCACAGGGGAGCAAATGCTCACTCCACCTGGGCCGGCCACCCGTCCCTGCCCCCATCTACCCACCTCTGCTGGCTGAGGCCCGCAGGGGCAGTCACACTCACTGCTCCGATGCACGCTTTCTTCTGTGCCATACCGTGAGAACACCAGGTGGCTTGAGCCCAAAATAGTGACCCAGGGCCCAGGCCCCCTCCACTGTATGGATCTGTCATCTGCACTATGGGATTTTCAAGGTCACCTTGACCGTGAGCGTTGATTCAACTGGCAGAAGGGGAAAGAGCACAGAGGTCCCCTCCCACCCAGAGGGAAAGGAAGCTTTTTTGTCCAGGAAGAAGAGCAAACAGGTTTGGTGAACACTCCGCCAGTCTATGTGAGCTTTTGGTCCTAGTGGAATGGATTATCTAAGAAATCCCTTCAGGTGTGGGTGCTGATGGCTTGTCCGAGTTCAGAATATACAGTTTATTCATTGCCTTTTATTCTCATGTTTGGGTCTTGGCTACAACAGGAAAAGCCCAGCTGGATATCCTGCAACCGTGTATGCCAGAAATCAAACGCCTTTCCTTGACAGACGGAGGCTTTAGCAGCCGTCCTGAGCCCGAGATGGCTATTGGAGACTCCGGCGCAAACCGCACGAGCCTTTCCTGTCACTGAAAACGCTGGGATAGGACCAGAGAGAGCGGGCAGTTTCCATCAGTTTCAACTGTGGTGCTCCGTCTGTGACCGTCAGGTCTAAGGGGACACGTTACTTTCTTGGAATCCAGAAAACTCCACAGCTAAATCCAGAAGCCATGGAACCTAGGGAAGGACTATGGTGTGTGGTATGTGTGTGTGTGTGGTATGTGTGATATGTGGTGTGTGAAAGAGGGGCAAGAGTTGGCCAAGTCCACCGAGCCGTTTGTGATGAGGGTGTTGGTCAGTCGCCTGGGGTTCAGGGAGGCTGTGGAAGATAGCTAGGGTCACAAGCTGCTTCCTAACCCCAGGAGGTCACCCAGTGAGGTGGGGCGGGGGTCGGTCTCAGGAGCAGAGGCTGGAGTAGGCGAATACCTGGGGAAGGGGGAGGGCAGCCACACTGGCCGAGAGCCAGCCACGAGTCAGTGATGGGTTTCCAACGGTGCCTGATGCGGACCAGCGACAAGGCAGAGGAGCGTTGGACGCTGAGTGGCAGGGTCCAACTGCCCGGCCCCAGCAAGGCAGCCGTGTGGGTCACCAGCCACAGAAGCAGCACGGCGGCCAGAGCTTAATCTTGGGTCCAGGCTCTGCCTCCCAGAGCACTGTGAAGTCAAGCACGCAGAGGGGCTCCTCCCAGCCTCTGCTCGTGTGCTAAGAGAAGAAGATAATGTTACAAAATGTTAGAAAGTCATGGATAATGTTCTCGTTTGGAAGAGATGAGATTATATGAAAATCCAAGAGGATCAATTTCAAAACTTATAAAAACATGACGATTTCGCGAAGATGGCAATGTAAAAACGGTACAGTATAGTATCTCTAATATATACCATGCATGACCCATTTGGAAAGAAAGAGAAAGGCTTCTGGCTGTAGCTGTGGTGGACGGGGAGGCGGTGCGCAGACCGGGTGGGACTCGGAGCCCAGATGCCAGGAGCCATGGCTCCGCAGGGCGCACCCAGGCCGGGCACCTCCTGGGCCCTGGGCGCCTCACCCCTGCCCCGGCCACAGTGGGCAGCGGCCCCAGCCATACGCGCAGACGCGAGGCTGGAGGTCTCCCAGGCCCCGCTCACTGGTGCACACGGTTCCCAGTTCCCACGGCCTTCCTGCTCCGAAGAAATGCCCTTTCGTTATATCCAAGTGCTTCTGTGCATACATCCGGTGATATGTGTGTGTGCATGTGTGTGACATTTGGTGTGTGGTGTAGGCGTGTGTGTGTGTGTGTGTGTGTGCGCTGGCGGCAGTGGTCTCCCCTCATATGCTTGGAGCTGAAAGGAGAGGGTCCAGTACAAACCAGGTCGTGACCCAGCACATACCCTCCCTCGCACCAGAGCGATGCCCGCGGGTTCAGGGTAGAGACCAGACGGACCGTGGTTAAGAGGCAGATTAAGAGGAACCCAGGGACCAGGTTCAGGTCCCAGAAATGGCTCTACCAGCTGTGTGACGGTGGACCCGTCGCTTACCCACCCTGGCTCTGTTTCCCAGCCAGTCGGGGCGTGGAACACTCCCAGTCTGTGTGGGCAGCGGGAGGATTAAGAAACAGAAGGAGGGGGAGGATTAAGAAATGGGAGGAGGAGGAGGAGGAGACAAAGTCTGAGTAATGGGATGGACGGTCACTGACCACCGTCCCTGGGACATGGACTCTGACACAGAGGTTCACCTGCAGGGAGTTTATTGAGACATGGTCTCTGGTCAACACCGGCGGGGAGTGAAGGAAGTAGGACCCAGCAGAAGCCAAGCTGGGCTGTGTCATGGTCACTAGGGCCTCGGTCAGTGCCGCAGAGAGCTCGGGGGCTGGGATGGCCCTTCGGGGTTCCCCACGCCGACGAGTGCTTGTGCGCGCTGCCAGAGGAAAGGAGGCACGCTCCCCGGTGAGGCAGTGCCTTCATCTGCAGGCAAGTCTGGGGGAAAACCACACCCGAGGGGACTGGCCGCCAACATCCCAGCTCTGGGACAGTGAGCGCTTCAGTTCTGGCAGGGAAGCTGGGGGTCCGCTGCCTCTGTTCCCGGAGCAGAATGTCACCATTCACTGGAGATGCTTCTGGGGCCTGTGAAAACTGGAAGGAATCACCTGGAAAGCCCCACAAGCTACTCCACGCTCAGTGAAACGGTCAAATAGAAACACCACTGATCTCTCCTGTGTGTCAGCAGTGACCTCGCAGTCAGTATAAAGCAAACCCGCGACAGGGGCAGACTGGCCGTGGAATCATATTCCCAAGGAAACATTAGCTGCTAGGATGTTTACTGCGTGCCATTTAATGATGACAAAACTTGTAAATGAGTTACATCCCAAAAGCGAGGGGTGGTTTGAGTCAAGGGTGGTAAGTCCAGAGATAGGATATTATTCATTTATCAGTCGCATTTTTAAAAAAAATGCCATGGCGTTGGCAAGTTCTCCTCACATATTATGTGGGTAAAAAAAAACCCAAAACAGGTCAGTAAGGAGTATATACAGTATGATCCCATTTTGTAAAAAAGAAAACAGGACAAAGGGGTGTGGGGCCTGCTGGAGGTTCCAGTTTTCCTCGGCAGGTGGCCTGGGTGTTGTGGACCCAAGACTCCCAGCTGTCATGCAGTCCTGGTCAACCACTGAACGTTTCCGCAAGCGGCTTCTCTGTTAGCCCCCCGGGGTTGGGTGCTGGGGACACACATGCATCAGACCTCAGCTCTGCCCTCAAGGAGCACACGGTCTAGCCGGGGAGAAGAGCAGAAGCTCGCTAACACAGCGTGATGGTTTGTAATAGCTGTAAGGCTGGGGTGGGTGTGAGGGTGTTGTTCAAGGAAGGTTTCTAAGAGGACGAAATTTGACCCTGGTCTTTCCACAGGACTAAGAGCATGAGGGGAGGCAGGGGGACCAAGGGGAGCAGTGGTGGGGACACAAAGCTATGCGACTGAGGGTCGTTGAGGAGAAGCATCGGAAGGCCTTGGTGAAGGCCTTCGTCCTTGGTGGGGATGAAGGCGAGAAGGCAAGGATGACGCCCAGACTCCTGGCCTGGGGACCACACGGATGGAGCCAGCACACACTGAGAGGGAGACTCGGTGGGCCCCGGAATAGAATTCTACCAGGCTGGGTACATGGAGCTCAAAGCGAAAGGTGGTGTCATGTGTTCGCTGAGGGTGCAGGCCCTGTTCCAGCCCAGGCTCCTGGGCCACACAGTGGGCTTGGCTGGGGGACTGCAGCTCCATGCCTCCACCGTCAGGTAGAGTGGGTGGCTGGGTCCTTGTGGGACATCCGGGGCCTGCCAGCACGGCGTTACGTGTACTCTATAGACTTTTCCATAGCAGAAGACACTGACTTGGCAACAGGCTAGCCAGCGGGGGGAGGGGGGGCAGATTTTAACCCCCGTTCCTAAACCACCTCGTGTCTTAGAGATGTCATTGGTGGAAACCCCAGTTGGGTGGGGGGGGGGCAAGGTCTTGGGCTGGTAGGGGGAAGGCACACCCGGCTCGCAGCACCCCACTTGCACACAACTCACCAAAGCAGCGATGCCTTTCCAAGCTCTGCACCTGTTACCAAGACTTTGGGAAACCTTAGAATTAATGTTTAAGTTCATCTGGTGGGAAACATTAAGAAAACCTGAAGGGGAGGAGCCCTCCTAGATAGGAATACGAATTAAAGAACGGAAGTCATTTTAGAAAGGGAGGCAGAGGGAAATCAGTGGATGAGTAGATAATAGAAAAGTTGGCCCTGTAATAAATAAGAGCTTCAAATGTGATGAAGGAAACACACATCAATGAGAAGTAAAGAATGAACGTATGATCTCAGGATGTTTAAATGTTTGGGGAATCAACTCAGTTTAGAGCCTCACCTCACACTCCATGCCAGACTAATTCCAGAACCAACTTCATTAACATTTAAAACACTGAAAGAGGGGCGCCTGGGTGGCTCAGTCAGTTAAGCGTCTGCCTTCGGCTCCCAGGGTCCTGGGATCGAGCCCCATGTTGGGCTCCCTGCTCAGTGGGGAGTCTGCTTCTCCCTCCCTCCTCCCCCCACCCCCGCTTGTGCTCTCCCTCTCTCTCAAATAAATAAAATCTTGAAAAAAATAAAAATAACACACTGAAAGAAACCACAAAGGACCAGATGCTGGTGTCCGCAGGCCCGCCTAGTCTCAGGTCTTCTTAGACCAGCGGTTCTGAGTGGGCAGGGACCCTGGAAGGGGGTGAGGTAAAATTGGCTTTGTAATAATGCTCGAATATTCTCTGCCTCTCCCACTCCATCTCATGAGTCCCCAGTGGAATTTTTCAGAGGCTACATGAGAAGTGATCTTGCAGAAACGGGGGGAAGACTCCAGCTGTCTGCTAGTGGGCCAGGCACTGAAGGAATTTGCAAAAATGGAGAACAATGCCACTCTTCTCACCTTTTTTTGTGTTGGGAAATAGAGACTTTTCATTAAAATATGCTATTTATGTTGTCAAGTAATGAGCTTATTTTCAAAATAATATTTTCAGACAGTCTCCATTTTAATAGGGTAAATGTTGGTAAAGATCGACATAAGCAAAAGCTCTCGGGGGTCCTAAGTGATTTTTAACGGCACAAAGGGATTCTGAGGCTGGAGAACGGCTCTCGATCCACAGGCGTGTGGGCTGGGCCTTGTTTCCCTCACCCACAAACCCCCAGCACCCAGCTTCCACCCATGCCACAAGCTGGCAAAGGTTTACGGAGCGCCTACCATGTCATGTAGTTACAGGTACGACGATACAGCCATGAGCAAAAGGGACAAAACCTATATGCCTGCGTCGTGTTGTGTTCGAGTCTAGTGACCACCGTGCCCAACAAGAGAGTGGATCGGCTGTGTAAGAAGTCAGAATGTCCGTAACACACACACAAAGATAAAAAGCGGGACACACGGGCAGCAAATATGACACACGACAGGTTAATATCTTTAATATATAACGAGCTCATACAAATTTATCAGACCCCAGTAGGTAAGAGCAAGGGACACTGACGATCCACAAAAGAGGAAATACAACTGCTTAACATGGAAAGATGTCTGACTTTGCTAGAAAGCAAAGAAATGCAAACTGAGACGCGAGGCTAGGTTTCATTATCAGATCAGCAAGTATTTAGCCAGAGGATAATACTCAGAGCTGGCGAGACGGTGGAACGGGCACGTACGTCCTCGCTGGCGGCAGTGTCAATGGGGACAAACGTTGCTGGAAACCATTCTGTCGATACGTAATAAGGGGCTCAAAGGTTTTCGTATTAATTCCATAACCCCGCCTCTGAGAATCTGTCCTAAGGAAATAACTTGACGTTGGGGAAAAGCGTTATGCACGAGGAAATTCTTCCATCTCCAGTGGTGAGGAATTAGTAACAGAATGGGCGATCGACCATGGGCACTACTGTCCGTCTACGTGATGGGGGACACAGCCGGTTCAAACTAAAACTAGTAATAACGTGTCACGGGAAGTCCCCTGACAGAAGTGAAAACACCCACACACTATCGTATCAGTACAGAAGGTAGAATCACCACGACGTTGCAACAAAAAGAAGAAAAACCATGATGGACGGCGGCAGAAGGGAGGGGCCTGGCAGGAGAACCACCAAAATGTTCCAACTTCGCTCCTCTCGCTTCCTACCTTATTCTCCGAAACTGCTCTAAGGTGCAGGTTTGCTCTGAGAATGAAGAGACCTAGTATGTTGCTACTTGCTCACGGAGTCAGTGACGTCGCAGTGAGGAGCGAGGGTCCCTCCCATCCCCTGCACTGCGTCTGCTCCACACCAACCACCACCACACCACATGTTAGGACCCCGAGACAACACGGCGGACCTGTCCTCCACCTAGTCCTCTCCCGACACTGGGAAGCCACCGCTGTTGGCCCAAGAAGGTGCTCCGCGCTTCCTTCAGCAGACTCTGGTCTTGACCTCAGCGCTAAGCCCCCCGTCTAACGCCTCCCAGGCACTGGGGATCTTAGTTTTTCTACAAGGATCTCCTACTCCTCCTCCCACCCGAACCCCACTGCTGGCAGTGGCCCACGGGGGTGTCCTTTTACACAACTGTGGGGCTTGCCCCCCTTAAGGTAGCCTAAGGACGTGCCCAACTGTCCCTCCCATTTCTCTCTCCTACGAGCCGAACTGCCAGGACTGCGGTCACGCAGCAAGTGGTCTGCCACACTGGACAGCAGGGACCCACACACCAGGAAAAGTCCTATCAGCACCTTCTCGGGGGTTTTTGCACCCCTGTCATTACTTACTCATCATATACTTACCTGGAACCCACGAACCAGGTCTTTGCTTTTTCCTATAAGTCACCAAACTGCTTCAGGACATTAAGTTAATCCCAAGGTCACACTATACATTTGACCAGGAAGTCACCCCTTCTCCTAAATTCCATCTCAAATGATGCCGTTATGCCATGAGGTTTACTTACCAGATGGGGTATCAGGTAGACCAGAAAAACCACAATATAGTTCAAATAATGTCAACACCATGAAAAACATAAAACTTTTGCTCACATGCACTGTTTAACACTACTAACTGCCTGTCCCTGTTATAAATCAATACTTGTTCTCTTAAATTCAGAGAAATTCCAACCCTGGAGTCTGTACAAAGCCGCTCCCCTCCCCCACTTCCTTCTTCAGCGTGACCCTCCCCCGTCACGCGGTCTGGCTCTGGGCTGCATGGACCGTGGGTCCCATCCTCTCCCACTGGGAGACTCCCAGTGTGGGGCCTCTTCCGAGTCCGATGCGGGGCAACCCCGAGCCTCTCGTGCACTCACTTCCAAAGCTGCCGGCAGCGCTCTAGGTCGCACATGTGCCACAGCACGAGGCCAAGCCCACGAACAGAAGCACCAGCGGCTGAAACAAAACTCACCCAACCAAAGGGAGCTGGAGCGTCAGCCTGGACGGGGCGCCACCTGCCCTATGGCCGAGGGCCGGGTCACGGGGCAGCCTGGCCTCCGCAGCTCAGGCCCTGCTGCGCACGGCTGCGCGACTCGAACGCTGAGCGCAACGCAAGCACCGCAGGACTTCTACGTGCCACAGGGGTGGGCCCAGGGGTCGGCGAGACAGCACAGTTCCCGCCCTACTTCCAAGCTGGGCTCCCACCCTCCCCGGGCTGGGCCACATGGAAACCTTCAGGGTGCCTCCTACCCCAGCAGGCCTCCTGTCCCCCGGGTGCCTGCACCCCTCCACCTAGCAGGCAGACAGCAGAGCACTGAGCACGAAGAGAAAGTGATCTGTACACCCCCCACTAGAGCTCCCACCCCCCAGAATGGTGGCCCCACTGTGTGTCTTCCCCCCTCCCATTCATGCTTAATGAGCACCATGGTCCCACCTGCACAGCCTTGGCTGGAATCCAGGGGGCCTGAAGCCTGTATTCAGGCAGTTTTTAGCAGGGCAGTTGGGCTAACAGAGTTTACAATGAGTGGGTGCCAGTGGTCCACGAACCCCAGCAGCCACTAAATATCCTTGACCTTGCAGTGGCCGCTTCGAGAACGCAGTCACCTTCCCCAGCATCATCAAAACTCTTCAGAAGAAAGGATGGACCCTAGGACCCAATCTCTGGGTGTCCCAAGACACCGGTCTTCAGGTGGGTGCAGAGGCCATCCTTCTGCAGTCAAGCCAGGACCACTTGGGGGCAGATGGACCCAGGGTAAGACACCTCCTCTTCCCCATGGTCCAGGCAGTCACGTAAATGCGGTTCATTTGGCATTACATATGGCGAGAGCATCATGGTCCAAAGGGCTTGGCCAAGTCTCATTTAGAAAGTGATTTCTGGGCATCCCCTGGGAGGAACCAAAAGGCCATCCACCGTCACAGGTGGAGTTCTGTCCCTCGGAATTCGGACCTAAGTGCCAGTTTTGTCCTGTCCCCACATTAGGACCAAGGTAAACTGCAGCTCTTTCCCTTTACAAATGCCACAAAGGCCCTGGTGGGGCCGTCAGAGGCAAATACTCCTTCCGTAAGTGCTTAATGATGCATCCCAGAGGATCGGGGTCTCCAGCTAGGAGTCCCTGTTTTCTGAGTCAAAGGCTAGACTGTCTACCCGATGGGACAGCCCAGGCATGGGGAGGACATGCTGTCTGTGGCTTTGGAGACCTAGAGGTGGTGTGGGTGGCCGAGGGGGCCGAGGTGAAGGCCGCATGTCATCTGAATGAAGATGGGAACAGGTCTCGAGCTAGACAGGCCTACCGCCAAGTGATGGGGGGCAAAGAGGAGGCGGCGACTACGCACTAACTGGTGGTGGTTCCCGCTGGCACCCCCCCCTCCAGCCCGCTGTGGGCCTCAGGCAGGGATGTACAGGAACGTGCTGCCTGCAGCGGCTCCATGATCCAAAGTCACAATGACGTCCTGCGGCAGGAAAGTTCCAGATTCCCAGAATGCCCGGCGAGAGAACATTGGCAACTGAAGCCAAGCATTCCGGCAGGTGCTTCTCCCCTTAGCTGCGTTAGCGCGCTTTCCCCGTGGCAACAATGGGACCTACTGACCACGTGTTCATGTGCAGAGGGAAGCCTGCCCACCAGAAATGCTGGCACCGCACTCCCAGCAGTGAACACCTGGCCACCGCAGCAGGGTTGAGGCCCCCGCCTGCCATCCCAGGGCCTGGCATGGCTGGTGATCACCTACGGGTGTGAAGCCAGACTCCCCTCCCCCAGGTACCCAGAACACGGCCCGACCTGGCCGAAGTGGCTCCCCTCCATCATCAGTGGGGAGCTGCCCTGGGGGCCTGCGCAGGGTGGTGTAGAAACATCCGTGAACCTAGTTGGGCTGGGAGAGATCAGCCCAAATGATCCGCAGTGGGCTGTGGGGTCACTGCGACCAAGCCGCAGAGCTGTGGTCCCCAGGAGAGCTGGGGCTGCAAGCAAGCGAGGGGAAGCATGCACTGCGGGTACAAAGCTAGCACAGATCACTAGGAAGCAAGGTGGGTAACAGGGCGCCCACGAGTGATGAAGGAAGATCTCCTTATGGAACAGGTCTGGAGGGGCAGGGAGGAATGTCTTCAAACAAGGACGATGCTGTTGTCGTGTGGACGTTTCTTCTACGTAGCAAAGGGCGTATGCTGTCTGCGTGGCTGCAGATGCGACCTGGGTAGTGGCCGATTCTTAAAGGTTCCGTGCTCGGGTGGGCAGAGCCGGGGCTGGACTAGTCCCATTGGAGGCTGGATGCACGGGGCAAGGCCCTGTGCCCGTGGCAGCCAGCTGGCGGCAGAGCATCTGGCGCTCCCGCACGGCTCGATTGGAGGCGGAAGTCTTCCTGATTTGGGCGCGCCGTGCATGCCGGAGTGGAGACTTGTAGGTTCTCCGCAACTCTGCCAGGAATCCCTGATAGTTGTTGCGCAGGGGGCTGTCAGGTTGCATGTGGGGGATGGCCCACTTCTCTGCCTCCCCCGTCAGCCGGGACACAAGGAACGCCACTCGTTCGGCCTCACCTGGGAAGCGGGAGGCCTGGAAGATCATGAACCTGTCCATTTGCATCAAGAACCCTGCCAGCTGCCCGGGGTCTCCAGAAAAGGGCTCGGGCAGAGAGGTTGGAGGCGTGGTCATTGGTCGGGTCCCATTGGAGGTAATTGCTGAGATGGGCGGGGTGATCTGCAGCGCCCCCGGAATCCGGGCCCTGGTGCGTAGCAAGGTCAGCTCTGCCATCACGCTCTCCAGCATGTTGGTGAGATTGGCCTTCTCCGCCCGCAGGGTAGAGGCCTCCCGCCTCAGCGCGGAGTTGGTGAGGCGCAGGGAGGTCAGGGTGTCGATGACGTCATCCATTTGGGCATTGGTAGACGCTGCAGAGGCCGGGCTTTCGGCTTTTGATGTCTGGGGTTGGACCATGTTGGCCAGAGGTTAGCGGAAGGCTGAGACGGGTGCGCTGGGAGAAGGGGGTGTGTGTAACCCAGAACCTGAGCACCTGTGATGCTAAAATTGGGTAGACCCCGACAGGAACCAGGGAAAGGGCAGGGTTCAACACTCAGAGTGGCTTAGAAGACCAAACAAGAAGGCAGGGCAGACGGAGCCGAGAGCCGCGCACAGCCGGGGCCAGGCAGGTGGCGCAGGCCCTGGGGATGCCGATTCCGGAGGCGGCTCCTTTATCGCAGACCTCACTCGGGCAAGGCGGGCTGCACAGGGGGTTGGATTGTTCTGTGCCCTGAAGGAGGAAAAGATGTTTTAAGAAACGTCTGGACTGCGTAGAGAGGGGTGGAAGGGAAGGCCGCGGCGTGGGGGGATGGGGGCGGAAAGCGGGCGGGCAGAGGCTCCCGGGCTCGAAGCCCCCTCCCCGCGAGGGGCCCGGCGCCCACCTTGCGCAGAACAAAGGGCGGATGCACCTGCGGCGGCGCGGGGGCCCGGGACCGGCGGCGGGCGCGTACCTGGGTCTCCGCGGCTTCCTCCGCGGCTCCGTCTGCCGCGCCGGCCGTGACCAAGATGGCCCGATCGGGGGACGCGGGCGGGCCGATGAGTCACGGCGGCGGCGGCCCGCAGAACTGCTTCCCGGTCAGGTCAGGCCGGGGCTGCGGCGGGAGGCGGGCGCGGGCGGCCTCGGGCGGGAGCACGAGCGGGGGCCGGGGCCGTGGCCGGGGTCGCAGCTGACGGAGGGCGGGTCGCGGACGGCCGGGATGCGGGCGGGGCGGGCGCGGCGGCGGAGGCGGAGGCGGTGGCGGCGGCGGGTGGGCCTCGCGCGGGCCCCGCTGGTTGCCATGGAGACCTCCCGCTCCCGCGTGCGCGGCGGCGGCTGAAGCCCCGCCCCGGAAATGGCGCACGCAGCCCCGCCTCCCAGGGCTACTGCTCCGCGTCTTTCTCCAGCAGCCAATCAGTGATGTCCCGGGGTTGCTGTTATTTTATTATGAGGATAGATGCCTTCCTGTTTTTGTCATTTTTCCTAAGGCTACGAGCAAAGCTCGTTTTGTATATGTTGTAATTATATATTTTTAATGAAACATGCTTTTCATATTGTAACTTGAATACAAATTCAATATAATACATATTCATTGTAGCAAATTTTGATCCCATAGAAGTCTTAAAAAACACAACTTTGTATCGCTAGAGTCCGTCCACCTGAAGAAAACAAATAGTAATATTTTTGTAGTTCCACCCAGTCATTTTTCTTTGATATATTCTATTTCAAAATATTAATATTTATACTTTAGGAACTGTTTTGTAACCTTAATAGCACACTGAATTTTGAACATCTTCCCATTTAAAATACTTCAAAAGCATGACTTTTCACTTATTGTCTAGCGTTCCACTGAAATCGCATACCATGCCCTTTGGATAGATCGCTATCTTATTTCCATGTGGAAGTTCTATAAACCTTACTTGTATATCAATCCCAGACTTTCCTCTGCCAAGTTCTCCAGGGTAATAGCCACTGAGCGAAATTACTGGGCCAAAGAACACGACGATCTGGATGCTTTTCCTGCTTGACCTTGTTGAGCTGCTTCTGGGTGGTCAATTCCAGATGGGGGCATGGCCAAAGAGAGGAAGACACCCACCATGCCAGTCTTTCTAGGACACATCTTCAAGGAGGCTGAACCACTTGCAGCATTCCTCAATCAGTCCTGGGACAAAGTCAGCTTCTCTCACACCTTTCCAGTTTTCACTTGTATAAAATGGGAATTGGAGCATGACGGTGTCAGTACTTGAAGAGGATCGTCTAGCAGTGCCCACGACTGTATGTACCCCAGTATGCCCAAGGGTGCATTTTTGGTGACCAGCTGAAAACCTCTAGGACATAAAGCAAGAGAGGAAAGAAAGAAGATAGAAGAAAGGAGATGGTGGTTCTTTAAACCGCCTCCACGAGATCTCCCAAGGAGGTGGGGGCAGAAGCTGCATTCATCTCGACTGAGGTCAATGACTTCAAATGCAGAAGTTGGCCTGGACTCCATTACCCCTCCCACTTCTTCCAAACACACACAAGAATCCCCGTCTATTCCTGTGAGTTCCCCCATCAGTCCCTCTTCCTAAGCATCAGGGTTGTACCTCCCCATATCCCTGAACGTTGTACACAGGAGGGAAGTGTCTGCTACAACCTCAGGTGTGGTTGACGCTGTAAATCCTGAATTCCCAGGTGCACTGAATAGAAGGTACACCCTCGTTTCAGAAATGATGGAATATGAACTTGAAGAAATGTGCAGTTTATTTGAATTTCTCATTATTTCAAATAGGCTATAAAGTGGCATCACATAAAAACAGTGAAATAAAAATTAGAAAGACTTTAAAAATAAGAAAAGCAGGGGCAGAGTATTTGGCTTCTGATCCAGATAATCGATGGTTCGCACTCTGAGACAGCTCTCTCTGCTACAAACATAGAACAATGATAAACTATACAAAGAAAGTTTTGAGAGGATATGGCTGGGCTCAAAAACAAGGTGAACTCCACTGTGGTCCAGACACACAAACTGCTGAGTATTGACAAAGCCTTGGGCTTGCTGGGCCCTAGGTCCTGAGGCATAATGGGGACGTAATGGTTCTGGCAACAGTATCAGGCTTTCTCTTTGAAACCAGGGGAGAAAGGGGTCACCTGGATGTCCGAAAGGAGTCTGAAAAAATCTGCTTTGACCATTTCATGGGGACAACAGTTCTGGGAAGGTGTCACCCTAGGATGAGGAAGACCACGTAATATCATGAATCTCATGCCCCCTGGCTTGACAAGTAGACCCTGAAGGCCAGGAAGCATGAAGCACCACCACCAATATAAAACATGTTCTGTCCTGCAGACCGGGCATCACGGGAGCAGCCCCAAACTGCTAGACTGGGGAGGAAGAGGGCTCCAGAGGATTGAGTACACAGAGAATACACACACAGAGAGAAAGTGAAAGACAGCCTTTTACCCCAAAATGAACCTAAAACTCAAAACTAAAGCCCATGAAGACATCCAATGCTAAGAATAATGGCCACTAAAGTGAATAATCATAATATAATTTGACTCCAGATGAAATTAAAATAATAGAACAGTCTAGAGGGGAAAAATAAAGGAACCATATTCGCGATCCTCAATGAGAATAATGAAGGAAAAACATTTGTAAAAAGAACAGACATGGGGGGTGCGGTCAGGAAGGCAAAATTGTAACAAGATGAGGTGGCTATGAAAAAGTACTTTTTAAAAGGCAATAAAATGAACCTCCATTTCCAGGAAGATGGAGTTGGTGCATTCTGCCCTAGTCTTTCAGCAAAGCACAACAGAAAAGAACTGAAAAAGAAAAAAAGAGAGACTAAAAGGTAGAGAGAGAAAGGCAGATTGGCTAGGTTGTTCGGGACCCAGGACTGACACAGCAGTTGAGATCCTTGACTATTCTTTTGTGTCATACACCTGAGAGCCGGAGAAGTTGGCAACCTGGAAGGGCCAATGGGTACAGACAGAAATCTCCCCTCAAAAGCCTGCTCTCTTAAGCCAGAGAACCAGGAAAGGTTCAGCCTAAGAAAACAGAAAACTTTTAGACAATACTCAAACTCTCAGAAGTCAAAGGCAAAGAATCTTAAAAGCAGCAAAAGAGAAGCACGTGGTTATGTATAAAATGTCACCGATAAAATGAACATCTGGTTTCTCATCCGAAACCATGGAAGCCAGAAGGCAGTGGGAGGATAGATTCAAAACACTGAAAGAAAAGACTGTCAACCAAGAACTCTATATTCAGCAAAACCAGCTTTCAAAAATGAAGGAAAAATTAGGACACTCCCAAGTAAACAGAACTGGAGACCATTCATCACCAGCAGACCTGCTCTATGAAAAATAATAGAGGTCTCAAAAAATGTGTACAAAAAATAAGGAAATTAAAAACAGTACACTAGAAAATATCTACTTGACATGAAAGAAGGCAGTAGTGGAAGAATAAAGAAACAAACAAAAAAATAGAACATATAGAAAACAAAATGAGAGATGTAAATCCTACCTTATCAACAATGTGTTTAACGTAAAGGAATTAAACACTCCAGTTGAAAGGTCAATATTGACAAAATGGATTTTTAAAAATGATCCAATTCAATGCTGTCTATAAAAGATACACTTTCGATTCAAAGACACAAATTAAGTTGAAAGTAAATGAATGGAAAGTGATATATCCTTCAAACTAGCCAAAAGAGAAATGGATTGGCTACACTGACATCAAACAAAACAGACTTATAAAGGCCAAAATTGTTACTAGAGAAAAAGGATACTTTGTAATGATAAAAAGATCAATCCACCGAGACAACAAATATGAACACATACGCATCTAACAAGAGTCTTCCACTTCAAACCTTATCTACAAATGTATAACAATCAAGAATGGGGTTGCCTGGGTGGCTGGGGGTGCCTGGGTGGCTCAACAGGTTGAACGTCAGCCTTTGGCTCCAGTCATGATCTCAGGGTCATGGGATTGAGCCCCCACATCAGGCTCCCTGCTCAATGGGGAGTCTGCTTCTCCCTCTGCCCCTCCCCCTGCTTGTGCTCTCTCTCTCTCTCAAAGAAATTAAAAAAAAAAAAGAATGTATAGTCTGGTCCAGTAGAATAGAATTTCAAGTCCAAGAATAAACCCTAACATTAAGAGTCAGTTCACTTTCAAAAAGAGGGCCAAGACAATTTAGTGACCAAAGAATAGTCTTTCCTAAGAAAATTAGCTACCCATAGCAAAGAATTAAGTCATACTCCCTACCTCACACCCTATACAAAAATTAACTCAAAATGGATCAAAGACCTAAATGTAAGAGTTAAAACTATAAAAGTCTTAGAGGAAAACCTATTGGTAAATCTTCGTAATCTTGGGTCGTGCAATGGTATCTTAGATATGACACCAAAGTACAAGTGACAACAGAAAAAATTGATAACTTGAATTTTACCAAAATTAAAAACTTTTGTGTTTCAAAAGATGCTATCAAGAAAGTGAAAAGATAACCCACAGAATGGGAGAAAATATTTGCAAATCGTATATCTGATAAAGGTCTAATATCCAGACTATATAAAGAACTCCTATAACTCAATGATAAAAAGTCAACCCAATTTCTTAAATGAGCAAAATATTTGAGCACACATTTCTCCAAAGAAGATATACAAATGGCCCATAAACACATGAAAAGATGTCAAACAACATTAGTCTTTAGGGAAATGCAACTCGGGACCACAACGAGCTATCACTGTACCCCCCGCCTTGTATTGCTATAATTTAAAAGATAGACAATAACAAATGCTGGTGAAGTTGTGGAAAAATTGGAACCCTCATCCACTGCCAGTGGCAATGTAAAATGGTGCAGTTTGGCGGTTCCTCCAAAAGTTAAACATAGAATTTCCACATAACCCAGAAATCCCATTTCTAGGCATATGCCCAAGATAATTGAAAACATGTGTCTACACAATCACTTGAAAATGAATGTTTGTAGAAGCATTATTCATAATATTTTTAAAAACGTAACCAACCCACGTGTCCACTGATGGGTGAATAGATAAACATGTGGTATCATCGTACAACGGAATATCAATTGGCCATGCAAAGGAAAGAAATATATATGATCTGTGCCACAACGTGGGTGAACCTTGAAAGCATTACCCTGAGTGAAAGAAGTTAGACACAAGGACCATATGGGTATGATTTTATTTATATGAAGTGTGTACAACGGGCTAATCCATAGAGACAGAAAGTAGAGTAGTGGTTGCCAGGATCTTGGGAGAGGAAGGGAATGGGAAGTGACTGCTGACGGAACGTGGTTCCTTTTTGGGGTGATGAAAATGTTCTGGAGTTAGTGTTGATGGTTGTGCAACATTGTAAATATACCGAAACCTACTAAACTGGGTTCTCTTTTAAAGAGAATTTTATAGTATATGAATTATAGCTCCAAAAAATCGATCGCTATCCATGATCAAACTCACAGAACAAAATGGGCACAGAGGGGAGCTTTCTCAGTGTAACAGGGAGCATCTACAAAAACCCCATCACTAACTTTATGCTTAATGGTCGAAGACTGAATGCTTTCCCCTCAAGACTGAGAGCAAGGCAAAGATGTCCCCTCTCACCACTTTTATTCAACATTGTGCTGGAAGTTCTAGCCAGAGCAATGAGGCAAAAAAGGAAATAAAATATATGCAGATTGAAAGGGAAGAAATCAAACTGTCACCATTTGCAGTTGGCATGATTACATAGAAAATCCTAAGGCATTTGTCAAAAACAACAGCCACTTCCTGGAAATAACAAGCGGGTTCAGCAAGGTCACAAGATACAAGATGAATGTACAAAAATCAATTTTATTTGGGTACACTACCAATGAGCCCATGGACAGCAACATTAAAAATACAATACCACGTACAATCACTCAAAAAATACTCAGATGTAAGTCTAACAAAATATGTACAGGATTTGTATGCAGAAACCAGCAAAACACTGAAGAAAAAATTCTTAAAAATTTAAATAGAGAAAGAGGCATACTGGGACATGGTTTGGAAGAATCCACGTAGTAAAGATGTCAATTCTCCCTATATTGATATACGGGTTTAATGCAGTGTCTATCAAAGCCCGAGCAAGATTTTTTGTAGATCTGGAGAAGATTGTTCTAAAATATATGTGAAAAGGCAAAGGGACGAGAATAGCTAAAACCATTTTGAAAAAGAATAATAAAGTGGGAGGAACCCATCTACCTAATTTCAAGAATCATTACATAGCTACAGGCTGTGTTATATTGTTATATTGGTGGAGGGATAGACACATAGATCAATGGAACAGAACAGAGAACCTGGAAGCAGACCCATGCAAATATGCCCAGCTGATTTTCGGCAAGCACACCAAAGCAATCCTTTCAGCAAATGAAGATGGAGTGATCGAACATTCGTAAGTATACTTTTTAAAAAGAACTTCCATCTAAGCCTCTCATCTGCTACAAAAATGATCAAAAGTGGGTCACAGACTTAAATCTAAAACATAAAATGATATAAAACTTGAAACATATATGTGATAAAATCTTTGCAATGTGGGGCTAAGCAAATAATTCTTAGATGTGACTCCAGAAGCATGATCCATACAAGGAACAATTGATAAGTCGGACTCCATCACAATTTAAAACTTGTTCTCTGTGAAGGGCCCTGTTAAGAGGAGGAAAACACAAGGTAGAGATGGGAGAAAATATTTGCGAACCACATATTCCACAAAGGACTAGTATCTAGAATGTGTAAAAGAACTCTCAAAACTGAACAGTAAAACAGAGAACAATCCAATTATAAAATGGGCCGAAGGCATGAAGAGACTCTTTATCTAAGAGGATATGCAGCTGGCGAGTAAAAACACGAAAAAGTGTCTACCATCATCAGCCATTAGGGAAATGCAAATTAAAACCATAATGAGATATCATTGCACACATATTAGAAAGGCTAATATAAAAAACAGTGACAACATCAAAAGCCAGTGAGGATACAGAGACACTGAACACATTGCTGATGGGAATGTAAAATGGTACAGCCACTCTGGAAAAGTTTAGTAATTAAAAAAAAAAAATTAAGTGAGTAACTGCCATACAACCCAGCGATTGTCCTCTGGGCATTTATCCCAGAGACATGAAAACTTCAGGAGGCATCAGGGTAGAAGGGAAGTGGGTGTGGCTATAAAGGACCATAGGAGCATCTTCTGTGTCTTGTCTCTATCAATGTTAATATCCTGGTTGTGATGTGGCCCTATGATTTTGCAAGATGTTACCATTGGGAGAAACTGAGTAAAGGGTACACTAGGTCCGTCTGTATCATTTCTTACAACTGCATGTGAAGTGTGCTTTGGTGGGAAGGACATCACTGAGAGTTGAGTTAGGAAGACCTTTTTGATACCTTCATGTGGGATGTCGGGCTGACTGTGGATGTGATTCTGGAGTTCTGGGGAGAGGTCTGTTGAAAAGTCAGTGGGAGATCAGTGGTATCCAAAGCTAGGAAGAGAGCGCAAACAGAAAGGAGAAGAGGGTCAGGAATTGTGCAATCCACAGTTTAGGGGTCTAGGAAAGGAGGAGGAGCCTGCTGAAGACTGGCCCAAATGGTGGGAGGAAACTCGGAAGCCGAGAATCGGCTTCAGGGAGGAGGAGGGGTGGCCAGCTGTGTCAAAGTCTTTGCGTGGGTAGGGTCACGTACAGACTGGGATGCTTTGGGAGCAGAACAGGTTGCTCAGGATAATGAAATCAATGCACTTTCTGAAACATTATGTATAGTCCAATAAAGTGGTTTATTGTACTGGTGGACCTATAACTATGGCCATGTTGCTACTACTTCCTAAAGCACACTTTTTTCTTCAATCTCGTCTTATTATTCTCCATTTTGTCATGAAATCATTTGCAGTCTTACTCAAAGTTGTATTCTGTGGTTGTAAATTTAAATCTGCTGACATCTTCAATGAACTCTTCTCTGCAGACTATATAATTAAGAAAATCATATTCCTACAGGTACGAAAGTACCAGCTAAGCTCAGAAAAACTCTAGTAAGTGGGGAACATTCTCACGTCTATTCTTTATTGAAATATATAAATATTCCAGCTCAACTGTCTCCAGAGGTTCAGTCATTTTGACTCCATTTGGGGTACCATTCTGCAACAAATATTTTTATAAGCCAAAACTTGTCCCCCTCAACATTTGTTTGCTATTTTTTAAATGTTTTTATCAAATTTAGATGCTGCAAAATTGTAGACCTTCCTGATTTCCTTCCGTTCCAATACAGAATGTAAATTTATCCAATTAAAACTAGGAATCTCATCTAGAGTCTTCCCGCATGTTGAGATATTCCAAAAACAATTATGGAATTTGAAAATCAGACCTCGTACACCCCTGGAGCTCTCAGCATTTAATTTTTCCAGCTCCACCCTTGCTTTTGTAGGGATGAATTTCAACATTTCCCTATCGGCAAGGATTGTTTCTGATAATTAACAATTTGCTAAAGTTTCAAAGCTCAAGATTCTTGGCGCCCATTTAATGGATACTTTGATTAAAGCTTTCCAACAGATTTTGAACTGAGTGCAACTAAACTTTAGAGGACTCGTTTACAAAAAGTTCAGTCCCACTCTGGGGCATTGTGTTGCTGTGCAAAGTAGGTCTTAGAGGACTCCAACATTTCAAGGGTCTGATTAATGACTACAGCAAAGACAGGAAGGACACACTGGGAGCTGAAGTCTGTTTTTATATTCAACTCTAACTTTGTCACAAAAATGTTTGCAGCCTATTCGCTCTGCATATATAAAAATATATTTGTAAATGTTGACAACTACAGCTCCTACTTTGATTGAGGACATATAACCAATTATTTGGATGCAACTATGAATAATGGGTTTGCTCACTGCAGCCAATCCCGAATACATCTGCGTTCCAAAGGTTTTGTGATTTAGTGAAAACATTGCCTTTTCTCAGGACGCTGTGGTAAATTGTCTCTGTTATTAAACTCTTGCTGTTTACCTGGGACTGAGCGTGTCTTTTGTTTTCTGCTTGGACCCAGGCTGATATTAATCCCTTTGGAAAACAACGTGGCATGAACTAGGAAAGGTGATATGGGCAGAGCTGAAGTCTGGCCCCTCAATCTCATGCACGAGTGCCCTGGGAAACCCGTGTGACACTGATCATAGAGGTGCTGTTTATCCAGCAAAGTCCTGGAAAGAACATAAATGCCCATCAACAGTAGGCTGGAAAAACAAAGTGCAATAATGCATAGCAGTGATTCTCAAATTTTATCGTACATCGGAATCACCCAGAAGGGTTGACCCCACACCCAGAATTTCTGATTCAGTCCGTAGTCTGGGGTAGGCCCAGGAATTTGCATTTCTAACAAGGTTTTCAGTGACGCGGATGCTGCTGGTCTGGGGACCCTGGTTTGAGAACCACTGTTGCAGAGCAATGACAGTCAATGAGCCACCCCTATAAGGATGGGACTGCCAAACATCATCAGTGAAAGAAGACACGAGATACATACTGTAGAATCTCTTTATATAAAGTTCAAAACCAGGGAAAACCACACCTTATTTCTTAAAGGGACATACATGGGTAGTAAAAGTGCTACGAAAAACAAGACAGTTGTTGCTGCAAACATCAGGATAGTGACCCCCTCGGAGAGGGATAAGGGTCAACCTAAGGAAGAGACCTATAGTCTTGTAGACCACAGACAACAGGCTGGTTCTTAGCCTGGGTAATTGCCCTTAGCAATTATTTAGTAAATTACACACTTGTGTTTTGTGTACCTGTTTGTTTGTGCATTGTATTTCACAGATGCTAAGTTTAAATCAAGAGATGAAAACCTAGGCAGAGAGAGAGAAAACTGGAGGAGAGAGATTGGACTGGAGGCAGAGGACACGGGCTCCTTCTGTAATGAATTGTCATAAAAGGGAAGGAGAGTGGGCAGTGGGCGGTGGGGGGAGGTAGGGTTAAGAGATGCTTTGTAAGATGGGAGAAGTAACATTATGCTCATCCAGGAGAGAAGCAGAGATGCAGGGTGTGGGCAGGTGGGCAGGCGAGGTGGCAGGAGCTGGTGGCAGACCTCCTCTGACTGCTTCTGTTTTCCTGGTGGAATCAGGGGTGTGTTTGTTTGCTCAGGCTACCATAATAAAGCATCACAGACTGGCAGCTTGAACAACAAAAATTTATCATCTCGCAGTCCTGGAGGCTGGAAGCCCAAGATCAAGGTGTCAGTAGGGTTGGTTTCTCCTGAGGCTCTTGGATGGCGTCTTCTCCCTGTATCCTCACGTGGTCGTCCCTCTGCGTGTGTCTGTGTCCTGATCTCCTCTTCTTATAAGGACACCACTCATTGAATTTGGGCCACCCATAGGAATTCATTTAACCTGAGCCACCTCTTTAAAGACACTGTCTCCAAATACAGGCACATTCTGAGGTCCTAGAGATTGGAATTTCATCACATGAGTCTGGAGTGGGGAGAGGGAGCCCATGATGGGAGGAATGGGATGAGTAGGTGAGGAAGACAAGCAGGGGTGGAACCATGGTCCAGGATAGTCAGAGAATCACAGTCTGGGTGGGTGGGCATGGCTGCAGGTGACATGAAGGGCCTGTTTGCGGATGCTGATCCTGGTCACCTCTTTCCTCTACCTTCCTCCATTCATTTTGTCCTTCTGCTGACCCCTTCAGTTAGGTGCTTGGCTCATCAGTTTCCACCTTTCTTCTTGTGGTGTTATGGCAAAGAGAGGGAAGGCAAATAGCTCCATTTCATCCACGTGGGAAAAAGGATCACAAGACCAGGGGCAGTAAGAAAAGACTCAGTACCTAGTACTCTTATGACCCCATAGGGGCCCATCAGCCCTGAGCTGGCCTACTGGACATGCCCTGGAGGTACCAACTTTAGGGAGGCATGCTCCCCACCTGCTTCTCTGTCTTCTTGCAGTCAGCCATGGGAAACCAGCATGGGCACAGGGAATGCACTCTCGGGGCTTAAGCAAGAAGAAGCCCAGGTGAACAGTCTGTTCAGCAGGGATTGTCCTGGAATGCCAGCAGTAGCCTTGGAGATCAAGTGAGGTGTCAGGTTTGTGCTCTGGCAAAAGGGGAGCCCCTGCTCCCAGGAGTATGTGTTGTAGACAAAACAAATGTCTAGAGTCATTTACCAGACAATTCTGTTTGTCCCTCCACATAAGATAAGCATTTGAGATTCTAAATTTCCCTTTACATGCTGCTTTAGCTGTATCCTTCAAGTTTTTATATTTAGTAGTTTTGTCTTCATTCAATTATTTTCTGAGTTTCATCCTGGTTTCATCTTTGACCCATGAATTACATAGAAGAGTATTCTTTATTTCCAAACCTAGATTTTTCTAGTTACCTAGAGATTATATATTCAAGCCTAAAAGCATTTTGATCTGAGAATGATCCGGTTTGTGGTCCATTTTCACAAATGCTCATGTGTACTTGAAAGAATCTGTATTCTACAGTTGTCTGGTGTTGGATTCTATATGTGTCCTTTGGGTTAAGTTTCCTGAATTTGTTGTTCAACCTTCTCTATCTTTCCTAAATTTTCATCTGCTTAATCTAACAACTGCTAAGAGAGGTATCTTCAAAGTTCCCGATGTTGGTGGATCTAATCTCCTTGTAATTCTGTTCATTTTTGCTTTATGTGTTTTGTTGTTCTATCATTAGGTATATACAAAATTTTAATTGTTGCATATTCCTAGTTAGTTGAGATGTTTATCATTATGAGTGGCACTTTTAAACTTTGGTAAAATATTTTATATTAAAATCAGTTGGTCTGGTGTTGATACGGCTATAGATTTCTTTCAGTGAGTGGCACTCAGTTTTTCTATGCCCTATGTCTTTGATGGATCTATTGTTAATAGCATGAAGCTAGAGTTAAAAAAAAAATCCAATATGACAACCTTTATCTTTTACCTATAGAGTTTACAAGGTTACCTCATTTATATTTATTATCATTACAGTTCTAGTTGGATTAATTTCTGCCAACATGTCCTGCATTTTCAAATTGTCCCAGCAATCCTGCCTTTTTCTATCCTTCCTTGACTTATTTCGGATTAAGTTCTTTTTCCTCTTCCCACTTCCTCCCTGTATTAATTTGGAAGTTACACTGGTTTTATTTCCTTCAGTGGTTACCCTAGTCATTGTAATAAAGAATTCTGAAATTCATCATGATCTGCACTTTCTGAACAACCCAAGAACCTTAACCCCCCTCAACTCTGATCACTGGCCTCCTGATATTATTACTGATGAGTAATGTAAACCCATACAAAATTTTTAAACCCCACAAAATGTTCTTTTCCTGTGTAATTAGTTTTGTTTAGATTTACCCCCGTATTCACCACTGTCTTGGCTTATCATTCTTTCCTATTCACCTGACCTTCCATTAAAAAGCCTTTCCTTCTGCTTGAATTCTCTCTAGTAAAGGTATATTGGGGCAAATTCTTAGTTTTTTGAATGTTTGAAGATGTCTTTCTTTTGCCTTCATTCTTAAAAGGCATTTTTGCCAGACAATTAATTTCTTTCTGTGTATTGAAGATACTTTCCACTGTTTTCAGACTACCACTTTTGCTGGTGAAAGCCAGCCCCCATTCTCATTTTCTCCCTCCCTCCCTCTCCTCCTCTCCCTCTTTCTATCTCCATCCTTCTCTCTCTCCCTCCTTCTCTTTCTCCCTCCCTCCCTTCTCTTCTTCCCCTTTACCTATGTGTGACTTTCTTGTCTTTATTCTGTTTGGAATTGATTGGGTTTCCTGATTTCAAGGATTGGTGTCTCACGTCAGTTTTGGAAATTCGTCAGCAAACACCTCAAATATTGCTCAGCCACATACACTCACCACCCCTCTTCTGGAACACAAAGGTTGCTAATCTCTCTCAATCTATGATCTCTATTATCTGTGTCTCTCAATATCTCTTTCCTATTTTTCATCACTTTTCCCCACTTCATGGGGTTCCAGAGAATTTTTTCAGGTATATTTTTCAGTTCATTAATTTTTTCGCTTTTTCCCCCTGCTGTATTTATTTCCATACATTAATCAAAATTCAATCGCACACAGATTAAAGACCTAAAAATAAGTAACAAAATTTTGAAACTTTTGGGAGAAAATATAGAAGTATATCATTTTGGCCACAGAGTTAGGAAGAATCCCTTAAATAAGACACTAAAACTCAAGCTACATGGAAGAGATTGATAACGTCAGTTCATCAAAATGTAAGACTTCTGTGCGCACACGCACACATGCACACGCACACACACACGCATACACACGCAGTATAAAATGAAAACAAGCCAAAGTAAAGATGAGAGCAGACAACTGCATAAGTTAAAACTGGCAAAGATCACTATCCAGAAGGTATAGACAGTGCCTACCAATCATTATCCAATAGAAACATGAAGCAAGCCTGTGAGGAGGAGTTTTTAAAGGAAGCTTCACTAGCCATCTAGAAAATGCATGTCAAACCCGCAATGGTCCGCCATATTCCTGTGAGTGTCCATGTGTTCCTGAGTGGGTCGTCTGTTCAACGCTTTTGCTTTTGTCGAAGTTTTACATAGGTTAAAGAATCAAATCATTGTACCATTATTTTTTACTAAAGACAACAATCTCACCACCCCCACTCCCGTCCCCACTTCCCAAAATATGTCCTCCCGCCTGATGGTTCTGCATTTACCTTATATCTGTGAATAGCATCCTATGATGTTACTGATTACTTACATTTAGGCTTTATTGAGGCACCTGGGTGGTTCAGTGGTTAAGCATCTGACTCTTGATTTCGGTTCTCTCTCTCTCTCTAAAATAAATAAACAAATCTTGGGGCGCCTGGGTGGCTCAGTCGGTTAAGCGTCTGCTTTTGGCTCAAGTCATGATCTCAGGGCCCTGGGATTGAGCCCCAGGTCGGGCTCTCTGCTCAGTGGGGAGTCTCCTTCTCCCTCTCCCTCTGCCTCTGCCCAGACTCGTGCCCGCTCTCTCTCACACTTTCTCATTCATAGATAGATAGATAGATGATAGATAGATAGATAGATAGATAGATAGATAGATAGATAGATGAATGCTTTTTTTAAAGACTTAGGCTTTCTCTATCAACTTCCCATTACGGAAGATGATGAATTAGCTTCCTGTCATGGTTGCAAACATCACACCATCTCCTCTCTGTCTCTCTGTCCCTCTCTCTCTCTCTCTCAGACACACACACACACACACACACACACACACACACACATGCACGCACACATGCACACACATGCACAGGCTTCCTCTCCCTCCTCCCAAGATGTTTATATCGTAATCAAGGTTAGATTAATATGCTTTTCCCCATCTTCCTTCCTGCTTTCCAAATCTTATTTCTGTTGCCTCCTCTCCTGTTCTCATTGTCCTTATGCATTAATATCTGTTAAAAAGCCATCCTTTTTAATGGCATGCTAGCGAGTTCGAAGAGGAACAGTAGGAGATAGTTCAGGTTTCCCAGATCACCCCCAGCTTCCTAATCTCCTCACCATCTTTATCTTGTTTACTGAAGGCACAGTATTTCCATAATCCTGAAACACATCATTTTTCAACATGCAAATATTTCTGAGATGAGTGAATCCATCTCATGATGGGTGTCATAGACCTAGGCAGTCCTCAGGCCTAGGGTGGGGCATAGGGTGACCAACTGTCCCCAGAACGTTCCATTTTAGAGTGGACTGAGTCGGCCATCATGCACAGGGTGACCGAGCTGCTGAGACCAGAGCTGTGAGAGCAGCCTCCCTGGGTGTGTGCCCCTCCTCGCCACCTCGTGAACCTATGGACATCGGTAGCACCACAAGCATTTAGGTTTGAACCCAAATATGCACCCCTGATTCCATGGTAACTTTTCTGATAAGTGAAAGTCAAACTGTCTGTTTCTCCACTCAGCACTCAACTCAAGAGGCCAAGTCTGTTTCCTTCTGCTCCTCCCCACACTCTGGCCACGAAAAGTGTGGGCGTTTCCCACACCAACCAGTTCTCCAGTTCTTGGGGGACACTCTCTGGATGTCCTGCAGTTTGACTGGATTCTGACACCCCCTATTAGAGGTAGCATCAGACCCCCCAGGTTAAGGACTCAGTCCCCAAGCCTGCCCCCCATGAGATGCCAATTACAAGTTCAAGTTGTCACTCATGCTTACAACTGACCTGCTATAAATCGGAGGCTCCCACAGCCCCCTCCTCAGGGTCAGTAATTTGCGAGAGCAGCTCACAGAACTCAGGAAAACAGTTAATTCCCTAGATTTCCAGTGTGTTGTGGGGATACACCTTGGGAACGTCCAGATAGAAGAGATGCAGAGGACAAGGGATATGGGAAGGGGCGCAGAGCTTCCATGCCCCCTCCAAGGGTACCGCCCTCCCAGCACTCCACGTGTTCAGTGACCTGGGATCTTTCTGAGCCCCATACTTTAGGGATATTTATGGCAGCTTCATTACACAAGCACAGTTGATTAAATCATTGGCCGTTAGTGATTAGCTCAACCTCCAGCCCCTCTCACCTCTCTGGAAGTCAGAGGCGGTAGAGGGGGCTTGAAGTTCCAAACCTCTAATCACACAGCTGGTTTCCTGGCAACCAGCCCCCATCCTCTGGGGCTTTTCCAAAAGTCACCTCATTAACATGAACTCTGAGTGGCTGAAAGCAGCTTGTTATGAACAAGGCACTCCTTCCACTTTTATCTCTCTCATCACTTAGGAATTTCCAAGGAGGATTTTAGGAGCTCTGAGCCAGGAACTGGGATTAAGACCAAATATATATCTCTTATTATAAATCACAGTATCGTAATAGGACAAAATGGTGAAGCATTAAAGCCAAACATTCTCTCCTGGTTGGTTCTCTCACATGGCCTAGAAAAATCCTGAGTCGTCCGCATAGAAATAAAGCCTGAAGCAGAGTAGCCCATGTGACCGGCAGCTCAATCCCAAGTCAGTGCTTGCGCTTCGATGGGGTCTCTGGATTTGAGGCTTATATTTGGGACTTCGTCTCTATCAGTATCGGTCAGCTATAGGCATAAGAGTGCTGCATAAGAAGCTGACCCAAACCTCAGTGACGTAAAACTCCAATCATTCATTTTCTCCCACCTGCTTATGGCTGGTTGGAGGTCAGCCAACAAGGACTGGGCTGGGCTTGACCCTAAGCTGTAGGTGTATTGACTCCAAGTGTGTTCTGTCCGTGTTTATTCGGGGGGTGCAGCCTAAGGGGCAGCAGCTACCCAACAGGGAGCTCTTCTCATGGGAAGGCAGACGCCGAGAATGCTAAGCCCCCTTCACAGACACATGCAAGTCTCGACTGCACGCAGCACACCCGCTAATATCCATCTGACCAAAGCAAGTTGCACGGCTGAGCCTAAAGTCAGGGAGCAAAGAATCAGTCTCAGCCACCGCGGAGCCAAAGCAGGTCACACGATCGGGCCCAGCGTCGATGAGGCAGAGAAGACACCTCACTCATGGAGGTGGGAGCAGGGAGTGACGATTCGCGAACAATAACCCATCTCAGCGTCTTTCCTCGCAGCCTGCCTCTCTTCTTCGGCTGTCCTGTGGGCCCCAGAAGGCTTCGCCTCTCTCTTCGAGGCACTTCCCGCACATCCCACCAGTGAATTCTGTAATTATTTCTTAGAATATATGTTATGCCAGACCACCCCAAACCTATGTTCCACCTGCTTGGAGTTTATTCCTGAGCTACGACAACAGATGAAAAGACTGAAAGCTAATCGTGTGTGATCCCCATTCTTGCCACACACCTGCCCAATGCATTACAGACAGGTGCTGTTGCCAGATCTCCCAGAACAGATGCCAGGAGTCCCAAGATTCTGGGGACCAATCCATTTGTCAAAAGGAATACCATTCAGGGCCAGACACCCCTCTGCCTAAAGCTCTGGCCGCCTTTCAGAAGGAGATGTTGTAACTTCCAGTGATAAGTAACTCAGTCAAGGGGGGAATAAAACGCCCGCTCCTATTCCAGGCCCCAGGATTCCCCCGTACGGCCAGATGTGAGCATGTGGGAGAAGGCAGATCACAAACGCAGGATTGGGAAAGCATCGGTGTGTGTGCCACTGAGACAGCCAAGTGCGGCTCAGAAGAGATTTCAGGCTAAATGTTGATGGCGTTAAGCAGAAAGAAACCGAGAAGTTGGGATGGAATTGTGTGGAGGGGGGTAGGCTCTTGTCAGTGAGTTGTTTCTAATCTTGCATTTATAGTGTTTGCTAGTTTCCTGAAAAACTCTTATCAAATCAGTGGTGTAGCTTAGGCTTGGGGCCATCTCGGGGGTGGGGAAATAGAGATTGTACACCAACTTGAACCTTTCTTGGGAGAAGGCTGAGGTGCACGGAGTGATGGAGAAACAGATAATGCAGTGGGTAAGCCACAAAGCACTAGGGTAACTGCATGAGGACAGGGGCAATCTGCAAATCCAGGAGCTGAGGCAACACAGGTAGGGATTTAACCAGAAACGTTGGAGGAGAATTCTCAACGGAAGGTGCCTGGAGAGCAGGGTCTGGAGCTGGGACATGGAAACAGCAGAGCCACATAGGGTGTATCCCAGGTACTCTGCCACTTTCCATCCAAGGAGATGGGGACAGCCCCAGATACTCTGTCCCTTCCTGTCCAGAGACACTCGGATGACTCCAGGTTCTCTGCCCCTTCAAATCCAGAGAGATGGGGACAGCCCCAGATACTCTGCCCCTTCCTGTCCAGGGAAACTGGGACAGTCCTAGGTACTCTGTCCCTTCCCATCCAAGGAGATGGAGACAGCCCCAGATACTCTGCCCCTTCCTGTCCAGGGAAACTGGGACAGTCCCAGGTACTCTGCCCTTTCCCATCCAGGGAGACTAGGACAGCCCCAGGTACTGTGCCCCTTCCTGTCCAGAGAGACAGGAGAGCCTCATGCTACTGAACCCTTCCTGATAGAGTGACGTTGGGGGGATGGGGGAGTGATTGCTGGCTGGCAGGGAACCTTCCCAAACAGGACACCTTCAGCCACGTGGCTAGTAAGCACCACCACTGTTCCAGACCTGGAGATGTCTGTGAACAAGACGAACTAATGTTCTCCTCTCACAGAGTGTAGAGTCCAATGGAGGTGGGGCAGACAGCACATAAGGAAATAAATATACGGCCACGATAATTCTGGACAGTTCCAGGTGCCATGCGATGTCATCGGCAATGCCTGGGAGGCTCGTTTAGGTTGGGTCACCAAGGAAGGCCTCTCTGAGGAGGTGATGCGCCCAGCTAGGGGGAGAGTGAAAAGGAGTCAGCAATGTGAAGAAGGGGCAAGAGCATTCTGGGCGGAGGGAGCAGTGAGTGGGCGGGGCCAGTGGGTGGGACCAGTGAACAGCGCCAGTGGGGCGGGGCAGCGAATGGGCGTGGTCAGTGAGCAGGGCGGGACCAGTGGGCAGGGCTTCTCCACCCAGCTAAGAGTCGGTTTGACTATAAGGGAAATAGGAAGCCTTTGAGATTTTCAACTAAGGGAACGACAGTGACAATGGAAGTGGGCACACAGTACGTTTCCCAGCCACAGGCATCAGTCCTCACCCTTTGACTGGTGTCACATCCCTGGACCTCCTCGCAGTTTACATCTTAATGAACTACTTAACATTTACCTTTAAATCAAAATTATTAAAATTAAAACCTTAGCCTTAGGTTAGGGCCTGTGGTCCTCATTAGGCTTTTCCAGTGTAGTAGACATTAGGATAAGCAGGAAACAATCCAGTTTAGGGTCCCCTCAGAAGCATCCTGCACGCTAAGGCTAAGGCCTGACTCACAGATTCGGCCATAGACACAAGTGTAGACACAACAAGCCACTTACAGGGTCAGTTAGTTATGGACATAGACAGTGAATGGAAGAGGAGCCAAAGGTGCCCCTGGGTCCTTGTCCCACTCACCCAAAAGGACAGCATGGAGACAAAGGGACCCAGGACATTGAATTGTGGGGCGGCCTGGGGTTGAGGAGCTCCAATCTCACCAGCCCCAGGGAGGCCGGGGGTCTGTGGGAGCCACTTCAGAATGTGCACCCCAGTGACCCTGAGAAGGACTGAGGGAGGCGGGGTGTTTATACACAGGCCCCCATCGGTCACCACCCCAGCAGGTGTTCATCCTGACGGGGCAGGTCTTGCAGACCAGATGAACAGTTTGGTCTGTATGCTAATTATGTGTAACCTTCAGCAAGCCACTGGCTGCCCTGGACCTCTGTCTCTGCTTCTGCAAAGAGGGGGTAACAGTAGCACCTCCTGGTACAAGAGACTGCTTTGCTCCAGGTCTCCCCTCACCCCACCTTTGGTGGCCTCATCCATGCCTAGCATCCAGCACCCCTGAGTCTCCCCACTTCTGACCTGGGGCAGCTCCCTCAGCCTGCCCCAAAGGCTCCCAAAAGGAGAGGCGACTCCCTGCCCCTCAGGGTGGTCCTCAGCCAACGGGGGCGGGGGGGGGGGGG
>NW_024424564.1:52154079-52212593 GCF_017311325.1 Ursus maritimus
GGGGGGGGGGGGGACAGGGGTCAGTGGAGGGCGCCCGCCTTCATGTCATCCAGGTGCATTTTCCAGGGCCTTCTACACAGTTAGGGGGACTCAGTGGGTGGGACAGCTCTGTTACCTTCCTGGCCTGCCTCGCTCTCCCTGAGCTCTTTCTCCGGCTTCCTGAGACCTTTGCTTTCAAGGCAGCCCGGTCAGAATCACCCTTCTTGCGGGCTTGCTGCGGGACTGGATGAGCTAATGCAAACAAGTGGCTCAAAGCAATGGCCCGGAGCAGGAGCTGTGATGGGAGGTCACGGTGCCGAGCGAGAGGAGAGTGGGTCCACTCCTGATACAGCCACTCGGGCCAGAGCAGGAGAACGGCTTGGGAGGACCCCAGAGTGTGTTCCAAGAGGATGCTGTCCGCATGGTGCCGAGAGATGGGGTTCAGGTTGGGGACCGCAGCGGGGATGCGGGGTGGTGTTCAGACTCTGGATACTGCGAAGAGGTAAAGCGGCCAAGACTTGGTGATGAATCAGGAAAAGAAGGTGCGGGAGAGGGTGTCAGGTAGGACTTCCAGATTGGACAGCTGAACAAGTGTTGGTGCCTGTCGGGGAGGTCACCTGACCCGGGCCCCGAGGCTGGGGTCTGCCTGTGACCTCCACCCTGGGGGGACGGCCCCATGGAAGGGCAGCAGATCATCCAGACCCAACAGCGTAGGGAGCTGTTTTCTCAGGAGCAGCACCCCACTTCTTCAAAGCAATGAAAGTAAAGGCAATGCTTTAAAGATTATAATACTAATGATTGTTTCCTGTAAATTTGAGAGATTAAATCACTCTGTCTCCGGAGGCGGCTGTAGCTTTCTCGAGAATGGAGAGGTTGAGCTGTGCATGAGTTTTCTTTCCTGACTCATTCTTGCTGCTGAATTAGAAAATCCCCACTCGTGGGGACTGAGGTTGACAGTGGCAGGAAGCCCACGGTGGCCCTTTCCAACAATGACGGAGGCGGGAGTCAAACCTGGCCGGTCGTCACGGAGAGAACCCACATGTACACAGAGTAGATTAATCACCTAATCCAGTCGCTGTAATATGTACTAATCACCTAATATTCACAGCAAGTGAATGCCAGCACTTTGCCACTTAGCCAGACTGGAGCGTCGCAGTGTAGGAGGCAGCCGTGAACGGGCTCCTAACCCACTTTTCTCCTGCACTCAGTTCGGAAAATGTCGCACTTTCTATGGCGGTGTGTGGATGCGATCTTCCAAACACGCTCAGTCCTCGATTCCTTTTCCAGAAGCGCTCCCTACGGTTGGTCTTTTTAAGGCGTCTGTGACCTTCCTCTCCTAAAGTGACAGATCCGGGGTCTTTGTGACACTACGTAGATACTAAACAGATCCTCAGGATCCTTGAGCGAGCCACCCGAAATCTTAGCAACTGCATTTACTCACCTTATCCGTGTCAAGAAGAAAAGTCTTCTGTCGGCTCTCTGTTCAAAACTCCCATGGGAGAATCTGGCACCAATTAACTCACACGGAGGACTGGAAGGTGACAGCGTGCGCCTGTCCACGGCTAACGAGTGTGTCACCGGGGCGAGCCAGCTCACCTCCAGGGGCCCGGGGCTTGCCGCCAGCAACATGTGGATCGTAGAAGTATCTTCAGTTGAATAAATAAATTCGTGTCATTAAAAAATAAATAAATAAAAGTAAGGCCTGCCTGGTTCTTGTGAAGTGCATCTAGCACTGCCTGGCCCCAGCTCGTGCTCCGTGGATGCCTGCCCTGATTCCTGGAACTTTCTTCAAAACCACCATCACCTGCCCCAGCCCCACCAGGAGCTGATTGGTCCTCTCCGCAGCAGAGGCTTTCCTGGGTAAAGAGAAGCATCTGCTGGCAGGTGCGCGCACAGGAACCGCTCCTTACACTCTGCATGTCCTCGCCACGAGGCACTGCCCCAAAATGTCATTTGACGGAGGGTTTTGCCAATAGCTCCTCTGGTTTTCTCTCTGAGCCTGATATTTGGCATTAAGTCTGTGGTCATTAAGCAGCAATGACTTGGCTCCCTCCGTTGCTGCCGTTGGGGGGGGAGGGGCAGCTATGAATGATGTAGTTTGGGTGTCATTTCAGCCTTTATTAGTAAAATTATTCAGTTGGGCAGTGGCAGGTCTGGTTTTGTGCTTGGTCAAACTCCACTGCTTTGCTGGAGGGATCCCTACCTTTTTTTTTTTTTTTTTTTTTTTTTTTTTAAGAAGAGAAATCTTCTTCAGCCCCAGGCTGTTGTTTTGCAAAGTTTCCTAACATACTGTCCCGAGCGCTGGGGACAAGAGCTCCTTGGGGCGGCGAAATCAATTTTTCAGGCATTTGAGCTTATCTTACTTTGGGGCCTGCTTTTGCGTTTGGGCTGCTTGTGCAAACTCAGTGTGCAGGCAGGTTCACTCCCCAGGACCTGCACGGCCGCGTCTTCCTAAGGGTCCACGGCTGTGAACTCAGCCCGCGTCCTCGTCACGTTCTGCTGCCTTCGCCACACTTCCGTGTTGCAACGAGCCACATGTGGGCCGCTGCTGCATCTCCCCGACTCAGGAATCTAACACAGTAAACTGTAACTGTAATCAATGTAAATTAACTCAAGGAAATCATTAGAAATAACATGAAAGTCTCCTCCACGGAGAGGAGCCTCCCACTGCTCGCTGGGCCTGCCCTGCCGAGCTCTGGCAGCACCTGCGGCCTGGTTCCGTCAATGCCCGCAAGCACTCCATTCCCCCAACGCCTCCTTGCCTTTGCTGTGACTGTGACGCTCACTGGCCAGCAGCCCTCCCTTCACCTGGCAAACTCTTGCGCCCATTTCAGCTTATTATGGGCGTTTAATTTACATTGGGTGAAAGACACAGAGCTTAAATACAATCGACTTTAACAAACAGAGCACAGCGGATGGAGCCAGCGCCCGGTTAAGATACAGAGTATCTCTCACGCGTTGTTCCCTTGTGGCCCTTGTGGGTCTATCCCCGCCGCCCCCGAGGTATCCCCCATGCTGACCTCTACCCCAGAGCTTGGCGGCGCCTGCCCGAAACCCTTCTAGAACGGCATCTTCAATGTTCGTATTCTTCTGTGTCTGGACTCCTTTGCTTAGCTTCAGATTCTGAGACTCAGGCCGTGTGTAGCCACACTTCCTTTCTGTTTGCCTCTGAGTGATATTGTATCACAAAAAGACCACAGTTTGGCCATGCACCTGTCTGGGTGATTTTTTTATTATGTGCGAGGCGTCACAACGGCTATGCTGTTGACCGTCTGGATCATTTTATTTCCCATGAAAAGTGTGGGTTTCGTTCTGGAAGACGTGGCGTTTACTTGTATGTCTCACCTTGCTGCTCTCAAGTGTCTCTTTCTGGCTTTGTCAGGAAGGGTCTAGAGTTGTCCTCAGCCAAGGGCTAAGGCGTTCTTTCTGGAGCCTCCATGGCATGCCCAGGGTATTTGGTGAGGTGGACGCACTCGGGCCGGTTGGAATGTTCTCTGCCAGCACTGTGCCCTCCACAACCGCGTGTGGCCAACTGCACCGTGGACCCGTGGAATCTTGCCCTGCATGGTACCCCTGAGTATTCACCTAAAGATGCAGGGAACCCCCACTCAGATTTCTGGGGTTCCTTTTGAAAATACTCACCCCCTCTTTAGTGACCTGTCCTGCACCCTCCCAAACTCCTTGGGCAACAGCCCCTAGGTCCAACGTTTCCTTTACAGAGCCAGGCCCCTGTTCTATGTTGGGGCTCAACTTTCTGTGCCAGTTTGGCTGGGAGAACTGGAGGTGCTCTTTTGTGCTTCCCCCCAGGACAGCAGCCCCGCTTCACCTGCTATTTAAGGGGGCGGGGGGGAGGGGAGCAGCTGCTCCATGTATTTTGTCCAGGTACATGCTGGTTTCTGGTCACATGTTCTGTGTGCCCATTTATGGCCCAGTCCTAAGACCCAAGTACAATGCCTGAAGCAGTTTTTCCCCTTCCTTTATGCCCCCGAGACTCCCTGCGAATGCCTACGTCAGGGGACATACTGTACAGAGATAAACTGTTTATCACAAATCTGGCCCTCCACTGGGCTGGAAACTGCTTGAGGCCAGAACCGCTTCCAGCACTGGGCACAGAACCTGGCTCCTCACAGCAGCTCAGCAGACATTCTCCAGATAGTCCACGGCCCCCGTTTGCTTCCCTCTCTTCCACTAAGTGCGCATTCGGCCCCAAACTCCAGGCCCATGTAACCTGTCAGAATCCAAATAATGAACAAGCCCTCGGGAGCCAGGCACGGGTGTGGAGGAGGGCCTGGCCCCTTTCCCAGAGTCTGGGCAGGTGCCCGTGACCAGGCGCACGTCTCCAGCTTGCCTCTCAGAGTGAAGGAGGCCTCTGGGAGGAAGGTTGGCATTTCTACCATCCTCCAGGGAAAGTGCTGCGGGTCTGTGGGGCTCCGACGCTGGGTGTCTGCTCTGGTCTTAAAGGTCGAGTCCAGGGCTGAGCGTGGCATTTAACTCCGGGCCGTGTTCCAGGGGAGGGCGAGCCTGGTGAGTGGCATCTGCTGTTTCCTGCCCTCCGGCTGGAGAAGGATGTCATCCCACAGTCCCCAAGCAAACACGCCTCCTTGGCCAGCCAGGGGAAGGCGAATGCTGTGCAGGCCACCATTTACAAGCATCCTGGGACTCGTGTTCCAGAAACCAAGTCCCATGTTCAAGATGTTCCTGGCATCGCCCAAACAGAACAAAGTCCACAGAGCAGAATCGCCCCCGCCCCATGAGATGCGGAGATCAGGCCTTCCTTAGAAGAGTAGAGGGGAGGGCAGGAAACCAGAATAAAGTCCAGGCCTGGTGATGAGGGGAAGATGCTGAGGGGGGCAGTCCCCACCCAGGGCCATCACCATGCTGTTCCTTCTGCTAGAACACTTGCCCCACACCTGACTCCCACCCCCAGACTCCTGGGTGCTCCCTATGGGGCAGCAGAGTGCCAAGGGAACCACCAGGTTCATAAGCTCGACCTGTCACTTCCTGGTGTGTGACTCAGCCTTTCCAGACCTCAGTTTTCATAATCCATAAAATGGGTACAAAGGAGTGTGTCTTAAGGTTGTCATAAAGATTAAATAAGTTGCTCTTACAGAGAACTTGGAGCGTGAAAGCCCAGAGACTCTCCCTCCAGGGGTGTCCCCAGCCCCCACATTCTCTTGCATGGCTCTCCAGTCTTCCACTCTGTACCCCTGCCCTCTCCCTTTTCCCTGCTGTGAATGCAACAATGTGACTAGCACTGTCCACAATTTGCCATTACCTACGCATTCCATCTCTGTGTCCTCGTGCCATATATATATATATATATATATATATATATATTTTTTTTTTTTTTTTTTTTCCATGAATGTTCCTTGAATGAATAAACGGCTTGCATGGCTGTGTGGCCCAGGAGGGCCGGCCCATTCTCCCCCCTGCAGCTGCACCCCCATCACTGGGGGAGCGAAGGGCTCCGAGCTGCTGGCTTCGTCTCTAAGGAGCTCTTGGGTCCAGCTGCTCATCTCCTTCCCCGCCTCCGCGGTCTGAGCTCAGACCTCATTGCATGCGAGTACCCGAGGGTACCCACAGGTGGGCTCCCCATCCTGTCTGCTCTCCACAGAGCAGCCCAGAGCAGCCTTCGAAAACACCACTGTGACCCCAGCATGCCCTGGCTTGGGGTCTTCAGTAACTCTGCACAGAGTCAAGCTCGACCTGGCTGAGGCCCCTCTGGATGGCCGGGCCCCTGTGGACCTTGCCTCATCTCTGGCCACTACCCTACGCCCCTTGGACCATACCATTTACATCAGGGAGGGTCTCACAGACACTGGCCCTCAGTTTCCCTCCCACACCCCACCTGAGGAGGTGCCTGTCCTCTCTCTGCAGGATCTCACAAGGGCCCCAAGCTGCTGAGATGGCGGTGTCCCTGTGGGCCCGCCGTTGGCGTGGGGGCCTGGAGGGCATCAGTGCCCCTGCCGATGGGGCCCTGGCGCTGCCCGAGGTGGAGGCCCGACCCCTTGCAGATGCTGGCCATGCCCTTTCCACGCGACCCCGCACCTCCCTGCGTCATTCCCACTCCCTCGGGGCCACACCTCACCAGCCTCCCCCTCCCCTCCCAGCACAGGGTGGGACCCCTCTGGCTCTGCTCCAAGTGGGGGTGGGGCCTCCCTGAGTGCCTCTCTTCTCAGCCCGTTGCCAGGAACCATGTGCCTGCTGTCCTCAGGGCCTTCTGTCTTAAGAACCCGGAGAAAACTGGGGGAGTCAGAAATCCTGAACACAAAGCCAAATACATGTTTCAGGCTATCCTCTTGCTATGCTTACCTGCTGCCCTGGACCCACGCCCCTCCAGCTCCGCATATGCTTTTCCCATGCTCCCTCTTGGCCAGCTGGTGAGCTCCTATTTGATGTTCAAAACCCAGCTCCCATGCCCCTCCCCGACGGCTGGACCCCACTCTGTGTCCCCTTGCATGGTGGCATCCTTGGTGCAGCCCCATGATGGCTGGTTGATTTGGCTGGCTCCCCACTGGGCCGTGGCCTCTTCGGGGTTGAGGACCACACCCTGTCACTTCCATGTCCCCAGGCCCAGGGCTGAAGCACATCCCTGACCCACGAGAACTTCACAATCCACAAACCCATTGCCTCGCCTCATTCTCCCGACCTCTTCCCAGGGAGGAGGACATCATCTCCCCCCACCCCTGGGGAACGGAGAGGTGGCAGGACCCCCCCACCCGACCCCACACCCCCCACTCCCCACCGCCCCAGGTCCCACAGCTGGGGGTGGGGCAGGGGCAGAGCTGGGACTCCAACCAGATTTGATCAATTCTAAAGACAAAGCACGTTCTACAAACCCAGCAGCCCAAGGAAACATCTGCCAAACTGTTTGCTGAATCATTTTCTAAATTGCTTCCCTCTCAGAAGACTAAAAGCTTCTGGCACAAAAAAAGACAGCAGTCTAAAACACGCCCAGCCTGTGACCTTGGGCAAATACGGAACCTCCCTGAGGGGTGTCCGCAGGGGGCCCTTGCAACCTCCGTAGATTTGGTGGTTGATTGCGCAGAGCTTGATGGGGGGGCGGTTCAGCAGCCAGACCCTCCCATCAGCTGTGAGGCACCCCCTCCTCCAGCTGCGAGAGCTCCCAGGGGCAGCTCTCTCCCCGAGGGCATTCCCTCCCAGATGCCTGCATCCAGTGACTGGTCCGAGTGTGGGGGGAAAGGGTGGCCCCTGGCTCAATCCTAGCAGCGTCTGCAGGGCCCTCCCAGCTCCAGGGTTCCCTGTGACTAAGAGGGGCCCGCTGCAGCTCCCCAGACACCTGCCTCCCCTGCTGCCCCTCCCTGTGTCCCTCACCCCTGCCAGAGCGGTCCCTGAAGCCTCTCTCCAGTCTGCCTCCTGCACACAGGAGCCCAAGAGGAGAAAGTACCTTACTTACTATCATCCAGGCCCTTTCGCTTGTAAACCCCGACCCTTCGGGTCCCCATTGAGAGGTCAATGTCCATCAAATCCCATATTGTATTGGCAGTTTTACTGCAATAACCAACAATCCTGATATCTTGATCGTTTGCAGCAAGAAATGTTCTTTCTTGTTCTCATTCGGAAAAGCCGTGGTTCAGCTGAGATGGACTCCACGGGTCTTCTCGTTCCAGAACCCAGGAGGGAGGGTAGCGGCTCTCCCGGACGTGCTGCTCCCATGCCGAGGGGAGGAGCAAGGTAGGGGAAGGGCAGAGCGAGCCCCTGGAGCACACGTAAGCGACCACGTGGACCTGGTATGTTCCAGGGGCCCGTGCAGCCCTAGGTCAAGGGCAGGCTCATCTGCCCACAGCACAGAGCAGGCAGGGTGAAGAGGGACACGGTGAGTGTGGTCACACCTGTCCGAGGCCCTTCTGACTTCCCAGAGCAGACACCCCCACAAAAATCCACACCAGCAAGCTACTGCAATGCTATCACTACCATCGTTGTCGGCATTATTTTTAATCTATCAACTTAGCTAAGACGGAAAAGAGAATTTCCCGTATACTGGGCTGGAACTGTAGGTCAGGCTCATACACTTTTGGGAGGAGTAAAGTTTGTTCAATCACCCGAAGTGACAGGAGAATGGTCACATCACTCACCCGGTATCACCCTCCCGGGAATTCATTCAGACGACAGCATGAATGCCCCGTTCCAGGGACAGTATCCCTGGATTATACGGAGCAGGCAGGAAACCATGTCAGTTTTGTGGCCTCCCTTCCCTCACCCCCACGCTGGCCATGCTTCCCTGTGAGTGGAGTCCACATCTCTGCCTCGTGGACTCCAGGCTTCGTCATGACACTGGCTTTGTGCCCTGGGATGCAGGCAGAAGTGGCAGGTGCTCAGGGTGCCATCAGTGGTCCTAAGAGGAGTCCCGTGGTTCCCAGCCCCCTCACCGTCCTGCCCGCCACCCTCAGAAGTAACTCCTCAGGTGGCCACTGCTCCTTCCTCCTCGTTTCGGGAAGGAGAGGAGAGACCCGCGGAGCAGACGTGAACCCACCCACAGCCCAGAGCCGCAGATAATCCTCATTGTTGAAAGCCAAAGGAGCTGGGGGGGCTTGTGACACAACAAACGCTGACAAATAGAATGGGGAACGCTTTTAAGCCACCTGGCAAGGATGGAAAAACATTTCTCGAATGTTGACTGTGTCCTGGGCACCTACCAATGCTTTACAAGTAACGACTCTGTTCTTGCCGCGGCTGTATGTGGTACGTGCAAGTTTTGAACTTGTTTTACAGAGGGGGAAACTGAGGCCCCAAGAGGTGAAATAAGTTGTCCATGATCGATCACCAGTTGATGGTAGAGCCCAGGTCTGAGCCATGCAGCCTGGCCCTCGCAGCCCCATGCTTAAACACATCAGGAGCTGAGTTTGCGGCACAAGCCCTAACCTACGCAGATAACCGAGTCTGCAGCCATTAACAGGACATAGACACATAGTTTGAATGACCACATCTTACCCTTTCCTTCTGCTGGGACTTGGATGGCATCCACACGCTTCCTGTCCCATGACTGCACCCACCTGCTGGGGTGTGACGCATCCTTCCTGTCCCATAATCGCCGCCACCAGCCCTCTCCCCCCGCCCCCGCTCCAGCCCAATAAGCCTGCTGAGGACCTGTGTCTGACAGTGACCTCGATCCCACTCTAACTTATGAAAAGCGTAATGGATCGTCTGAAGCATTAATCCGTATAAACTATTACTAGGTACTAGGTCCCGTGACAATGGGACGCACTGTGTCGAAGGGTATTATTTCCTTATGCAAAGAAAAGGCTGTGTGTGTGTGTGTGTGTGCGCGCGCGCACGTGTGTGTAAGGAGAGAGATCCCAAATTTGGAAGGACAGAGTAGGGGAGGAAGGGAGGAAAGAAAAGAAGAATAAAAAACGAAACGAAACTCTGGTGCCGTCGGGTCCCTTCGCCTGCGTTGCCTTGTGTCTAAATGTCATCACAGAGCGTGTTCTCTTCTCCGTCTGGCGCCTTCCACTCCACAGTTGGAGAGCCTTCGCTGCGTGGCCCCTGTCTGGTCGGCTTTCATTCCCGTTGCTAGGAAGATGTCACCGTGCAAATATCGCAAGTCTATGCATCCATCCCATGTTGTGTGTGTGATGGACAGATGGATGGTTTCCAGTTGGAGGCGGTCACAAACTCCCAGAACGTATCTTCGCGTCTCTGGGGGGAGCATCTGTGCGCATTTCCACCACGTCTGTACCAGGAGCGGGATGGCGGGGTCACACGGGGCTTAGGTTCGGGCTCGTGGACGTTGCCACGCAGGTTTGGAAGCGGCTGAGCCCGAGACGTCCCCACCAGCTTCAGATCTGCAGTGCAGACGTGGGGACCGTGGCAGCGAAGGGCAGAGGCTAGGAGGAGTGAGGGAGGCTTTTGAGGCGCTGATGTTTTATTTCTGGATCTGGGTGCTGGGGACATGGGTGTGGAAATGGTGAAGATTCATCCAGCAGTCCACTTTAAGGTCTCGTGCTTTTCCATATGTTTATTACATGTCAATAGAAGATTTCGGAAAACGTATTTCTATAAACATTTATATACATAGGCATATGGGACTCCCTGTCTCTATGTCCTTCAGCCAGTGTGGTCACCCTTCCCTTGATACTCAGATATTTACAGATCCCCTGCTTGCACCAGGCACTGTGAAGACAGGGCCATACCCGTCGGGCACCGTGCCTGCTTCACCAGCCCAAACAAGCTAGTGGCAGAGAAAAATCCTAAGAGACCAGAGGAGCACGTCTTGAAGGACTGATGTGATGTGTCCTCTGATAGGACAGGCTGCGGCATAGAGGAAGTCAGGAGCGAGCTCTCATTTAGCCGGGGGCATCTAGAAATAGCTGCCCTACTACGTGCGGCTGGGTAAGTCCAGACAAAGAGGGAGGGAGGTGCAGATGCCCTGGGTGTTGGGAACAGCAGGGAAGACATTGGGACATTCGAAGAGCAGCAAGGAGGCTGCACCCAAGGGCAGGGAGCGCAGGGGCAGGAGGATTCAGCCAGAGCAGGGAGGGGCTGCTTCCGGGGCTAAGAGCAGCGGTGAGCCACTGAGTGTTTGGGCAGGAGAGCAGCATAAGCAAGCTCAGGTGCCACCCTGTGACCCCAGGATGGTGCCGTTCAGGCTGCGGTCTCTCTTGCAGGATTCCTGCCCCTGACCCCGAATTCCTGGCGGGCCACACTCACATTCACACTCCGTGGAGAAAGCCGGGAAGGACCTATATCAAAACGCTTAGCCATCGTTATCTCTGGGGGTAATTCGACTGTACTTCTTACTATGAGATTTGCCCCCAAATTTTCCTCCGTGAAAATGCATTAAATCTGTATTATATTACTTATAAATCCTTGTTAATTACGTATGTTACTAATTATTACGTATTTTTGAATGGTTATAATTGATTATTGTTCAGAGGAAGAAGCTTTTCAAAGATGTAGCGGTAAGTGGTGATATCAGGCTCCAGTCCCACATTTTGGGGGCCCAGGGAGCACCACCTGCAAGAGGGACCGGGCTGGGAGCCACAGGACCCCAAGAGAGGAGTCACATGTCCTCGTGCACGTCTCCCCCGGTCCCCTGTGCTGTTTATGTCTGCCCAGAGTCCCTTCCTCTTGGGCACTCCAGAAAGACTTTCTGCAAACCTGGTCATTCCCCCACCCTTGCCCCTGGGAGCCTCAGTTTCCCCCATGCAGAATGGGCTAGATTGATGTGAAGGCTGAGTGAGAGCACTCGTGCAGGTGGGTCCTAGGTGGACACAGAGACTTCCATTCTCACCGGCAGGTTGCAGCTGGCGTCCGGGGCCCACAGACACCTGCTCCTGCAGGGGAGGGAGGCCATGCATCCTCCCGCTGCAACAGGAGCAGGGACTGGTCCTCCTCCGACCCACCCTGCCAGGTTTCCTGAGCAGGGGCTCTCTGATCCTCCATTTGTCTGTGTCCCAACCTCAGGATGCCATGGGCCACGAGCCCAACCCCAAACCTCTCCAGTCTGCTCAGGGACATAAGTGGGAGGAGGGGTGGGTGCAGTTCCCAGGCTGGGCAACAGTAGGCACCCCGCCCTGCTTCTCTTCTTTGACTTAACTTTTCTGCTCTCACTCTGTGAGCCATTTTAAACAAGCCTATGCTGGAAACGTCGATGGAGCAGCAAAGGTATTTTATCTCATGACCTAATTTCACCTTCACCAGACCCTCACCATGAAGGCTCTGCATGCACCCATTGTATGGACGAAGACATCGAGGCTCAGGGAGGGGAATGAACTGCCCAAGGACACACAGCTAGAAAGCAGCAAAGCAGGATTCATACACGGTCCTTTCTGACTCCAGAAATCATGCATGTGTTGGATTTTGTTTATTGTGGGTTTTTTTTTTCCTATATCAAGGCAAACTTGTTCTTTGACCACTTCAAATCCTCCCTGGAACGTGGGGAAGAGTACCGATGCGTTCAGTAAATAAACAAAAGCATTCGGATGTCTGCAGTCATAATGCCCAGCTGTCTGGAGCCCTGGGTTTAGGGCAGAATCCAACGCTTCAGTTCCCCGCTGACGGCAGACCATGATCTCCTGTCTTCAGCAAAAACCCCCAAATGTCAAAACCTGATTTTAATTAGTAGAAATCTTTGGGTGCACGCAACGCTGGGATCCATCTGGAACATAGGCAGGCAACAGCTGTTTATTAGCTCAAAAGACAGAGGAAGCGTGGCCAGGGTTCCTCCTACGGCTGCCAGGACCCACGCTGCCCACTCCTCAAGGGGGAGATGCTTCCTGGGAGAGGCGGTAGCTCAGCTCCCCGCATCAGCTGCCCCCGGGGTGCATCTGGTACACGCATCACCTGTACTGGGGCGTGCCAGGGCCCCAGATGCTAGAGCTTTGGGGTGCCGACAAAGGGATTCCGCTGCTGGAGGGATGGCAGCCAATACCTGTGCCCGCCATCCTTAGGCTTAAAGTGGGGCGAGGTACACCGGTGTCCCGCTTGGGCGCCTTTGCAAAGGACCCAATTATCCCAGACCCGGTCCCGGTGGTACTTTGGCCTGCTAAAACCCCAGGCTTGTTAGAGGCATCTGACAACAGCTTGTCACCCAGAAGCTGCCAGAGTCTGAGCAAGCAGTCGAGAGCGCTCCTTTTCAATGCCAATTAGAAGGTCATCACCAGCGGGATTTGAGACCTGTGTTTGCCTGTCGCGAATCTACATTCGTGTTGCTCTTTCCTCCGCTGGGGGCGGGGAGGAGCCTAAATGTCTGAGAGGGCTCTCCAGATGATTCCCAGGATAATAATCTTAACGCACGCTTGCAGGCCCTGCTCAAAGCCCTGTACGCACATCTCCTCCCAGTGACACTCACAGGTACGTACTATCGCTCTCTGCTCCCTTTCCACTTACAAACGGGGAAGCTGAGGCACAGAGAGAAGTCTTGTGCCCACGGGTGCTCATCTAGCAAGTGGCAGAGCAAGGATTTGAATGCTGGTGACTAGACACTGGGAACCAAGGCCAACCAGGATATGCCCCAGTGCCTTTGCACGTGCTGTTGTTCTCTCTACTCATCCTCCAGCCCAACCTTCTCAGCCTTATGACTCAGGTCCAACCTGCTGTGTTCTGGAGAGGCATCCATGAATTCCCAGGAGATTGGTGCTCCCACCTCTCAACTTCCTATGTCCACCTTGCTGTCCCTCCTGCCCAGCCTCATCCAGCCTGGCTCATCTCTGCAGATCAGGGCAGAATGTCAGAACACTTGCGGAGGGAAGGAAGCCATGGGGAAGGAAGGGAAGAGGCATCGCATCCCCAAGTGAGGTGCTCTCATAGTTGAGCAGCCATGGGCCATCCCAGCTCCTAAGCGTGGCCATCCAAGCTGCCCCAACCAGGCAGGACTGTCCCCTGGAAAGTAATTACAATGACGATAAGGTTATCTTCAAGGGAACACTTCTGGTGTACAGACACCACCCCTACATTACAGGTGCAGCAATGGAGGCACAGAGAGGTTAAGTCACTCGCCTGGGGTCGCACGGCCGGGATTCAAGTCTCAGGACAGCTGGTTTGTGAGGCCGGGCACTTGATCACCCTCTCTGAGATGACTGCAGCAAGCCTGGAGCCCTCTGCCCTCGGACAGCTGTGTCCCTTCTTCCCCCTCTGCCCCAGCCCATTTCAGAACATCCTTCTGGAGGCTTGTGTGTTCCAAGCTACCCCGTGCTCCCTCCTTCATCTCTGCAAAGGGATGGCTTGAACCTGGGGCCTTCGCTGGGTTCAGCCAACTGTGATGTGAGAAGGAAACTCCCTGGAAACAAGGGTAATTTGTGTGGGGGTCCTCGCGGCAGGGCAGGGTAGTAGGGACCAGGGCAGAGAACCATACGTGAGGGGCAGGGTGCAGCCGCAGAACCACCCCTTCTCGGCCTCGGCCCACATGGCACTCTCAGGGGGACAAGGAAATGGGTATGTTTAGCTCCCTTTCTGGACGTGCTCTCTTCTCACTGACCTCAGCCTGCAGAAGGGGCCTGATTGAAGGGCCACAGTGTTAAATGCAGCCAGATCCTGGCCCTGCCAGGCCAAGCTGTCCCCAGAGCTGCCCCCACTCCTGCACCCTGGCCCCCCAGGCCGGCCCAGATCTGGCACCTGTGACCCCTCCAGCCTCCACACGACACACTTGGCCCTGGCCCAGCTTGACTCAACTCCCTGTAATCCTCCCCACCCCTTGCCTGGCTGTACCCCCTTCAGATACTTCTAGATTCCTCTCATGTGTCTTCTCTTAATCTGCATGACCTCCAGGCCTGGCCCCTGGGTTCCCACAGCCCTGTCCTTCTTCCCTCTGTCCAACCCAGTATCCACACTGTGTGGTCGCTGCCTGTCATCGCCTCTACCTTTCCCACCAGCAAGGCAACAAAGATTGAGGAAAGTCAGCACACAGTTCTAGGGCTGGAGATCTGCAAATGGGTCAAGGCCGGGGACTGGGTTTGCCTTTGCCTAGCAACCTCATGTATAGCAGAGTGAACACAAGCATTAGAGGGAGGGTGGGAGGGAAGGATGGGTGGATGGATGAGTGGATGGATGGATGGGTGGGTGGGTGGGTGGGTGGAAGATGGATAGGTGGTGAGATGGGTAGGTGGGTAGGTGGATAGGTGGGTGGATGGATAAAGGATGGATAAGTGGATGGATGGATGGATGGATGGATGGAGGATGGGTAGGTGGAAGGAGGTTGGATAGGTAGGTAGATAGTTGGGTAAATAAATGGGTAGGTGGATGGGTGGAGGATGGATGGATAGGTTGATGGGTGGTAGGTGGATGTAGGAAGGATGGATGGATGGATGGATGGATGGATGGATGGATGGATGGATGGAGGATGGGTAGGTGGATGGATATTTGGATAGATGGATGGGTATGTGGGTGAAGGAACACAGAAATGGGCAAAGGAAGGAACAGAACTGACATCTTGTGCTTTAACAAGAAATTAGTTTTGTTTCTTTGCAGCAGGACAACCCCTAACTGCCAAACCGCACTGTCCCCAACAGTGTTAGTAACCTTCTCAGGGCTCCTCTCCCTTTCCTGAGTTCCCCTCTGCCACAACCCTAAGTACAATGTACAGTTACCGTCTGAGTCTGCATCTGTGCCCCCCAAGGATCCTGTGTCCCCAGAGATGAACATGATCAGTGGTCTTACCTTCTGGGTCTTTGTTCGGTGTCACCTGTCTGTGCCCCAGCCCCAGGGACAGTGCTTGGAACTGTGTCTGAAAGACCGTGGAAACTCAGCTGGTGGCAGCCAATGTCGTGGCAGCTGATTCACGTCCATGGACTGTTGGGCAGCCACAGGAGTGAGGGGGTACCTGCTTGAGGGAATGGGAAAGTTTCGCAAAACAGGGAGCATTTGCATTTGTGGGCTTTGAAGGATGAGTAGGAGTTGGCCTGATCAGGAAGGAAAACCTCAGAGTTCCAGCATCAGGACAGTTTTTGTTAGCAGAAGGCACAGTGTAAGAGTCAGCTGAGAAGCAAGGACAGGTTTGAAGGTAAAGGAGAAGAAATGAGCATGGTGTTGATGGTAGGGACCCACGGACCAGGAGGGTATCTCTCCAGCATGTTTTAGGCTGAGGGTGTGGATTCCCAGGAAGCCGGGGGGGGGCACCCAGAGCTAGGGTAGGCATGGGCTATTTATGTGGCCCCCAAGTTCCGCCCAGGGCTTGGCACACAGTAGGTGCTCATAGACGGCGTAGCCGGTTTGCTTGGAGGAGTGGCATTCTGCACGGTCCTGGGCACTGGCTTCACCAGCCAGAGCAGAGGGAGCCCCGTCCCGCCGGGAGCTGGTCCTGCCATCTGCCCGGGAACACCAGCCATTAGAGCAGCCTCAGAAAGAGTTTTCACAAAAACTAGGTCAGTCTGGAAACAAAAAGACTCCATTAACCTCAGATCCTTTGTGGCCCAAGAACACAGACCGAGGTTCAAAAAGTTCACTTTGGAGAGAGTCTGAGTGTCACCACGAGGGCGGGGGGACACCAAGGCTGACCCCCTCACTGCAGACCCCCAAGAATGGCTGTTGAGCAAGGGTCCAGCAGCTCTGGGTACAGACAGGGAGGCAGGGAGGGGGGCCTGATAGGGTTCTGCTCCGGCTCTCCCTGGCATTGGCCTCTGGGCAAAAGCAACAGCGCCAGCCCTTCACCCACCTTGGCACGGGAGCCAGCCGCAGCCTCTTCCCCATGCCTGGCTCCTGTGAGTGGGCACCTCACACCCCTCGTGTCAGCTCTGCCCACAGTGGAACGCCTCCAGCTGCAGAACCCTCGCAGGCTCAGCCTTCCCCCGCCAGATGCAGCGAGCCTCGGAGCCTTTGCTCCTGCTCTGAGCCTGAACAGACTGCGGCAGAACTCACGTGCCCACGAACGAGGCAGGTGAGCTCGGCTGATCAGAGCAGCCCCTCAGCCCTGCCTAGAACCCATGGAATCCTGGGTCCAGGGCAGCTCCCTGGCCAGCCGCACAGGCTGTGGAGGGTGACCGATCAGGGCTTGAATCACCACCCTGCCCCTTATCGGCCGTGTGAACTTGGGCGAGTGACTGTACCTCTCTGAGTCTCAGTGTGTTCATCTGTAAAATGGGCCTGCATGGTGCCCCCCTCATGGTGCTGCCGTGCAGATTAAAGGGGAGGCTGACTGACCCCCTAGACGAAGCAGCTGCCACCCATCACCACGCAGAAGTGTCAGTCCTGCCCTGCTTACCCCCCACACTTGCTTCTACACTCCATCCAGCCCACCGGCTCCCAGGTCTCCAGGCCCCTGACTTCTCGACACGTCCTTGGTTTGCACAGAGAGGTTGAGTAACTTGCCCAAGATCACACAGTTAGGGAAAAACAGAACCCGAATGAAAACAGTGGCATCCTGACTCCAGGGTCCCTGTTCGTACTCAGGACCCTCTCCTGTCCCTCCCATCATGAGCTCTGTTCTGGAGCCGTTGAGTCTGAGAGGCCTGGGAGCCATCCAATTGGAGACAGGGGCAGGTGGACAGGGAAGGGTATGGGAGGCAGGTGGTGGATGGGCGATGGCTGTCTTCAGCATGCTGAAAGGGCTTAAGGCCATAGAGGGACCCCTCGCCCAGGAAGAAGCCGAGAGAACATTTGAGGAGAGGAGAGGAGGTGGGGGCAGCCCAGGCCAGCTCAGCCCAAACGGCTTCCCCTGAGCTTTGCTGACTCCGCCAATGCACCCAGCGCGTGCTACCCTCTGCGCTCTCCCTGGTGACATTCCACTTGTCCCCACACCCAGCAGAAATGTCCCCTCCAGCAACCTCCAGGTGCTGGGCCAGCACCATCTCTGGGCTCCGCCAGCCCCAGGCGTCCCGCTCCTTGATCCTGAGCACGTGGGCTCTGGCTCCTCCTCAAGGACCGGCCGGGCCCAAGCTACCCCTCTGTCCCCGGCATGTCCAGCCAAGGCCGGACCCAGGCAGGTGGCAGAGAAGGACATTTATTCAACCAGGTTCCCCACTGGGACTGGAGGCTGGTGGGGACAGAGCTGGGAGGCTCTGGGGACATGAGGACATGTCTCTGGCACAGAGGCCCCTGGAGTCTGGGCACCATGGCTGGTAGAGCAGGCGCCTTGGACCCATACAGCTACTCAGACCAGCTCGTACCAACTCAAGCCCACACTGTCTGGGTCAAGATTGCCTCCCCCTCAGAGCCAGCAGACCAGGCAGCAGGTCTGAGCCACAGTCACCAAAGGGTGGGCTAGGGTGATAGGAGCGCTGTCAGTGCTGAGAGCCAGGCACACATGCTGGGAGCCTACCAGGGATGCACTCACATCAGGGAGCCAGGAGCCCACACGAATGTGCCATCCGTCCCAGTCTCTAGAGCGCCCACTCTGTGCCAGTCACTGTTCCAGGTACTGGGGACCAGCTGTGCAGGAGACAGGCAGGGCCCCTTCCCTCCTGGAGTCACAATCCGGGATGCAAAACGGGGTGCTGGCTGAAGATGGTGCACCCTTCAGGGTTCTGCCAAGGGTAAGGCTGGAAGCCAGATAGGGGTGAGGGGGTCTCAGTTACAGACAGTGGCTGGGCCAGGAGGAGAGATGGAGGGCCCCCTCCCTCAGGCAACGCACGTTGTTATGGGCAGGCCCATCACTGGTGAATACGCGCTCTCCCCCCAGCCCCAGGCTCCTGTCACTAGCAGGGAAATTGGAATCCCTCTGGCAGACTTAGGCAGGAGGGACCAAGGCAAGGGCACAAAATCGTGGAGGGCCGAACAGCAGGGACAAACGCCAGGAGTTAGGACCCTGCAGCGAGGATCGACCGCTAAAGAGCCCAGTGCATCTGCAAGCTACTGCCGCGTAACGAATTCCCCCACCATTCAGCAGCTACAAACAGCAACCGTGTGTTCGCTCACGTGCCATATGAGGGTCTGGAATCTCGCAGGGGCTTAGCTGGGTGGTCCTGACGCAGGGTCTCTGTGAGGCTGCGGTCGAGCCGTGGGCTGAAGCCGCCGTCACCTGAAGACTTGACCAGGCTGGGATCTTCTTTCAAGCTCACTCACGTGACTGTTGGCAGGAGCCCCGGGCCTGTGGGCTACAGGGCTGTGTACACAGTGGCAGTGGGTTTCCCCAGAACAAGTCGTCCAAGAAAGAGAACGGCCAAGACAGAAAATGCAGTGTCTTTTATACCCTGATGTCAGAAGACACATACCAGCTCTTCTGAACGCTGCTGGCCAAAGACAGCCTGGTGTGGGAGGGGATTCACAAGCTGTGAACCCAGTTGTGGGGGATCATCAAAGCCTCGGGGATGGTCTTGGGCAAACCCTTCACCTCTCTGTGCCTAGAATTCCTCGTCTGTACACAGGACGATGTTCGCTCCCTCCCGGGGTACGCAGGCCACTCGGGCGTCTTCTACTAGCCTGGGAGCTCCCTGAGGGCAGGTCTGTGTCTTTTCTAGCCCTGAAGCCCAGCCTCTGGTCACTCAGGGGCACGTTGAGCAATCCATTCTGTAAACTACAGATTTGCGTCACTCCCCTGCTTCATTTGTTGCAATAGGACTCCAGGGCAGAGCCCAAACGCGTTGGCCTGACATGCAAAGCCCAGAACTTCGCCCCGCTTATACCCCGTACCGCCCACACCCATGCCCTGTGCTCTCGGAACCTTTCAGAGGCAAGGATGTTTTTCCACCGCTTCGTCCGCTTGATGGAACTCCTATACACCCTTTAAAGCCCAGCTCAGACATCACCCATCCTGTCACTCCAGGCTGCTATTCCAGACCTGGGCTCCCACAGCCCCCTTGTCCCTGGGAATTGTTCTGCCTGTGACTGTCTGGGTGTCCATCTCCCCACTCCACAGGATAGCTCAAGATGGTGTCCGGCTTGTCTCTGTGGCCCCAGTGGCCAGCGCTGGGCCTGGGCCGCCACGGTCAGCCCTCATCAAGGTCCGTGGGCATGAAGGGGGTGTTTGGTTTCGGCTGCAGTGGGGCTCGAACCCTTGGCTGATTTACTGAGAAGATCCAGAGGCCCCACTAACCACCGGCCTCCCAGCCCAGGGCTCATGAGGGACCAGCTGGGGGCCCCCTTTGCCAAGACAGCTGTGAGGCTGAATAATTTATAAGCCTCTTACCACGGAGCACTGGTGAAATATTTCAATGGAGTTGGGATTATTCATCAAAGTCGGCATCACGCAGGGTTGCCCTTTCTTCAGGGCGCCACCCAGGGAGTCGGCCTTTCTTAAAAATAGAAGCGTCATTATCAGTGCTCCATCCACCCCGCAGCCTGAGAGGTCATTTTCAAATGCAAATCCGCTCCTCTAGCTGCCTCGCCCAAAACCCTCCCTCCCGTGGCCTCACACTGGTCACCGGCAGAGGGCTGAAGTCCGCTGCTCTCCCTGGGTGGCTGGGCCTGCAGGATAGAGCCCCCACAGGCACACCCGGCCCACGCCCTGCGGGGGGCTTCTCTCTGCCCTCCTGTAGGAAGTGACACGCGGACTGACATCACCAGAACCTAATTGGATGGAAAGGGGGAGAAAAAGCATTTCAAGCAGCGGAGACGGGTCCTGAAGTCTTCCTCCTGGGCTCCCAGGAAGACCACATCCCCGCCCCACTTGCACTGAGCTGGGGTCGCGTTCCTGCATGTCCTGGGGGATTGGGGGGGGGGGCTCCAACTCTCTCTCCCTCCCCCACGGTGACCACGGAGGTGTGTGGAGGACGGCAGGGCCCTGGGTCCCAGGTCACTGCACAGAGGACATCGCTCAGGAGAGCTACAAGCTCACGTTAAACTTCTCCCGAGGAAGAAATCCTGTGAGATATTAGAGCCACTGAGACTGAAGAACTTCCTCGTTCCTGGGGCACCTGGGTGGCGCAGTTGTTAAGCATCTGCCTTCGGCTCAGGGCGTGATCTCGGGAGTCCTGGGATCAAGCCCCACGTCAGGCTCCTCTACTGGGAGCCTCTTCTTCCTCTCCCACTCCCCCTGCCTGTGTTCCCTCTCTCGCTGGCTGTCTCTCTCTGTCAAATAAATAAATAAAATCTTTAAAAAAAAAAAAAAAAGAACTTACTCATTCCTGCAGCGTAGCTGAGCCCAGACCGACGGACTCGGTGCAACAATGGCTTTCCGGTGTCCTCGGTCCGCAGCGAGGCCCTGGGAGGGAGAAGTCACCGCCCTTCTCTGCACTTCGCCCGCCAGCTGTGACCACAGTAATTAGGGCCCTCGGAGGTCAACAGCAATTTCCAAATGGCTTTCCTAGGAGCCCCTGTGTGGGACCAGGAGTCTCAGGGCGGCTGGGGGCAGGGGGGGTCCTGGGGCAGGTGGAGCAAGACCCTGAAACAACCAGAGAAACCTCCCTTCGTCCACTTACTCCATGGGGCCCTGAGCAAAGTCTCACTTGAAAAACGGTTCCTGTTGCTTAAAACATAGATTAGAGATTTTTTTTTTTAAGATTTTATTTATTTATTTGTCAGAGGGAGAGAGAGAGCGCGAGCATGCACACAAAGCAGGGGGAGCAGCAGGCAGAGGGAGAAGCAGACCCCCAGCAGGTCAGGGAGCCTGATGCGGGACTCGATCCCAAGACCCTGGGATCATGACCTGAGCCGAAGGCAGACACGTAACAGACTGAGCCGCCCAGGCGTCCCTCGATTGAGGAATTTAAAAGCTAGTTTAGGTCAGCGCTGTCCCCTACTAGACACGTGTGGCTCTTGTCTCCGGAGATGTGGCCACTCCAAATGGAGATGTCCCTCCAGCATAAAATATGCAATCAGATTCTGAAGCCTCTGTACAAAAAAAAAAAAAAGAAAAAAAAAAACACCTGTAAGATATCTCATTAATTACTCATGTCAATTACATTGTTGTAAAAATGGGTCAGGTATCTTGAATTAAACAAAATTTACTCTTAAAATACTTCACCTACTTCTCTTTACTTTTTAAATGTGGTTACCAGGAAATTTTAAACTTCATATGTGACTCACCTTACACTTCTATTGGACGGAGCCGGTCTCGTCCAAACATTCCGTCTCTGGGAAGTGGAGCCCAAGCTTCGTGAACCCGCTGAAGGTCACGCAGAGGCGTGTGAGTCTGGAGTCGTGGAGCTGAGCTGCCTCCTGAGCTCATAGAGCAAGTTCAACGTCGCACTCAGCAAACAGGACGTGGGAGAGGGAGGTGTCTTGTGCCAGCATTAACAGCCCCCACCCCAGGCCTAGAGGGCTGTGCAAACATCCCAGCCCACAGCGGGGCCTGCAGGCTCTCTCGCCGAAGGGCTTGTGCCCCCGAAGGAGAGCAGCAGGGATGGTCAAAGGGGACGGTCGCAGCGAGAGCCTGGCTCGCTCTACCCCTACTTGCCTCCTATCTGAGGGTCACAGAGACCCCTGGGAGCAGGAGGAGGCAGAGGGGACCAGCTACTGGACCCCTAGTCTCTGATCCTCACTGTCCAGGTCAGTGAACGAGGGATCGGGGACTACTCACCAAGTCAAGTTCTCAGTGGGCTTATGTCTGTTACAGATCAGGTCAGAAAGCCCAACTCACGTGATAAGCAAAGCAGAGACCCTGTTGGCTCCTAAAACGTCCAGCTCAAGGCGTAGGTTGATCAGATGCTCTCGAGATGCTGACAGCGTCTGCGTTTTTCCCCTGACCCAACTCTGCTCCCCTGTGTCTAGGGGCTTCACACTGCAGAAGACACACCACGTGAGGGCCTGGCAGCAGCTGGAACCCCAAATCCTCCCTCCGCAGCGCCCAACCCTCCCAGCAACACCATCAGGATAAGACGTTGGTCTGTCACTCGAGAAGGGATTGTCAAGCGGAGAGTCATTTTTAAATGATAGGCACAGTCTCCTGGGGTGCGGGGATGTTTTAAAACTAGAAGGAGGTGGTTATTACGCAATATTGAAAATGCACTGAATGCCTCCCAAGTCCACACTTCACAATGGCTAATGGTATGTTGTATGAATAGTACCTCAATATTTTAAAGAAAATAATCCACACGTGCCTTAGACACCTCCTCTAAATTGACAATAGCTGATTGTATGTTCTTTTGATGTGGGGACTTTCCTTCGGCGATGATTGGCGTGTCTTAGAGTGTCTGTGCAGGAGCCCGGCCCCTGGTACATCGTCAACCGTTTCCAGCTCCGGTTTCTCCCCAAAGCAAAGACAAAGATAGACCCAAAGCAGTCAGTGTGCAGAATCTTCTGGGTTTGAAATGCCCTCCCTACTCTTCAGAGGCACGATTTTAAAGTCGTTCCTTTACCGAGTCTTCCAATCCTGTGATTTCTTTTTTCAGAGAAACAAACCCGCTCTCCCCACTCACGTTGGGTCGTTCGGCAGTGGCAAGGACAACTGGCGTCAGCAGGTTTGGAAGCAAGCACGGGATGAGTGGGCGTTTGAAGCAGCCGGTGGGCTGAGGGGAGTGAGCGTCGGGCTGCCGGGCCGGCCACGTGCCTTTCAAGGAGAAGAGCTGGCGTGCGTGGGGGCTGGGAGGGTCAGCTCCGCGAGGTCAGTCACGAAAACTTCTGCTACAGCTACTCAGAGGCATCTGCCAGAAGCCTGGAAGATGGTGCTCAAGCAAGGAAGAGGTGTCTTCTTCTTCTTCTTCTTCTTCTTCTTCTTCTTCTTCTTCTTCTTTTAAGTCTTATTTATTTAAGTCATCTCTACACCCAGCGCGGGACTCTAACTCACGACCCCCAGATTAAGAGTCGCATGCTCCTCCGACTGAGCCAGCCGGGAACCCCAGAGGTATATTTTTCTGATGTGACAAGGATTCAGAGTCAGTCTACAGCTGATGCTGTTGTTGGAACATGTCACACTCCTTGTTTGTCATCTGCCACATTTGCATGAAATCTGAAGAGTCAAATAGTTCTATCATCTACTTCCCTAAAACAACAGACTGCCCCCATTTCCCACCCCTTCCTGTCCCCCTTCCCAAGGGCAAGCTATTTCAACTGTTTTAGATTATTGTTTTGGTCTTTATCATATCTCTAAATAACCTGCTCGTTTTAATGATTTGGGGGTTTGGGGGCTTCCTTTTGGTTTTCAAGTTTAGGCATTACGTCTGGACTATCTGCTTTGGCAGATGGGGATGTAGCTTTCTTTCACACACCCCCCCCCCCACAAATCACACACAACTCTCATACTCCTGGTATGGCTATTTCATGGTTTGGTGGAATCAACAATGATTGTTTCCACAATGATGTCTGTGAAATGCTATGGATGGTCAGCAGCAGAGTGAACTGTACTTATGTAGCCTTCCCTGCCCAAATTTTGTTTTCCTAAAGTTAATATGGTTTTATAAGCAAGCTCCACACCAAGCATGGAGCCCAATGCAGGGCTTGAACTCATGACCCTGAGATAAAGACGTGAGCTGAGATCAAGAGTCAGATGCTCCGCCAACTGAGCCACCCAGATGCCCCATCCTAAAGTTAATACTGATTGATGTACTTATTTTGTTCTTGGTCAGTTTCTAAGTTCTTATTACCAATTTAGCCACAAACTCCCTACCGATAACGTCTACGCCCCACATGCTCTGTCCTGGTGCCTTCCAATGTGCTCATGTCTGGTCCATTGGTCCACAACACCTTGGTGCAGAGCTGGTGTCCTGGACTCTCCTTCTCCTCTTTCCTGTGTTGGATCCTCTATATCCTGTATCCCATATCTTCCTTCTGTTTGGATGTTTCTCGCTTATTTTGGAGGGATGGACCATAGCCTTCGGTTGATTCATGAGAAAGAGCCCATAGGAGATAGATATATGCCATGCTACCCAACTGGGAAGGTCACTACCATCATACTTGATGGATAGTTTGGCTGGGTATACTAAACAGATTTGATGGAGGAAGAGAAGCCATGGTGAGAGCTATGGGAATGGGAGCTCCCCCCACCAAGAATTGGGTCTTGCACATTGGAGGAAGGGCTGGGATAGTGGCATTGGGGAAGAGGAAGGTTAGAGACTAATAAAGAATCAGTGGGCTGGAACTTGCCAGGAATCGCTGGAGCCACACAGAGCTAGCCACCATAGTGGGAACACCTGGAGAGAGCTGCTGGAGAGGTCTGTGGTCAGCCTCTGCCTGCAAGGAACCACCACCTCTACAGGGGGACCTGAGCCACTGCTGGTCAGCAGGGTCAGTGACAGAGGACACGTCAAATGTGGAGTGAGGGAGAATGAGGACAAACTGGGACCCATCGGACCCCTTTGCACCTGCGGGTCACTGTGTCTGACTAGAAAGGTTCAGAGAGGAATGGCTTCTGTTTTGCTTTCTCCTGCCAACCTTTGCTGTGCTGCTGGGGGAAGCATTCCTCTCTTGGAATCTGACGCCCTTCGACCAGCAAAGCAAATTATCTTTCTTTTCAGCTTTATTGAGGTATAACTGACAAGTAAAATTTTGTATATTTAAAGTGTACAGTGTGATAATTTGATATATATATATATATAAATAATCGATATATATATATCTAGATCATGAAATGATGGCCACAACCAAGTTCATTAACACATCGGTCACTCACATAGTTGCCCTTTTGTGTGTGTGGTGAGATCGGTTGGTCACTCGAAGCCTTGCTTTCCACAGGTGCTGGTCCACGGGACTCCAGGTAATGATTCAAGTAACTTCCTTGCCAACATATGCAATAGAGGAGGGGTCTCCTCTTTATCATTAGTGAGTGATAGGGTCATTAATGCCTTTAAATCTGGCCAGATCAGAAAACCAATTCCGTATCTCCACGTGTATGTTTCTGGAACCACTTTGGATACCAAAACTGTATCCAACAGGGAGCATTCAGGGAGGCAGAGCTCCCATGGGTGTTATGGGGATTTGTTATAGAAATTAAACCTTGAAGTCTGGGAAGAAGCTGGGAAGTGAAGGTCCAGAGGAAGAGGGGAAGTTCAGAGAGGAGGCGCTGACCAATGTCCTGGGGCAGGACATACATGGACAGGCCCGGAGTCACAGGAGCCAAAGAGCACTCAGTGATCCACACGGGAGCAAATCGGAGGGGCTGGAGGGGAGGTCTGGGAGAAGTGTGTGACCTCCAGGGCCGGGCCTTGTGCTGGAAGTGGTCCACAAGGGAAAAGAGGAGCATGGGTGAAGAAGACAGAAAACAAGCTGGCATCCATTGGGCACATCTGCAATTCCATCCACAGAGACTTTCAGAAAGCAATGGCTGCTACCTCTCTCTGTCTGCAAGTCCCACGGACTACCCTCCCCTGGCCAGCTCCAAGGAAACCACATGGGAAGGGCATTCTGTTACTGAGCTCACAACAGGATGGGTCTCAGCACACTGGGCACTGGAATCCACAGGAATCGCTCCGTGGTCATTTTGCTCCCAAAGTTAGTCTTGACAAGCTAAAGACTTTCTCAATCCCGATCCTTTGCCTGTAGCTTTGTCCCCGCTCCAGACTGATTCCTTTGTCTCTTGCATTCTGAAAGGTTAAGGTAGTGTGTTTTGGTGTCGGTCTATTCTCATTCATTTTCCTGGGCACTCGGTAGACTTGGCAAATAGAACATTGTTGATCGTTTCATGAGTGATGGCTTCCCTCTGTCTTCCCTGTTCTCTCCTCGTTGAATTTCAGTCTCTGGACATTTACTTCCTCGACTCCTCTCCAGTTCCTTTATCTTTTTTATGTTCGCTCTCTGGGTCTTTTCCAGTCTGCTTCCTATAGGATGGGGTCATAGTCTCCAGCTCTTGTACTGGGGTTTAAATTCCTGCTGCAGTATTTTATTTCCCAGAGCTGTCTTACGTCTCTGCATGTCCCTGTCCGATGGCACCTTGTTCTCATCTAAGGACCTCTTGTTCCTCCGAACGCATCATGGAGAACCAGTGTGGCCGTTTCTCATAAACACCCCTGCCTGTGACCACGCAGTTCTGCTTCTATCGTATGTCCAACTACAAGATGGAAGCGTGTGTCTGCATAAAGACTTGTATGAAAATGCTCTTCGCAGCTTTGTCTGTAATTGCTACAAATTGTCAACAACCCAAATGTCCACCAACTGGAGAATGGATAAATCAAGTATGTTATGTCTAAACAGTAGAACACTATTCAACCATAAAAGAAGCAAACTACAGACCCACGCAGCAACATGGAGCCCCACCAGCATCGTGCTGAGGGGGAGAAGCCTGACACAGACGGGTCGGTGCTGCCGGATTCCATGTACATGAACTTCCGGAGCTGACAGAACTCCGGCGGTAGAAATCAGAACGGGGTCTGCCCGGGCGGGTGCTGGGAACGGGACCAGGCTTAACGGGGCTGGTGAGAGGCTCTCCCGGCTGATGGAAATGTTTGACACCTCCAGACAGGTATGAGGTACATGGGTGTATACAGTTGTCAAAACTCATCAAACTGCGTTCTTGAGATCTGTGCATGACACTTCCTTTCAGAAAAAAGGAAAAACCAATTACAAGTGCTAGAGTTTGCCGAGTGGGGTCTTCACTGGATGGGCCATTTCCTCGGGGACCACACAGGTTCAGAGTGGTGGGTCCTTTCATTCGGAAAAGGTCAGGCTCCGTATCTCTGACCTCTTGCCCGTGGAAGACAAGGCCTGGCTGCCAGTTTTCCAGCAGGTGCAAGGAGGAATAAGGCAAGGGATCTTAATATTGAGTATGACTCCCCCGCTGTCAGTGTGGTCCCCCATCCTCAAGTGTTCCTGGTACCCCCAGTGCTTTACCCTTGCTGTGGTCTGAATATGTGTCTCCCCCAGATTCATATGTTAGCACCCTAATGCCCGATGTGATGGTCATGGGAGGTGGAGCCTTTGGGAGCTGCTTAGGTCATGAGGGTGTAGCCCTTGTGAATGGCATCAGCGCCCTTGTAAAGGAGACCCCAGAGGGCCCCCTCGCCCCTTCCACCATGTGAGGGCACAGTGAGCAGGTGCTGGCCATGGTCCAGGAAAAGGGCTCTCACAGGAGCGAGACCCTGCCTGAGCTTCAATCTGGGACTTTCCAGCTTCCGGAACTGTGAGAAATAAATTTCTGCTGTTTATAAGCCACTCAGGCTGGGTATTTTGCAATAGCAGCCTGAATGAACAAAGACAATCCTCTCTTGAAAATAAACCTCAGGTTTTCTGTTGGGCTCGGGAAGAGGTAATTGCCCAGCCAAGCGAGCAGAGGAGGGAGAATAACTGCTCTTGTTTCAAATAATCCTCCTGCCCCCCCCCCACTTCCAGAGGTACCTGGTGCCACCAATTTCTGAGCCTTTTGGTGCCCTCAGCTTTCCACACCCCCAGCTGAGTTCCAGCCTGCTCAGCCCTGTCTGGTGGGCCACAGTTCATCCCCAAGTTTTCCGGCTTCCAAAACACTGCTTTGGTTTCCTCTCCTTTTCTCTTGGTACTTGAGAGGGATGCCTTTCAGCTGATCTTTACCATCATTTACTGAGCTCTCAAGAAGAGACACATGTACACGTATGTGTCTACGCCCCTGCCTCTTTCCCAGATGGCCCAGCCTTTGCTCTGTTCTGCCATAGTACAGCTTTATCCTCCTGGTTGCAATGTGGCTGCTCCCGCTCTGGGCATCAAATCCACATCCCAGGCAGACTGAGCCCATCCCCTTTGATAGGAAAGCAAGCCAGTTCTCTTCCTCTTGCATCACATGGCCACGCGTAGCTGCAAGGGAGCCCGATAATATCTACTGTTAGGTGGGCGCATTGGCACCCAACCAAACAGGTTCTGTTTACGGTAGAAAAGGGGTATTTCCACACCCTCCTTAGGCTGTGTGCCCATTCCTGGGTCAATCACTGAACCTGGAGGGAATGCAGTATGTGATTGGCTGGCCCAGGTCATATCCCCACTCCCATGACAGCAGAGTGGTGTGGGGATCGACCACCACCGTGTGGAGAGTGGGGGATGGATGGTCCCCCAAAGGAAACATGGTGCCGGCCCCAAAGCCAGGGGACAGTGGTGCACCTGGGTCCGGCACGGCGTCCAGTCTGCTCCCCACTCTCATCCCCTCTCAGACTCAGTGCTGCCCTTGCCCAGGCCCAGGTTGGAGACTGCGAGCAGAGGGCCCGCACTTTGCTGAGCCTCACGGAACAGTGACCTCAGACCTCTGAGCCGATGATCTCACCCGTTTCCGAAGGAGGCAACGTTCCTGAGCGTCGGCCGAGGTGCTAACAATAACCAGGCGTGGTGCGGCCTGATTGCAGCCGCTCAAAATAGCAGCTCATTCCAAAGCCTCATCAGGGGAGAAAGGGCGATGAAAGCAGGTTTGCAGGAGTGGGGGGGATGGGGGCGGGGGAGGCGCAGAGAGGGTCTGGACCCTGACGGCCGAGCCTCAGGAGCTGTGGCCTTCCAGGAGCAGATCCTCCAGGTACCAGCCCCTGCCGAAGATGCCCCCGGCCACGGGCAGCTGGCCATGGGCATGCTGGGCGGCCCACCGGCTCCCTCCCTCCCGCGTCGGCAGATGTCTGCTGCTCGGTGCTTGGCCTGCCTTGGGAAGCAGGAGAAAGTGCCACGTTCTGCAAGATCCCACTACACAACTGGGCCCAACCCTCCTGCAGCCTCACGTCACAGCCCCTTTGCCATCACCCCACACATGTTACAGATGAAAAGATCGTGCCTCTGCCATCCTGCAACGACCTTCTGAGGTCTGGCCCACGCTCTACAGCCAGACTGCCTGGGATCAAATCCCACCTCTGCCCACATTGGCTGTTGACCTTCAGCAAGTGTCATGCCCTCTCTGGGCCTCAGGGCCCTCATCTGTTAAACGGGGATGCCAATGGTACCCCCTCCTAGGGGTATTGTGAAGACCAGGTGCACATTCCCCTTGAGAGCTTGGCCCCGGGCTGGGCAGGTGGGGCATGTAGGACAGCTACTACTGTCACCTGTCACACCTCGGGCCCCTGGCCACACAGCGGTAAGTGTGGGGCCAGCATCTGGACGCAGGCCTCTCCACGCCCAGAGTCTGGGCATTTTCCCATGACCCAACTGCAGAGTCTGGAACTGGAGGTGATCCAGACAGGTGGGCACAAGGAGCACTGGGTGGGGGTCCACAGTCTCGGCTTTGAGCCCAGAGCCCCTAGTCCAGCGGCCAAAGGCCTGAGTGTTCCCAGCCTTGAAGGTCAATCCCCCTTCTCCATGGGATCAGGAGACCCAAAGGCGTCTCCACAAGGGTCTGCACGGTGGCAAACAGCAAAGTCTGTCTCAGAAAGCAGTGTCCTGGGGAGGTGGCGTGTGGCCTCCCTGGGAAGCTCACTGATCGTCCCAAGTCAGCCCTGGGCACCTCTGAACACTACCCTCCACGGAGGCCGTGTCGCTGACCATGTGCCCAGCTGGGGCCAAGGCGTGTAGGCTCACCCTGGGGCGTGGCTGCAGGTGGGCGCACAGGGGGCCTTAGCGGGCTTCCTCTCCTGCCACGGCGCCTACATCCCCGCGCCTGGGTCCCGGGCCCGGCACGCAGCCAGCGCTCAGTGAGCACCAAACAATCCCACGCCAGCCACAAACAGGACAGGACTCAGCGTTCCCACTCCCGCTCATGTCCCGTCCCCGGCCACGGCCCTCCGAGGACAGTCACGATGCCCCTCCCCAGATGTGGGGCACGAGGCCAGAGAGGCCGCCTGGCCCCTGGCCGGGTAGAGGGGGAGCCGGCTGCTAAAACAGATCTGTCTCCACGTCCCTGTGCCCACTATGCCCACCGCCCAGACCCCAGAGCCTGGGACCTCACAGGGGGAAGCCCGTCACAGTTTCCGAGGCCCTTTTGGTCAGTTTCCATCATTATTCTGCAGGGTGGAAGAACACATTTCTGGGTGACAGGGATGCTCAGAGAAGGTGAGCAGCCCACCCAGGGTCACACGGCAGAGAGTACAGGGCCAGGCTGGCCCCAGGTGCAGCCACCTCCCAGGCTTCTACCCCTGATGCTGCCCAAAGAGCAGGCATGTGAGCTTTCTGGCCCCGTCCTCCAGGGACTGACCGTAGAATGACTGCAGAGGTCCCTCGCCAGGTGCAAATGCCTTGTCACTGGCTGCAGCAGTGTCACAGCACAGCGGGGACAGGCCTGTGCCCCAGAGAGGGAACCCGGCAGGGCTCGGCCTGGAGAGGCTCCCTCAGGGAGCAGAGAGCATTCCTGTGCCAAAGGCCATGGGCCTGTAGCTGGCATTCCAGCTCAGCCTAGAAAAAACTTCTCTGAGAGGTGGGTAGTCTGAAATGAGGGGAGAGAACCTTTGGGTGGGGCTGGCATTGCAGTTGGACAAGCAGTGTGACAAGTGATACAACATTGGGGCTGCCTGGAGCCACAACACCCTCGGGCTGCTTCTTAGGGGACAGAGTGGGGACCTACAGGGGTGTGCAGCAGGCCTCGGGGATGCCTTCAGCCAAATAACGGCCCCCAAAGATATCCACGTCCTAAGCCCCCAAACCTGTGGCTCTGTCACTTTGCCGCGTCGGAGGGACTTTGGAGACTCTGCAGATGGTGGCCCACGTTAGCTAACCGAAGGCAGGTCGCCGTTTCAGGGAAGCCGGCTAGGGCACCACACCTGCCGGAAGAATCCTCCACTCTCACCGCCCAGGTGCTTGGGGGGAGTCCCCTGCAGCCACGGCCATCGCCTCGGGCCCAGAATGCCAGGGCCTGGTCACAAAGTGACTTATTTTTATCAATGGAATCATGAGGCCCTTGGGGGCAGCTCTATAAGCCATTCTGCCCGCCACACATCCCAGCAGTGCCGGCAGGGACCACGGGGACAGCTCTCAGCCAGTAGGGCCATGCTTCCTGACCCAGCCTACTTGACCCTGAAATGGATGTCATTTATGTAAGGACATATGTCACATTTTATATACGCTCCAAATATGTGTATTTAATTCCGTGTGAGCGGGAGGGTTGACCGCTGGAAACTTTTCAGTAAGGTTTCTGGCCCATCAGTCTGCCCCGTGTGTATGGGGGCCCATCCTGCTTGGTTCAGGGTCATGGCTACATCGGACACTGTCGCTGCCCTGAGGACATTCCCGTTATGGGGTTCACGGGGGAGCCTGGGAAGGGGGCCTGCTCGCCTGACAGCGATGACAGGGAACGGACTCGTCCCGACACCCAGAAAATAGAGGGAAAGAATCCAGCATGTACCCTGCCTTTCCCATAGGGAGACACCTCCTGTTCACCGGCTCGTGGACGAGGCAGCGCCTCTCTCTAGAAAATGATTGCAGACAACAGATGACGATGGCATGATGGGACCAGACTACCGCCACTCTGTAGCCCCCCGTACACCCACACGTGCCTGGCCTCGTGAAGCGAGAGCATCATTAGCAGCCCAAGCAAGCGGGAAACTGAGGACAGAGGGGCATTCTCAGCGACACCAAAAATGTGCAGTCGGCCCGCTGCCGGGGGTGGGCAAGTCCACGGTCAAGCAGCCCCCACCCCCTGTTGGACACGGGTCCCATGTTGTGGCACAGGTCACGTGGAAGCATGTCTGGGGTAACTGGCCAAGTTCTAACTCTTGACCTGGGAGATCGTTCCTTTCTATCTGTGTTTTATTTCACAATTAAAAGGAGCCCTGGTGCAGAGGTGGAGCTGGGAAGGGCCTCGAGGAGCCCAGGGGCCTAGTGGACCCCAGGTTCGGACCGAGCTAGCAGGGCTGTGGGGGCTGTGCCATCGGAGCCCACCCCCAACTTCCCCCAGGAGCTTCCTGAGACCAAATCAAGCCTCTCCGCTCCCCGAGACTCAGCGCCACCCCCAGCGTGATCACGGGACCGGGAACGCAGTGGGCCTGTGTACCCTCTGCCTCCTCCAGGCGTCGGGGGCTTGGAGAGCCCCGAATCCCCTGCGTTAAATCCCCTCCCGAAGAAAGCGGTTTCTGTTTTCCAGAGTGAGCTCTGGCAGACACACCGCGTGAAAGCGTTTGTTATAATGAACATGAGGTTACAATAAGCCTGATTATAGCGATTTAATTAGCACCAAATGTGTGCCGTTGGACCCTCACAGGACCCTAAGGGGCTACCTCATTAAGCCACTGTTCCGAAGACGATCCTGGGATTCAGAGTAGGGGCGGCAAGTGCCCGGTCCGAAATCGGCACCTGGCCACGTCGGCCCTCCCCCCACCTGGACTCCCGGCGCTGCATGGACCCTTGTGCCAGGCTGCCTCTCCCGCCCGCCTGTGGGAAACCCTGCTGATGACTGCCACCCCCCTGGAGTAATCCGTCCCCCAGCTCGGGAGCCCACTCTGTGTGACCACCACCTACGTGGGTGGCCATCTCCCCCACCAGACCTGACTCCTGTCTATGTCCCCAGTGCCCAGCCCAGGGTCTACACTGCCGGACTCCCAGCCTCAGGTATCAGCCACGAACCCCTCGATGGCAAATGACAAAGTCGAGGCCAGAGAGGGGAAGCAACATTCCCCGGGCTGCACAGCGAGTAGAAGGCAGAACCGGGACTCAAACCCAAGGTGCTTGCCTTCTCACTCTTGCCTTACACCGTACAGCTCCCGAGGCAATGAAGGAGGTGCGAGCAGGGCAGCCGCTCCGGCAGAGGCCGCCCCACCGCTCCCCAGGGGAAAAATGAGGCCTGAACGGATCGTCTCTGAAAAGGCAAAGTCACAAATAAAGAACAGCTTCCCGCCTGACGATTGGATGCGTCAGCGTCGTTGCCATCTGTCACAAATGCCACCACAAAGACGATCCAAGCACAGTGCCCAGCCCTAGTGGGAGCTCGTTCCAAGCTGAAATGTGAGCCCTGGAATCCAGGAAAGACCCAGGCTGCTGGGCCCCTCGGCTCAGCCGGCCCCAGGCAGGAAGCCCGGGCCGGGGCTTCCAAGCAGATTTCAGGGCCAAGCAGCTACGGGATGTGCTCCCAGGCCAAACCCTGGGCCCGGCCAGACACACAGTGCAGGGCAAAGCACACGGGCCTCGGAGCCGGAGCCCTGACCGTGAGCGCGCAGAGGACCCAGCCCTGACTGTAAAACAGGGATGTGGAACTGTCTTTATGGCCGAGACAATGCCACAGAACAAACCACCCCAAGACTCAGGGCTCACGGGTCAGCCCTCCAGGCTGGGCTCTGCTGCGTGGCTGGCGGGTGGCGGGCAGTCAGTGATGCGTGGCGCTCACCCTCCAGGCTGGGCGGGACACATTGTCGTGGCCGTGTCAGGCGTGCGGGAGCGCAGGTGGGAGGCATGGGGCTTCCTGAGTCCTGGGCTCAACACAGGCACCTACTCCCTTCCGCCTCATCCCATTAGCCAGAGTGGGCCCCAGGGCCATGTTCAGGGTCAGGGTGGACAGTGGGAAGGCACTGCAGAGGCGCCCGGTGACAGGTGGGCTGCAAGAGAAGGGCCGTTACTATAAGCTAGCAGCAGTGCAAGACCCCAGGAGACAGGTGAGGAGGAATAAGGAGCTGGGGGTGTGAAAACACTTTGTAAACAAGCCACGACCCTCCCCCATCTGGTCCCTACAATGTCCCAGACTTCAGCCTCTGGCCCTCAGGCTAGCATCACAGAGACATCCCCCGGCTTGTTCTAAAACTTAATTCTGAGCACACCACTCCCATATTTGAAGGCTCCCCACTGCTTACAGGGCCTCTGTGACCTGGCCTGGGCTTGCCAGTCGGACCTCAACCCTCCTTCTTTGTACTTCCCCTGAGAATGATGGCAACAGAGTAGGACTTACACCCTTTCCTGCCCCAGGACCTTTGCACACATCCCTTGGCCTGGAACATGTGCCCTCTGTCATTTCTTCACCCACCGTTCAGCCCCTGGGCAGCCTCCTTTGTCCCTCTCTGGGGACAGGAATCTCCTCTGGAGCCCCCGGGACCCCACATCCCCAGAACTAGCTTCCCTGTGGATTTCCTTCCCCTGAATCTAGAAGACCAGAACTTCGCCAGATTGATTTCCAAGGTCCAGTTCCCCTGTGCAGTGTGGTTGGTATAGAGTCGGTGCCTAATAAATGTAAGTTCCTGTTTCCTTGCTCTTGTTTGATCTTCAGTGCTCCAGAGGAAGGGCAGCATCAGAGACTGGGAGGCAGAAGGAGGCTTAGCGATGATCTGGCCCTACCCTGCCATCTACAGGTAGGGAAACTGAGGTCCTGAGACGAAAAGGAGTTTACCTAGGGACACACAGCAAAACTGTCCATTCACTCATTCATTCATTCAACGGATTTTTACTAAATGCCTGCTCTTTGCACAGCACCGGGCCGCTTCTCCTGGGGCCACAGCATCTCCCCTCCGCGCGGAGCCTGGGCAGAGGGTTGGAGGTCATGCCCCCTGCGTGCCCCACTTGCTCTTCACTGCCTGAGGGAGGCAGGACCGGCTGAGAGCCAAGACTCAGAGAGGCCATGTGATCTGCCTCCAGTCACACAGCTACGAGTAAACTACAGGACCGGACCCTGGCCCACCTGCCTCCTCCTGCCACCCCGGAGAGTATGCACCCATGGGGGCTCTGAATCAGGCCAGGTCAAAGCCACAGCCACCTACTGGGGAGTCCTAGACGGGGGCTGCTCCAGACGCAGTGGGCTGAGAAAGGCGGGAACCCTGCTCTGAGGAGGACAAGGGCCTTGGTGACTCGTGACAACCACCTGTGTCTTTTGCCACCTGTTCCTCTGAACATCACCCTGTCTCCCTCTAGGGGTCTATGGGGTGCACAGTCACTCCCCAGGGACACCCCGTGGCCCCCTCAGTTCTCTGCACCGGGCACACTTAGATGGAGTTGAGATGCTACGTACAGTCACATGACCGGGGTGCCCCGATGCTGGACTCTAGGAAGACGAGGTTTTGTTGCCGAGATCCCAGGAGAAGCTTCTTACGTCATGGGCTTTTCCAGCACTGGAGCGTGGGGAGGGCAGCGGGGAACAGAATGCAATAGAAAATGATGCCATTCCAGGCTGGGTCCCCAAGACAGCAAACAACTGGAAGTGTGGGACAAATGTCCTATCTGCAGGCTCTCCCATCACCCCCAATGGCACCCATCGTGGAATGGGTTGCTATGGTGATGGGATGGGGTGCCAAGCAGGAAGGGGCTCGTGAAGGCATCGCAACTAGAAGGGGGCAGAGCTCCTGCTTGGAGCTAGGGAGAGACACCTGTCTGCTCTCCCTGGTCCCCAGGAGGCCTGTGCCGGGCCCGGCAGCCACACAGCAGAGCCCCCTCCCCCCAGCACCCCTTCCCAGCCGCGGGCCCAGGGACCGCTGAGCGCCGCCTCGGCAATTTGCTGGAGCTTGTACGCAACTACCAAGTGGGTGACTAGATCCATTGTTCAAAAGTTATCTTTAGACAAGAGCATTTATCACGTTTAATTAACGTGTCAAGGACTCTGGTGCAAGCGGTTGCTCCGAACCCAGTCCTGATAATACTAATTTTTCTACATTAATGCCAACTCGGCACCGGGTACTGAGCAGGAAATAGACCGTTAGTGCCACCACCACCCAAAACACAGAGATGATTTCCCTCCTAAATCAAATCAAACGTGCGTGGATGCCTGAGCAGTGGGCGGGAAGCTGGAAGCCCAGCAGGCAGCCGCGGCTCTGCGCTGGGCCAGGCACTGCCCGCTTTCAACGGAATCCTCACCATCAGCTTGGTATCTGCTTCCCCGATATTGCAAAAGTAGGAGCCGAGGTCCAGGGAAGCTCCATGATCTGTCCGGGCCACGTGGTTCCGTTGAGTGGGGCCAAGACCGTCCAGCTCACGCGATCTCCAGGCGCCGAGCCCGTCAGCGGGCTAACCCAGCGCCGACTGCACGCAGGCTCCATTCCAGAAGGTGAGGCTCCAGCCGCGCACAAGCATCCAAGACCACGTGCTCATGGAGCTGACATTCTGCTGGGGTACAGACAATGGGGGCAGGGGAGGAAGGGGAAGGAGGGAGGTGGGGAGAAAGAGGGAAGAAGAGGAAGAGATGGCTGACCAGGGCATGCTGGGCTGGGAGCCTGGTCCTTGCAGAGACTGGGGAAAGGCGACACTCACCCAGGCACTAGGTCACCATCGCAGAGTTCACGGCACAGGTGGTAGAGACGCTCGCCGCAGGCTGAGATCCTACTCCCCATGGACCAGCTGTGTGACCTTGGGCACCTCACTTCACCTCTCTGTGCTCCCATGAATTCATCTATGACATGGAGAGGAAATCTCTGACTCTCGGATTTGAGGAGTTTACAACGTGAGACACAAGAGGTCCCTCAGTGAACGCAGGCCGCTGGTATTAGCACCCAGAACCAGGGGTGAGGCCAGCAAGTGACCGCTGGCTGTGGGAGGTGTTGGCATTCCTCCGGTGGATCCTGTGAATAATTTCAGGCAGGTTGAAGATAAGATCCCAGAGGGATGTTCTATGGAGACAGACTTCAGCTCAGTGGAGACAGAGGGACCCCAACAGGGACGGCACTGCCTGTGTGGGAGTGAGCTCCCCATCACAGGAGGATGGAAGCCAGGTCCCGCACATTCGCTGAGTTCAGGCACCGTGGCCTCTGCGCTCCCCAGCTCACGCTCTGGACCTGGGAATATGCTTTGGCCTACCTGCCCTCAGGGAGGACAGGCCTCCCCAGGAGCTGCCTCCGCGGGGTCAGGGGAGAGACGAAGCGAAGGCAGTCTGCCACGACAAAGCGGCCAACACTGCTCCTCAAGGTCTGGGGGTCCAGGAAACACAGAACCTTCAAAAGCTGCTCACTGCAGCTGGGAGGGCCCAGGTGCCACCAGCCCGACAGTGTAGGGTCCTGCCACGGCCCAGGCCTGTGACGCTAAATGCCAACCTCTCCATAACTGGGACCTGGGCTTGGTGCCCCCCGGCGATCACCTCCCTGGGCCCCTCCAGCTTCTGGGAGTCCCTGGCCTGCCCCCTCACTGCACTCAACTGGGTCCCACTTTGCAAGAAGAAGGCCACCTGCTCCTGGCTCCCCGTGGAGCAGCTCAAAAGGGGCAGAGGCTATAATCTGCTCCCTCCCTCTGGCATCTTCAAGTGGTGGGCGTGGCTCCCTTACCTGCCAGGTTCAGGAAGTGATTCCAAAGGCCCACGGGTCTTTATCTTCCAGCTGTAAGTGGAGGATTCCAGGGGTGACATAAAATCATATTCAGAGTCCCTATATGGGTTGGGGTCCTGGCACACACATCACCCCCCCAGCTCAGTACCTCCCACTCCCCTACCCCCAGCCTCCAGCCGAGGCCTCTCTGTAGGCCCCAGGCTCTCATCCAGCCCCGCGTGCACAGACAGGTTCTGGAGGGCACCATCACCCGGCTGATGCAAGCATCTAGACCTCAGCCTGCAGTATGCCAAGAGCACCGGGCAGGGGGCTGGGAGGAGGGTGCTGTCCTAGCACCTGCACGGACCTGCAGGCACTTTGGGCAGGTCGCTGTCCCTCTCTGGGCCTCACTTTCACTCCTGTAGGAGGAGGTCTCAGGGCAGGAGCCGGGCCCTCGCATCTCCAGGTCTCGGCACTGCTAAGTGATGGGGCAACTTTAGGGAGCAGATGAGGCATTCACTGAGGTTTCCCACCCCCACCCCCAACCGCTGGCCTACAAGGGGGTGGAGGCAATTTTTCAGGATTGGGGCCTGAATCAATGAAGAACTGAAGGAGGTAACTCTCCCTCAAGGGCCTCACCCCCTCCCTCGCTGACAGCTGGGGTCACCCCTAAAACTCCCCTCAGTGTCCAGCCTGAGGACCCCTGTGAAGTCCCCATGCCCTCCTCGGCTGTCTCTGCCTCTTCCTGACCTCACCGAGCCTTGCTGTGGCTCTCTGGCCTTCTAGGCGTTGATCACAGGAGACGACTCCCCATTTCCGTCACCGGGAGATACCACCAGGAGGCTGTCAGGGCCACTGGGTCCAATAAACTCCGGCCACATCTCCGCAACACGGCATGATTGGCAATTTGGAGGCAGAGGCAGAGGGAGATGCTAGAACAGTCATGTCCTAGAATGGGCTAAGTCCTAATCATCAAGTGCCTGGACATTTCAAATCTCCTTACTGAGCCCCCCCAAATTCCTCCTCCACTCTGCAGTCCAAGTGCTAAAGCACGACCTGACCACATCCCCCCAGCCACCCGGCACCCTGCAAGGGCTCCCGATGCCCATGGGAGGCTCTCTCTCCCTCCTTACCAGCCAGATGAGGTCTACCTACGTAACAGGAAAACCTGAAACAAGAGAAGCTTAAACAAGATGGAAACTCACTCCTCATCCTTCAAAGCTCAGAGGTGGGACATCCAGAACCAGCATGAGAGCTGGCCACTCATTGGAGACATTAGCATTTATACTTCTACTCTACCATCGTCAACACATGTCCTCAAGGGCACCTCTGAATCCAGGATGGCTGCTGGAGCTCCAGCCATCACATTCTTATCAGACAGGAAGGAAGAGGAAAAGCAGACAGATTACAAGGGCCATTCCTCCAGGTGATCCTTTAAGCACTAAAAGTCTCAACATTTCTGCTTATATCTTAGCCAAAACTTCAGCAGGAGGCCACACCTATTCACCAAGGGGGCTGGTAAAGGCCGTGCTTTATTCCCAGAGGTAACAACGTGCCCATCCAAAGCTCCGGTCTTGTTCGGTACTTAAAGAAAGGAAGAGTGGCTCTTGCGAAGCATTTGGCAGCCTCAGTTCCTGTCCCACCTCCTCCAGGAACCCCTCACAACCCCTCGCCCTGGCACCCTGCAGACTTGGTCAGGCCCCCTCAGGGCCCTCAGAGCTCCCCATGAGTCCCTAACCCACTCCCCGGTGCAGTGGGTCCACCACAATTTCACTCATCCACTGCTCAGCACCTGCAGGCACCTGGCCAGGTGCAGCAACAGGTGCATCAGGTGTGTTTCTGCCCTTGAATCTTTAACTTGGGGTCTGCCTCAAAAGGCAGGTGCTGGGGAGAATCTAGGGCATAGAGAGGGAGGAGTCTTATTAGAGAGGACAGAGTAGGGTTAGGGTTTAGGGTTAGAGTTAGGGTTAGGGTTAAGGTTAGGACACCGTTCTTGCAGCCGGTCTGGCTGCTGCTCTCCTGGGCCTTGGGGTCCCTATCAGATCTCCAGCAAGAGCAAGGGCGAAGGATACCCATCCCCATAGGTGTCCCTGAGTCAGGACGTGGACAGGTCTCCTGCCCAGTGTCAGAAGCATATCTACATGCCATGTTCTAGGCTTCACCGGGAAGTTAAAGACATCTCAGCAGTGACACATGTCCTCTAGGGCTATTGCCCCCTTATGACACTGATGGGAATACCCGGTGACCAGGGTCAGTGGTGGTAGGGGACAGAGATGAAACCAGGCTCCTGGATTCTGATTCCAAAGAGCCCCTAAAGGAGATGGAGCCCCTCAAACCTTGCCCCCGCAAAGTGTTCACCCCGCTCTGTGTAGTGAGGAGGGTTATTTCTCGGGTGGTCTCTGTCTCATACACACAGGGTGCTGATATCTAGGGGTTCCTCAGCAAAGTGCGCACCAGCCCGGCTTCCTGTTGGGGGAGGCCTGCTCTGTGAGAATCAGGGACCGTTCTCTGCAGTGGCTTCCTGGAGTTGGGGAGGCTCAGAAGAGGGGGTAAGGCGCAGATAACACCTCGTTCATGTTTGGGGGACTCTCAGCAGGCCCGGGGAGCCCACCTGAAACGTAGCGCACCTCAGAATCCCCCAGAGGACTTGCTGACCCCACCCCAGCATATCCCATTCAGTAAGTCTGTGGTTGGGCCCTGAGATTTGCATTTCTAACAAGTTCCCAGCTGATGCTTGCTGGCCAGGGAGTCCCACTTTGAGAACCACCAGGGTCACCAGAAAGGGCAGTGCTGGTCTAGCAGGCCGGGTGTGGTGAGTGGGGTTTTCCTACTGCTATGTCTAAAACACAGGCGGACCCCACTTTACAGTCTGCAAGGGGTTCTCCCATCCCATCTCACCCCCACAGCCCTGGCTATTCTGACGGCATTTCCCATCCGCCAGGGATGTGCGGCGACCGGTCTGAGGCCCCAGGCCTGGCTCGGGAGGTAGCTAGAACAGAGTCGACCCGGGATCTGAAACCTCTGGCCATCCGTCTTAACTGCCGGCTTTGTTCCGTCTACGATCAGCTCTCCCAGGAGGGTTTGCCGCCTTCCCTAAGCACCTACTATGTCCTGGGCGCCTCCTCACGCGTCACGCACATCGTCCCACACGGTGGTGGTGCCTGACGCCCCCGGCAGCCGCACAGTCGCTCCTACCGGAGAGGAAGGGGAGCTCGGGGCTGGCCACGCCTCCTGCTCCGTAAGTGCTGGACTCAGGGTTTGGATCCACACGGTCTGGCTCCACGCCCCGGGCTGTCTCCGCCGCCAGTGCCTTCCGCACAGGTGGTCCGGGAGAGAAGCAGCGGTGCCACCAGGCGAGCAGCAGGAGGGATCCCGGGGGTAATTGGGTTCCCATGGCCTCGCACGCTGGCGGCCGGGGCTTGGGCCCAGGCACGCCTTCCGTGACCACAGGGCTTTGTTCTTACCCCTTTTCAAACAGACTCTTCAACCACCGAGTTCCTCATTTTTAGCTCCCTTTTCTCAGGTCCTCCAGTTAATTATTCACAGGCAGAAAATGACTTCGAACTCCAGAAACAAGTCATTCTGGATGGCAGAGCTATTATCTGCCTTGTACGTGTGTCCCTGGGAGAGCAAGGGAGATGCGCTCCGGCCTGGGAGCGTAATTGCGGGAGACGTTCGAACGGAGCTGCGGTTGGCTCCAGTGTCGGTGCGTGGCCGGCTCCGGCAGACCTTCACCGGGCCGGCAGCCTCTGGCACCCACACCTGACCAAGTGCCCTGCGGGCTTAAATAGTGTCCCCCAATAATCCATGCCCACCCAGAGTCTCAGAAGTTGACCTCGTTTGGAAGTAAGGTCCTCACAGATGTGATTGGTTACGGATCTTGAGACAAAATCATCCCGGATTTAGGGTGGACAGTTAAATCCGATGATGGTGTCCTTTTCCGAAGAGAAAAAGACATGGACACTCATGGGGAGAGGCCATAGGATGCCAGGGAGAGAGACTGGAGTGACGTGGCCACAAGCCCGGGAGTACTGGGGCCACCATAAGCCAGAGAGGCAGGAAGGACCCTCCCCCCAAGCTTCGGAGGGAGCAGGCCCTGCCCACACCTCGATCTCAGCCTTCTGGCCTCCAGACAGGGAGAGAGTGAATTTCCGTTGGTGTGAGCCGCCCGGTTTGTGGTCACCTATTACGAAGCCCCAGGAGACTCACCCGGATACACACAGCGAGGGTCCTTCTCAACACTCTTGGTTCTCCTCCCACCTGCCAACCTGCATCCATCGCTGCCCCCTGAGCCACCACCCAAGCCCCATGTGTGGGCAGCCCTCAGCAGGCTTCTCTTCTCCCCTCCAACCTCAGGCCACCCACTCTGCTCAGGAATCCCCACGTCCACCTCCAGCCCAGACTCCAATGTCCAACCAGCTGGTCAAGCAGAACCAGAAGTCTCCTTGCTCCTCAAACACCATCCACAAACCACACTCCTCCCCTTCCCGCTTCAGCAACCACATTCCTCAACCTATCGATGCCAGGCCCTAAGGATGCCCAGGGAGCCAGAGCCAGATCCTAGGAGAAGGAGGTGGCAGATGTAATTGGGAGGAAGTCTGAAGTCTGGCTGAACTCTAAATAGCCTTCACAGACCACCTGCTCCCAAAAGCCTTCCTGCTCCAAGGATCGCAGGGGCTTCTCTGAGCTCCCTGAGCCCCTGTTCACAAGCAGTCCTGCAGCATCGATGCTCAGGCGTAGACAGAACAGGACTGGTGTCACACTCAGGAAAATCATCAAGACCAAGTTCTTCTGGCTTCCTACTATGTCCATCTCAGCACAGGCATCCTCATGGTCCCAATATGGCTGCTGCACATCCAGACATCCCTCCACATTCCAGGCAGAAAGACCCAAAGCCTGAAAGTCACAAGCTATCTACTTGGAAGGTTTTGCCTTTTTATTAGAAGACAGAAGCTCTCCCTAGGGAGTTCTGCCCACCTCTCATTGACCAGCACTGGGTCATATGACCATATCTAGCTGCAAGGGAGGCTGAGAACTTGAAGGTTTTGCTCTCCAGTCTCTACATTAGAGGAAGGCAAGGGAGAAGTGGGTAAGAGTAGGTTGCTCAAGGCCATCAGCTCTGGTTCAAGCATCCCAGTGTCCCAAGTCACTCCAGGTGTGGCCCCTTCCTTCTTCCCATGTGCCCTTGGCCCTACTCAAATCCAACCTACCACCTCCTGCCCCTTGACACCTGCCTGCTCCTGTTGCTTCTTCAGCTTGGCACGCCTGGCTGTCCAAACCTAAGGATTCAGTCACAACCCCTCCAAAAGGCCACTTCCTCCAGGAAGCAGTCCCTGACCTTCACATCCAGCCCCCGGTGGACCCCACCCCTTGCCACCTGCACAGTGTCAGAGCTGCCCGTGCCTACCTCCTGTGTTTCCTGCTGGGAAAGCCCCCTGCCAAGGTCAGGGACGGTGGCCAGCTCAGCTCTGTGCAGGCCCCCCAACCCAGGGTGGGCATGAGTGAACCCCTGAGCTGTGATCAGGACTGAGTCAGAATCAGAGGGCTGTTTGATCCCCTCCCCATCCCAACGCTCAATGAAGCAGGAGACAGAGGACAGCCACAAGGAGAGGTGTGCTTGTGTTTTGACCTCAGAAATGAACCAGGATGGTGGCTCTCCTGTATCGGCAGAGGCAGGGACAGGCGCCACTGGATTTTTCAGGAACAACGGCCAGCCAGCAAAAACAGGAAATGGGTGCTGCTGACCTCTCTCCTCCCTCCCTGGGTCCCAAGACAGCTGAAAGGACGTCAGTCATCCCCAACTGAGCAGACAGGAGAACTGAGCCTTTGAGAAGCCCCTCGGGGAGCCAGTCACATCAGGGGAGGGGCACGTCTGAGTCTGGAAGCACGTGGGACAGCAGGGAGGACCAGGCCAGAGCCTATGGAACCCCACGCCTCCCGGGCTTCCCTGAAAGCTTAGCCTCCAAGCAGCTTTCCAGGAGCCTGCTCTAAGTGGGCTCTTCCTGGAGAGGGTGAAACAGGGGTGCGGACGGTTTCAGGGACTCCAAACATCACCGGTCATGCCTCCTACATCTTTCGGCGCCCCGGGGGCAGCCGTGGCCAAAGCCACCAGCAGCCCTCCTCTGGGTGCTCCTCCCGTCCTGACTTCCCGGTTTCCACCTCCCTGGCACCCCCGACCCGGCCAGAGCGCAGGCTCTCTTCCTGACTTGGCAACTAGAGTGATCCTAAGTCAGGCCCATCCTGGTCCCGTCCTCTGCTCCTGACCCCCAAGGGCCCCCCGCCCCTGAAGTTCTTACGTGACACCCCCCCCCACCGACGTCAGCTCCTACCACCCCCTCACTACCCTCTGGGAAGCCCCTGCCCCCGGGGCCTCTTCTCCAGCAGCTCCAGCTGCCTGGACGTTTGTCCCCTGGGCCTCTCCCCTTGTTCAAATGTCACCTTCAGATCATCCTGGTTAAAACCTCCAGCTCTGCCAGCACGGGGGCACGCAGGGCGTCATGTGTCTCCATGGACCTTGCTGCTGGCTGCCCTGTGATACGAGCTATATAAATGTGCAGCTTGTGCACGGTCTCTGCTATCGCCCCTGCTAAAATGTCACCTGCACGGGGCGGGGGTCTCCCGCTGTCCTGCTCTCACTGCCCCTCAAGTCCCCGGAACAGCAGCTGTCACCTGGTGAGCACCCACTCAGTCCTTGCTGGCTCGAAGAAGAGGAGATGGGGCCAGGGTGAATCTGGGGGCAAAGTGTGGTCGCCAGAGTGTGGCGGGGACTGTGGCCACTGGGGCATCTCAGAACCTGGCAGGGAAGCCGGGAGGCTGCCTGAGAAGAGGGCTCTACACTCAGACTCGCTGGGGGAGCGGAGATACCAGTGTCTCCAGAGAGACCCAGGCAACGGGGGTCCTGAGAGCCAGTCCCAAGGGCATCTGCTCTCCCAGATGGGGGGCATGGGGCAGGCCCCAGCCTCTCTGGAGGACCGACCTCAGGCTGCTGTAAGGCTCATGGGGTCAGGGATGAAACGGGCTCCTGGTCCCAGGAGCATCTGGTCCGTGCTGAGCGGGAGCCCCACGCTGAACCCCCATAACAGCTGGATGAAGCACGCATGTTACAGCCTCTGTTCCTCCACTCTCACCGTCCCTTGATTCTTCATGCTAGACACCTGCAGCAAAGCGAATCTTGATGACAGCAAGGTGGGTGGTGTTCTGAGAGCCATCCCATCCTGACCGCAGAGGAGTGGACGCCACTGAGCGGGGCACCAGGAGCGGGGGAAGGGGACAGTGGGGCTGTCTCGTCCCTTATGAAGGCTCTGGAGCTGCAAACTGCCCCGTGAGGGCGCCCCCTATGGGACGATCCTACATAGGTGGGCCAGCCCCAGTGTAGACATTCAACCCCATCTCAGGAGAGAAAAGAGCCAGGTTTTCCAACCAGGACAGCATCACCTCTGCTATGCCCCAGGGCAGGGCTACAAGCAGACACCCACCGGGGATGAAAGCCAGAGGAGCAAGAGACTGACATCCAGAGAGAGGGGAGCCGGTCACAGGGGCTCCCCAAAGTCATCCACGGTACATGTGTATCATTTCACAAACACTGCGACACGATTTTCAACGAAAAACCGAAGAGGAAAATCATAAGAGACGCTGGAAGCAAATACGTCAATACACCAGAACAAACAGACTATTAAGACCGAGTCACCCAAGCATGAGCGAGATGAGACGATGCCATGGCAACATGCAAACACACGGCATCTTAAAGCGAAGGGGAAAGGGGGGAGCATCGCAGATGCAGAAGAGACACAAACAGCCCAGCCCAAACAAGAGCCGCCAAGAAACGAAAGGAAAGTCTCCCCAACTGCTTCACAGTGTAGGATAACCCAGTGCAACCGTGAATTCCACCACCGAGAACTCACGGAGGAGACCCTAAGACAAGAGAACGAGCTGCAAAGGGAGATTTCAGACCCAAGGAAAGAAATTCAGGACAAAATATGCGAGCGAACCAATAAACGGGAAGTGGTAGAGAAGCTCACCTGCTTCCTGACTTGGCTTGGGTGTCCCTTCTCACTGAGGTCCTCCCAGCCATCCTCCCCGTGCGCTCTGCTGTCCTCACGGCCCTTACCGACTTCTCCCGTTCTCTAGGATGTGTTCATCCAGCTAACCATCTTTCCACCCCCACAATTTCCAAGAGGGAGACTTAAGTGTATTGCTCTTTCCCCAACACCAAGAAAGATGCCCGCCAAATAGGAAGCATCCACCAGCATGGGGTGCAGGAATGAATGAATGAATGAACAGAACAGATGTTGACCACAGTGGAATTCACGATGTAGAGGAAAACTCTGGGACAGTCCCAGTGATCGCAGCCGAGAAAGACAAAGAGAGAAAAGAGAATTCAAGAAGGGTTCACAGATGCGGAAAATACAACACGAGGGTAGTTGGCGTCCCTGAATCAGAGCCCCGAGTGCGTGTGACAAATCACGTTGTAAACACACGGTATGAGAGACCGTCCTTGGGATGACGACACCATGGAAACTAAAACTCAAAAGAGCACCCCAGGTTTCAGAAATCTCTGCAGCGGAATGTTCCGCCGATTTCCTAGCCGAGTTGTGGATTTCAAGGAAACGGAATCCATCAAGCATTTAGCCTGAAAAAGAAAATTGTTTGCAATGAGGAAAAGAACTGCCAACTTAAGGCAGGGATCTTTTCAGAAATGGTTGGCTTGAATTTTAACAATTCCTCCCATTGTTTTTTAATTTCACCTGGGTGTCAAAATTAAATACAATATTTTCATTAAAAGTCTTATGTAGTAAGATAACACTTATTTTTTTGTTTGTTTGTTTCTTTCTTTATTTGGGGGGTGGGGGACTGGCAGAGGGAGAGAGAGAATCTTAAGCAGGCTCCACGCCCAGCACAGAGCCCGTCATGTGGCTTGGTCCCACAACCCTGAGATCACGACCCGAGCTGAAATCAAGAGTCAGGTGCTTAAACAACTGAGCCACCCAGGCCCCCCAAGATAACATTTTCATAAAAGTCTCTCTCTCTCTCTCTTCCTTCATTTGTCTGGAGTGATGTTCACTTCACATCAAGTGTGTTCACTTCTGGATCATAGGATGTGGGTGCCTTCACCCCTTCAATGTTGTACTTTTTCTGTCTTATCTGCATCCCCTTGGACGGGGTGTCGGTCACACAGGCTGCTAGCAGGCATTCCAGATCTATCCCCCAGGCTCCTGGTGGAATCACGTTCCCCTGGCCCTGGGAAGCCAGGTGTGGTCAGGTAGCGGGCCCTGGCTGAGGGAATGTGAGAAGAACGGTGCCACGGCTTCAGAGGACAGGCTTTAACGTCACTAGTATTTAGGAGCTGTTTGTCGCTGCAGCACAACCCACGTTTTTCTGACCGATACAGTAAGTATGAATCGTTTTATAAAAACAACAAAGCAGTTTTTCAATGAGGAGAAAGAAGAAAAGAAAATTAGAAGCAAATATGCCGAATTGTTCACATGATGAATTCAGTGAGGTGGAAACCTGCCCATCGTTAGTCCTTGGATGTTCACCAGTGAGGGTGAAAGAAGAAGAGAGCAACCAGGAGGGACTGTGGATTGGGGGAAAGGGGAGAGACATCGAGACCACATGGCGCCCCAGGCTGAGACCCTCAGAATTGAGAAGGTCCTGGGGGTGGGAGTTCCTGGACCAGCATTAAGATCAGGGACGCCCCACTGGGCTGCTGGAGGCCACTGTTTGCTCCTTGCTACCACTTCCCATTATCTAGACCTTTCTGGGCGGGGGGGGGGGGGGGGGCATGCAGTGGCTGATGAGAGATGTGCTTTGGGGAAATCAAGGACTGAAGCAGGTGGGAATCACACATGGGTCAGGACAGGCAGGGAGACACAAAAGGACCTTAGGGATGGGTCTAGGAGCTGGAGAGGTTCCACAGAGCCGGAAGCTGAGCAAGAAGAGACCAGATGAAGTGCCAGGACATCACCAGGAAGTGGGGGGTCCACAGACACAACCAAGAGAAGCAGTGGGGCCAGCCAAGCCCCAAGTCCCACCCAGCCTAGCTCATCCCATTCCACTTCCAAATGGCAAGGAAAAGAATCTTGAATGCCCATAGTACAGACAAGGAAACAGACTAAGAAATGTGATTTCCCCCAAGGTCACACAGCTATAAGGGGCACGCAGGGACCCAACCCCATCCTCGGCTCCAATGACAGCTGGGCAGGAGCCCCATTCTGTGAGTGAGACTTCCCTCCCTGGCCATGGTCTCCTCATGCCGTCACCACCCCTTGATGACTCCCTGAGGGGCCTTCTGGCCTTGGCAGTGGGAGGAGGACCCCAGCAGGTGGCAGGTCTCAGTCTAGGCCAACTGGCCAGCCGCTGGGCCTGCAGCGGTCACCCACCCTGATCCACCATATCCTAGTCCCGGAAGGACTTGAAGGATCCCAGCTTCCTCCCAATCCTGCCAGAAGACAGATGAGCTGACCACACACAGGTTGGCCTTATTCATCCCCAAAACGGGGGTTCTCATCTGCCCTCCAGCTGCCCACTGCCTCAAGGACAGGAGATAGAATTTGCGGGGGACCCTCCTGCCTTTGACCACCCTGGTGCCAGCAGGTGGTCCCCAACAAACCCTCTGCCCCCTTCTGCACTGTGCAGGCCCTGCCCAGCCCACACAGAGACACCGAGGCCCCAGGCCCCCCTGGGCCACAGCCCCCCACACTCTCACTACAACCCTTTGGAGCTACTTTGTTCTTTGCTGGCAATTCCAGAGTTAAAAATACGGAGGCAGGTAGGGGGAGCCAGGTGTGAGGGGGAGGGGCGCTCCTGTTCCACTGAGCCTCACAAGCCCCTCCTTTCCTGCTGCGTCTGGGTGTGCAGATGGAAGGGAAGTCGGATAGGGACAGAAACAAAGCAGCAGGCAGCAGCCCTGGGGCGGGGGGAGCGGCCAGGGGGAGCGGGAGGGGCAGGGGAGGGCGCCCAGAGCTGCTGCACTTGACCCTCTCCCAGGCAATGGCCACAGTGCTCGCATGGGGCGGAGACCCCCACCCACTTTGGGCTGAGACCAGCAGGGTATCCAGCCCCTCAGTCCTCAGGGGGGAGTAAGGGGAGGCCTGGCGTTTGTTGGGGTTTACGACACATCTGCCCTGAGCATGGGGTACCCCAACTACCACCACGAGAAAGTTACTGTACCCCATGTTTCAGAGAGAAACCAAGGCTCTGAGAACAGAAGTGGCCAGCTCTAGACCGAGCAGCTGGTAAGGGACAGGCCAGGCTTGGGGCTGGGGGGGGGTTGGGGGCGAACCCCTCCCCTTCCCTGGGGCAGTTCCTCCTGGATGAGCCTCTTGTGGCCATTATAACAAGTGACTACAAAGTTATTCTCTTTGGTCAGAAGTCCAAAACCATGGGGCGCCTGGGTGGCTCAGTCGTTAAACGTCTGCCTTCGGCTCAGGGTGTGACCCCGGTGTTCTGGGATCGAGCCCCACATCAGGCTCCTCCACTGGGAGCCTGCTTCTTCCTCTCCCACTCCCCCTGCCTGTGTTCCCTCTCTCGCTGGCTGTCTCTCTCTCTGTGTCAAATAAATAAATAAAATCTTTAAAAAAAAAAAGAAGTCCAAAACCAGTTTGCGGAAGCTGAAGTCTAGGCGCGTTGGGGGGGGAGGGGGGTGCGGGGGTGGAGTCTGTTCCTCGCCTCTTCCAGCTTCTCCAGGGGCCTGCACTCCCTGGCTCACGGCCCCACCTTGCTCTGTTCCTCATACCTCCCCTTTATAAGGACCTTGTGAGGACACTGAGCCCCCCCGGATAATCGGGATAATTTCTCGCCCCCAGACCCTTCGCTGGATCACATCCGCACGATGGCACAATCCCCTGCTCCTGTAAGAGAACCTATTTGCAGGAGGCAGGAGTGAGGCTGTGGACATCTTCGGAGGCCACCAGCCGGGAACCACACCTGTGGAGGGGAGGAGGGGAGAAGGGGAGGAAGGGAGAACAGGAGCTGGCTAGAGTGCAGGGCACCTGCCACATTCGCTCCTTCGCCCCTCACAGGGATGTTGAGGCAGCACTGCGACGGCTCCATTTTACAGATGAGAGGACTGAGGCAGAGTGTGGTGCGGTAACACTCGGGAAGTGCAGGAGCCAGACTTAGGCGCAGATCATCACCCTGGTCTGCACCTTTACCCACCAGCACAGGGACCCTAAGGGGCAGTGAGCACCAGCCTCCCCTCCCCCAGGGCTCGCTGCTACAGGTTCTCCCCCAGGGCTTCAATCAGCAGCTGGGGAGGGGGCAGGAAGCTGCATCTTCCCTGTTCTAGCACATTCCAGGTGATGCTGATGCCACTGGTCCAGACCACACTGAAAGAACCGCCACCCCATGAGACAGGCAGGACGGAGAGACGACCGATGGCCCTGGGACCGCAGGGAGCGAGCTTGTCTCTCTCAGATGCTGATTCTGTTGGCGGGTGACTCCGCCCACTCCGGCCAGGGGCCAGTTTTCGGGTGCCTGAAATGGGAATAAAAACAGGGTCTGCCCCCCGTTCAGTGAGGAACAATCAACAGAGGACGGGAGATGGGCTCTGAGGGCCCCACTCCGACCCCCTGCCTGGCACACACCCGGGCGCAGGGAGCCCATTTCCCCAGAGCCAGCCTGGGCCCCTTTTGGGGAGGGTCCCTTGTGCTCCTGTCATTCCCCCACCAGGACCAGCTGCGGCCTGGGAGCCTCAGCCCTCAGGTCCCCTGCCCCGGAGAGCCGGCAGCCTGCTCTGCGTCCACTGACCCTCGGGGGGACGCCTGGCTGACCCCCAGGCCCCTCCAGCAGCAGGGCTTTCAACCTCCAGGATTTAATGGAGAAAAATGACTTCCCAATAAAATATTCATGCCAGGCCAAGCCTAAAATAGGCTGGAACGGAAGGCAGGTGAGTTTTGTCCCGCACAAATGAGGTGACGTGAAACCATGAGGCTGTCCCTCTGTCCCCTCCCCACCCACCTCCACCAAGGCCCTGGGACCCCAGCAGGGCTGGCTTCAGGGCATGAACCCTGTGCAGTCACTTGGAGCTGCCCGGCCCGAAGCGCCCCCTCGGTTTACTGCTCCGTGGTCACCCCTGTGATATCCTTGATCTCGGAGCAAAGGCCCCACGGTTTCACTCGGCCCCACAGCTCGCCAACGACGCAGCAGTCCTGGCGGTCCCGGAAGACACCAGCGCCTGACCCTGGAGACACCAATGCTGTCTTCTTGGCCCGTGTGGAGGGGAGGGAGGTGACAGTCACAGTCCACGGCTGTCGTTCACACATGCTGGGCACCGGCTTTGCACCCGGCAGGCGCCCAACCACCTCCCATGACCCTCCAACGGCCTCTGGGGGGACGCCACCTCGCCCCCTTCCCCACAAGGACCCTTGCTGGCCCAGAGGCCAAGTCCCCTGTCAGGTGTTTCAAAGACCATGAGGGGGGACATGGAATGTTCTGGAACTGAGAGAAGGCCAGGGTGTCTGGGACAGGAGAGGAGAGGTATGAGCCAAAGCCGGCATGGAGGGAGGGCAAGCCACAAAGGACTCGGAGGCCAGTTCAAGGGTCTGGATCTGGAAGCAGCCAGCAGAGCCCTGTAGAAGGGGGCCTGATGCGAAGAACTGACTCAGGGGGGATGGGGGGCCGAGTCCTGCTGCCGGCCCACCGTCCACACAGAAACCAGGAGGCGCTTGCCCTCCCCCACAACGGACCCCTTCCAGGTCTTCAGCAGCCCCCCCAGAACCTCCCCCTCACCCCCAGTGCAGCCTCTTAGGTCCCAGGCCTTGGCAAAAGCTGTGTCCTTCTCGCCCTTCCTCCCAGTGCTCCCTGCAACAGGCCGCCGCTGTGGGATTGTCAGCTTTCCTTGTCATAAGCCCGGCCCTGGATTCACCACTGTCCCGCCAAAATCCGTGTCCACCCGGAGCCTGCTGGCGGGATGGAATGTGGAACTAGGGGTTCTGCTGGGGTACCAGGTTCAGATGAGGCCACACTGGGGCAGCGTGGGCCCTAATCCCCTGACCGGTGTCCTTACAAGATAAGGGAAATCTGGGCGTAGACACGCAGAGGGGACACGGCAGTGTGAAGACAAAGGCAGAGACGGGAGTGGACCACGTGGCCCCACGTGGCCACAAGCCCAGGAGCAGCAAGGATGCTGGCGGCCACCAGGAACAGCAGGAGGCAGGAAGACCCTCCCCTACGGCCTTCAGAGGGAGCCTGGCCCTCGGACCGCCCCACACCTGCTCCTTCTGCCCACGGCTCCTGGCTCAGGAGCAGCCAGCCACTGGCTCGAAAGCCTGGGGCCGCTCTTGCCTCCTGGCTCCTGCACACCACACTCCATCAGTCAGAAAATTCTACTCTAAGGGGTACCCAGAATCCAGCTCCTCGTCGGCCGTGTATGGTCCCTGGCCTGGCCCAGCCCTCACCATTAGTCCTGGGTGGTCCCCTGCCCGCCCCCAACAGTGTGGCCCTTCACAGTGGCCGAGCTGTCCCTCCTCGGTGCCAGCTCTGCAGGGGCCTCTCACCTCCCTCAGAGTAAAAGCCCACGTCTGTCCGAGGCCCTCAGGCCCTGCCTGCCCCCTCACGCCCAGGGGAAGCTTCATGGCTTGTCCCCTTGCCTTTCCACCTTGGCTCCAATGTCACCTGAGCCTAAGGCCACCCCTTATTTCCAAATTCAAATGTGATGGGAAGATGGAGAGGCTGGACCCTTGCAAGGCCCCCTCTGGCATGCCAGGATCTGACTCTGGGGGTCAGTGATGTGGGGGCCGCGGTGTGGGGGCAGGGAAGGAGCAGGAAGGCCCGTCTGGGTGATGGCAACAATGCGAGCGAGTGATGAGTTCTGCCCGGACTGGGTGATGCCCGTGGAGGCAGGGACGGAGCCATTTGCTGCTGAATTTTGAGGACAGAGATGATGGGGTCTGCAGATGGACCGGCTGTGGGTGTCAGAGAAAGAGGAGTCGGGGGAACCCAGACTGTGGGTCTGAGCCACTGGGAGGAGGGAGCAGGTTCGAGGAAGGCAGGGTGGCTGGGAGCCCACTTCTGGACCCCAAGTGGGGACATCAGGTCGGTAGGTGGGCCTTTGGGTTTGGGATTCGGGGAACCTGGGGGGCTGGGTGGGATTTCCCGCACTGGGGTGTGGAGAGAGGAGAGGACAGGAGACATGGAGAGCAGGGAGATGAGGGGAAACAGCAGCGGAGGCAGTGAGCAGGGTTCCTGGGAGAGGGGACAGTGAGCTGCAGGGGCTGCTGTTTTGAGACTCACAGGGTGGGGGGGGGGTCTCCGGGAGAAGGGAAGAGCAGTGATGGGGCATGGTAGCTGAATTAGTGAATAAATGCATGAGTGAGCGAGTGAGCAAGAAAGTACAAAGTCTGGTGAATGACGAGGGGCCACCCAGCGCCCCCCTCCGCCGGTCACGGAGGGTCCCTCCGATGGGGCCCAGGAAGCGTGACCTAGCTGTGCTGTTATTCAGACCTTTTCCCCCAACAGGCAGACGTCCCACGCTCTTGCTGGCGGCTTCTCCTAGGAGACCACCAAATTACGACGCCAATGTCACACCATTTGGTGGCAGGAAACAATCAGGGCGGCTGTTTCTGTTTATCTGCCGCTGTCGCTCTGCCCTGCGCCTAACGGGGCGGCCCCTTCCCAGGGCCGATAACCGCCGCCTGACACGGCCTGTGCTTGCTCCCGGCAGCAGCGGGCTGGCCCCACACGCAGGGTAGGCCGGTGTTGTCGCGTTCCAGCGCACTGAAAAGCTGGAGGTGGAGGGGGCCGTGGGGGGAGCTTGCCAGGAGTCCGGGTTGGGTGTCTGGGAGAGCTCTGGCTGGTGACTGCCATTCCCAGCCAGCATCCTGGATTTCGTCCACTTCTCCCATGGAAGCAGCACTCGGTGGTTTTAAAATACACACTTGCAGGGTGCCCGTCTGGCTCAGTCGGTAGAGGGTGCGACTCCTAATCTCAGGGTCGTGAGTTCAAGCCCCATGTTGGGGGTAGAGGTGACTTAATAAAAAAAGTAGCATAAGAACAGAATTGAATAAAATAGAATTAAAAAATAAAATAGAAAAATAAAATAATAAAAATAGAATAGAAAATTAAAAATAGAGTTTACTTAATAAAAATAAACAAAATTTTTAAAAAGGAAAAAAATACAATACACTCTTGCATTTACTTTCTAATGTGATCCCAGAAAGGACAGTGTGTATCAGGAGCCCTGGGGCCCTATGGGGGCCCAATAAGGAGCCTCCCAGGGGTTTAACTGGATGACAAATCCAGAGACACCCCCGGGAAAGGATTCGCCTAAAGGAATCACAGGGGAATCATGGCTACTCTGGCCTGACCTGCACGGCCCCGCTTACTCATGGCCAGGGGCGCTGGCCCCACGAGCAAACTGCCCCCAGAGCAAACCGCGCCCTTCACCTCCAGACCTGGCCGCAGCTGCTGGACACGTGTGGTAAAAGGGTCACACAGACAGCCTGGGCCAACCAGCGCGGACTGAGCTATGGACTCAGTGCCCACGTCACGAGCCCCACATCACCCAGGAGGACAGAGTCGGGCGGCCCACAGGTGGTCAGACTTGCCCCCTGGAGGCAGTGGGTTCACCCTCTCTCCATTTGCGTCTGCTGCCAACACTCACCGTGGGGACTTACAGAGGCTAACCAGGCTGATTCCCGACCCCATTTGGCCTGTGACCTTGATGCCTTCTCCATGGTCAAACCCAAGAGAGGGGCACCCAACACCGACCCCACGCCCAGAGGAAGGCACATCTGTGATCAGTCCAAGAGTGACCTTGAGTGGACGTTGGCCAGCAGGACTGTGGCCAGCCTCAGCCGAGCAGGGATGGTGTCCCCTTCACGCCACAGCCGTGGCACCTGGGGCTTCAGGGGTGCCAACAGCTGTCATGGTGGCACAGGGGAGGCTCTCAGTAATGGCCACCCCCCATCTCCCCTGCCCACCCCCTCCCTGGGACCACTCCTGGGCTGGTAGACCCAGGCAGTCATGCATGGGAAGGCCCTGGGCACAGGGGTTGGGACTGGTGGGTGGGGACTGTCTTTCTCCTCTGCCAGCTCTGCCCGGTAAAAAGATGGCACTGGGTGAGGCTGGGGTGACCAGGCAGCCCTGAGCCGGGACGCCAAACCCAGAAGTGTCAGCTTAGGTCACAGGGAGCAGGCGGTCCCTCTGAGGAGACTCTGGAACCTCCGGAGCAGCCCAGGCCTGGGAGGGAGAGGGCCTGGCCCCGGTGGTGTGCAGCGGGCGGCTCCAGGGCAAGGAGGGGCACAGAGGACCAGGTTGGGGAAGGTGGGTGCTGGGGGGAGCACATGAATAAGCAGGAGGCTGGGGCGCCGGGCTGGCTCAGTCAGTAGAACACGCTGACTCCCGATCTCGGGGCTATAAGTTCCAGCCTCATGCTGGGTGTAGAGATTACTTTAAAAAAATAAAAATCTTAAAAAAAAAAAAAAGGCAGGAGGTTGAAGTGGTCGGAACGAGGAAAATACCTACTACGTGTTCCTTAATCTTCACATTAGCCCTAAAAGGCTGAGATGATTATACCCATTTCACAGATGGGGAAGCAGAGATGAGAAAGTCAAGTGATTTGCCCGTGGCCACCCAGTCCAGGACCCGGGTCTGAGGGACCACTGCTCTGATCCTGCACATACCTCAGCCCCAGGCCCAGGTGTCTGCCAGCCTCAGTTTCCCTGCACCCACATGACATTTCCAGCTCTTGCGTTTCTTCTGAGGTTGGCGGGAGTGCATGCCCCCAGCAGGTCCCACACCACCCTCTCTGGGGCCGTCAAAACAGGCAGAGGCTTCTTCCCAAAGCGGGATGGGAGCTTCCAGGTGGACTCCCAGAAGCCGGGCCAAGGGGCTGGCCAACCTCCACCAGGAAGGATGGGTGGTCCTGGCTGGGAGTCCGCGCCCCACTCCCAGCCTCAGTGTCCCCACCTGAGGGGTAGGGTGATTACAGAAGCAGCTCCCGGGGCCGTGGAGAGGACGGGATGCGTCAACGCCTGAGACAGCTCATCGAGAAATGCCAGGTGCGGCAGAGGCGCGGGATGGCTCCTGCGGCTGAGCGGTTGCCATGGTGACGGGTACTCTGTGTTTAGTGGGTAAATACCCACAGCCCACTGAAGCAGCTGGTCCTGTCTCATCCAGCATCACCGAGACAGGCGCAGCCCGGAGGTGCGCACGGCTCTCAGGCCCCTGGCGCCCGATCCAGGGAGAAGGCTCTTCACCCCTCCTTCCCTTCAGAAGAGTGAGCCTGGGGCAGGGGAAGCTATGCTGCTTCACCGTTGTCCAGAACCTTCTCCCGGGGCCAGAACCCGCCCTGTTTCCCAAGCACAATTTAAACTCAGACACACAAACCGCCCCCACACCTCTGTCTCCGCAGAAAATGTTTCCGGAGAGTGTCCCGGGGGCCAAGGGGTAACCCAGACCCCGCTGAGTTCTCAAGGAGTTCATAGCCATGCAGGGGTGGGTAGGAAGAGATCATGGCCCCAGACTAGGGTCAGGGCTGCAGGGGACGGGGTGGGGGGGTCAGACACCGGGCCCTCTGGGGCGCCTTCCAACGAAACCTTCCAGATGCTGAGTCTATGGGTGATCACTGACTGCCAAGAGGGAGAAGCTTCTATTCTGCCAAGTGCACTCAAGCCCAAGTACGGGAAGCTCTCCAGCATCCCCAGCTGTGAAATGGGGCTAAGGCTTCACAGCCCACAGAGCCGTGCGGGTGGGATGAAGGCCGTGGGTGCCTGGCCCCTGTCCACACTCAACCAGCAAGGAAGCGTGGTTTGGGAAGTCTTGCCAGACTGGTCCACCCGTGAAGCCCATGTTGTGAACTCAGTCAGGTGCATACCGTAGAAATGCCCCCTGAGCCCTTCTCTGTGCCTGTGGAGCCTGCTGGGGGCCCTGGGGGCCTGGAGGTGAGTGGCCAGCCCGACCCACCTGAGGGAGATGGGGGACACCCTCACACAGCCCTGGCGGCCTGACACGTGGGTCCTACAGGGACCGTCCCAACCCAACGTACCGCAAATGCTTGTTGTAAGACTAAGATCGGAGGAACGCTGGTGGCTCAGAAGCCCCGAAGACCTAGTATTAAAAACAAAGACACAGTAAAGGAAGAAAAGGAGGAGGAATAAGCAGGAGAGGTGGTTCCAAGTCCCCCCATAGTTCCAGCATGGGTGTCTCTGGGACCTCAGCCCAGCCGCCTTCCCCGGGGAGTGAACAGTGGGTAACGGGGTGAAGCCTGAAAAGGAATCCCCCTGGTTGTGTGGTGGTCCAAGGACCCAGGCCTTCCCCACACCCGGGCCGTGGAGGCAAGGGGGACCTGTGCCTTGACGCCAGTCTGGGGAGACAGTTGATGTAAGTCCCTGACATGGCCCGTGCAAAGGCCCTGGGGTAGTGCTCTGCCTGCCTCCTGGAGAACAACAGTAACTGGGGTAGAGCCAGCAAGAGGAGGAGGGAGGGAGAGGACCAGGAGCCACAGTCAGGCCACAAAGACCCCCACAGGTCACAGTGAGAGCACCTGGAGTTGTTCGGGGCGACGGGGCGACGGGACAGGCCTGTCTTCTGTTTCCGCAGATCAGCTCTGACCATGGAGAGAGGGATAGCCATGGGCCAATGACACTGAGCCCCGCCCCCAGGGGTGGGGGTGGGGGTGTGTCCTCCTGAGCAGTGGAGCGGCGGACCCTCCGGCCCCGCCCCGGAAGCTCATTGCCAGAAGAATGCGACCCAGGCTGCAAACCCCAGCAGGGGTAAGCATGCTCCTGGAGGCCTGATTTGCAAATCGTGTTTTAATTACTTGGAAATGATCAGCTTTGTAGCTTCAAACCCTGGGAGGCTTCATTTCCCGCCTTTGGTGGAAAACCACTAAGTGGCGGTGACAGAGCAGGGAGGGAAAGGCACTTAGAGCTCCCTGGGCTCGAGGCGTGCTCCAGGGCATGGCCTGACCCCGCCCCCCCTCCACCCCCGCCAGCTCCTGCCTCCCAGCTGGTCAGAATTCCTGCGGCTTTTTGCCCTTTTAAACTCGAAGCAGGCTGGACTAGGTGGCCCCCTATCCCCGCAGGCCATGCATCCATGCCCCTAGACGTTGGCTGAATGTCTGTCTACTTTGTGCTGAAGACTGTCCCAGGCCCAGTGGCCATCGAAGCCTCGCCGGCCCCTGGCCTCCCAGAGGTGGTAACGCAACAAACCACACAGCTCAACACACCCCTTCACCTATGCTCTTAATGGTGGTGAGTGCCGCAAAGACAGAAGGCGCCTGGGGAGCACAGCTTACTGCGGCAGTCAAGGAGGGCTCCGTGAGGAGGCGGCAGGACTTGGGGAGTGAGGTCAGAGTGGCCAGAAGAGCCAGTTCACAGGGGGTCAACACTTGCCAGTTTGCAAAGCGCTTTCCCCGCACGTCTTCTCACAGTGAGCCTGGGAGGAGGAGGACTGTGATTTATCCCCATTTTACAGATAGGGAAAAGTGAGGCTCTGGGAGATAAGACAAGCCTGCACAGATCTCAGAACTGGGACTCATCCTCAGGACCAGGTCACTCCGTATCCAGCCAGGCCAGAGCTTCTGGGGACCGAGGAGGCAGTTTCCCTTCCTCGCCCGGAAAAACTTGGAGAAAGACCGGCTCTGCCAAGCCAGGGCCAGGAGAAGGTGGGCCTGGTCAGCCACTGTCCTCTGTCTCCTGCACAACCACAGCGGACCCCTCACCCACCCCTGTGCCCAGGCGAGCCCCTCCCGTTGGCCCATTCCTGGCTTATCATCCTCAGATGGCTACAAGGGTCTTTCTCCTGCACACAGGCCCTTCTCCAAACCTTCCATGGCTCCCCATTTCTTTCAGGATAGGCTGAGTGGCAGGCCCTGCGAGCCCTGACCGCTGCTGACCTCTCTCTTCACGTCTCCCTGACCTACTCCCTTAATCTTTCTGGACCCAGTCTCCCCATTGCCAGCCACCCCCCCCCTTCCAGGGGCACACGTGTGCCCCGCCCTCCCCCCCGGACCACCCCTGGTGAGCCATGGTGCACATCAGGGAACGATCGCACAGCCCAGTCCAAGCAGTCCTGCGCCCACGGACCCTTGTGGCTGGAGCTCGGGGCCTCTCTCAGCTGCTAAAGTCAGCCTGCTTTCCCTGCCATGTGCCCCTGCCACCCCCTCCAGCAGTGTCCCTCATGTCCGATCTCTGTCTCACTTGGACTGTCCAGCCCCTGCCATGGACTCACCGAGTTAAGCCAGGCCCCCTGAGGATCCTTTTCTCAAGGTCAAATGAGCAGGGGCCTGGATCCCATCGTGAGGCCCCTTCAGGGCAGCACCTAGACTAGCGTCTGAGTAAATAACAGAGAAGGTGCGTCACGGGGGGGGGGGGGGGGGGGGGGGGGGGGGGG
>NW_024424564.1:52212603-52260297 GCF_017311325.1 Ursus maritimus
GGGGGGGGGTGGGGGCCGTGTTGGAATTCCGCCTTCCACATCGCCCTCCGAGGGCATCGAACTGCAAGGTCCCTCCTTCCCAGCTGACCCTGAAGACACAGAGAAGAGCCGGCTACGTGCACCTTCCCATCAGCACGTGAAGTTCACGTCCCTCGTGCGTTTCTGGGGACCACCCCTATTCTCCTGCGAGGGAGGAGAGAGGGAAGGCCCCACTGAGAAGCCTCCCAATTTCTCAGCCGGCCGCGAAGCCCCAGAATGATCTCTCCCACCCCATGCAAACAGTTGCTACTCAAACCAAGCCAAACCTTCTCCAAGCTGTGAAAAGTCAGTTCTTTCTTTCTTTCTTTCTTTTTTAAGATTTATTTTTATTTGAGAGAGAGAGAGCACGAGTGGGAAGAGCAGGGGGAGGGTGAGAGAGAGAAGCTCGAGCAGACCCCCCACGGAGCACAGATCCCGATGCGGGGCTCAATCTCACGACCCTGAGATCATGACCTGAGCAGAAATCAAGAGTCGGATGCGTAACCGACTAAGCCACCCAGGCGCCCCTCAGTTCTTTCTTAATCAGGATGTGTGAGGCTGTCATCACCAACACCGCAGACTGGAGCTTAAACAACAGACGTTCGTGGTCTCCCGGCTCCAGAGGCCAGAAGTCCAAGACCACTGTGTGGGCGGGGCTGGTTCCTCCCGGGCCCCCTCTCCTGGGCGTGCAGACGGCCGTAGTCTCCCCGTGTCCTCACATGGCCATCCCTCTGTGTGTCTGTGTCCTGACCTCTTCGTCTTACAAATCCTATTGGATCAGGGCCTCTCGTATGGCCTAACTTGACCTAACTTACCTCTTGAGAGGCCCTGTCTCCGAATACAGTCAGTGTGAGGCTCTGGGGGTGAGGATTTCAACATAGAATTTCGGGGAACACGATTCAGCCCATAACCCATGACACCCACGTCCTCATTGTTGTACAAGTCTGCTGTGCTAGAAATCCCAGAAGTGCACGGAAGCGATCGGTTTTTATTACCACTTGATCTCCAATAGTGTGAGAGAGGGAGTTCCCAAGCAGCCACGGTAACGGAAGGGTTTTCAGATGATTTTCACAGAGGCTAAGGATCTTCCCTCGGAAGGAGGAAGAAATGCTTTTTTTTTTTTTTTTTTTTTGTCTCATTTACACCCAGAGAGAATTCGCTGACAGTTTCACAGCTTTACTCTCTGAGTCGGAGGTCACCCCAAACACCCACTCTGCTCTGCTCAGTGCTCAGCAGCTCCAGGAACAGGAAGGTCGGAGAGACCCAGGGCCCTCAAAGGGCTGTTGTCGGCTCCCATACACAAAAACGTTTAGTTCTTTGATGACTCCCTCTTGTAGGGGCAGGCAAACCAATGACGCAACGTAGAAGGTTCTATCTGTGATAGAAAAGACCCACGATAGACAAACGTGGTGTGGAACAGGGCCTGGGGGCCCTCGCAAGCTTGTTGTCACAATGACCCATCAGCCTGACCAAACCACATCATGGGACCCAGCGACATAGCGACAGGTGTCACTAATACCAGAAGACAGCAAAATCCTCCAGGCAAAGGGACAAACGTAACAAACATAAAAAGATAACCAGAGGGCCTGTCCCCTGCCACCCAACGGAGAGCCCGTCAGGCCTCGGAAGCCAGCTTCCAACACCAAAATTCAGCCACCGTGCACCAGCCCAACCGTCAGGAACACGCACGCATACACACGGCCGGAGCCGCTGCACTTCCGCAGCGTGACCCCCGGGGAGGGGAGAGGTGGGCGAGCTTGCACAAAAAGCAGGGGAGGTGCACTTGGAAGGCCGTGCGTTTATGCGACACTGTAGGACGATTCTGTGGCTTCTCATCTCCCTGGAACCTCCCACAACAAAAGACAGACGAGAAAGCATTTACTTCCAAAGAGGTTTGCAGACTCAAGGGAAGCCAGACTGACGAAGACTGCCTCACCAGCTAAAAAACACAGCAGATATTTAAAGGAAAAAACCAAGGGGCACCTGGGTGGCTCAATCTTAACCTGGGTTAAGCATCTCCCTTCGGCTCAGGTCCTGATCCCAGGGTCCTGGGATCAAGCCCCGTGTCCGGCTCCTTCCTCGGCCGGGAGAGCCTGCGCTCCCTCTCCTCCCCATTGATACTCTCTCGGTGTCTCTGTCTCTCTCTCAAATAAACATATAAAACATTTTTTAAAAGTGAAATAAAGAATTAAAAAATAAAGGAAAAACCAAGACCTGAGGTTACCAAGCCTGACGGGGTCACCATTTAGGATGGAGAAGTAGAATTTCCTTCCATGATTAGTATGCCTGCGAACGTCTTTCCATCCCTCCAGACGGCATGGAAAAAGTCAGCAACAATGTTCAAAGCGCCAGCAGCTCACAGGAAGGCTCACGATTTCATTTACTTGGGACATTGGAAGTAGATGGGGCGTCCTTTTTGTCACTGTGGTCGTTTGGTGACATTTTATCTCAGGGGCCAGCTGCCACTTTTTCCTTCTCCCTGATGGTGGGATGTGATGGCCACACTCATTCCAGCCGGAGGCGGGCACACCGCTGGCTTTGATTTCATGGGGGTCAAGGAAGAAAGCCAGGCCTGGAAGCTGCTAGATGCTGCGAGCTGGCAGAGGAATATCATGGTTTATTCGACAAATATTTGTTGTCTCCTAAATTCTGGGCCTGGGAGCTCACGCTCCGGCATGGGAGCCAGACCATAAACCAGAGGAAGCGATATGGTGTCAGGAAGGGGCAGGTGCAGGGAAGAGAGGGGCTGCCCCTGGAAAGGAGGGTTTGGAGACGCTGTTTCGCTGTTTCGGATGGAGATGGAGTGGATTTCCCATTCACCGGCTTCTCAACCCGCTTTGCCGACAGTCAAGGATTCTCGAGGCGGGGCTTGACATTAAAACAAACAGAATTCTGGTCACCTCTTACAGTGCCTGAATTGGCAGGGCCCTTAGAGACCATTTCAGCCAACTCCGTCATTGCCAATTTGGGGAAGTTGAGGCCCAGAGGAGGGAAGTGATGAGCCCTTCCTCATAGGCTGAGATGATAATTTCAGAGGCAGAGTGGGACTCAGCCGCCCAGCCCAGGCCCATGGGAGCCCCTTGGCTCCTGCTGTGTCCCTTCTGGGTTGGAGAATCCCCCCTTCCCCTCTCCCCCTCCCAGACCCAGAGTGGAAAGAGCTAAATTCTCACTTAACAGCAGGATGCTTCTGGGCCTCATTACCATGATGCAAATTAATATTTATTATGCAATTATTCATCTTTGTAATTGCTAGTATTTCAAAGGGAGCACAGAGGCTTTAATTAGAACGCTTTGAATATTATTAAAATGGAATGTCAGAATGAGATGTGCCCCTCTCCCCGCTGTCAGACTTGTGTCACACTTGCTCCAGAAGGTTCTCAGGACCTGGGTCCCCATAAGCTCTGCTTCTCCACTCAGATGCTCACTTGGTTTGGGCCCTTTTTTTTTTTTTTTTAATCCTGACTTCTGGAAACCGTCTGGGGGCATCTGAAGGCAAAAACACAAGACTCGAGTGCTGGGATGAGTGGAGGATGTAGCAGGACGACTTCAGGATGGGAGGCAGACCAACCCTGGGGACAGAGGGGCTGGCACCTGGCCCTCTGATGGGACGAAGCATTATAGGACCTCCCCACCCCCAAGACTGCTGCACCCCTGCACCCACCCAGCTCGGCCCCTGCCAGCTCTCCCACAGCACACCACTGGGCCACACCGCCCCTCTCCCCATGCAGGTCACCCCAGGCTCTCCTCCTTCCCTCCCTCCTTCCTCCTTCCATCCAGCAAGCATTCATCCGACCCTATTAAAGGTCTCTTGCCCTTTCAGGTTCACAGAACATTTTCAAATATTGGACCTTTTGGTGGCAACCTAGGAGGATTGGAAGATGGGCACCAGTTTTTAAAAAGCAGGATTTGGAAAAGTGAGACAGCTCCCCCAGTGGCAGCAGGAGCCCTGGTCGGCCTGCAGCCCTGTTACCATCTAAGCAGACCGTCCAGGCCCTGGCCTTGCTTCTTTCTCATGGAGGGAGTGGTCTGGGCTCTGCGGGAAGGAAAGATGGGGTAGGGGTGGGAGGGATTGGAGAGGATGGTGAAGCCTGAGCAGGGCTGGAGCAAAGGGGCTGTTAGCAGTGGGGGAGGAGAGATGGGGAGGAGGGATGGGGAAGAGGCTTGGGGAGGAAGGATGGGAGAGGAGGGAAGGAGAAGGGAGAAGGAAGAGGGGAGGGGAAGGGAGGAGGAGGGGGGAGGAGGGGGGAGGAGGAAGGGTGGCTGGAATGTCAACCCTGGGGGAAGGCAGCAAGCTCAGGGAGGTGCTGAGGGCCCCGAGGGCCTCAGCGGGGAGACACCAAGGCTGAGGGATGGCGGTGGGTCACGGGAGAGTCCAGGCTTCGTCTCAAATTAGAGAGTCACTATGACAGAGATGCTGGGAGGCATGGGAGAGCCCAAGATGGCCCAGGGAGAGGCACAGAGACAGGCACCTCGTGGAGAGGGGGCCTAGAAGGAATGGTCAGAGAGGAAGTAGAGAGGAAGGGGCCTTGCAGACGGGACGGCAGAGGCAGAAAGGAGGGTGTGATGCTTGAACTGTCTCCCCATAAATACGTTACAGCCCTAACCCCCGTTCCTGTGAAAGACCCTTATTTGGAAATAAGGTCTTCGCAGCCGATCAAGTTAAGATGAGGTCAGGAGGGTGGGCCCAAATCCAACAGGACCGTGTCCTTATACAAGGGGAAATAGGACACAGAGATCGCAGCGGAGGGAAGCCATGCTCAGGCGCAGGGAGAAGACGTCTGCGGACAACCTCCAAGGGAAGCAGCCCACCAGCACCTCGAGGTGGGACTTTCAGCCTCCAGACTGGGAGACAAGAACTGTCTGTTTGAAGCAGCCCAGCCTGTGGTGCTTCGTCAGGGTCCCAGGACACCAACAGGGGGTCGGACATGGAGGGGGCGGGGAGGGGGAAGGGCCGCCCAGGAGGATGAAGGCAGCTCATACCTGGCCATCTTCTGCAGGGAGAGCCGACAGCCGTGGGGGTTACTCACCATCATCAAGGCTTCCTGTAGCCCCGGCCCGGGCAACAAAGCATTTCAAGTCCTAGGAACCCATGAGGTGGGCTAAACCAGATGCTTGTTATTTAATCCATGGCCTCCAGCCAAGGTGCCCCCCTCCCAGGAAGACACCGTGGGGTCAGGACCCCTTGAGAGGGAAGGGGTGCCGACTATGTTTGCATGCAGGGCTGTCCTGGGCGGGCTGGGACCCGTGCTTCAGTGGAGCCAGGAGGCTGCCCTGGATTCAAAGCCTGGTTCTCAGGCCCACCCCCCAGTGTCCTAGGGCCTCGTGCCTTCGCTCCCTCCCTGGCCTCAGGCGCTCCATCTGCAAAATGAGCATTAGAAACCCTTCCCTCCCAAATCCAGGAAGCCAGCTCCAGCAGCCCCTTACAGGGCCCCCCAGATCTGAAATGTCTGGATCCCCAGCCGGCAGGAGCCTCTCCCCTGTCCTGAAGGGCTCGCTACAGGCCCCGTCTGGTCCTGCCTCATTTCTCTTGACCACCTGAGCTGTGCTCACCGGGGCCAAGGACAACAGCTAGGGCAAGATGTACCCCAAACGCTACGTCGCTTTGTCAACGGGACAGGCAGTCACCACGCTGCCCTCTACACCTTTATGTCCTGTCTCGGAGCCCCCCCCCCCCAGTGTGTGCACCTGTGCCCCATCCTCCTGGGGCTCCCACAGACACCCAGCAAGGTGCCCTGTCATCTGGGCGGGGCCAAAAGCAAGTCCCTTCTCCTTCACTTTGCAATGCTCCCCAGCCAGTCGGAGGCTGCCTGGGGCTTTAAGGCCCGGAGGACCGCCTGCCCCTGCCCAGGGAGGATTAATATGCATGTATGCTAATCAGCAAAGCCTGCAATTCACAAGACAATCAGAGGGAATTAATCCCTTCTCCCGAATGGCTTCCAAAATCAGCTCTGTCCTGGTTCTTCACAGGCCAGCAGAGGAGACTGTTCTCCTGTCTGTCCGTCCGTCCGTCCATCTGTGGTGGGGTTCTCTGGGCCACCAACGGCCAGACAGATAACCTGGCCCTCACCCTCGCAGCTTCCACTTAAAGATCTCCAGGCCCTCTCGCACAGGGGGAAGATGCCCCCATGGGATGTTCACCTGCCTGGCTCCTGAATTGCTTCCTTGGCCAGGAGCTGCCCTCCCCCCAGCAGTGCTGCTTGCTTGCACCTCGCTGGGAAAGCGAGAGAAATGAGGACAGGCTCTCTGGGTCTCCCACCCTGAAGAGGAGGCACCGGGGAGGGACTCTGTCCCCACTCACCAAGGGCCTCCCTTGAGCCTCAGTATCCCCACCTGTCAAATAGGGCAGGCAACGTGCCTCCCTTACGAGGTTGTTTCCAGTTGCTATTGGGGTGGGAAAGAGAGTGTTCCAGAAGCAGCAACAGACCTTCCCCCATGAGGAATGGGTGGAGGGTGGCCAGGTCTGCTTGCTCACACCCTCCCCTCCTCCTCGGGGGGAGGGGGGACTCTGGCAGAGCTTCTGTGCCCCTTCTCAGGGTTCCAAGCAGCAAGGTGGTCCACAGGCACCCCCTTCCCTGCCCTCAACTCCCTTCACTGGGGAGAAGCCCAGGCTGTTCCCCTGGGCAGGTGCCCCAGAATGAGGCTGGGCTCTTCTCTCTAAATACTTGTAGACAATGACAACAATAATAATAACCCTCACACATCTGCCTGGCACCACTTGGTCCTGACCCCCTCCAGCAACCCCTCGGTGAGCAGTGGGACAGTGAATCTCAGTGGGAAGGTTCTTGTCCCAGCCCCGCTGCCCATCAGGTCGGAGACGAGACAGCCGGGGCTCTGCTGGGCTCTTGCTTTGCAAAATGTTACCACAGAGGGAAACAGGGCACAAAGGACCCTCTGTATTGTTTCTTACAACTGCATGTGAATCCATGATTATCTCAATTCTTTTTAAGATTTTATTTATTTATTTGAGAGAGCAAGACAGCACAAGCAGGGGGAGTGGCAGAGGGAGCAGCAGAGGGAAGAGAAGTAGACACCTCCCTGAGCAGGGAGCCCTATGCAATGCGGGACTCCATCCCAGGACCCTGGGATCATGACCCAAGCCAAAGGCAGACACTTAACTGACTGAACCACCCAGACGCCCGGCAACTTTTTTTAAATTAACATAAAAAAATAAATAAAAAGATGGCAAAAAAAAGTCTGTCACAGCCCAGAAAAGCCTAAGGAGGCATGATAGCTACATATGCCATCATATCTTCGTTGGGATCCTGGGACAAGAAAGAGACATCGGGGGAAACTAAGGAATCCAAGTAAAGTAGGGACTTTGCTAATAAGAATGTTTCGATCCTGGTTCATTAATTCTAATGAACGTGCCACACGGAAAGAAGACGCTGGCAGCAGGGGAGACTGGGTGCCAGGTATAAGGGAACCCCGCGCGATCTTTGTCATCTCACTGCAAATCTAAAAGTGCTCTAAAAAGTCAAGTCTGGTTTTTTTAAAGATTTTATTTATTTATTTGACACGGGGGGGGGGACACAAGCAGGGGGAATGGGAGAGGGAGAAGCAGGCTTCCCACTGAGCAGGGAGCCCGACACGGGCTCGATCCCAGGACTCCAGGATCATGACCCAAGCTGAAGGCAGACAATCAACGACTGAGCCACCCAGGTGCCCCGAAAAAGTAGTCTATTTTTAAAAATATTTTAAAGATACCAAATGACTACTTAACGAAAAGGTTTGGAGGTATTTATCAAAGCTACAGGTACTCTTGCGCTGCGTCCCAGCAATTCCACTGCTAAGTCTATTCTCCCAAGTAGTGAGATCACATGCCCACCAAGAGGTGTGCATCAGAATATTCATGGCATCTTTTTTCAAAATAGCCAGAAACTGAAAACACACCCGCTGTCCATCGATAGCAGAAGCAGAAGTCACAGTGGTATGTTCATTCAATAAAATCACTACAACTAAAAACGGGAAAAACACCTGCTGTGTAAAGAGAAAGGGTGGCTCTCTTGAACAGAGTGTTGAACGAAAGAATTCAAACACAGATGATTCTGGATTGCTGATTCCGGTGGCATGGTGTTCCAGAAAGGCAGAGCCCTCTGCGGTGACGGCGGCCGTAGCAGATCACCCGTTCAGGAAAGGCATTCAGGGGGAAGGAGGTATTCGTGCGGTTTGTGTTATAATCAAACAGGAAGTAAGTAAATTAATTAAAACAAAAAAGATCATACGTGTGGCGGACTGAATGTTGGTGTCCCACCAAAACTCCTGTGTTGAGGCCTCCCGCCCAGCACGATGGTATCTGGAGGCGGGGCCTTTGGGAGGTCGTTAGGTTTAGATGAGGTCCTGAGGGTGGGGCCCCCCTGATGGGATCAGTGCCCTCAGGAGCAGAGAAGGAGAGGGCAGAGTGAGAGGTGGCTGACTGCAGCCCCAGGAGGGAGTCCTCCCCAGAACCCCACCAGGCCGGCCCCCTGACCTCCGGCTTCCATGTTAGTCAGTAGATTTTGTATATTTATCATGTATATGTACGCGATATGCGCATGACATATGCGCGTGTGCGTGATATGCCCGTGACATATGCGCGTGTGCGTGATATGTACGTGACATATCATGAGGAATGGGCCCATGCGACTAGGAAGGCTGAGGGGTCCCACGATCTGCGAGCTGGAGGCCCAAGGAAGCCTGTGGTGTGCAGCAACAGGCCAAGCCCCAAAGCCTGGGAACCGGGAGCACCAATGACCAAGGGCAGGAGAAAGTGGACGTCCCAGCTCAACAGACCAAGGGAGAATTCACCCTTCCTCTGCTCTTTGGTTCTCTTTGGGTGCTCAAGGGCTTCGATGCTGCCCCCTGCACTGGGCGCGGGGGGGGGGGTCTTCTTTATTCAGTCGGCAGATTGCAGTGCCGCTCTCCTCTGGAAACGCCCTCACAGACGTGCTCAGAAGGAATGTTTTAGCAGTCATCTGGGCCTCCCGGAGCCCAGTCAAGGTGACACAGGGAATTCGGCGTCACAGCCCCGCCGGAAAATGGCAAAGCCAACCACCAACCCGGACATCTCGTTGACAGTGATTACCCCACACTCACTTTCCCAAAGGGGGTTCTGCAGACCTGGCTCCAACCCTCCCGTGGGCTCCAAGCTCCCCTAGGACAGCGCCAAGAGCCAGCGCACTGCTGACGCCTCGTGCTAGGTAATGTCCTGTGGTGGGCCGCCCTGTGCCTTGGAGGATGTCCCGCAGCATCCCTGGCCCCTACACGGTAATGCCTGTTGCCACCCCCCGCCCACCTGTGGCACCCGAAAACGTCCCAGACATCGTCAAGCATCTCCCAGGGGCAAAGCCCCGGGCTGAGCGCTGCCGCTGTTCCGGGAGTTGGCGCCTAGCCGGGGAGTCAATGCCAAAGACGGTTAATAATTAAAGCAATGCTAATAAATGCAACAGTACAGTGACTATAAAAACGACGATAATTTCAATAATCACAAGCATGACAAGGGTAATCGCGGCAGCAGAAACAGGAGCGCACGAAATCATACGATGCAGCAGCGGTGACAATAAACAGCGTGACGTGGACAGAGACCCCCAAAGTACCGCGCACACATGTGTCACCTCCCTTTGTGAAGGCCACCTCTCCGATGTCCCGGAGGAAAGACCTGATGGCATGTCTCGCACACACCCGAAAGGCTCTGACGGAGAGCAAAGTTTGTGCGTGGGGAAGACGTGCAGTTGTCTGGGCACGCGGGCGGCCATCCCCCACGGCCTTGACCATGAACGGGAACATGACAAAGGCAGGCCGTGAGGAGCGCCCAGGACACGCTGGGAGGGGCCTTGGAGATCCGGCCCTTTCCTGATGGCTATGGAGCCTGGGCCTCCCTGACGCACTGGCTTTTCCTCACCTGGGCCTCTGAGGGCAAGGGGAGGAGGGAGGGTCTCCCCTTAAGACTCAGACACCCCTAGACCTCTCCCTCCCTGGGATGACCCCACATCCCCCATGTGTCACCTCGAAGCTTCCAGTGGATCTGACCACACCATGCCTGAGTCCCCAGCCCAGGCCCTCAAAGGCTGGCCTGGTGGCATCCAGACGGATGCCTTGGGGTCCCTGAGGGCGGAGGGAAGAGGCAGCCCGCGTGAGCTGAAAGTGGAGGGAGGTGGCTTGCCAAGGCTGCCAGATGCCAGGCAAGGCCTGTCCTCAAGTGCAGAAGCAGGTGGGCCACAGGCCCAGAGCACACGGGGCCCTGCTTCCCCAGCCCGCCTAGCAGGAGGGCCCGCACCCCTCCGCCTGGGCCAGGAAATGGGGAGGAGGGAAGAGTGAGCAAGAAGGGCTCTGACCTCTGGTTCTGGAATCCTCCCCCCACAGACACTCATCCCTCCACCTGGGAAACAAGACCCAGGACAGGGGCCACCAAGGTTCAGATGCAGCAGCGGGGAGGCAGTCTTCCCAGGGGCGGCGTTCCCCTGGACCCCGAGCCCTCTGCATCTCCCTCCCGCTTCCGGTCCTGCCTCCCTGCTCTACACGCATGCACACGTGCACACACACAGCACACTCGCACACGTGCACACACAGCACACACGTGCACGCACAGCACACACATGTGTATATGCACACGTGCACACACAGCACATACACACGTGCACACACCGCACACAGCACACACGCACACGTGCACACACGTGCACACAGCACATACACACGTGCACACACATGCACACACCGCACACACAGCACACACGTGCACGCACAGCACACACATGTGCATATACACACACGTGCACACACAGCACATACACACACGTGCACACACCACACACAGCACACACGTGCACGCACAGCACATACACACACGCACACCACACCTACCGCACATGCGCAGACACCCCGCAAACACACAGCACACCGAGACACACACACATCCACACCTTCGCACGCACTGCCACGTGCAAGGGACGCAGACAGAATGCACACACGTGCCCTCACCGGGGCTCGCAGGTGCAACAGAGAGGAGGCGCCCTTGCAGCCTACGCCACAGACGACTGAAAAGTCGGACGACGTGATCCTACTCTTTTCAAAGGAAACGAAGGAAGCCTCTGTCCTTTGAGCCAGCCTGGGAGCAGCCCCCCGAAGTGGCTGTGCTGTCCCCTCCTTTTCCCAGCATCCCTGGGGAGGCCCAGGGAGGAGCTCTCTCCCTGACCCATCCTGGGCCTCGGCGTCTGGGTCCTCCCAGGGCTAAACTCAGGCTGGTGTCGGGCGGCCCCAGGCCCCGGCCCTCCCCAGCCTGCTCCCTCGTGTCCAGGGGGAGGACCCGCAGCCAGAGATGGGTGTCCCCTGCTGTGGTACATGGGGCGCAGGCAGGGAGAACCAGTTTTGGCTGTCAATTAGCTGGGGCAGGAAAGAGGCCTGGGGGACCAGCGAGAAGGGGGCTCCCCTGTGTGGGAGAGGGGTAAGAAGGCAGGGGGGGGGGCCCAGTCCGTGGAGGTGCAGTTGGGCAGAGTTGAGGACGGGGTGGGACTGCAGGGTCCCAGGAGGGAGTCCACTTCCCACGACCTGGCTCAGGCACAAGCCCGATGGCGTCCAGCACACACCAGACGGCAGGTCCCGGGCCTGACTCCACTTGGCAGGGCTATGTTGTGTTGCAGGCAACGCTGTTGTCATTTAAAATGAAGTACACGGAGGGCGGACCAGGGAGGCCCCAGGGCTTCCTCTCCTCGGCCTGACCCTCGGCCGCCCAAAGTGACCCCGGATGGCTTCAGGGACAGCATCCTGTGGCGCTGTTGCCACGCCCAGGCCCCCCCCCCGCCCCCGCCTGTTTGCGTGGTTGCTAGGAGGTTTCCATGGTGACCGATAAGCGATGAGGGAAGCCTGGCAGCTTCACACATCCCCCTCCACTGGTGGGAGCTGGGCCCCCGCAGCCCCTCCTGGGATTGGCCAACCGCGCTGGGGCCGCGGGGAGGGGGCTGGACCCCTGCAGACCCATCAGAAGCCGACACATCAGGAACTCTGGAGGAACAGGGGCAGAATTAGGTGGGGTGGGGGCAGCAGGAAGGGCATGGGCGCCAGGCAGTGGCTGGGGCATGGGGCCCCCCAAGACAACATCTGCTCCACTGAGAGCTCACCACGTGTGAGCTCATCCAGCCGGTCCCTGGGCCTTGTGATGGGGTGGCTGGTTCCTCCCACCCCCGGCCACAGATGAGGAAACGGGGGAAGCAGCCTGGTCCAAGCTGAGCTCCTTGGTCTGTCACCAGCGTGCCCAGTGCTGGTGGGGGCCAGACGCCTCTTTTCCTGACTGCTCATCCTCCAGGGCTGTGCTCAGACCACCTCCATCTGAAAGCAAGAAGACCCAGGCACAGAGAGATCAAGGGTCTGCTCCCAGGTCACACAGCACAATAGGGACGGCCAAGCAGGAGGGGAGCGGGAGGAGCTGTCTGGCCGCAGCCGAAACACCTGGTCCTGAGACTCAGGCCAGTCCGCAGAGTCGCAGTCCGGGGGACACGCAGACGAAGATGGGGGCCACGGAAAGTCGGAAAGTCATGTAATGAAATACCTAGGAATCAGAGCTGAGTGGGAGAGCGGTGTGGGGGGGAGGCAGCCACTGCCCGGGACTGGGTGGAGAAAGCCGAGCCCATCCTCAGTTCCTGGGGTGAAGGCAGTGCTCCCCAGGCTGGGGTGAAGGCTGTATATCCCCCACGCTCCCCGGGCAGGGATGAAGGCAGTGTCACCCATGCTCCCTAGGGCTGGGGTGTAGGCATTGCCTCCCAATGCTCCTCCTGCGGTCACAGTCCATCTCTTTGCTGTCTCAAACAGCCCTTGAAGGGGCAGGCAAAGAAGGCTTATACTCTGTCACACAAGGAAACTAAGGCCCAGAGAGGCCAAGTGACTGGCTAAGGTCACCCGGCTTTTCAGTGGCAGAACGAGCTCCCTAACATGGCTCTCCCACCTCCCGGCCCTACGAGGTTCCACGGGCAGCCTTGTGATTTGCCCTGACGATCTCTGGTAGTGTGCCTAGGGGGGCACCTGGCCGAGTGCAGCACCTCGCAGGGGACAGACCCTTGTGAGTGGGGAAGGAAGAGCAGTTGTCACCGTGGCCTTTGGCAAACGAGAAACTGAGGCTCAAGGGCAGGGGCACAAGGGAGTCAGTGGAGGAGGGAGCAAGGACAGATCCCACGGCCCTGTCCCTGAGCCATGGCGGCCCCTCACCCCGCCACCAGCACCTCCATCCCACAGCCCCTGTCTGCGGAAGAAGAGCAAAGGGCGAGCAAGAGGCAAAGAAAAGCCCAGGAGGTGGACCACGGGGGATCAGGGCAGAGCCTCCCCATCACTTCCCACTCCCCTGTCTGCCAGTGGGGGGGGGGGGCAAGGCTTCTGCTCCCTCCAAGGAGGCAGTGTTGCTATGGTGACCGCCGTTACCTGGCAACCGAGCTACGTGGTCCCGGGCACCTGCTGCCTCTCCTATGGCTCTGGGGATGGACGTGTGTCCAGAAGCTCCCTTGTCTCGGAAAACCCACCTGTGGACACAAGACAGGTAGGCCGGGGCAGGAAGGCACAAGCAGAGCCCCTCCTGGGTCTGTGAGCATCAGAAGAAGGCTTTCATTTTTTTCAAGATTGGGAACAATAGTTTTGATTTATGGGATAACAAAAATTACATTGTGAAAAAAATTTTTCCAACAATATGAGAAAGTATACAGACAAAGGTAAGATTCACCGTATCTCCTTTTGGTGGCTTCTCCTGTCACCCGTCTCTGCGGTGCCGGGGTAACGGCGGACGTGGTTTTAACAAGCTGCGCGGCTCGCACTTAGCGCCGTGTGCGGACATGTTTCTGGGTCAGCGACTCCAATCTCTCACACGGCCCGCTGCCGGGGCACCTGGGGCTGACTCGCTAAGCGTGCCCTGAACTCTTGCTCAGGGCGAAGGCTGACCCTCCAGAAAGGGAGAGCCCCAGTGTGAGGAAGGAACAGTCCTGCTCCAAGAGAAGGGTCAGGGACAAGAAAGCACGCTCTGCCCAGAAATCACAGACGGCTTCCTGGAGAAGGCCCTTTTTTGGATAGGATTAGAAAGATGAACGGGATTAGAATATGGACGTGAAGGGGCGCCTGGGTGGCTCAGTCCGTTAAGCGTCTGCCTTCAGCTCAGGTCATGATCCCAGGGTCCTGGGATTGAGTCCCGCATCGGGCTCCCTGCTCAGCGGGGAGTCTGCTTCTCCCTCTCCCTCTGCAGTTCCCCCTGCTTGCGCACTCTCTTTCTCTGAATAAAGAAATAAAATATTTTTAAAAAAGAATGTAGAAGTGAAGACAGTAGGTGGGACTGTTTTGAGTCCTCCTAAGTGTAGCAGGGAAATGGGGTGCCCTGACCTGCCTCCTGGGGAAGGCTGGAGGGAGGCGCTCCCAGGGGCCTAGGCGGAAGGACAGAAGGGAGCAGTGAGAAGGGGAGGCAGAATGGGAGGGGGGATGGAGAAAGAGCTGGGGAGCAGCCCATATGGATCCCAGGTTCACTTCATACTTAAACCACAGCTCACGTAGGAACCTTGCTATCCCCATTCTACAGTGCAGCAAACTGAGGCCCCAAGCCAGTCAGTAAGACTTTGGCCAATGTGTAGTGGCATCCCGGTAGATCCCTCTCTGACTTCAGTCCCTGGAGTCCACTCCAGCCACTAGCTCGGGGCCACCCTGTCCCCTCCCACCATTTGTCTCAGAACCGGGTCCACTAAGGCCCCTGGCCTGCCGGATCCCTCTGGGGTGAGTGTGCTTTACAGGCTGGGATCCTCCTAGGGACGTCTGGTTGGTGCCCAGGCCCACGCTGACCACCTGATGCCCAGGACACATATCATCGTGGGGCCTGTCCTGTGGGCCATCGGGCGGAAGGCAGCCTTCCAAGCCAAGAGGGGTTCAGGCCCATGGAGGGCAAGACCCCCTCTCCTTCTGGGAGAAGCAGAGCCCCGCCCTCTGCAGGTGTTGGGGCAGGACCAGGGCAGGTCTGGACAGGAGCTCCTCAAGTTCTGCGGCCCCCACCCCCAACCAGGACGTCTCGGAAGTGAACTTGGAGGCGGGCCTTGAGTCCCCACCTTGAGTGACGCCCATGGCTCCCTCTCATTCCCCCAACACACACAGGCAGGACCAGAGAGACATGTGAACCCCCACTCACAGGCTCCCTAGCGAGGGCACAGCTGTCTCTCCACCCAGCCACTGAGTCCTCAGCCCAGCCTACAGCACACATGACCCCCCTCCACCCCCATTTGGTCTGAGTAAGGGTTCAGTAGGGAACCGTTCTGTTCCAGGCCAGGGGGGCCTTTCCTTCCCCTCCCCGGCGGGGGGCTGCCAAAATCGCCGCAGGCAGCCTCAGGCGGCAGGGAGGCTGTCACCCACCCACTTCCCCATCCCCACTGTGAGATGGGGCTTCAGCCTGGCAGGGACCAAGCCTCCCGAAAGAGGAGGCAGGGAGCAGGTGGTGGGCATACCTCCTTACGCCTTGGCTCGCCCCTTACTCCTTTGGCACCCTCTGAGCATCTCCCCATGGCCAGGGGCATGGGGACCAGACCCACTTCTGCCTGGGGGGCACCCAATCTGAGGGCCACAACCTGGGGTGGTCTGGGCTGGAGAAAGGAAGCCCATCCCACTATGGGCCGCAGAGGGCTTCCAGGAGGAGGCGATGTGTGAACAAGACCTGCGAGAACCAGGGGCCAGCGAGAGGGAGGATGGTAAGCGTCCATGTGTGGATTCCCTAAGCAGACCTTCTGGGCCAGCTCTGGGCCAGACCTGGGCCTGCAAAGGGCCTGAGGCCACTTGCACATGCCCGGAGTGGGGAGGGGGCTCCAGAGAAGGGGCTGGGGTGGGAAGCTGCCCACACTCGTGGGGACGAGAAATGCCGATGGCAAAACAAGTCACTCAGGACAGAGGCCCCACATCTCAGGCAGGGCGGGGCCTCCTGAGGAAGGAGCACGGGCCCCGGGCTGGGCTGTGTTCCTGCGTTCCGGCCAGCTCTGCCCTCACTGGTTTGGGGACTGCCGTAGGGTGACTGTCTGAATCCTAAGCCCCAGAACCTGAGAACAAGACTTTATTTGGAGAAAGAGTGTTGGCATGCTAGATTATCTGGTGGGGCCCAGATCCCTTGACACGTGTCCTTGTAAGAGGCAGAGACGCAGAGGGTAGGCTGTCTGAAGACCGGGACAGACTCGGGGGTGACTCAGACGCAAGCCCAGGAGGGCCCAAGCCACCAAGCGCTGGAAGGGGCAGGAAGGATCCACTCCTAGAGCCTCCGGGGGTAGCGCAGCCCTGCTCACACCCTGATTCTGAACTTCTGGCCTCCTGCGTGTAAGCGAAAGAATTTCTATTGTTTGAAGGCCCCCAATTTGTGGCAATTTGTTGTGACAGCTTCGGGACACTGACCCGGGGAGCCTGGGCCACAGCAGTGCCTCTGCACGACTGTGCCCAACACCCACCTGCCGAGCTCCACCCCAGGAATGGTGGAAAGGGGGGGGGGCGCAGGAGAGAGTGCGAGCCACCCCCGGGAGCGGGACCGGAGGGCCCGGAATAAACGCTCTCACCGCCGCACCCCTCACACACAGCCGCCACCAGGATGCATGCCCAACGGCACCCCTGCTCATCTCCAGGTGTCGCCCAGGCCCTTGTGAGCCCACAAATGAGCAGGACTTGATGCCTCCAGCGGCCCTTTCAGGCCTGCCGCAAGGAAAGAGGGGTCCCAGGGAGGGCAGGGGTCCCAGCGGAATGTGGGGGCTCTGAAGGCACAGAAAGCCCCCAGATCCGGTGGTGCCGACGCCCCTTAACCCCTGCCCCTGGGCTGCAGCCTGGAGCTCAATGCGCGGTGCCCAGCTCTGGAATGGAGCGGCGGCGCCCCCTGCTGGCCGCAGTGCCCCTCACACGGCGCCTCTAGCAGGAACGAGGGCGGTGACCCCGCGAGCCTGCCCCAGGACGCCCGTTAGCCAGGATTCTGCGCGTCCACAGTCTCGTGGGAACAAGCAAGCTACTGCTGGAGTAACCGAGGGCAGCACGTCTTCTAGCCTAATCTCCTGGAGTCCCTCCCACACGCTGCCAGGAGACCGGGGACCTGCCCAGGGAAGGCAGCCCACGGCCACACGGCCGCTGGGTGGGAACCCGGCCTGGGACTCTGGGGGCCTGGCCCGTCACACAGGGCTGCACGCTCAGAAAGGCCAGAGCTTGGTTTCAGGCTGCGTTGTCACCGTCTTTAACGTTAACCATGTTGAACAAGGGCCCCTCGCTTTCACTCTGCACGGGGCCCTGCACTTCACGTCCTGGTCCTGAGTGTAGGAGGCACTGCTGGAGCCCATGAGCGGGTGGATGACGCCCTCCACCCCAGGTTGCCAGGTGAGCGGGGCCCGGCCCTGTAACGCCCATGCTCCCGCAGGGCCAGCTGTCCCCACGGCTCCCTCTCCGTGGCCCTGAGCTCTGGGATAGCGCCAGAGTGCCTGGAAGCCTCCCTCTCGGCCAGGCTGAGCTAGGCCACCTCCCTTAGGCTCGCTCACCTGGGCCTCCGTCCCACGGCCTGGGCCGCCCCGACATTGGGCCCTGAGCTGGCGTCCAGTGCCATGGGCGTTCTGGTCCCCCACACCCAGCAGGGCACACAGCAGGAAGAGTTTCCTGATGCACTGAGCGGTGAGCTGTCCGGGATGTTGCAAGGGTGCAGGGGTGGGAGCTCCAGCTGTGCGCCCCACAGCCCAGGTCCCTACGCCCAGGCCCAGGTCCTGAGGAGCCCCCAGGATGGGTGGTCAGCCCTCCAGTCCCCCAGGCTGGGCTACCCGGGGCAGGATCTGTGGAGCTCTGCTGCCATCTCACGGCCGATGGGGAGAAGGCGGCACACTGACGGGGGAGGCGGGAGGCTGGGGCCCAGCAGTGTAGGTGGAAACTGGGACATCAGGTGGGTGGGGAAGGGCCCCGCCAGCACAGAGACAGCCAAACCTGCCTCCCAGCACCATTCTCTCCCCACCATTCCGCTCTGTCTGTTTGTGCTGTGGATGAGGAATGGAGGGGAAGTGAACGTGGTCATGCGGCTGGTGAGTGGCAGGGACCCCCGGGACCCCCAGGTGAGTGTCTAAGAGCCAAAGCTCCTCCCAGAGCTCCCCAAGCCAAGGCCAGATGACCCTGACCCTTCCTCAGGTCAGCCTCCAGAGGCTGTTGGGAGCTGGGCCCAGCATCTCCATCAGGTCCTGCCCCCAAGTGGATGGATGGTCCTCATCCTCTGTCCCGGGCTTACAAACTCCTCTTCCAATCCCCTTTCCCACCAGGAGCCCATGCTGTGTAGACAGGCAGGATCCAGCATAGGCTGAGACCCCAGCTCTGCCTCCAGGGACACTGACTGGTGTCTGGGGCAGGGGGGCTTTGGGGGGTGGTCTTCAGAAGTGCAAATGGACCTCTAGTCCCACTTCTTTGCTCTAGTCCCACTTCTTTGATGTGCAGGTGGTGAATAAGGTAAGGGGGGGCAAGGGCAGAGGGAACAGTGCTTAAGAGGGGGTGTTTTGCCTTCAGACACAGATTCAAATCTGAGCCTGGCGTCCTTTCCACTCCGTTCAGCCTGCAGGACAGTGGGGTGGTTCCCACCTCTTGGCCCCACCTTGAGGATCAAAAGAGGTCACAGTCGCACAGTGTTCGGCCAAGGCTCAGACCCCGCCACCACCGAGCGCCGAGCACCTGCGCCGCTCCTGGCTACGCAGCAGCCTGTTGGGGGGCAGGAAATGACTACACACCTTCTTGCTCCCAGAGGCACCCAAGTTAATGCCCCCCAAGGCAAGCGAGTGGAGGGGTGCCAAGGAACACCCTGAGAGCAGTGCCTCCAGCCCACCTGTCCATCCTGGAGGTACCACAAAGCCGCCGTGGCCCTGTTGGGGGGGTTCCTCTCCGATCCGTCTTCTTGCCTCCCCGAGCCCCCACCTGAGGTCAAGCCATCTATGTCTTAACCTGAATTTTAAACCATAAATCAGACCCTGCTGCTCCCTGCCAAAACACCCCCCACTCCGGTTGCCTCCTCCGTCCTGGGGTAAAACCAAACTCTCCTCTCAGCCCATCCGGGTCCTCCGCTCCAGCCCCACAGAGCTGTGCACCCCCCCCCCATCCCTGCTTACACAGGCCATTGCCTCTGCTGGAGCGCTCTTCCCCCACACACCTCGCCACCCCATCACCTTCCTTCCTCCCAACACTGCAGGCAGGACCACCAGGACAGAGCCGCCAGCCCCCCGGGGCGAGAGGCCCAGTTGCCATTTGCCAAATGGTGGTGCCCAGGTGGTCCCCTCACCCACCTTCCCTCAACAGCCCTGGGCAGCAGCCCCACCGTGACCCCTGCTTTGGGATCCCCAGCCCTGCTGAGGATTTTAGGGACACGCAGGGAGCCTAACTCTGGACTCCCTCTCTAGTGACTTCCTTGTCACTTCCTGAATGGCCCAGGACCACAGAGACGATTTGTAAACGCACACTGCTGAGAGGGAGAAGGCCATATGCTGTGTGACACCAACCATGGACCATTTTGGAAAAGGCGGAACTCTGGAGACCCTTAGAAGACCCGCGGTACTGGGTACTGGGTCCTGGAGGTGAGGACAAGAGTAGCTGGAGTGCAGGCGGTGTTGAGGTCAGTGAGAACACTCCGTGTGACCCTACAATGGTGGTGTGCAAACCCAGAGAGTGTGCAACCCCAAGAGGGAGCCCTAATGTCAACTCCGGACGCTGGGTGGCAAGGACGTGTCCGTGCAAGTTCCTTGCTTGTAACAGATGTCCCACTCTGGTCGGGGATGTTGATGACGGGGGAGGCTGTAAGCATGTGTGCAGGGGGTGGGGGTGGGGGAAATCTCTGTACTTCCCACTCGGTATGACTGTGAACACAAAACTGCTCTAAAAACTAAAGTCTATTACTTTAAAATATGTTTTCAGAATCAGGTTGAGAGGTGTAGTAAAGCGGACATCTCCAGGAGTGGGGACCAAGAGTGCGTAAGGGGCCCCATCCTGCCTGGAGGGCACAGAAATCACCAACTGAGCTAGTGATCCCGCAAAGCCAAGTTCAGCACCTGTGTCACAAGAGGGGACACCCCTGGCCAGAGTCTCAGGACTGATAGTCTTGGAAGGAAAAGGGAGGTGAAGGCGTGGGGGGCAGGGGGGCCGGGTCTGAGTGGAGAATGGCTGGCACGGGTCAGACTCCTGATACAGCAGAATGGGGCTGGTGGACACGGCAACAGCTGGGTCACCAAGCCCTTCGTTGTGAGCCAACAGTCATTTTCATGACAAGCAGTTTGCCCGTGAGTGAGCTCTTGTTCACGTAAGTGGATTTTCAGGAAGTTCCCAAAACAATACAGTTCCTTGCAACTTGATTCCTCTGGACAAGAAATTTCTGATGAGCTGTGTGCCTGCATGCAGTTTGTTCTCAGATCCGGGGGAGAAGGCACGGGGATCAAGCAGCAAGAGCAAAGCTGAGCTCCCAAGGACAGAACTCACTGGGGGTGAACCCTATGAGGCCTCAGTCTTCCCCTCGGCAAAGTGGAGTATTGGCTTGCGTGGGTTCAGAAGGTCCTTGAAGCTCTGGTGGGTAGGTTTGTTTGAAGCTAGGCACAGAGGGGCTGGGAAATTGCCCATCAGAGACCACCATGGGACAGAAGCAGAGTTAATCCAGATGTCCTAACACCACCAGCCCAGCTCTCTCCTGGCTCCCCTGCCCTGCCCAGAACTTGTGCTGAAAAGGAGGAGGGCCAGGATGGCAGGGGCAGGGGTGGGAAGTGGAGGCTGGGTCTGCTGGAGAGGTGATCCCCTCCCTCTCTCCTTCCCTTTCCCCACAGCTAACCAACCCCAGATCCTGACTCTGCCCACCCTTACCCCATGGCTCCCTGTCCCTCAGCCGCCCCCAATTCCTACCTCCTTTCCTTGCATCTCCTTGGACCTAACCCACCCCTTCAAATCCATTCTCCATTCTGAGGTCAGTCTTAGCAAAACCCAAGTCTGATCCTATCACCAACCTGCTCAAAACTCTCCCATGGCTCCCCATTGTCCTCCAGATGAAGGCCCTCCACCCACCAAAATCCTAGCTGCCTGTTTTGCAGAAGTTGATGCCAAAATTCATATGAAAAAGCAAGGCCCCACAGCCTCTCCTGCTTCGTCTCCCTCTGGAATCCCCCAGGCACATCGTCCACCACCCTAGAAAGACCAGGAAGCCACATGCCGGTCTTGCTGGGCACCCTCATCACAGCACTCATAGCTGGCATTGAGATGGTCCCTGTCTGCCGTCATCTCCCCCATCCCACTCTGAGTTCCCCAAAGTCATGGACCACTTTGGCTACCCCTGTGTCCATAGCACAGAGCAGGAATCAGACAGTGATGGATGGATGGATGGATGGATGGATGGATGGATGGATGAGTGGATGGGTGGGTAGATGGAGGGAGGGAGGATGGAGGGGTTTTCAGCAGCCTAGAAAAGCCATCCCCATTTGGGGGCGAGGGAATTCCTTTCACTCCTGTATCTTCTCTCTCCTTCTAGCTCCAGTGGCTCCAGGCCAGACAAGGGTGGTGGGAGGGGATGGTCAGGACAAATGAGCTCAATGAAGGAGGGTAAGAGTCAGCGCCACTCTTTGCCCTGGATTTCGCAGCCCAGCCAAGCCTCCCTCGTTAGGGGCACCGGCAGTGAGAAGAGGACCCGTGGGAACACCCTCAGAGCAGACGGGCCATCCCTGCTTTAAGCCAAGTGGTGCCAAGGGCGCTGGCCTGGGGAGGGGGTCGAGGCAGGGCCCAGGCCTGGCCTCTCCGCTACTCCGGGAGCACACAAAGACTCCGAGGGGAGGAGGGCAGACAGACACACTGCAGGCCGGGCTTAGCTGGCTGGAGCCCCACGGATGCTACCGTCCGCTCTGCCCGAGCGAGCGTCTGTGCCAACGCGCCGACCCACCCCACCGCCAGCCAGCCACGGAGCGCAGCGGCTGGTTCGGACCACAGCCGTCCCCCCACCCCGCCACCTCCTTCCGAGGCAGATGTGAGATCACAGGACCTATGTCGTGGCCTCTGGCCCTGGTTCCTGACACAGAGCTCCTGAGGCCCTTGTAAATTCCTAAGAGGTGAGAGCACTGGTTCTGCGTGGGCTCCTGGGGGGGCCGGTCACAGAAAGAACAAGCCAGCATTAGAAGCCCCACTCCCACTCTCCAGAGACGGTGAAGGATTGATCGCACCTCTGTGAGGAAGCCTCCATAAAACCCCAGCAGCAGGGGGTTCAGAGAGCTTCCGGGCTGGTGAACACAGCTTTGTACCAGGAGGGTGATGCACCCCAAGTCCACAGGGACAGAAGCTCCAGCACCGGACCGTCCCCGACCTCGCCCTATGTACTTCTTCACAGGGCGGTTCGTCTGTCTCCTTATCAGAGCCTTTAATAAACTGGTACACAGCCCCGTGCCCCTGAGTTCTATGCACTGTTCGAGTAAATGATCATATCCAGGGGGGACCAGGTGATGGCAACCTCGGCTTGCAGCCAAGTCAGAGGAACGTGTGGAGACCTGTGCACCCACCAGGGGATGCGAGGGCTTTCCACAGAAGGTGCTTTCTCCTCTGAAGCCACCCAGCTAAGGGGAGAAACGGCACAGCGCGGGGAACTCGCGGTGCCTGAGGGGCGGGCACCCCGGCCACGAGGCCAAATCCGCGGGCCGGAGATTCAGGTCTTAGCATCTGAGCCGCGCTGAGGACCCGCGCTGCACGGGTTGGATTTGAAAGGATCGTGGGGCTTCCTTTTCTGGTTCAACTGACCAGGGTCCAAAGGCAAAGTAGAGACAGGGTTACAATGTAATTACCTGCCGTCCGCTCTCCTCCCCCCACCCCCGCCCCCAGGCCCCTCAGCGTCAGCAGCAGGATCTGTGAGCGAGGGTCACGGTCAGACGGAAGCCAGAGAGGCCGAGGACGTGAACGGAGCAGCCGAAAGGTAGAGAGCCGCGAGCAGGGAAGGAAGAGTCTCGGTCCCCTGCAGGAAAACCAGATCCTGAGTGTGACCAGGAGATCATCTCAAAATGTGAGCTGCGGGCCGTGACTCCGTCCTCAGCACGGGGCTTGGGCCAGAGGCTGCGGCAGACTTAACTGGCTTCTCGCTGATTTTGGATGTGATGTCAGACCTGGTTCTTTTCATCCGCTGCGTGGCCACCCTTGATCCTCGGGGTGACCCTCAAAACACTCTCAAAACACTACGTGCTCATTACCAGGCATTGGGAAATGCTACTTTGGAAAGCCAGGAGGAGCAGAGACGTCCCATACTGCAGGGCTGCAGAGATCACCCCCAATAGCAACCCAGGGCATTTCTGTCGGGTCTTCATCTCTCTGTAACATTCTGAACCTTCGTGGGAGCTTTTTAAATTCAACCTGATTGCATAAGCCTTGTGCCCTGTCTTCCAAAACTCTTTATAAACCTGATGCCCTCGCCTTCCAGAGAAAGGGTGTGTAATCACGGCATGCTTCACTCTGGCTGGGCACGCACATTTGCTTCCACTGCAAATAATGCTCAGAGGAACAGTGTGAAGGGTTTTGGAATCCTTCCTCCGCATGGCTTTCCACATGTGGAATTACTGTATCGGCTCACTTCCTGACCCACGCCGCCCAGCTGGCCTCCAGCCAGGGTGTAGAAGTTCACGTTTCTGCCAGAGGCCCGGGGTCCCCCATCACCCACCCAGACGGACCCGTGCCCCCCCATGCAGCTGCCCACCTGAAGCTGGAAGGGGGCCCGCCCCACTCCAGCACCCGTCCTCCCACCCCTGTGAGGATGGGGGTGCCCACGTGTTTCTCGCCAGTTCCTCCGGGCCTGGCAGGGGCTGAGGCTGGGAGGCTGGGGGAGGACGCCGCTGGGCTGGAGAAGCCACACATCCAGGTCCATGGCCTGGGCCAGCGGCTTCCTAACCCATACATGGTGACAACGGGAGGGTCACGAGAGAATGCGGGGACAGCGGGCACAAGCAGGGACCAGCCACCGCGTGGTCGCCTCTCCCGGCCCATCCCCCCGGCTGGCCCGCTTTAGGGGAACGAGCTGTTCCCTGGGCCAGAGCCACTCCTGCCTCTTCCGAGAACAGCAGTAGATCAAACAGGCCGGGCTCCTGGACTTCGTTAGTGCCTTCTTTAGTTCTCCTTGCCTGGCAGGACTTTCCATATAACTGGAGAAGTCTTTTTTAAATTACACATCCCCTCCACCAGCCACGCGGTTTGGAGGCTGGGGGGGGGGGGCAAGATCCACGTGTCTCAGAACCTCTTCCTATTTCGGAGGCCCAGGGCCCCATCCAGCAGCGTCCTGGCTCCTCTTCCCGGCAGCGGAAGGGCCCGGCAGGAGCCCACGGCCAGCTCCGGGAGGCTGAGCACTTCCACCAGCCCTGGACGCAGAGCCGGGCCCCAGCTCGGGGAGGCTCGGGTCACCCAGCGGCCCGCTCACTCACCCAGTCGCTGGCCCGATGTCCCTGGTGTCCTCCGTGTTAGAGCCAGGCTGGGGCTGGGGACTGACAAATAAATCAGACAAAACCCTCTCGCCAAGTTAGCGTCAGGCTCTGGAGGGGAGATGGGCACAAGAAACATGTAATTACAGGCGCACAGTTGTTGAAAATATATTTTCTGAGCATTTATGATGGTCACAAGCTGAGCTGAGAGATTCCCATTATGAGAATTCTGTGAGCCGGGACCGAATCTGCCCTGAGCCCTTGCTGGCTGAGGCAGAGAGAAGTCCTTCCAGGGCCCAGGCCCACCCAGGCTCACACCCAAGCCCCCAGCAGGAACCCGGGGCATACAGGGAGCCTCTGTGGCGAGGCCCAATGCCTAAAGGGGCAAACAAGGAGGCTAGGGCGTTCCTGCCCCCAGGCTTCTGTCAGGGTCACAGACAAAGGGCCCCTGAGCCCCTGGGGCAAGGTCAGCACCTGTCCTGGGGGAGCCGGGGAGGGCTGGGTTCCTGTTGATGGCAGGCCAGGAAGCAGCTGTGGGAAGCCGGGGGCAGGGGACAGCGGTCACCTCCATAGCCCACCGTCTGCGGAAGCCAGGGCAAGGACATTGCTGCTGTGTGGAACTGCTGCGGCCAAGGCCCAACCAGGCTCCAGGGCCTGACAGTGCCCACTGGTGGGTCACTGCCCCCCCCCTCCACCTGCTCCAGCCGATGCCACAATGAGGTGGCAGCTGGCAGGCACAGAGGCTGTGAGCACCTCTCAGAGGCGGCAGTGCACCTGCGGCCGGTCCTGGAGGATGAGGTGGAGGTGTCAGGGCAGAGACGGGAAGGAGGGACAAAAAGACAGCCCCACCCCAGAAACACCAAAGCCAGCTTCTAAAAGAAATAGAGCAAGAGGGGCGCCTGGGTGGCTCAGTTGGTTAAGGGTCCTGGGTCGCAGGGTCCTGGGATCGAGCCCTGTGTCCAGCTCCTTGCTCAGTGGGGAGCCTGCTTCTCCTTCCCACTGCCTGCTGCTCCCCCTGCTTGTGCTCTGTCTGTCAAATAAATAAAATCAAAAGAAAGAAAGAGAAAGAAAAGGAAGTGGCAGGATTTCTTTCCTCACTGACCTCACTGTGTTTGGGATCTTGTCTTCCTGCTTTAATTACATTCCAAAATGGGCACCCACCCCCTAGGTGGACAGTCTAGGTGAGGCAGCAGACAGGAGGACAAGGGAGGTAGACGAGAAAGATCTTTCTCCAATCTGAACCCCGCAATGAGAGCTCAGGTAACGGCTGGAAGTAGTGAGCCCAGCATCTCTAGAAGCAATCAATGTGCCCCTGGATGCCAGGAAGCCGTGAGCCCAGGAAGGAGTCTATAAGGGGGCGGAGATTATAACAAGGTGCACAGGAGGCCCCCCATGGGCAGGGCTGCTTCCAGCGTTCAGAGCCATCTGAGGCTTCCGGAAAGACCAGGGTGTGCTGGGCACAGACAACAGCAAGAAAGGGTGAACACCTGCCCCACACCAGGTGCTGTGCCGGGCAGGAGTCCTGCTCTCCTCATCGCAACCCCCTTAACACGTGCCAAGTACGGATTACTCTCCCACTGAACAGATGAGGAAGCCAAGCACCAGGGAGGTGAATGACTCGCTCACGATCATACAGCTGCCGGTGGCAGAGCCAGGACGGGGACCCAGATCAGGCTGACTGGAAGTCCAGGCGAGCCCTCCCCTCCAGCTGTCCCTGCACCGAGGAGTGGTTACGTAGAGCCTGCACTGTGCTGGGTCCTGGCCGGGTCCTGGTGGGACACAAGTTCATGGAGAACCAAACAGGCAATGATCTGCCCGCCCGCCCAATTCCTCTCTCATCGATGTATAACAATGAAACCAATTTGGGAAAGCTCAAACGTTTGGAAATGTAAGAAACACACCATGAAATAACCCTGTGCGTCCAAGAAGAAATCCAAGGGAAATGAGAAGATATTTTCAACTGAACGAAAACGAAAATACATGTCAGAATTTGTGGGAAACAGCTAACGCACATGGGGCTCAGAGGGAAGGGAAGCTTTCTTTCAGTGTTTATATTTTGAAAAAACGAAGGTTTAAAACCAGTAATCTAAAAAAGTTAGAGAGCAAAGGAAAATCAAGTTCTACAAACAACAGCCCCCCGGGGATGTCCGAGTTTGATCCCTGAAATCTGCGACTCCGTGACGATAGATGGCTACGGGGAATTAAGGTGAGAGGTTAAATTAAGGCTGTGAAACAGAGAGGTTATGCTGGGTTATCCCAGTGGGCCCAGGGCGGTCAATCACAAGGGTCCTTAAAAGTGGAAGAGGGAGGGGCGCCGGGGTGGCACAGCGGTTAAGCGTCTGCCTTCAGCTCAGGGCGTGATCCCGGCGTTATGGGATCGAGCCCCACATCAGGCTCCTCCGCTATGAGCCTGCTTCTTCCTCTCCCACTCCTCCTGCTTGTGTTCCCTCTCTCGCTGGCTGTCTCTATCTCTGTTGAATAAATAAATAAAATCTAAAAAAAAAAAGTGAAAGAGGGAGGCAGAGGTTCAGTGATGAGATCTGAGCAGAGCTGAGCACCCCACTGCAGGCTTTGAAGAGGGAGGCAGGGGCTGCCAGCCAAGGAGCATGGGGAGCGGTCTGGAGGCTGGAAGAGGCCAGGAGGGACTTTGCCTGGTAGCCTCCAGAAAGGAAGAAAGCCCTGCAGACACCTTGATGTTAACCCCGAGAGACCCACATCAGACTTTTGGCCTTCTGGACCCGAAGGTAAAGCATTTGCCTTGCTGAACCCCAAGTCACTAGTTACAGCACAGATAGGAAATGAATACAAAAATCAATGCAGGGGGTGCCTGGGTAGCGCAGTCGTTAAGCGTCTGCCTTCGGCTCAGGGCGTGATCCCGGCGTTCCAGGATCGAGTCCCACATCAGGCTCCTCGGCTAGGATCCTGCTTCTTCCTCTCCCACTCCCCCTGCTTGTGTTCCCTCTCTTGCTGGCTGTCTCTCTGTCATATAAATAAATAAAAAATCTTTTTAAAAAAGTCAATGCAGCTGGGGTGCCTGGGTGGCTCAGTTGGTGAAGATCCCAGGGTCCTGGGATCAAGCCCCGCATCAGGCTCCCTACTCTGCAGGAAGTCTGCTTCTCCCTCTCCCTCTGCCCTCCCCACGAGCCTGCTGTCCCTTTCTCTGTCTCTCTCTCTCAAATAAATAAAATCTTTTTTAAAAATCCACAGAGCCCATAATTGGTTCTTTGAAAAGATTAATAGAACAGATGAAGCCCTGGTGAGACCGAGCAAGGAAAAGAAAGAAAGCACAAATTAGAAATCCCAGGAAAGCGGGAATATCACTACAGATCCTGCACACGTTAGAAGGGTAATAGGGAAACATCATGAAAGACTTTATGTCAATAAAGTTGACAACCCATGCGAGTCAAACTCCTCGAAAGCCGTAACTTATCAAAACTGACATAAGAAGAAAATAAGAACATCTAAAGAGCCTCATATCTATTTTGAAAATTTGAATTTGTAATTCAGACTCTCTCAGGGGGAAAACTTCAGGCGTTGATGGCTTCACTGATGAATTCTACCAAATGTTTAAGGAAGAAATAATACCAGTCTGACAGGAACCCCTTCAGAGACTGAAGGAGGAAGGAGCACATCCTAAACTGTTCTAACAAGTAGAACCATCCAGATACGGAAACTCGACAAGAAGGGAGAGAGAGGGACCCTTACAGACCAATATCGTTCTTGAACGTAGAGCAAATGCTTGACACAATTAGAACAAGTCAAACCCAGCAATACACACATAGGATAATGAATCGTGACAAAGTGGGCTTTTTGCCAGAAATGCAAGGCTGATTTAATGTTCAAAATCAATCAGGGCGATTTAACAATCTGCTCCATTGACAGAATAAAGGATTTTTAAAAACCGTATTATTTCAATACACACAAAAAACATGTGACCAAATTCATTCACGATAAATTTTTTTTTCAGCCATTTAGGAATACAAGAAAACATCACAAACTAGATAAAGAAACTACAGGAAAAGCTGTAGCTAACACCTCAGGGAATGGTGAGAGACTGAAGGCTTTCCCTGGAGGGCCAGGAAGGAGACCTTGTGTCCGCTCTCCCCACCTCCGTTCCACCTTGAGACCGGAGGTTCCAGCCGGTGTCTCCATGCCAGCATCATGACGGTCCATGCAGAAAACCCTAGGGAGTCCACCAAGTGTCCACCAGGCCTGGCCTCGGTGAGGGAGGGATGGTTCTGGCATTGAATGGGGCGTCCAGGAATGCTGAACTTGGGGAGAAGTCTGCAGGGGCTGCCTCTGCCCAGAAGGCCGCCGAGGCTGCGGAGTTATTTTAAGGCAAATCGGGCCCGGGTTTCCGTGGTGGCCAGGCTCATTCTGTGTGAAGACAGTGTCTTGGCAGGACTGCCAGGCTGCGCTAACCCTGCTCCCTGGCCCCGGATGCTTGGGCCGAGTGCAGGGTGCTCACTGCCAGCTCTCAGGGTGGGCGTTAGAGGGGTAGGGGGACAGGGGCTGGCTGTGTGACAGTCCTCAGCCCAGACCCCTTTTATCCCCGAGTTGCACTCTCCCCCCACCACCACCACCCAGGGTAGGGGACGGAATATTGTGCAGCCAGAGCCATTCCCACTGGGAGGGGTGAGTGAGGGGGTCTCTGGAAGAGGAATCTGGCCCACGGGGCTGGCAGGCTGGGTCCTGCTGTGTTTACCCGTCAGGTACCCTGCCCTGGCTCAGTGCCCCGATCTGAGCCCAAGACCCCTCCATGCTCAAGGGCACTGGCCTGTGGGATGAGCCCTGGTCCCCAAGTCCCGAGCTGGGCTCTGCCCTCTGTGAGGAACCGTCTTGGAACTCCCAGGAGGGGAGGGCCAGCTCCACCTCCAGCTTAGAGCCCTTGTCACATCAAGTGGCAGAATTGGCTTTAGAGTCTGTGTCCCCTGCCCCCAGAGTGCCCCCCGGGGCTCCCATCTGCAGCCCAGCCCCACATGCAAACCTAGCATAGATGAGGCCCATGAAAAACACAGAAAATAGTCCTCAAGTTGAATCAGACTCAGCCCCCTGTGGCCAGCAGGCCAGCGGTCTCCCCAGCGCCTAAGACAGAGGGACGCCTGGGCTTCCGTTGGGACAAGGGCCCAGAGCAGACGGCTGAAGCCAGAACCAGCTGGAGAGTCAGACGGCCAGCAGCTCTCTGCCAGCCCCGCCTGCAAGTCTGCCTGCTGCCCGAGCTGGGTCACCTCCCCCAGCCAGCCAGCCGGCCCCATCACCACAGGAATATCAGCCACAGACGGTCCACTGTTGGGCTGGGTACAACCACCAGCCAGGTTCCAACCTCCCACCTCCCCTCCAGCTTTCTCGCCTCGGTGTGAGGGTCTGGAGAAGGATCCCGTCCTCTTCGTGGCCCAGGGAGAGCCTCACGGTTGCCTAATGTCTCCAACAGAGGCCACCAGGAGCATCCCCGTGGGTGAGCAAAGAGGGGCCATCGCCCGTGGCCTAGAGGGAGAGCCCCCACGGCAGTGGGGGGCACTCTGCAAGGGGGTTAGAAAGGATTTATGGGGTGTTGTGTGAGTGCTAGGGTGTGGGGGGACCTGAGGAGGTGGGACTCTGCTCTGGACTGGATGCTGTCGGGAAGGGGGCATCTCAATAACCCTCATCCAGGGGCGCCTGGCTGGCTCAGTCGGTACAGCGTGCAACTCTTGATCTTGGGGTCGTGAGTTCAGGCCCCACATTGGACATAGAGCTCACCTTAAAAATAATAATAATCATAATCATAACCCCTAGTCCACAGGGCCTGAAGCTGGCTAGAGCTGGGTTTGGTCATTCTGTGGCCTGCACAATGTTCTCGCAGTCGTCTGTGCTCAGTGATGACCGAGGGGTCTTGTCTCTGTCTTGATTATCAGTCAGCAGCCTTGTCTAATGTTGTTCTGTGTGATTGCTAAGATTCCACGAGAGGACAAGCCGTTCTGGAGAGGGAGGGCTCAGATTCACGAGAGGACAAGCCGTTCTGGAGAGGGAGGGCTCTCCAGAGAAGGGGAAGGGTTACGTGGGGCAAAAATGTGCGCCCTCCCTACAGACACTCAAATATTCAGGAAAATTCCCAAATGCCCCACATTCTGGGATAGAGGGCTCGGGGGTGGACATGGTGGAGGGGTCAAGCTCTGCACTGAGGTTTCCTGGGTCTCCTGGATTTCTCTGGGGGCCAGGGGCAAGGCAGGGGGGCTACCAGGCAGTCTGGGTGGACTGGGATCCTGGGTGGACGGGGCCAGGGACAAGACTGGACATTCCCAAGACGAGAGGTTGGAGGTTGGATCACAAGGAGATAACCTCTTGGTACCAGCTTGTCGAGGTGGGCTCCATCCCGACAGCGCCCTCCTGAGTGGGGCTGGCACTGCCAGAGTCCAAAGGGAGACACAGCTAAGGACGAAAGTCCCCCCAACCTGCCTGGACCCAACCTAGGAGCAGTGTGGTGTCCTCACGGCCTGGCTGGAATCCAGATCCTTCCCGGCTCCCACAGCCTATTGTCAACCTGAGCTTGGCGCACAGGTGTGACACCCAGGTGTAGCCCACAGGTGCGATGTCCAGGTGCAATGCCCGTGTGTGGTGCCAGGTGTGGCGCACAGGTGGGGCATGCACTTGTCGAAACATCTCTTGGGTGCCAACTTTATGCAGCGCTCAAGGTACTTCCACCATTTGCCAGACATTCGCTGAGCACCTACTGTGGGCCAAGCCCAGGGCCGCACCCCGGGGGACCCGGAGCGGAAAGCCAGGCTCCCTGCTTCCATTCCAGAAAAGAAAAGGAGGAGGTAGGGCGCCTGGGTGGCTCAGTCGTTAAGCGTCTGCCTTTGGCTCAGGGCGTGATCCCGGCGTTGTGGGATCGAGCCCCGCATCAGGCTCCTCCGCTGGGAGCCTGCTTCTTCCTCTCCCACTCCCCCTGCTTGTGTTCCCTCTCTCGCTGGCTGTCTCTATCTCTGTCAAATGAATGAATAAAATATTTAAAAAAAAAAAAAAGAAAAAAAAAGGAGAAGGTGAAGGAAGTACCTCTGAGGCTTCTCTTTGTCGCGGCTTCCCAGCACACCAGCTCTGTAACGGACGGGCGCCTGCCGGGGGTGCGGAGGGAGCCACCGGCTTAAGCAGGGCCATTCAACGGAGCATCTGAGACAGAAGGTCAAGTCCGAAAAGCTGAGTACAAAAGGTAAGCAGAATACACAATGGGGAAACAATGAAAATGTCATGTTATTACTGCTCAGAAATCCTTATCTTCCCTTCGCCTCCCAAAATGCTGCCCAGCTCCAACCTTTTAAATCTATAGCAACAGACCAGATCTGCAAAGCAAGCAAGAGGGGCATTCTAGTTCTTCTGCTGGGTAAGCGAGGCTGGGAGTCATTCTGTTTTGCTTTTTCCATTTTTAGTTATTTTGTGTATATTTTTTGCTACTTGTTAAGCACCCTATGGGAGGAAAGTGAATCCCAAAGCACCTGCCAATCTCACCGGAGCCCCTGGGTGGCAGGCGTGGAGGCCCTGTGCAGCTGAGCTGCAGGAGATCAGCTTCCAAACCCAGCCTTGCTGTGCATACTGGTCTCCTGCGGTCACTCTAACAAACGGCCACAGATTTACCCGCTTAAAACAAATCATTCTCCTTGCAGTTCTAGAGACCAAAAGTCGGCAGGGCTGCATTCTTTCTGGAAGCTCAAGGAGAGACTCCGTGTTGTTACCTTTTCCGGTCCTAGAGACCACCTGCATTCCACGGCTTGTGGCCTCCTCCTCCCCCAACGCCAAGGGTGTGGCATTTGTCATCTCCCTCCATTTCTGCTCCACGCCACCCTTTTCTTACTCTAGCCCTCCTGCCTCCTTCCGAGAAGGATCCTTGTGATGACAGGGGGCCATTGGATAATCCAGGATCGCCCCCCCCCATCTGAAGAGCCTTAATCACCTCTGCAAAGTGCCTTTTGCTGTGAAAGGTAATGAACTCACAAGCTCTGGGGATTAGGACATGGACATTTGGGGGTGGGGGGTGTGCGTTACAAACTTTGTGTCATACACTATATGTCATACACTGTATGACACCGGGCAAGTCACTGCACATTGCTGGCCCTGTCTCCCTGTCTGCATTGACTGGGTAGGTGTCTCTGAGTGTCCTCCCCGTGCAGAGAGCCCTCAGAGTCTGTGGGTTTTCACCCTGTCCCACAACAGACACTCACCCATCAGAGAACTCCATTTGGCACAGGGTTATAGATTTGCAAAGCACTTTTCTTATGTGCCAGGCAATGAGCAAAAGCTCATGAAATATTTTTCAATGACTCAATCAACCAGTAATAAATATATAAATATGAAAACTTGTGAAATGAGCAGATGTGACCACCCCCATTGTGGGGAGAAGGAGCCTGAGGCTCAGAGTGGACAGGTCACCTGACAAGGGCCTCAGTCTTGGTCTCCTAGTGCAGAATATGTGTCCTTCCAGCACCAGGACAGGCCGGGCACGCAGTGAACGCTGGCCTCGTCTGCCTACTTGGAGAGCAAAGGAAGGAAATAGAAGGTCAACCGGCTGCTGCGGTGGGGACAGGGGCCTCACCTGAGTCTCCTGGTGGTTTCCCACAGCTTCACGTGACCCTCGGAGCCGCTCTAATGCTCAGACTGGGGTTTTCTGCCAGGCCCTAGGGGACACTCAGTTCTCACCGAGTTGCTAAAAGCGGCGGATGGGCATCCCGGGAGCACAGCCACCGGCACGCTCTCGAGGGGCTCCCAGGGGTCGGCTGCCATCTATACCACCTGCGTCACCTCTATTGTCACTGTTTACCCCAGTCCTGGGCCCCTTGGGGGAGAAGAGCTCAAACCCCCCAAAAGCCAGACACACAGGCTTCAAACCAAGAGGTCTTGGGTTCAAATATTGGCTCTGTCATTGCTCCCTGCATGGTCTCGGGCATTTTTTTAACTTAATTTTTTTAAAGCAGTTTTAGGTTCACAGCCTAAATGAGAGGAAGGTGCAGAGATCTCCTATATTCCCCCTGCCCCCCTCACCGCGCACAGTCTCCCGCATCACCAGCATCCCCCACCAGAGTGGGACATCCGTTACAACGGGTGAGCCTGCGTTGACATAGCACCCGAAGTCCAGAGCTGACATTGGGGTCCCTCTTGCTGTGCATTCTGTGGGTTCGGACAAACGTGTAACAACACGCATCCACCACCATTAATGTCATCCATGTGGTCCCACTAAGGGACATAGGAAAGGGACTGTGTACAGAGGCGTGGGCAGGTGAAGGAGAGCCCAGAAGCTGGGATTGCAGGAATCTGCTACCGTCCCCGGGGCTGGAAGGAACAAGCAGAAGAAGTGGTGTTTCATACGGAAGCCGGGGGGACCTACAACTGCGGGGGGCCTCCCAGCAAGGGCTATGGTCACAGGGGGCACCGCCAGTGCCGGGGATGCAGCGCGTGGTCAGCGGGAGGAAATGCCCCATCCTCTCTCCCTCTCCCTCCTCCTCTCCTGCTGCCGCTTCCACTGTTGTTCCGGCCCCAACCGGGTGCCAGCGGAGGATGCCATCCATGAGGGTGGGCACAGAGCCTGGCAGAGGATGGACCCGGGGCAGGGGTTGGGGGGACAGAGGTGCGGCAAGTGAAAAGTGACCAGCAGTGCTCATTATGGGGCCATCCATCACCACCCATTCTTTCCACAAACATCGAGTTGGCACTTTCTAAGCACCAAACACTGTCCTCGCCGCTGGGGACACTTTGGGGGGAAGACAAGAGACAAGTCCCCTCTCTTAGGGAATTTGCATGCTAGGGGACAAACACAACGCGAAAGAAATGACCAAGTACAGAAGAAAATGCCAAGCCCAAGTATTAGGAAGAAAACCGAAGCAGGACAAGGGAAGAAAGAAGAAACTCTCTCTTTGAGAGAGTCCGGAGAACATGCTGGACATCCCCAGGACCCACTCTCTACAGGTGCTTACTCAGCTGGCCCCTCCGTCCAGATGCCCTCTCCACCTTCTGGTTGCCCTGGCCCGCCGCCCAGCCAGGGGTGCTTGTCCCTGGACCCAGGAGAAGCCCCATCGGCATACTCCCTCTCCTGGCCTCCAGTCCCCAGGAAGGCCTGCTGCATGACCTAGCCCATTTTAACAAGGGCAGGTCCATCATGGGAGAGAAAGTCCCGAATACAGACAGAAATATTTGCATAATTGCATTTCAAAACTTTAAAACCATCCCTATATTTTAACACGAAGAAGGACCAGTAACCACAGTGGGAAGGCCCCAGTCAGGCGGCCTCACCCCTGAGGGCACTCTTCTCTGCCTGTTAATCCTGCCACGGAATTCCTGGTCCAGGAGCCACCCTCGCGCCTGTCCCCCTTCCCAACACAGTGTCACAAAGGAGACGAGGTGGACCTTTTTAAAAGAAGGGTGAAAAGAACCCCTTCCTTATACTCTTGGGTGTGGATCCTGGGTGCTCCATCTGGGATGTGAGGTATGGGGTACTGGACATTTCAACCAGGCCAGTAATTCTCAAACTTCACGGAGCTTGGCAATCACCTGGAGAGCTTGGTAAAACCCAGATTCCTAGGCCCCAACCCTAGATTCTTAAGTCTGGGGTGGGGCCAGAGAATGTGCATAGCTAACAGGTTCAGGGTGATGCCCACGAAGCAGGGGGGGCCACACTTTGAGAACCATAGCCCTGGGCCATTCAGACGCTGGGAGCATCTGTTTGCTCCATCCCTGCCCCCTCTGCCAGCCACCAGACCCTGAGCGCCCGCCCCCCAGCCCCCAACCGGGCAGGGACTGAATCCGAATGTCTCATTTTTCCTCCCGGCTCGCAGCGCCCCGCACAGGCCGAGGCTCGAGGAGAGGGCGCTCCGTGGGCGCTAAAGGACCGCCGAGGGGTGGGTTACTGGGTGGCCGGGGACGCCCCATCCCCGGCGGGCACCGCCTACAGCCTGCGCAGTGCACCGGGGTGGGGGATCCGTGGAGGGCGCCCCGGCCCCAGCTCCCAGCTCGGGCGGGCCCCTTCCCCGGCGGCCGCAGGTCGCCTCCTCGCGCGGGTCCGGCTCGCATCGGCGGCTGAGCCCGGGCGGCGGTGGCCGCGGCCGAGCCCGGAGCCCCAACGCGGGCCCGGGGGCGGGGCGGGGCGGGGCCTCCGCGGCCCCCTCCCCCGGCCCGGGCTCCGGCTCTGCGCGGTGGCGGCGGCGGCGGCGGTGGCGCGGGGACCAAGGTGAGCGGCGGCGACGGGCCCCGGAGGCCCCGCGGAGAGGGGGGCGGGGGGGGGGTCGCACGCGCGCCCCTGAAGAGGCCGGGCCGGGGCCGCCGGAGCGCCGTGTGTGTGTGTGTGTGTGTGTGTGTGTGTGTGTCTGTGTGCGCGCGCGCGCGCGTCACGCCGAGTGCGGAGACATGGGATGGGGTGGGGGTCGGGCAGCCCCCGGCAAGGGGCCTCAGCCTTTCCCACTGAGAGTCCCCTGGGACCTCCCAGCTCCTCTCTCCGGGTCTCTCCTTATCGCCAGCCCCCCCCCCAACGCCCCGCCCCGCCCCGCCCCCTTCTCCTCTATCTCTGACTTTCAGTCTCCGGGTTGGTCTCTGGGTCTGTCCAGCTGCCTTGTTTCCTGATCTTCCTTCCCCAACACTGCCCCCTCCCCATGGCAGCTCTTCCCCTCCCTTTACACTGCCCCCCTTAATAGAGCAAACAAAGATGGTCATGGGAGGGAGAACCTCCTTTTGGAGCCCTGTCCGGTTTCAACGTGGGGCCCCACCCCTCTGGCCTCTGGCCTGGGCCTCCTGCCACCTTCCTGTGGGGAGCTGGCCCTGCAGAGCCCTGGGTGGGTCGGGGGTGCATCTGGGGTAGCAGGTATATCTGAGGGCAGAGACCTCAGGGCTGGAGCACATAGGGTTCTGTGGCCTCAGAACTAGGGAGCCCCCCTCACATCCCTTGAGAGGAGGCTGGCAGTGCAGACTTGTCTGCGTCTGGGTTTGGGCCTCTGGCAAAATCAGACCATGTGCTGGACCCTGTTCGCAGGAGCAGGGCCTGACGCTAAGACTGTTTCCAATGGAGCCAAGGTAGGGAAAAACTTGCTGGGCTCGGGGAGGGTCCCCGGCCTGGGGGTCACTGGGTGTGGTCTTGGCCCTGGCCGGCCAGGCCACTTCCTGTAGGCGGCCTCCATGTCCCCATCCATGCCGCGGGGCATCCGTGAGATTGTGTACAGCTGCGTGGAGTGGCCGTCGCTGTCCAGGTGATTAGTGATGCTTTTGGCGAAAGCCTGGCTGGACTGGAGTTCCCCGGGATTCCAAACAGCATTCCCTGGACTGCATCTGGAGGCGGAGGAGGGCTCCCTGTGGCCTCACAGACCTCCTGCACCAGGCCCAGCCTGAGAACCCTTCCTGGAGGGGTTAGCTAGGGGCTCTGGGGGTGGGGTCTAGGACCACCAGATTGTCCTCTTCAATGACAGTGCTTGATAAAATGCCAATGCCTGGGGGCTCTCGTCCTGACCTCTGATGGGGGCACCAGGAATCTGTATCTTACAGCTCACCCCCCCTCCCCCACCCCGTGCACATCAAGTGTGAACACCACTGAGTGGTGGCATTGGACGAGGGCTCAAAATCCCATCCTCCCTCTGGCCCGTAGGCCGTGGGGTGGACTCAAGAGCAGCCCAACCCAGGGGTGTGGCCTTGCCGTGTCCCTGAGCAAGCCACTCCCCCTCCCTGAGCCCAAGTCCCCATCAGTCAGCAAGTTACGGCCTCCCAAGGGTCTTTCCTGCCAAATGGTCTGGGGTTCTGAGCTGTTTGTTGGACATGTGCGGGGTGGGGGGGGGTCCGGAGTCAGGCAGACCTGGGTCAGCATCACAAGGCCCCGCTGGCCGGCTGTGTGGTGCTAGGCAAGTCACTTTGCTTCTCAGAGCCTCCATTTTTCCATCTGAAAGCTAGAAATCATAGTATTGCCACTCCTTACAGGCAGCCAGGGGATCACACGGCAAGCCCACCGCGGACGTGGTGTGAGCCATGAACGTGGTTGGCGCTGTCTGTGTTTCAGCTACCTTAACTCTCTGGTGATGCGGACATTCACGTGGGCTTAATTTCTCATCAGCAGGGCAAGTGGATTTGTTTGTTTCTAACAGACGGATTAAAAGGCCTGGGGACGGCTGAGTGGCATTGCCTGGGCAGTCAGGCAGGTTCTCTGGGATCCGGCTGGGCCGCTGCCACCAGCTCTTCCTCAAGGCGGGCACTGGGAGATGACACGCAGTCTCCCAGGAGACTCCCGGCAGAGCCAGGAGGGACTGGGGCGAGGAGAAGGAAGGAGAAAGCCCGGGGCCCTCGCCCCACCTCTCCAGGTGCCCTGAGTCCTAGGCATTCGTGGACAGGAACAAAATCATCTTCTGGGACATCTGTGAGGAGGGCAGGCTCCCAAGACTCCCATAGAAGGACAGGGAAAGCCATTCATGCCTTCATTCATTCCCTCGCTCATTCTCACCGGCCTTCTCCAGGCAGATGGCAGGGGGTGTCCCCATTGAGGCAAAGAGACCCACACAGGAAGGGAAAGGCCACAGATGCGATCTGAACGGGGAGCTGTAGGGTCAGACTGTGGGGTCCTTTCTGCTCAGGGTCACACAGCAGGGTCAGGATGTCCTGCTCTAGGCTCACCCAGAAGCCTTGGGTGGCCCCGGGGTACGTGCCAGAGAAGACCCAGCCATGCCCCAAGTCTGAGTCAGGAGAGACAGATTCGAGTCTTGGACTGCTATGAAGATGTGGGTTTAGTGGAACAAAAAGGTAACTTCCTGGTGACACCATAACCCTCTTTTTGCCTTTTAACCACATCCCTCTTATCTGTCTCAGAACTGAATCTCGGTGGGGGAGCACCGGTGGGATGAGGGCTTTGAGATCTGTGTGTGAGCACAGTTCTGGTGACTCAGGAATCCCTAAGTCTGACACAGGGCTCCGGGCGGCGGGGAAGAGGAGCCAGTCAGGGCCAGAGAGGGGCCGCGAAGGCCAGGGACCCCAGAGTCAGGCGCACCTGCTGGTAATCCTGGCAGCACCATTCGATAGCTGTGTGGCCGTGGGAAAGTTGCCTCACCTCTCTGAGCTGCAGTTCTGTCATCTGCATTGCGTCGCTCGGACTACACTGCAGAGATGATTAAAACCATGGGTTGGAATCCCGGCCCGACCTGTCCCCGGCTGTGTGACACTGGCAAGTCCCTAGACCTCTGCGTGCCTTGGTTTCTTCATCTGCAGTGGTGAGAATGGCAAGCACTTAGCGCATAGGGTTGTGGTGAGGGTCTGGTGGCTCCGCGTAAGGCCCTGAGAGGGACGGTCCCCGTGCGAGACTGGAAGAGTGGCGGTGCTGCCCCCTGCCCTAGCGGTCACCGTGCTCCGGGGCGTGGCCTTCCGCTCAGGCTGGCATCAGCCCCGGAGCCACTGTCAGTATTGCTATCAGCATAAGCGTCGATGCCCACCTCTGGCGTCGCGAGAGGACTCGATGCCTGGCCCCGGGAAGCCTTCAGCTCATGCTTGTGTCCGTCTGTACCCTCTGGGGAGAACAGTGAGGTCACTGACTGTCAACACCCTGGGAAAAGTTGGCAGAGTGCAGGGACCGGCCCTTCTGAAAGATTATCGAGAAAATACATGCGGCTCATTTCGGCATGGAGGAGTGCTCTCCTCAGCTCTGGGTCCAGGGCCTGGGCTTATCCCCAGAAAGAAGGGGGCTGCCATTTCCTGAGCACCTACCGTGTGCTTGGTCCTTCATGCGAACTTCCCCAGGCACTGTCCCACTTACTCCTCCCAGCCAGCCCAGATGGTGATCGTGGCCATACCCAATTAACAGATAGGCAAGCTGAGGCTCAGAGAGGCCAAGTGGTTGCCTAGAGCCCAACTGGTTGCCCAGAGACCCGGGCAGCAAGGAACAGGGCTGGGGCTCAAACCTAGGGTGTCCGGCAGGAAGTGTGCACGCCCCCTTTCCAGCCCACCGCGCTACCTGCCTGAAGGTAAGAGAATGTTACCAAAACACCTCGACATCAGGAGCTACCACAGTGGGCTCCTCTGACCCCAGCAGAAGTCTTGCTCATTTTCGGGAAGCTTCTTAAGGTTTTGCTTTCTGTGCCATCAGCTGAACTGGGTATAAACCTTCTATGTGTTGCCCAAGCAGTTTCTCCAGCTAAACCAGTCTGCCTGGAGCCCAGAGGAGAACCCTGGAGGAAAGACTGGGGGGAGGGAGGACCCAGGCTGGGAGGGCGGCCCCCATTCAGCACTAGGAGACCCGCGTTCTCGTTCTGGTTCTGCTACATACCTTTGAGTCTGAGGGGTTATTCTCTGTGCCTCAGTTTTCAAATCTGTGAAATGGAAATTTCGATTTCTACCCTGCTTGGCTACCGTGAGGGGGAGGGGTAAGGTAAAGCTACAAAGTAATAGTCGACACATAGGTAGGAAGACAGCTTAGAAGTTTGCGTATTTGCCCTCATGTAACCCTCCAAGGCCATGGTGTGATCCCATTGTATGAAAGAGGAAGGCAAGGCACAGAGAGGTCAGTCTCTTGTCCAAGGTCACACAGCTTGTTAGTGTTTAGGTCTGATTAAGATGGACTGAAAGCCAGCCATTGAGGCCACATATTGATGATGATAAACATGATGCCCCTGCTTGATTATTTCCTGTGACAGGGAGCTCACTACCTTATGAGTCCCTAGGACTCTTAGTCTTGGACTTGAGTAGGTGGTGGTGATGGTCCCTGGTACAGTAGGCTCAGCGTGGAGTGGGAAGGCTGGGAGAAGATCCTGAGCTTGGCTTTGGCCGTGCTGGGAAACCCAACTGTGGAGAGGTGGGGAGCTGTGGTCTCCACTCTGCTACAAAGTGAGGGTAAGAACCCCGCGGCACAGGGCTGCTGGGAGGTGTGAACAAGGGGATGTGATGTCAAGTATCTGGCAGTGGCAGGGGCTTGAAACAAGATGGTTGTTACTACTGCATGTTGTTGATGCTGTGCTTAGTATTAGTATTAGTATTATTTAGGTCCTGTGTCCCTAGCAAAATCGTGGACCCCTGCCAAAAGGGGCCAGGCTCTGTATGTCCCTGGGTCCCACCCTGAGACATGGTCAATATTTATTGATTGGATGCCTGATGTTCAGCTCCCTCCAAAGAGAATGTCTCCATGTGGGTGATGTGCTGGGAGACCCTTCATTTATATAATCTCACCCTGTGCCCCACGAGTGGGGGTCATCAGCTCCATTCTAGACACAGTCTTAGATAGTGTGATGGGTCTGCCCAAGGTCACACGGTAAGAAGGGGAAAGCCAGGAATACTTCCTGGAAGAGGTGGCATGGCACTGGGTCAGCAGGATGGGACATGTGCCCGAGCCAAAGGGCAGAGGGCTGGTGCTATTGGCATGCTGAAGAGGAACGTGGGAGCTGTCCATGGGGCAGGGCTGAGCCCAGCCCGCAGCACGCAGCCCAGGGCGGGGCAGAGTATGGGTGAGGCTCAGGGGGCATTTGCTGAGCTGAGCTGAGGTGCCCCGAAGTCTCAGCGGAACAGTAATTTGCTAGCGGTCTGGGCTCCTGACCCCACCCTGCACCCCACCCAGCCACTTCCTTCTGTCCGGGCAGGAAGGGGTGCTCTGCGGGCTCAGAGGCTGCAGGCACCTTCCTGGGGACTGCTCTGTGAGCAGTGATAAAATATTTATCAGAAACAGTGGCGGCCGGGCTTCCCTGCACAGGGTACAGCCAGGGGAAGCTCCCGTCCCTAGACCTGCAGCCTCCCTGAGTCCTGCTGAGTCACAGGGGAGCCCAGTGAGCCACCTGCCTGCGCCCTCCTTGGCCCCTCTGCCCTTTGGCCATGTGGGTGCCTCCTAATGGGTAAGCCATTCAACTGCCCACGGGGCCAGGGCGTCCAGGCAGTTAGTGCTGAGGGCTGCAGAGCTTACCCAGCGGCCAAGGTCACAGGCAGAGGAGGCCAGCAAGCTGGGATCCCCCCTGCGCTCACCCCTGCAGGGTCCTACCTCCTTAGTCCTCGCAGCAGCCAGCAAGGTAGGTAGGTCCTCTTGTACCTCCGTTTAGTGGTGGGGAGACCAAGGCTCAGAACAGGGATGTGGGGGGTCGAGTCTCCAGCTGCTAGTGGCTGAGCAGAGATTTGGCCCTTGGCCGTCTGACTCCTGTCCCTGTGAGGCCAAAGTCAGTTCTAGCCCGGAGTCAGGGGCTGGGGTGTCTGTCCGTCCTGATGCGACCCAGAGCTAGGACTTCGGATCTGTGCTTTTGGTCTTAAGAGTAACAGCAACAACAAAAAAACAGTAGCAGGTGGCTTCTTCCTCCTACCGTCGGGGGGGAGGAAGAGCAGGGCTTTCGGATTCTTTTGTTCACTCATTCATAAAATATCTTCTGGGTGCACCAGCCATAGGCCAGCATCCGTGGCTCCGTGGACCCAGGGGGAACACTGATGCCACAGTGGGGGGAGCCCACGGAACTGTCAGGACTGGGTTCAGCGCCCGGGCCCACTCACCGCGTACTGACGGGTTGGGTGAGCTCTGAAGGCCGCTCTGCCTCTCTGAACCTTGGTCTCCAGGTTGTGACTTGGAGATAAACTGAGCTTTCTCGAGAGAAGATCACACCTGTGTCCTTGTTCTCTGTCACCTCTGCAGACCAGCCTGCTGGGCATTCATTAGCCTTTGGACCGGTTCTGGTTTCCAGAGAGGCCCCAGCTCTCCCAGGGAGGAACCAGAGTTGGTGCCCAGGGGGCTTGCAGAGCTGCTGGGCTCAGCAGCGGCTTTTCCCAAGGGGCTCCGAGTTCGGAAGGCAGGCTCAGATCCTGGAGCCGCGCTGGCCGCCAGCAGCTGTAAGAGGGAGCCAGGTCCCATGCAAGCTGTTGATGGGGTACCTGTGGGTGGCCGGGGGTCATCTCCACCCCTCCCAGCCCCGACCCCGTGCTGGATCAGAGCCACTGTTGCCCCTCACCGCCTGCCCATGCACGCAGGGCATCTCGCCCGCCTATTTGCTCCCGACCGTTCCCTCCTCTCGGCCTCGCCATGGTTTCCTCTGCCTGGAACTCTTCCTGTCCTTCTTCACCTTCACTGGGGGCTTCCGTTGGTTCTTCAAGGCCCTGATGGAAGGTGCCCTCCTCCTCCAGCAAGCCTTCTCAGCTGTCCTGTATCCACCCAGGCAAGATGGGGTGGCCACTGGAGTCTTTGCTCAGGTATTCGGGGCAGCACTTAGCACCCTGTGCTCATCTGTTCCCAGTCTCTTTCCCTCCAAAGGCTCCAAGGTGGGGCTCTGCCTGATTGATCTCTGGGTCTCCGGGCTCAGCCTGGGGCTGGCACGGATGGAACCCCAGGAGTGTCTATGAATGAACAAGTGAGCGAGCGAGCGAGTGAGATCCAGGACCACAGCGGGGTCCACACCACAGCGGGGTTTTAGAAGCACGTGGTAAGGGACAGGAGTAGAGCTAGAAGGTGTGCTCTGTGTGGAAACTCACTGTCTTTCTGGAATAGTCTCTGGGGACGCCGTGTACCTGACCTTCAAAGACAATGGACATTCAGCTGGACAGGAAGGATTCCTGGGGCCAGGAGAGAGACCGGCGGGCGGGTGCTTGTTGCAGAGCCCTGGGGGTCAGGAGGGCTGGCCTTCCGGCCTGGGAGCTGTGTGACCGCGAGCAACTCATCCCATCTGTCCGGCCTCACGTCCATCCTGCGAACCCGGCCTTTACTCGTCGGAGGGAAGCAGGCAGGTGGCAGGGCGTGTTCACGGGTGTTCATTCAGTAACTGTGCACGTGTGTCGAGAGGCATGTGTTCAACTCTGGGAGGCAGTTGCCACAGAGACACAGCTCCTGCCTGCTGGGTCTAGCTCTCCATCGGACTGGCCTGACACAGTCCGATGAGGGAGGCTGACGGAGCACAGGCCCAGGCTGTGATGGAGCTGTCACAAAGGGAAGCCCAGGGGAGGCCCCGGCCCAGCCATCAGCCTTGGGGAGCTGGCACCTTGCTTGCGGCTGGGTTTGCTAGGAAAGCAGGTGTGCTAGGCCAGTGAATGCTGCATGGCTAGAGCCCTGGAGGAGGGTGAGGTAGGGGTGCTAAGGCCCTGAAGGAGAGGGCTGGAGGGGATCCTGAGTGATGCGGGGGGGTGGGGGTGCCCCCTGAGAGTGTCACAAGAGCTGCATCCCCTGAGCCCTGAGCACTCCACCCCGGCCGGTGGAGGCACTTTGTACGAAGGAGCCCGTGAGATCCTTGCCCCGACCTTGCGAGGCAGGCACTGCTGTGTCCCCATCTCACAGAATGGGGAGATTGAGGCCAAGTCACAGTAAGTGACAGAGCTGTGCTTTGAATCCAGGTCTGTTTGTCTCCAGAGCCCAACTGGGAATATCCGGCCTTTCCTGCAGCCCCTGCCCCTCCCGGAGCCTCCAGAGAGGGGATTAGCAGCTGAGGTCATACAGCAAGAGCACCACCTCGAGTCCTCCCTGGGGCTTGTTCTGCCGTCTGTGGTCAGAGCATCGCCCAGGGTGGCTGGTTAGGGGATGAGGTACAGCACAGGAGGCACCCTGGGGACAGGTGAACCCCCAGAAATGGGAAATGAGTGTGATGTCACAAGGTCCACCAGAAAGAGCTCCGAGCAGCCGTGAGCCCCTGCCACCGAGGTCTGCCTGCCGAGTCACGGAGGGGGCGGGCCCAGTGCGGGTGAGCCTTCCTCTGCCTTCCCCGAAGGTGCAGAGAACCAGCCAGTGAAGGGAAAGGCCTCTTCCGTGCTGACAGTCCAGGTTGGGGGCCATTGTCTCGGTCTGTCAGCCCCAAGGCCAGGAGTCCAGGAGACTACAGGCCCTGGTGTTGGGGGGTTGCTGAGAATGTCCCTGAGGCAGGTGAGTTTCTTCCCCGCATGTATGCTAACAGGCACCATAGGCCCCGGCTGGGCAAGAAGGGAGGAGGGAGGAGGAAGAGGCCCGCCCAAGCCCCAGCCAGGGCTCACCATCCTTCCCTTGCTTCACTGGAGAGAGTGAGGGTCCCCTTCCCCCTTTTTCAGCTGGACAGGCAAGGTACGGGTGGCTGCCCACCGCGTGTAGCCTGGGATGCTGGGCTCTAGACTCGGCAACATGCCCAGTGCAGGCTTCCGTCCCCTGTGGATAAAATGGGGACTGCTCCCTCCCCCCCCAACATTGACTCTTCCTCCCAGAGCAGTTATGATGGCCAAGTAGACACCAAGGCTGGCACGGGGTAAAAGATTTGGCCAAAGTCAGATTCAAATCCAGCACTTAGCTCAGGGCCTGGCACATGCGAGGTTCTCAAGAAATACTCACTGAATGAAAAGGGGGGAAGTATACACAGCCTCTGGCCCTGCCCTCACAGCCCTGGGTCCCCAGTGAAGGGGCTGCTAGCGGCCTGCCCACCTGGGACTGTTGTGAGTGAGTGCTGAGTGGTACTTAAGACCGCGGGAGCCAGCCAAGGAAAGAGTCAGGAACATGTCCTTAATAGTGAGGGGTCTCACTCTCAACCTCCAAGTGGCCTGGCCTGGGCGGTGCTGTCCTCCGGATGCAGGTGCATACGCACTGTGGTGGTACTCATGGAGAAGACATTGCTGAGTGAGGGCACCCTGGGCAGGGTTTTGCAGGATGAATAGGAGTTGGCTGACCAGGCCGGGCTTAGAGGAAAGTCTTCCCAGATAGAGTGAAGAAGGGCAGGCATGTGGACATGAACCAGGCCTGGCGTCAAGGACAGCAGCTTTCTCCAGGATATTGTCCTCCACTTTCATTCATCTGGGAGGCCTCAGGGAGGCTCTTGACTCCCCTCCCTCTCCCCTCAGACATCCCCATAGCTGACAGCCTGGGCTACCTGTGAGAGGCTGGGAGCTTACCACCTCATCCTCTGGTCTCACGCCTGTGGCAAAGCCCTAGAGACCCCTTCCTGTCACCTGCCCCTCCGGTGGGGGGAAATCGCTGTGGGTTGAGTCAGTACAGGGGAGCAGGGGAGCTTACAGGTGCTGCGAGGCACCTCGCAGCCTCAGTTTCTGGGCAGAGATATCTCACCTCCGTCCCCACCTTATCCGCCACCCGTGCTGGGAACCACAGAGAAAAAGCCAAAGCCCTGTTATGCAACACCAGAAACCACCAAGAAGACCTAAACAAGGAGCTCCAGGGGACCAGGCTGGGTGTCTGGGCAAGGCCGTCCTCCCATGCCCAGGACCCAGAGAAGGGCTCGGGGAGAGCAGGTGGCAGGACGCCATGTCCACCTCCAGGTCCTGGCTCTGGCCCTGTCACTGGGGTGACCTGTGGACCCACAGGGTTCCCTCTCTGATTGTGCCAGGCAAGTCATCTGGCTGTACCCCAGAACCCCCACCCAGCCCAGGAGCACACCCCTCCAGCCATTGCAGTCCAAGCAGATGAAATGGGTGACAGTAACAGGGACCTGGGCATGCCAGTGAAAGATGGGGAGAGCCCAAGCTCCTGCCATTCCGGAGCAGCCTGGTTTCCAGGCTCAAAGAACTCAGCAGATGAGCAGTGGGGACCAGGGCTGGGGTGACTGCATCATGCCCTTGGGGCCCCAGAGAGCCTGGATTGGAGGCCAGCTGGCTGACCTTGCCCACAGACAAGGGGTTCCCAACCTGATACAGGTCCAGGAGGGCTAGAGTCAGAGGGGCAGACTGGGGACAGGCCCTGGCACTTTTCGGCTAAGCGAGCCCCATGTGACCCCCACTGCAGTGCTCACAGAGCCCAAGCTATGGGTCCGGCTTCATCTCGGCATCCCAGTGGGAGGGGGCCCCACGTTGCTGGGTGAGGTCACCCTGGGCAGGGTTTTGCAGGATGAATAGGAGTTGGCCGATCAAACCCAAAGGCCCCCATACCTCATTTCACATATATGGCCCCTTCCACCATGACCACAACCCTGTGAGGTCCTGTCATCATCCCCATGTGACATGTGCAAGTTCTCACACTGGTGATGGTGGAACCAGGTGGGAGACTCAAACGGCAGAACCTGAGGGACAGCTGGGCTTGCGGGCAGGGGAGGGGAGCAGAGCTAGCCCGTGGCCTCGAGAGATCTGAACCCCAGGCGGTGGCCTTTCTGAGACCTTCACGCATCCCAAGGGCCACATTATGGTGCACGCTCTCCCCCCAGCCTCCACATCCCCTGCCTGGTGGGCCTCTCACCCTTCACACGCCCTGTAGGTCTGGTCTGTCCCTGGAATTCCCGTCACCCTCACTTGACTTCACTCCAAGCCCAGCTCTCAGGGTTCTGGGGACACAGGGGACAATCCTGGAGGGGGACCCTGTCTGTCTGAGCTCCAGTTGTGACCCCGCATCGGGCAGGTCAGGGGACATCAGGTGCAGTGGGCGAAGGGCACAGGAGGGAGGCCCGAGGGTCACCTCCTGAATGCCTGTGTGGCCTTGCGTTTTCCGCTCCAGAGCCTCTCCCAGGGGGCTGCTGGGAGATTACATGGGGCAGGTGGAGTTGCTGAGCAGAAGGCCTGCCCCTGCTGAGAGCACGGCCCACCTGGCCCTGCTGAGTGAGGTCGCATTTCCAGGCTTGCTTAAGATGTCCCAGCTGCTGAGGGCTCTTCAGGACTCCCCAAGGCAATCTCTGTCCTCCACCCACTGCCCCCTCCGCCACTGCCCTCCTGTGACTTGCCAGGGAAGGGGGAACATGGCGGCCTCTGGGCATAGGCTCTGGCACCCAGTAGGTGGGCTCAGACCCCAGCCCTTTGCTTACCTGGGGCGCCCGGGGCCGGCCAGCGCTCTCTGAACTGCGGCCTCCTCGCCAGGAGACGGAGCGGGCATTCTGACCAGTAGGGCGGCCCCATGAGGGCGGGAGGTGGGACCTCAGCATCTGCTCCTTTCCCCACACGTTAGGACAGTCCTGCCTGTGGGTGACCTGTGTCCCCCCACCCCCCGCCGCCTGAGGCCCCGGTCTCCCCATCTATAAAATGGACAGCTGGGCTCTACCTGAACTCCTGGAGCCCTTTGGGCGGGGCTTCCTGTGGGGAAACAGCAGAGTGAGGAGGGCCTGGGGACACGGTGTCAGAGCAGGGTGGCCCGGCACCCTTCCCTGGGGAGCCCGACTCTCATTTCCTCCTGCTTCTGCGGTGTCGAAATGGCCGATTTTGTAGGAAAGGAGGCCCAGGGGGTTTTGGTAAATGCTTTTCTCAGACACTCTTTGTCAGTTCCCAAACTTTAACCGTGTTCAGGGACGAGGGAAGTGGAGGAGCCGTAGACACAGGTGTGTGAGGGGGGAGCGTGTAGGAGGGACCCCAGGGGCCATGGGAGAAGGTCCCTTCCCCCGCCAGACACCTCTGAGAATAGGATCCTGAGTCTCTTGCTCCCCCACCCTGCCCCCTCCGGCCCCGGGAAGGGAGTCAGATTGTGGCAGCTGTTCCGTGGGCCCCCCAGGGAAATGGCCCACTGCCCCCCCCC
>NW_024424564.1:52260307-52273080 GCF_017311325.1 Ursus maritimus
CACCCTGTGTGCCCGCGGGAACGTCGCTTCGCCTGCCACAGCTTCACCAGCCTGTCTACGCAGCAGGACTCGTGATTCCTGCATCAGAGGGGATTGCGATGGTGTGATTGTGTGTGGACCTCCTCGGGCCTGTGCTTGGCTATTAGAAAAATCTTCATTAAGTCATACCCGTGGGGGTGGCGTTGCTGTAAGATTATCAAGATTCACCTGGATTGAAAAATACGTAAAGAAAGCATGCCCGGAGGTCCAGTATACCTGTGAGATATGGACTGATTTTTGACTCTGAGCTTCCTAGCAACAAGAGCAAAGAGAAAAAGAGGGTCACTAGCTAGGTGTGAAGGCCCTTAAGATGAAAGCACAGGTTTTCCTGCTAAGGACACCCGAGGGATGGCCCTCCTAGGGGCCCGCACGAAGAGGTCCCTGTGCGATATGCTGAGCAGCATTCTCGGTGTTCTTGCGGTCTGGCTAGATCCAAGGACCTGGTGTCTGGAACGAGGTCCCCAGGCTCCCCTAACTGCAGGGGAGAGGGAGAGGGGCGTCCTCAGGGGGCCTGCAAGAGAGACCCAGTGAGGTCCCGTAACCTCGAGATGACTGAAGTGTCCTGGGTCATTGTCAAAATCCACAAGGATTTCATCTTCATCTGTAACAGAGCCACGTGTATTTAAGTACAAAATAACATTTTCCCTCCTCCAAATCTGTCCCCTTGTGCCCACCTAGCCAGTAAGCTGGGACCACCGAGCCCCAGGCCCACGCCCAGGACGCTGGCTTCCCAGTAAACAGCTGGCTTTTATAATACTGTGCTCTGCTCTTGTTTTCTTGTATGCCTTTGACTGTGTTAAGCAAATTCACTTAACAGTCTCTCCAGTAGTTTCTTGGCCCAAGTTCTTGGGAGTTTTGTCCTGATAGCTATAGTGTGTGCCTCCTTCCCTCCTGGTGGCCTGTTTCCTTGGGCGCTGTGTCCTTGGGATCATGAGTTTGTTTCCAGCCAGGGGTTATCTGTGGCCCCCTGGCCTGGCTTGGGAGCCCGCCCCTCCAAGACACCTTTAGGATGGCTCGGGCCGGCAGCCCCAGGCTATCAGCAGCCCGGTCAAGCCGCGTCCTCACAGGTTCCAGGAGACGTGCCTGCGTTTTCAACTCTCTTGAGCTCAGGTAGATACACACCAGTTTTCTTAGTCATCTGTCTTTGCCAGGGGGCAGATCTCTTTCTCAGTTACCCATTGATTAGAGGCACAGCCCCTCGAGAGCCCTGGCTTTGTGTGAGGAGCTCAGTTGCCTCTCCCACCAACGTGTTTGCTCAGCGTCCTCCCTCCTGACTGCTGGTTTTACCCTTCGTCTCAACACCCCAGCTTTTAGTTCATAGCCTTTTCCTGGGATTTTACTGTTATGCTGATGACAGCACAGTGAGTGGAGGGTAAGACTGAAGAATACAGCCCTGGGAGCCAGACTGCCTGGGCTTGGATCCCAGCTCGACCAGCACGGGTGTGCTCAGTTTCCTCATCTGTGGGATGGGCACAGCAATGGCTGAGGCCGCTGGAAGTGCTAGAGGGCTTTATGCCCTAAGGCACAGAGAATGTCCCTCCGCGTGGAATGATTGCGTCTTTCAAGCACTCTTCGGGCCTTCAGTACAATCGATATTAAATACGAGCTAAGTGTAGGAATAAGACAATCCGAATGATAATATTAGTTTATCATTTTGGCCCCTGGTGATTTCCTTCACTTTCTTACAAGCGCGTACAAATGTTGTGCATTTACATGGGTCGTTTTTTATCCAGCCTTTCTGGGAGATAAGTGCAGGGAGAGAGCTTTCAGGTTGTGGCGTTCTTTAAATCGCCCAGCCTCTTGACCTCCGAGTGGTCAATGCAAAAGACTCCTCGTGCCCCCAGCGGTGACTGCTTCTTACAGAGGACTTTCCAGATTCTGCAAAGTACCTGTCCCCAAGGCTCCTACGAAATTTCAGGCCATCCTGGGAGTCGGATGGAGTCCAGCTCAGTCACAGGCCAGCTCTGTGACTCAGCTTCCCCCCGGTGCAAATCCTCCATCGCTTATCTGAGACCCTCAGGGCCAGATGTGACTTGGGAACTCCCGCTGGATTTCTGAACGATGATTCAACCTGTGGACAGCCAGCTGCAGACATCAGGGCGGCATCCTGGGGACCCTGTCTATACCAGATCTACACTGAGTGGGGTAGATAAGGATTCTGACTAGCTTCACATCAGGGCGGATCCAGATTTTGTGGCCAGACTCTGCAAAAACTTGAGTTTTCAGGGCTTGTGCCTTTTCTAGGTGCGGACAGGGATCTGCAGCAGGGGAGAGAAATTAGCCTCAGCTCCCCCTCCAGCAAGCAGAAATGGAGGTTTACAACCAGGGAGCAGGGCCGGGGTCACTGGGTGGGGAGGAAACCTGTGGGGTAAGGGGCACTCTTGTGACCGATTCAAGGGAATTCTTGCTGAAGGCGGGCCAGGGTGATAAGATACGGAGGGTGGGGGGTTGGGCTAAGCTGACCCATCAGGATTCCTGCTCAAACTGGATCCTGCACTGACGGATGGGAAGCCCAAGGTCGGTCCAGCGACCGCGGCTGGGAGCAGCCTGAGCAAAGTCTGGTCCAGAAGGAGGGTCTTTGTCTGTGTCTACTGGGCACTTACCTCGCACCTCTGCGCGCCGCAGCCACAGCCTCCGCAAGCGCCCAGTCTGATAGAGGAGGCAGTGCCGGTCAGAGGGAGGACGGCCTGGGGGTTATTGGCTGAGTTAGGTCCCGAGGAGAAGGGCCTGCGTCTCCAGGGTGGGGGCAGCTGGTGATAACGGCTCATACGGAGGAGCGCCCACTGTGCGCCTGGCCCGTTCTGTATCTGTGGACACACTGTCAGCCTTGGGAGTCACCCAGGGAGGAGGGTGTTATTATGGTTCTCCTTTTACAGCTAGGGAAACTGAGGCACCGTTAAACAGAAGTCGTCAGCCCGAGTTGGACTGCTGTTCACCGGTGAAGCCGCAGCTTATGCCCTGAATCCGGACACTCGGCCCCCTTAGTATTATTATCATCAATAGCCCTGGAGAAGACATTAGTTCGAGGAGAGGGAGGACGGCCGTCCCGCATGGAGGGCAGCGCCTGGAGAAAGGCCCACGGGTGGGAAGCAGGCAGAAAGTCTGGAGAACAAGCAGTCACTCTGTCTTCTGCTTGGAGGTTGGTGGCAGAGAGGGGCCTGGGCAGTAATGGAAGGAATGGAAGGAATGGAAACTTGTGCCCAGATTGTGGAGGGCCTGGGACACCAAGCTCGGAAACGTGGAAATCTTGCAGGCAGAGGGCTTCCTCCGAGTCAGGGGCCCATCACATCTGGGTAGCAGGTGAGCGGGCTGGTGGCAAGGTGGGTCCCCCAGAGGCTGCGTCTGGGACAGGGAGGAGTCCTGAGCCTGCAGGGGCTTGAGGGCCCAGAGGGGTGGGCGTGCTGCAAGCACAGGCCTGGGACCTGTGTTTGTGGGCCCAGCAGGGGCTGGGAGGAGGGCAGGGGAGCAGTACCTGCCCAGACTTCAGGTGGGGAAGGGCCTGGCCTCCAGGCAGATGAATTCCATCCACAGTCCGCCATGCTGGAAGCGAGGGACTGGAGGGGGCACCCCAGTGTCCACCCTGGCCCTGCCCTTCACCGGCCTGTGACCCCGTGGGTGACATCAGGATCTGGGACCTCAGGGTCCACCTGTAGTGGGGAATGAGGCTCCCCAGAGGGCAGGGGTATGGTGGGGTTATGTGGGCAAGGCACTCAGGAAGGGGCACCTCCCACCCCTATAGGGAGATGGAACCCACCCCCCAACCCTTCCAGTGAATCTCAGCACTACTTTCCCCTTCATTAAATTTGTCCCTCATGGACTTTGAACCACAGTCTTGCAGGAGTGGAGGTGGGGGGGATGGCTCATGGAACAGGGATTCCCCCCGCTGGCTGGACACCCCCTCCCCCGGGAGCAGAGCCCTGCACTTGGCAGAGTCCGGACAACCCAGCGCCACCTCCTTCCTGGGCTCTTCGGGCTTTATTTATGAAGCCAAGAACGCAGGCCAAGCTGGGATGCCAGCGCTTTCTGCATACCCTGCTGGATCAGAATGCCCCCTGGGACCTGCCTGGAGGGGCCATTAATGAGGGGTCACGAAGGAGCAATGAGTGACAGAGCACTTCCTCAGGCCCCCAGTCCTACACCAAGCCTTCCCGTCCTCTCCTCTCGGGCTCCCCTTCCTAGGTCTTTGTGTTATCAGTGTGAGTTCTGATATCCCAAGTGGTTATTCTTTCCAAGGATTCTTCTAAGAAAAGGCTGCCGGCCAAAGAGGCGCCTGAGGGAGAAATAAAGCTGTCCACCGCCGCCCCCCCCCCATCTCCTGGGGTTTGTGCATTCCTACTGGAGAAAGCAGGGGTAAGGGAACGAAGGTGTCTCCGGTTGGCTGGCGCTGGGGCCCGACCTGTCCATGTTTGGACGTCGGGTTCCCGGATGCAGAGGTCAAAGCCAGGGCCTGGGTGCGTGCAGAACCTGTGGGGGCGGGGAGGTGATGTGGTCATGTCTTATGTCTGCCTTAACAAAGGACCACAGCCTGGAGGGCTTGCAACAGAAATTCATTCTCTCGCAGTGCTGGAGGCCCGAAGTCTGAAATCAAGGTGTCGGCAGGGCTAAGACTCCTTCCTTGTCCCTTCCAGCTTCTGGCGGCTGCCAGCCATTTCGTGGCTCTCCTTGGCTTCTGGCCACCTCACAGACATCCGCCTGTCTTCACACGGCTGTCCTGCCCGTGTCTCTATCTCCGTGTCTTCACAGGGTTTTCTTATAAGGACATCAGTCATGGCATATAGGGTCTGCCCTCCTCCAGTATGACCTCATCTCAACCTGGTCACATCTGCAGAGACCCTATGTCCAAACGAGGTCACGTGCACAGAGACCAGGAGTTAGCACTTCAACATGGCTTTTTGGGGGACACAACTCTACCCACAACAGGAGAGCAGCCTGGATACCCCCCGGACTCAGTCCGGCAGGTAGATTGCTGTGTCTATATCCACATCAAGTTTGCCGGGCTGGATGGGGCAGGCGGGGTCGTTCTCCTGGGGGAGGTTGGGAGGGACAGGCACCTGCATAGCGGTGGCCCCCAGCTCTCCCCACCCTGCCTGCTGCCGACCTTGCCTCTAGACATGATGTTGATGACGTACGAGAAACAGCGGTGGCTGCTGTTCATTTCGGGCCTGCTCTGTGCTGGGCGCCCAGCCGACACACGCCACCTCATTCATTAGCAAAGGAGGTCATCAAACGCACCATCATGGAGCCTGGGCAGCCTGGGTTTGAATCCTGCCCTGGCTGTGTGACCTTAGACCAGTCATTTAACCTTTGGGATCCCCAGCTGGCTTCCCTATAAACGAGGATGATGCGGGCAACTTCCTCCGTATGGAATTGCTCTGGAAAGTCAGGGTGGGTGCGGTAACAGACTGGACCCGAGTGAGTACTCCCCAAGCATGGTCTGCAGCCGCCACTCATGGGGCCCTCCCACTCCTATTGGCAGGCCCGTGGTTCTGTCTCCCCGTCCCATTCAACAGAGGAGACAAGGCGCCAGGAGGTTAAGAGGCGGGCGGGGGAGGTGGCCCGGTGGGGAGCAGCCCCGGTTTTGGGGGGCCGTGAAGCCTGCAGCCTCTGCTGTGCCCCACTCCCGCTCTGCCTTTACCCTCGCTGTGCTTGCGGGCACCTGTTTATAGACCGGACTCGGGGTTATCCAACACCTGCCCGAGAAGGGCCTGGGAGGCTGGTTGTTCAAGACCTCATTTACAGATGGGCAAGTGCGGTTTGGAAAGAGGGTCATGTGACTGCAGGTGTGGGGTTATCGTGTCGGAGACAAGGGACCTGTGCTGCTCAGAACCTCCTCACCCGCCCCTAGAACTGAATCCAGAGCAAGTGGAGGAGGAGTGTTCTGAGAACAGAGGCTGGAGACCACCAGCTTGGGGAAGAGCTCAGGATGGGGTCCTGGTGGCAGTGCGATGGGGCTGAGGGCTCAGCTGGTAGAGAGAAGACTGGAGGGGCCCATGAAGATGTTAGGAGGTGTTGGACGGGACGGGAGCTCACTCCATGATGGCAGAGACCCTGTCCTTCTTGTCCCCCACTGTATCCACAACACCTAGAACAGGGCCTGGCCTGTAGTGGTGTTCAGTAAATCCGTCTGCAGTGTTTGTTAAAGCACTAGGGAGGCAGACTTTGCCTCACCAGCAGTCCACTGTCCCATCTCCAGTACTTCGTAGCTGACAACCCTTGAGCAAGCAACTTAACCCCACTCAGCCTCAGTTTCTGCATCTGTGAAATGGGAGTAATGCTAGTTGAGCCTGGCTCTGAGGCCACCGGAGGGACATTTCCTCCAGAGCAGCTCGAGAGCGGGACCCACCGGCCCCAGGCTTGGCAAGCGGGAGTCTCTGTGAGGTCCCGCATTCGTGGAAGATGACAGGCGTCCCTTCCGATGCCCGTCCAGCCTGGGATGGTGAGCAGCTGTCCAGCCTCGGGACGGTCACTGAGAACAGCTCATTGCAAAGCCTTCAGAGATGACCAACCGAATCATGGGGGATGCTGGACTCTCCCAGCATCACAGCTCCGACTCGGGAATCTCTGCTGTGCCCCCCTAACCAGCAGCCGTTACAGGCCATTGGCCCACAACCTCACCCCCTCGTGGGGCAGGCTTGTGGCCCTCCCTGTCCATCCTGGAGGAGGGAGGAATAAGCCGGGCACCCCTCCCATGGCGGTGGCTCCCTGTGCCCGCCACACTGCTAAGCCCCACCCTGGGTGTCCAAGACCCCAGGGTGCGGGAGGCGCTTTCCCAGCCCGCTTTGGGGGAAGCACCAGGCTTCGCCACCAGGGGGCAGAAGTGCCCCCTCAGAGCGGGCAGTGCCTGGAAGTGGGCAAGGCACGGGCCGGCTGAGGACAGCGCTAGTGACAGTGACAGAGCTGGCGTCTGTCCACCCCTTATCCCCCAAGCTGGCCTGGCTCCAGCTTCCGCTCTGCCACTTGCTGACTGTGACTTCGGGCATGTGCCTCGCCGCCCCCCCACCCCCAACCTAGATGAGCCTGGAGCACACAGGACAGCTACAGCAGCCGCCCCCGTGCCCTGCTTCCCTGCCGCTCCCTGAGCCCCCTTTGGACCCGGCCGCTTCGGGGTGGGCTGGCTCCCTGCTTTGGATGGTATACAGACACTGGCTGGTGTCCCGGAGCTCCAGAACTCTCCCTGGTGAACTCGAAGTCTGGAGGCCTGGGTTGCAGAGCTGTCCGTCCCAGGCATCAGGCTGCGCACCTGGGAAGTGAGGTGCTGAGCCAGGCTCAGGGGTTTGCAGACCCCAGGGGACCATGAGAGTCCCCTCAGATGCTCGTTAGTAATCCCCAGGCCCTGCCCCCACAGGTCCTGACTGAGGTTCCCAGCAGGCACTGGGACGGGCATTTTGAACAAACCCCAGGGCGCTTTCTGATGCAAAGTCTCAGTGCCAGGAGCCCATGGACAGGGGCCAGGCCCGTTCTGCAGGTCATTGCTGGTCCTGGTGCTTTCCCCGTGAAGACGAAACCTCTGGGCCAGCCCCTCGGCATACTCATACCACAGGCATCAAGACACCTGGATTGCCATCTCTGGCTACATCTGAGGGGAGCACATGGCCTCTAAAGGGCTTTATGGTTCTTATTTCCCCTGTCCTTCAAACTCACCCGTGGAGGCTTGGGGCAGGGGAGCGGTGGCAGGCAGGGCTCCTAACCCTCAATCCCGTCCATGTTACAGATGGGCAAACTGAGACCCTAGGAATCACCTGACTTGGTGGCAGGGCTGGTGGACCCCAGTTCTGGCTACTCAATCAAGGACTCTCTCTCCCTTCAGAAGGACAAGTCCTGGAGTCCCTCTTGGTGACCAGGGCCCTATACCAACTCCGGACACCCCACTGGTGGGTGGGAGGGTGGACTAAAGCCTCGGTCCTGGGGGAGGAAAGGACGTGGTTGGGGCCTTCTGGCCTGGCACAGATCCAGAGCAGTTTCGGGGACTGGGACCCCAGTCTCCTGATCCCTTTGACAGAGGGCATTTTCTTCCCGAGTCGGCGCGGAAGGGCCCTGCCCAGGGCTGCCTTTGCAATGCAGTCGCTCAATCCCCAACCCCTTATCAGGCCTGGAAGGCCCCATAAGTGAGTGGAGGGCCTGGTGGGCGCCCAGAGCCCCTCTGTCTGCCTGTGGGGGCAGCAGCTCAGCGAGGGCTGTCACGTGGGGCCGCAGGCCCAGGAGGCCCGGTCATCTGATGCTTCCCGGGAAGCCAGAAATCAGGGTTTCTATGTCAATCTCTCCATTGTAAAACCTTGGCTGCTTACAGTTTTTGTTTTTTGTTTTTTTCCCCACGCTGCAGGCTGTGCAGAACACATTTAGGGGCTTGACTTGGTTTGTGGCCGCCCCGTTGTCGCCTGCTCTGGGGGATCAGGATGGCCTGGTCTCCTTCTGGCCTCTGCGTCAGATTCCAGCCCTGGGCGTTCCTGCTCCCCTGGGCTGTCAAGCCCCACCCCCATATCCCTATACCCCTTGCTGCCTGTCACCTGCCCAAACACAGGGCAGCAGCACCTTCATCTAGAGTCCCCACTATACCCTGCCTCTGGGCTCTTGGACGTAGACAGATTTTACGGAGGTCCTGAGCCAGGACTAGGGGACGGTTACAGCCAGCTCCTTAACACAGCCTGCATATGGCCCTGAAGTCCCTCCACCATCCCTACCTCCGGAATTTCCTGCTGGCCACTTCTCCCAGAACCCTGCTGTCCAGCACCGCTCCCAGAGCCCCCTTTCCACCAAAACCCCCTCCCTCCCAGTGCTTCCTCTTCTCGCTTCCTCCCGCCTACTCCACTAAACTGCCCTCACCCACGTGCCACCCGTTTTCGCTTTAATTTCTCAGCCAGAGGGGTTGGCCTCCCTCCCACATTGAGCTGGCCACCCCTGCCAGCCTGCCCGCCAGCAGCAGAGCCCGCGCTAAGCGCCAGCCACCTGAGTGTGCCGAGCAAACAAAGCCAGCCCTCTCCCCCGGCTTGGGAAACCACCATGCATCGCATGCCACCCAGGGTCCAACCCGACGGCTCTGCTCCGTCCCATTTACACCTCTGGTAGCTACGTGGCTCTATCTCCGTCAGTCCAGTGGGGCACCTTCCACAAAGCATTTGCACTCCTATGGCCGAACGTTGTCCCTGCACTCCTGTGGACAGATGTTTATCCATCCATTCGCCTCAATCTGTACTGCATGCCTATTGCGAGCTGGGCTTGGGAATATAGTACGGAACCCATTGAATAGTCCCTGCCCTTCCGGCTCGTGGCACCAGGATGGAAAAGTCACCAGATGACCAGAGGGCAGCCCTGGAGCCTGACGCAGGGTAAAGGCAGCCGGAGGAGGGGGACATGTCTGGCACTGAGACAGGTGTCTGGTTCCCATCCTGGGCAGGTGGCGCTGGAGGTGGAGGGAGCATACAGGCTCCACAGGTGTTTCTAAAGGGGTGAGAAACCACCAGAGGCGTGGAAGGGGCAGCTCGATCCTTCCTGGCCTGTCGGCTCACACCAGGTCGTGCAGGTCTCCGCCTTGGGGATGTGGGCTCTGGGGGAGTCCATGGTCTCTGGTCTCCACTCCATCGATTTGGAGCTCAGGGCCAGGGAGTCTGCCGGTCGTGACTCTGCCTCCCCAGGGTGAGGTTCATGTCTGGCACATAGCACGTGCTCAGGAAGTGCCAATTGACTTTAACCAGGCCATGTGTCCCTGTGAGGTCATCCACTGCTTGGTTCGACCTTGGCAAACCATCCCGCCTGGGGTATTAGGCAGAATGAGCCCCGCTTTGGGGGCCGAGCCAGGCCTCGCCACTGCCTCCTTCAGGCCAATTCCTGTTTCCACACTCTGTCGGACTGAATTAGCTAGCCCCCACCCATGGCACGGAAGGAACCCCTTTCTCAGGGGGCGGGTGCTTTGGGTCTGCCATTGAGAGGAAGCGGGAGAGGCACACACCCTGCCATAAGGGACCCAGTGGCCTCTGGGCCTCAGTTCCCTGTTCTGTACAACATGGGGGGGAGGGCCTCTGAGCATCCATCACCTGCTGAGAGTGTAGGATCAGCCCCTCGTTTCTCCCCGCAGATTTACAAGGGAAGTGTCTATGGGAAGACGGAGGGCTGTGGTGCCCTGTCTGATTCGGAGGGAGGGGGGACAGGGCTGGGGGAGGCTGTTCTGCGTGTCTGTGCCGTGTGCTTGGGACGCCTGGCTTGGCCCAGCTTTGCCATTTGCTGATTGTACGGCGTTGGGCAGGTTATTTCGCTTTCTGGGCCTCGTCTCCTCAACTGGGAAATGGGAAGAAGCATTCCTACCTCTGTATCAACTATACCGAAAATATAAAAAATTAAAGAAAGAATTCCTACCTCATAGAGGGAGGTTGGCCTAAGACCACGCATCTAAAAGTGCTGTGTAAAGCCTGGAGAGCCCCGTGGCTGTGTGTGCCCTCCCTTCACTGGGCTCACTCTCCGCAGCCCCCAGGTCTTAGGGGACCCATTTGTTTTTACCATCCCTGATACCTGGAGGCGGCTGCTGGTTTCTGCGGTGGTGAGGCCACTCGTGATCCCCCCAGCCCCCAGTCCGGCAAGCCTGCCATGCCAGAGGAGGGTGATTAGTCATGCCCAGGCTGGGCTTAGGTGGGGTGGGGTCCCAGCCCAGTGCCCCAAGGGGGCCGGAGGTCTCCATCAGGTCTTCAAGAGAACCTGGGAGGAGTCTGTGTCCACGTGGCAAGGTCTTGAGGGATCTGTGTGGGCACAGCCTTTGTGGGGATGGCAAGGAGGGGGTAACTTTGGGTGAAGATTGGCAAAGAGGGTCTGGGCAGGGAAAGAAGTCACCAAGCGCTGTAAGTGTGGCCGCAGTGGCTGGCTCAGGGCGAACGCTTGGGGTTGGGTTCTGCGTCCCATGCGTGTTTCCTGTGGGCATAGGAGGCCCTTAGAAGAGCTGAGGGGTCCAAGCGCGACCCAGAAGGGCACACCGAGGGGGCCGCGGCCAAGGAGGCGCCGACCCTGCCCCCGCTCATGGCCACGCCCTCCGGGCCACGCCCCCTGGACACGCCCCCTTGCTTGAGGTCCCGCCTCAGCCCAGCATGGACCCGCCCCCGGGGCCGCCCCTGTTTCCGCCCCCCCGGCCCTGGACCTGCCCCCTCCAGCACGGCCCCGCCCCCGCCTCCGTTTGCGCCGGGTCCGCGCCGCCGGCCGCGCTCCTGGCGCTCCACGCTGCGGCCGCTCGGAGCAATGATTAACCCGGCGGGCCAGCCGGCGCGGGGCCCGGGGCGGAGACGCGGGACCGGGGCGGGACCCCGGAGGGCCGCTCAGCTTCCTGCTCTCGCCCAAGTTTCCTCGTAGAGGGCGCTGTGCCGGCCGGGCCCGCGGCGCGGTGCGGCGTGGCGCAGGGCGCGGCGCCGGGCGCGCGTGGGCGCGGAGCGGGCCGCCGGGGTCACCATGAGGACTCTCCGCAGGTTGAAGTTCATGAGTTCGCCCAGCCTCAGTGACCTGGGCAAGAGAGAGCCGGCTGCCGCCGGCGCGGACGAGCGGGGCACGCAGCAGCGCCGGGCCTGCGCCAACGCCACCTGGAACAGGTAAGGCCGCGCCCTCCGGGCCCGCCCGCCGGGTCCGGGGCCCCAGAGCCGGGGGAGAGGGAGCCTTCCATCGGGCCCGCAGGCGAGGAACGGAGCCCTGAGCGCCGCGGCACTTCATAGCTCGCAAAGAACTTGCTCCGCCGGAGTTGTGCGGGCGGAGAGGGAAGTTTAGTGCAATGTGTTTCTAGAAGGGAGGGACGAGACCGCGAACTCAGGGCTCGACCCAGAGCGCCCAGCTGGTGGGCGACGGGGTGGGCCTGGAGCCCGCGTGCTTGCCTCCCACCCTGGGGTCTTACCACGTCTGCGCCCCGGTACTCATGGCAATCTGGGAGGTAAAGAGAGCAGGAAGTATTTTTCCCATTTCGCAGATGAGCAAAGAGCCTCAAGGGCGCAGTCGGTGGGTGGCCGCTGCGCTTCCTGTCTCAGAGTAAAGGTCCCTTTGGTCGGAGGGGGTGGGCGGGTAGTTTCCCCTGAGCGGCCCCTTGTCCTCCCAGCTGTCAGCAGGGGTGCAGCAGCTGCCTGGCATTCCTGAGACGACCCTCCCCCCTGGGGGCCTTTCCCAGACTAGCAGGGGCGTGGGAAGTCCCCCCACCCCCAAGCTTTGTTTGAAGAGCAAGGCTGGGATCCGGAAAAGAGATGGTTTATTTAGTGGGATTCCCCAGCGTGTCTGCTCCTGATTCCTTTTCAAAGTAGACATTTCCACCAAAAGGCAAAAGGAGGGGAGGGGAAAGGAGTGAGAGGCTGTTCAGAGGGGCTGTGGATGCCGTCCCCCCTACACCCCACACACCTGGCAGTGAAGTGTTGCCAGATGCTCCCCTGGCTGCGGTCCTGGCCCCCAGGAACCCGGTTGTCAGTGTGGCCACACACTGATTCTGTTCATGGAGAGTTTCATGAGCACCGTAGTGGGCACCGGGCCACCAGCCTGAGACCCTTGTCTGCGCCCTAGGCAGGACCCCATCATCCATGTGCTTACCTTCTGTTCCCTACCAAGTTGCAGACTGCTTGGGGCTGGGTTTGCCTCAGTTTCCCTTTCTGTCAGTGGGCATGTGCATCCTCCTTACAAGGCTGATGTGGAGACGGTGAGGGAAGGGGACTCTCTGGGGAATCTCTGTGACCCACTGACTGCACAATGTCCAGTTGATTTCTCCTGTCTCAGAGTTCAGGAGAGAGATGCGG
>NW_024424564.1:52273090-52381074 GCF_017311325.1 Ursus maritimus
AGAGGCACACACCCTGCCATAAGGGACCCAGTGGCCTCTGGGCCTCAGTTCCCTGTTCTGTACAACATGGGGGGGAGGGCCTCTGAGCATCCATCACCTGCTGAGAGTGTAGGATCAGCCCCTCGTTTCTCCCCGCAGATTTACAAGGGAAGTGTCTATGGGAAGACGGAGGGCTGTGGTGCCCTGTCTGATTCGGAGGGAGGGGGGACAGGGCTGGGGGAGGCTGTTCTGCGTGTCTGTGCCGTGTGCTTGGGACGCCTGGCTTGGCCCAGCTTTGCCATTTGCTGATTGTACGGCGTTGGGCAGGTTATTTCGCTTTCTGGGCCTCGTCTCCTCAACTGGGAAATGGGAAGAAGCATTCCTACCTCTGTATCAACTATACCGAAAATATAAAAAATTAAAGAAAGAATTCCTACCTCATAGAGGGAGGTTGGCCTAAGACCACGCATCTAAAAGTGCTGTGTAAAGCCTGGAGAGCCCCGTGGCTGTGTGTGCCCTCCCTTCACTGGGCTCACTCTCCGCAGCCCCCAGGTCTTAGGGGACCCATTTGTTTTTACCATCCCTGATACCTGGAGGCGGCTGCTGGTTTCTGCGGTGGTGAGGCCACTCGTGATCCCCCCAGCCCCCAGTCCGGCAAGCCTGCCATGCCAGAGGAGGGTGATTAGTCATGCCCAGGCTGGGCTTAGGTGGGGTGGGGTCCCAGCCCAGTGCCCCAAGGGGGCCGGAGGTCTCCATCAGGTCTTCAAGAGAACCTGGGAGGAGTCTGTGTCCACGTGGCAAGGTCTTGAGGGATCTGTGTGGGCACAGCCTTTGTGGGGATGGCAAGGAGGGGGTAACTTTGGGTGAAGATTGGCAAAGAGGGTCTGGGCAGGGAAAGAAGTCACCAAGCGCTGTAAGTGTGGCCGCAGTGGCTGGCTCAGGGCGAACGCTTGGGGTTGGGTTCTGCGTCCCATGCGTGTTTCCTGTGGGCATAGGAGGCCCTTAGAAGAGCTGAGGGGTCCAAGCGCGACCCAGAAGGGCACACCGAGGGGGCCGCGGCCAAGGAGGCGCCGACCCTGCCCCCGCTCATGGCCACGCCCTCCGGGCCACGCCCCCTGGACACGCCCCCTTGCTTGAGGTCCCGCCTCAGCCCAGCATGGACCCGCCCCCGGGGCCGCCCCTGTTTCCGCCCCCCCGGCCCTGGACCTGCCCCCTCCAGCACGGCCCCGCCCCCGCCTCCGTTTGCGCCGGGTCCGCGCCGCCGGCCGCGCTCCTGGCGCTCCACGCTGCGGCCGCTCGGAGCAATGATTAACCCGGCGGGCCAGCCGGCGCGGGGCCCGGGGCGGAGACGCGGGACCGGGGCGGGACCCCGGAGGGCCGCTCAGCTTCCTGCTCTCGCCCAAGTTTCCTCGTAGAGGGCGCTGTGCCGGCCGGGCCCGCGGCGCGGTGCGGCGTGGCGCAGGGCGCGGCGCCGGGCGCGCGTGGGCGCGGAGCGGGCCGCCGGGGTCACCATGAGGACTCTCCGCAGGTTGAAGTTCATGAGTTCGCCCAGCCTCAGTGACCTGGGCAAGAGAGAGCCGGCTGCCGCCGGCGCGGACGAGCGGGGCACGCAGCAGCGCCGGGCCTGCGCCAACGCCACCTGGAACAGGTAAGGCCGCGCCCTCCGGGCCCGCCCGCCGGGTCCGGGGCCCCAGAGCCGGGGGAGAGGGAGCCTTCCATCGGGCCCGCAGGCGAGGAACGGAGCCCTGAGCGCCGCGGCACTTCATAGCTCGCAAAGAACTTGCTCCGCCGGAGTTGTGCGGGCGGAGAGGGAAGTTTAGTGCAATGTGTTTCTAGAAGGGAGGGACGAGACCGCGAACTCAGGGCTCGACCCAGAGCGCCCAGCTGGTGGGCGACGGGGTGGGCCTGGAGCCCGCGTGCTTGCCTCCCACCCTGGGGTCTTACCACGTCTGCGCCCCGGTACTCATGGCAATCTGGGAGGTAAAGAGAGCAGGAAGTATTTTTCCCATTTCGCAGATGAGCAAAGAGCCTCAAGGGCGCAGTCGGTGGGTGGCCGCTGCGCTTCCTGTCTCAGAGTAAAGGTCCCTTTGGTCGGAGGGGGTGGGCGGGTAGTTTCCCCTGAGCGGCCCCTTGTCCTCCCAGCTGTCAGCAGGGGTGCAGCAGCTGCCTGGTATTCCTGAGACGACCCTCCCCCCTGGGGGCCTTTCCCAGACTAGCAGGGGCGTGGGAAGTCCCCCCACCCCCAAGCTTTGTTTGAAGAGCAAGGCTGGGATCCGGAAAAGAGATGGTTTATTTAGTGGGATTCCCCAGCGTGTCTGCTCCTGATTCCTTTTCAAAGTAGACATTTCCACCAAAAGGCAAAAGGAGGGGAGGGGAAAGGAGTGAGAGGCTGTTCAGAGGGGCTGTGGATGCCGTCCCCCCTACACCCCACACACCTGGCAGTGAAGTGTTGCCAGATGCTCCCCTGGCTGCGGTCCTGGCCCCCAGGAACCCGGTTGTCAGTGTGGCCACACACTGATTCTGTTCATGGAGAGTTTCATGAGCACCGTAGTGGGCACCGGGCCACCAGCCTGAGACCCTTGTCTGCGCCCTAGGCAGGACCCCATCATCCATGTGCTTACCTTCTGTTCCCTACCAAGTTGCAGACTGCTTGGGGCTGGGTTTGCCTCAGTTTCCCTTTCTGTCAGTGGGCATGTGCATCCTCCTTACAAGGCTGATGTGGAGACGGTGAGGGAAGGGGACTCTCTGGGGAATCTCTGTGACCCACTGACTGCACAATGTCCAGTTGATTTCTCCTGTCTCAGAGTTCAGGAGAGAGATGCGGACCCCCCCCCCACCCCACTTCTCTGCTTTGGTTTAGTGATAGGAGACAGACAGACTTAGTTCAGTTCCCAGCTCTGCCTCTTCCCTGCTGTGTGGCCTTGAGCAAGTCACTCAACCTCTCTGGGCCTTAATTTTCGTAGCCGAAAATGGGCTGATGAGGGTGTCCACCATAGGGCTGTTGTAGGAATTCAAAGCAAGCATACATAGTCAGACCCTCTGCATAGTGCCCAGCACATAGTAGGCACTCTGGAACTCATAACTCAAGCCCATACTCATGCCGGGGTGGGCCTGTAGGGATGGGGTTGGTGGGGGCTCTCAGGAGTCTGCTGGTTCCTGAGTTCTCACCAACCGCAGCTTTGTGAGCCCCTCTCCCCCAGCCGGGATCTCGTGCTGGGGGTGGCCAGACAGAGGGGAGGGCACTGGAGCACAGGGAGGTTCCTGCAGAGAGGCCCCTGCCTCCCTCCACTGCTTTTCCTTCGTGGAATTTAGAACTCCAGCACCTGCCAGACTTACACGTTTCCTCTCCCCCAGCTTGAGTCTTCCGTCCCTTGGGCACCTGGCTGCTCCCACCTGCCAGCTTGTACTCTTCCTGTGCACCCGACCCCTTGGTTCACTTTGCCCAGGGAGGGAGTGATTTCTCTTATCCCCGCTTTGGAGGTGGAGAGGCGGACGCAGAGCACCCAGCAGACCTGCCCGTGTCGCTGTCACCATGTAGGACGTGGCAGAGCCCCAGCCCCTGCAGTCTCCTCCCCAGGCAGAGGGGCTACTGAGCCAAGGAGAGGCGAAGCGCCTTCCTCTGCCCCTCCCTGAGTGGGGGCCGTGCAGGGTGGGGGGTCTGCTCCGGTCTCTGCCTGCCTCCCCGCCCCTTCTTGCAGTGCTCCCTGCGGGGCCCCCAGGACAACAGCCCTCACGCAGGACAGCTGCGTCCATCTTCAGGGCCTTCCTCGCTGCACTGTGGACTCCTCATTTGGAATCCAGGGCCTTTTATCTGTGCGACCACACTAGTTTCATAGGGCTGCCTAACAAATTGCCAGGAGCTGCGTAGCTCGGAACAACAGGGATGTATTCTCTGCGGTTCCAGAGGCCAGCGGTCCTATAAAACAAAGGTGTCCGCAGGACTGCGCCCCCTCCGAAGACTAGGGGGGTGTCCTTCTGCCTCCTCCAGCTCCTGGTGGCTTCTTGGCTCGTGGCCGTCTGCCTCCATCTTCACGTGGCCACTCCTGGGTCTCTGTGATCGAATCTTTCTCTCCTTTCTAAGGACACCAGTCATTGACTCTAGGGTCACCCTCATCCAGAATGATTTTGTCTCAGGATCCTTAACTCACTGCATTTGCACAGACCCCGTTTCCAGTAGACACCAATTTCTAGGGGCCTCTTTTCAGCCCCCCACAGGGCCCCGGGGCACATCCCCTCAATTTCCTGTGCCTCTTTCCTCATCTTGACATGGGGCAAAAATACAAAGCTTGCTCTCAGCTCTCATGAGAACAGGATCTGTGCGTTCTCTTAGTAATTCGTTGGATTCGTTCACTCAGTCATTCCTTCGCTCCCTGGCACTGGACGGCTCCCGGGGCTGAGTCTGGAGAGAGCACAGCCTCCTGAGCGTGGAGTTGGGGGAGGGAGTCAAGAGATAAACAGGGACACAAGTAAAGGAATGAGGTCACTGCAGGTCGCGTTTAGTGCCTGGAAGAAGATAAACTGGGAGACAGGTGAGTGCTGACTGCGCAGCTGGCCAGCTACGCTTCATTCTTTCCTCCAGAATGTGTGGGAGATGTTTGAGTGAGCGGTGGGTGCCAGGCCCCGCCGGCAAAGCTGTGTCTTCGGCCCTTACTTCTCTGCTCAGGTTTGTCCCCTGAGCCAAGCTGAGTGCAGGGTCCCAGACAGGCCGGGGGCCTCCGGAGCCTGCCCTGCTGCTCGCACGTGGAGTCCCCCCTCCCCTCCTCCCTCAAGGGCCCAGATGTGGCGGGTCATGTCCGGCTCCGTCCATGCATTCCTCCTGGGGGGCCTCTAGCTCTGTGAAGGTCATGCTTTTGAGCTGAGGGGCAAGAGGGAGCTCCCCAAGCCTCAGCCCTAATGGCCTGCCCAACACGGGTCCCCCGGGCATGTGTTTGGGCCAGAGGTTGTTAATCGTTACGGAGTTAGTGTTAACTCTCATTCCTTGCGGGGGCCAGAATCGGCCTGAATGCCTGGGGTTTAGAGAGCCCGGCTCCCACCCCACCATCTAGCTATGGAGGGGAGGCCCCCCAAGCAGGGTGGAGTGTGGGTCCCTGCGGAGCCAGGCACACTGCCCTGCGTGGGACACTCCTTCCCTCCCCATCGTCTCCATCCAAGGCTGGGGTGATTGTCTTCAGCTTACAGAGAGGGAAACAGAGGTGGGGGGGTGGACTTGCTCAAGATCCCACACTAATGTCAGGGCCTGGGGGTCTGACCCCAGGTCTGACTTGAGGTCACGGCCAGGGACCAAGGGAGGTGGGTTGTGGTGGTAAGAACCTGGAGGCCGGAGGCCCGCCTCCTGTGCACACCCCTGTCTTAGGCACCCAGGAGCTCTGCACTCAGAGAGTGCTGACCTGCGTTGGGCCCTGACCAAAGCCCAGGCCTGACGGCACTCCTGTCATTCCCCAGCAGCCCTCAAGGTGGGGCTCATCGGCCCCATTTTGCAGGGGAGGACACTGAGGCTCGCAGAAGCCTGGGAACTGCCAGGGTCTCCACAGGGAGTCTGGGCGGAAGCTGGGATCTAACCCAGGCCCAGCTGCAAAGCCTCTGCGTCTACCGGCACCTCAAGGGGATCTCTGAGGGCGCGGAGGAGGTTGGCTGAAGGCCCCGGGGTGATCCGTCGATTGGGGGCGGGGGTGGGGGTTGGAGGCTGCTGGGGGCCTGTGTTGGCTCCCCCTACCCCACCCCTGCCTATTCGCTGCTCCAGGTCCTGAGCACCCTGTCCCCCCGCCCCGAGGCAGTCTGGGTGTGGTCTGCAGAGTAATGACCCCCGAAGGTTCCACACCCTGGCCCCCAGAACCTGTGAATATGGTAAAGGAAAAAAGGGACTTCACAGGGGTGGTTAAGTGAAGGGTCTCGAGATGGGGGTCCGGTGTCGTCACAAGGGTCTTCGCGAGAGCGAGGCCCGGGGCTCAGAGGCGGGGGAGGAGGTGACACGATGGAAGCAGAGGTCCGAGGTGCCACAGGGCTGCCTGTGAGGATGGAAGAAGGAGCCTGAGCCAAGCCCGTGGGCGCTTCTAGAAGCTGGAAAAGGCCAGGAGACAGACCCTCCCCTAGAGCGTCCAGAAGGAGCCAGTCCCACCAACACCTTGATTTTAGCCTCGTGAAACTGATTGAGGACCTGAGGACTCCGGCCTTCAGAAGCGCAGGCAAACACGTTTGGGCTGTTTTAAGTGACTACATTAGTGGCATTTGTGACGCTAATATGCCTCCCTTCCCCCACACCACCCTGTGCTCTGGGCCACCGCCCCTCACACCACAGGCTGGGCTCAGGGCCCAGGGCCGTGTGCCGCTCTCCCCATCATGGCTCTGGAACCTGCCTCACCACTGGGAAGGGGGACCGTGAAGCCCAGGCGGCCATTCAGGGACGTGGGCACTCCACCGTCCCCTCCGCAGTCAGGACCGGTGGGTCAGGGTCCTTGCCGGGTGCCCAGGGAGGAGCGCAGGTGGGCACGGGCCCCTCCTGCTCGGCCGGGAACCCTGTTAGGGCTGAGGGTTAGTTAGCATCCGAAGCCAAGTGGACTGAAACCGGGGTGTGAGCGGGACCTGTTTGCTGAGGAGCGGATGAAGTTGACACAGGGCTGGAAATGGCATTGTCACCCCACTGATTTACCAGAAGGTCACGTCGGGGCCTGGCCTGGGGGCACGGTTGGCTTCCAGGTTGCCTACCTCCTGTGCCTTTCACCTGGACGTGAAGAGGAAGCCGGTGGGCCCTGCTCCTGGGGCAGCTGGAGCAGAGCCAGGCGCCCCCCCGCCTTCATCTCTCGGGGCTGGGCATGACCCCCAGGTACCAATGAGGACGCTGGGGCTCCATCCAGTCATCCTTGGATAGACAGGGCAGAGGGAGGACTAGAGCCTTGGCTGTCAGGTGGGGTGGCCGGTCCTTGGGGACCCGGTAGAGCCCAGCTCCCTTGCCCTTCCTCGTTCACCTGACCATCCCTGCCCACAGATTGCTGGCCAGAAGCCGGTGAGACACGCCAGGCCTCGACACCAGTGGGAGGGGCCCAAGGAGGTGGCCACCCTGCTCAGGGCCTGGGTCGGCCTTCTGGGGTCACCTGGTGTCCTCTGAGGCCTCTGGAGGCCATGTCCAAATCGCGGTAGGCACCAGAGAAAGGCAGGGCTCTGCGTCCAGGTCCCTGGCAGGGACCCTACTCTCTCCAGGGGTCCTTGGAGATATATCAGCCTAACTAATCAGAGGCCTGGCATGGGGTGGGGCCCGACCCTTCCACTGTCTGTTGGGGCTTCCTGTATGGGCAGGTGGGCAACGCTGAGAAAGGTGATGGTGGGCCAGAGGCCCACGCCTGGGGTCCCCTTTAGCCCGCAACCCCACATGGGCTCCAGCCCAATTCAAGGTGGCCACAGGCAGGTGCCCCCAGGAGCCCTACAGTCAGCCCTCCCTCTCCCAGTTTGGCGAGGCCTCACCCCCTTCCTGGACCATGTACTTTCCAGGGCACCCTGGAGCCTCACCAGGGCTCTGGAACCTTCTCGCCTTCACCCCAGGCCCACCTAGGGCTCAGGCAAGAGACGCTGGACGAACTCTGCCCTCCTGTCCTCCTGCAGTGGGGAGGGGGACAGGCTCCACGAAGGACTACCCAGTGGGGGAGAGGCCATGGGTCTCACCCGGAAGTGCCCTTGGAGGCTGCCTATGGTTTCCACTGGACCATATGCCAGTGCCTGTGCTAGGCCTGCCCACCTCTGGTCAGGAGGCCACAGACCGGGGTGCCTGGGGTTTCACTTCTATTTTGGGGGGAAGATGAGTCACATGGGGGCCTCTTGCTTTCCACCCTTCCTCTCCCCAAGTGGCTCACAGCAAGGTTTTTTTTTCGTTTGCCCAACTTGGACTTGGAACAGAAGGGGAACCGCAGCCCATAGCTGGAGAGGAATGGAAGGAGCAGGGCCCGTCCGGCCAGGGGCAGCGTGGCAGGCAGTTTCCAAGCCAGCGCCCGGGGGTCAGGCTCGTTGGCTCTGCCGGCTGTCACGCTCGTGTGACTCTGGGCTGTCCCTTGGCTCCCCAGACCCTCATCGTTTCCTTCCTTCCGTAGCCTGGGGTGTGACAGGCCCCGTGTGATGGTTAGAAGGGAGAGATTGAGAAAACCACAGAGCGGATGGTTGAGCTGTGGTGGGAGCTTCTGGGGACATGCCTCACCTCAGCGTCTCTGCTGAAGATAGCACAAGTGTCACCGTGGGGCACGCCGCTGCCCGCACACGCTCTCCTTTGGGCATTGGAGTGGAGAACCCACGGTGTGGATGGGGAAGCTGAGGCACGGGTAGCCAGCGTTCACGCTGGGCGGAGCGGGACGGCGGATCGCAGAGTGGCCCCTGGGCTGGGCCGGCGGCTGCTCAGGTGCCGGGGTTGAGAGGACTGAAGGGAGGTGATCGGCTCCCTCACTGGTGAGCTTGGGGGTCAGGGACGGGGGCAAAATAGTCAAGCAGATAGACCTCCCCTCCCCTAAAGGACGACTGAGGACAATTTTTTCCCACAGCACAGGTGCGAGGGAGGAAGGACCCGACGTGGAGGGTCTGGGGGAGGGTTTGAAGTCCACGGAGCGGGTGGAGGGCGAGCCTACAGGCGAAGGGACAGCAAGAACAAAGGCCCTGAGGCTGGAGGGGCTGATCCATGTGCCGCCCTCAGGGCCTCGGGGAGGACATGGTTCAGAGAGCCACCTCGCCATCCAAAGCCGTGGGGTGCAGGGTCAGCTCTGGGCTGGGGTCCTTCCGGAAGGCTGACTGGAAGAGGAGGAAGGCCAGGGAGAGACTGCTGGGAGCAGGGGTGTGTGAAGAGCAGGGGGGGCGGCCCAGGGCTCGGCCTGCGCTGGCTTCTTCCCACCTCGGGGCCTCCGTCCTTGGTCCCCTCTGGGCCTCAGGAGCGGCTGGGGCCAGGGGCCCCAGGGCAGTGACCAGGACAGCCGTGCCCCTCTGGCCCCCCAGCAGCCCCCACAGGGCTGGGAGCCAGCTTGCAGCTGCTGGAGGACCACTGGCTTCCTGGCAGATTTTTCTCTTTTTTGGCTGTAGATGGGGAACAGCCTTCCAGTGACACGGTAGTGGGGCTGGGTCCACCAGGGACTCCTGACAGGTGAGCGCGGGTCCGGCCGGGCATTCCATCCCCGCGGCAGCCCAGGGTGTGCGCAGGCACACTCAGGAGCCCCTTTCACAGGCGAGAAACAGAAGTGGGGAGACGTGTGTCTTGAACCCGCAAATCCATGGCATTCTGACGCCAGACCCGGAGCGGTCGGGCACCCCAGGTCAAGTGACCGGTGACCAGCAGGGTCTCGGCCAGCACTTGCTGAGAAGCTGATAACTCACAGTGGAGCTGGTCTCGGCCTCTGGCCTGGCTGGGACCAGCTGTGGACCTTGGATGTGGCCCCTGCATGGCTCACACCCCCGGAGGGTGCAGGGCCCTGCCCCAGCCCTGCCCAGAGTCGGCTGCATGGGGAGAGGGGGCAGCTGTTGGGTGAGGAGCTCTGTGCCCTCCCACGGGGGACCTGGCCTCTGTGAGCCTCTGTCTCCCCATTTGCGAAGCGGGGGGCCAGTCTGCCTTCCTGGGCAGGGTAGAGCTAATGCGGGCAGACAAGGGCACCAGGAGCTTGGTGGCTGCTGTCTGGTCTGTGATGGGAAGGGCAGCGTGTGGCCTGCTGTCCCCTCCACGCTGAGAATGACGGCAGCGGGTCTGTGAGCTTTAGAGCGGTGACTGGGTCCTAGGTGGTGGGTGGTGGAGCCACCCAGACCTGGTTCTCCTCCTCAGGAGTGTGTGGCTGGGAGAGGGTGGGGTGCCAGTAGGAAAGTGAATCAGCAAAGAGCCAGGATAGGAGTCTCCCTGGGGAAGGGAGGGGTTCAGGAGGGCTTCTTGGAGGAAGTGGCTTCTGAGCTGAGTCTAGTATGAATAGCTGCTTGCCTGATAGGGAGGAGAAGGGCCTTCCAGGCAGAAGGAGCAGTGGGTGCGGAGACCCAGAAGTGTGGTAGCCCTGGGAGGTCCAGCACTCTGAGACTCTGGTGTGGGATACCCCGGAATGCAGGGAGCGGCCATTCCTAACAAGCCTCGAATGCCACGTGTAGGCCTCGGGCTCTGTGTGCAGGGCAGTGGATGCCTCGCAAGACCCTGGTCAGGGAAGTGACTCGGGGCAGTGAGGAGGCAGGCTGGTGTGATCAGGTCCAGGCATGCAAGGAGGGGCCCTGGCTAGAAGGGAGGGGAGGGGTGCAGCGGAGCTCCAGGAGGTAGAAATGGATCAGACCTCAAGGTTGATTGGCTTTGGAGGGTGAGGGAGAGTCAAGGATGAATTTTCCCCAAATGCTTACCAACTTCTCCTTCAACAACAGGGCTCTATGCTCTTGGGGCTTATAGACAGTGATGGAAGCAAGTTAATCAAAACACACAGAAACATGTGGTTACACAGTGATAAGTCTGTAAAAGCTGGCAACAACGTGTGATCCGAAGGGAGCAGATAATGGAAGTGGGAGAGGACCAACCAGCAGAAAGGGCACGTGCAAAGGCCCTGTGGGCTAGAGGCTGCTTCCCCAGTTGGGCACATAACATGAGCGGTCAGTGCTCAGGGACACCAGGAGTCAGGAGGGGCTGGCTCAGGGGCACCTGGAAGCCCATGGTGAGTGTTGGGCTGGGATATGTTACAGGGTGGGAGAGGTGATTAAAGGGTACCCTTGGGATTGGAGGGTTCAGGAACACGGGAAGGGGGAGCAGAGTGGGTGCAGGCCACAGAAGACATCCTGGAGAGGTAACTCAGAGGTGACTGAGGCCCAGGGCTCAGGGGATGCTGGGGCTAGAGGTGCAGGATCTTGAGGTCAGATGGGAACTGAGTCTCTGGTGTGGACAGGGTCCCCTGAGGATAGCCGACCCCTGCTCTCCAGGGCCTGCCTTATAAGAGAAAAGACAGGCACGTGCTTCTGGCCAGGCCCACATCTGTTCCTCCAGCCATGCAGGGTGGGCTGCTCCGGAGAGGGCAGGCAGGGAGGGCTGGTGGGGCCTCGATGACACTCCTCTTTCTCCCACCCGCAGCATCCACAACGGGGTCATCGCCGTCTTCCAGCGCAAGGGGCTGCCCGACCAGGAGCTCTTCAGCCTCAACGAAGGCGTGCGGTGAGTGGCCACGTGTCCTGTCCTGGGCCTGTGAGTGGCAGGGAAGGCTGTGCCAGGGTGGGAGGCTGCAGCCCTGCTCCCCCAGCCACTCCCGAGATGTCACTCTTACAGCCGCGGTGGGCAGTGGACCTTAACCGCGGGCCCTGGTCTTGTGGCTGTCAGACCCGCTGGATCTTGAGGGCCCCCCCCGCCGAGGACTTTCTTCAGGGGAAGCAGGGTGGGACTTGGACAGGGGCTCGAGATAACGCCCACATTCCCCGCTGGTGTTGAACATCATGAAGGATGTTACTCTGTTAAAGAGGAAGGACCCACCTGCCTAATGACGGGAGTGTCGTTCCCGGAAAGGCAGTTACAGCCTGGCGAACGCCCCTCATTTCCTGTGGATGGCCAAGCAGTGAGCACCGGTGAGGGAGCCAGGACAGACCAGCCCCTCCGAGCTGCCATTGTGAGGGGGGCGCCATCCGTCACTCGGAGGGAATCAGCAAGGCCAGCCCCATTAGTCCTGCTTTGCAGTGGGGGAGGCCAAAAGCTCAGAGAGGTCAAGATACTTGCCCAGGGTCACACAGCTGCCTCAAGGAGGCATTTCCTACCTCTGTGCTGTTCCCTGCCCGCCCTGGCCCGCACTACCCTCTCCCTGTGTCAGTATCTGGGAAAAGCAGGCAGCCCAGCTCCTCTTCAGCTCACGATAGGAATAAAGGATAATGGGGACGGGGATCGTTTTCATACAGGGCACCACGGCCCAGCGTGGCAGGGCTGAAAGGGGCCTTACAGACAGGTAAACTGAGGCCCAGGGAGGGAAAGGGGCAGCTGAAGTCACAGAGCAGAAGCTTGTTGCCTCTCCCGGGCCCCCTACAGGTGACCTGTGTGGGGGTCCTGTTTCTTTCAGGCTCTTCGGCTGCCCGTTTCACGGGTGAGGGGACTGAGGCAGAGAGCATGCTGCGTGTGCTCACAGGGCTGGTCAGTGGAGCTGGGACTCGGCTTCCTGACCCCAGGGCCTGTGGGTCCCTCGGGACCGCCCCCTGCCCAGCCCCCACCCTCTCCTTCATCACGTGGCCGTGTTAAATCAAGTGAATTTAATTATGCGTGATACCCATCGCTGGTCATTAGCCTTGATCCCACGAGAGAGCCCAGGGCCAGGAGCCACTGATGGCGCTGTCACCTGAATGTTCCCCTTGGTTCTCGGGGCCGGGTGATGAGACGGGGTGGGGGGCACTGCTCGGCCGGGCCCAGGCAAGGCCAAGTCCAGGGACGTGAATAGTCACAGGACCCATGTCTGGCCATCACCCTTTCTTCCCCCCGTTTTTATGTACATACATTTGTGCATACGTTATGTATAATTCACTCCTAAAATGTACAGTTCAGTGGTTTTTAGCACATTCCTCACTCTTTGATTCCAGAACATTCTCACCTACTCCCCCTCCCCCGTAAAAGCCCATCCCCATTAACAGTCACTCCCCATCCCTTCTCCCAGCCGCTGACAAACGCCAATAAGTGTCTATCTCTAGATTTGCCTTTTCTGGACGCATCACATACGTGGAATCACCCAGCATGCGTGCGGCCGTCTGTGTCTGGCTTCTTCCATGTAGTCTGACACCTTCAGGGGTCATCCGCGTCGGAGCCTGTGCCGGCCCTTCATTCCTTCTCGTGGCCAGATAGTATTCCATGCTAGGGAAACCGCATTCCGCGTATCGTTCACCTGCTGATAGACGGCTGGGCCGCCGCCCCCTCGGGGCTGTAACGCGGCCGTGAACGTGCAGTGCAGGGCGACGTGCAGACGTGCAGACGTGTGGCTTCGTGTCTCCTGGGGCCACACCCGGGGTGGGTGGCTGCTCCACAGCGTCAGAGGACCGCCCCACTGCTCTGCACAGCGGCCGCGACACCTCCCTTCCCACTAGCGTCTCAGCAGCCGGTCCCCCCGCCTTCTTCCCGGACTTGCTACTTTGGGGGTTTGTGTTCAAACAGCACTTGTGGGGCTGAAGTGCCGTCTCGTGGCTGGGGTTTGCAGTTTCCTGATGACTAATGACGGGAACATCTCTTCACGGGCTCGTTGGCCATCTGTATCATCTTCGGGGAAATGTCTACTCGGCCCATTTTTAAATGGGATGATTTCTCTCTTTCTTGTTGAGTTGCAGGAGTTCTTTATAGATTCTGGATCCAGATCCAGGTTCTGATGTGCACAGCTGCTCTCTCATCCGTGGTTGTCCTCTCACGCTCCTGTTCTCTGAAGCCTGAAGGGTTGATGTTGGTGACGTCCAGGCTGCCGGTCTGGCCTCTCTCTCGACCCGTTCCTTCGACCACGTTCTCCTAAGGCCCCAAAACGTGCACACTTCGCATAAGTGTTTTTCCAGATAGAGACTAAGTCACTTTGGGTTGTGAGGACACCTCTCCAGGCAGACGTCTGCCCCAGCATTCGATAGAACAGCTCCAGGTCTGCTCGGGGCCCGGAGAATCGTGTGCAAGCTCGTGGGCAGGAGCTCGGCCACCTGCTCTGCGCCTGAGCGGCCCCTCCGCTGCCTGCTGGGCTCTGGCTGGGGTGCAGGTCGTCTGGCCCTGCCCCAGCTCCAGCCCGATGTCCCACTGGCCCTGCAGCTCCCGGGAGCCAGCAGACCCATCTGGACAGGATGGCCCTGGCCCCGCCCCTTTCTGTGGCTGTCTCTCTTCCCTCAGATGACATCCAGGCTGTTCGCCCTGCAGTGCCTTCCCCAGGGGGTGTCCCGGGTGCATGGGCTGCCTGGAGGCTCCCTAAGGGTACGGGAGCAACCTAACCGGCAGGCCCCGCAGGGCCGTCACCACTCGCCCCCCAGGGCCTCAGTCTCCACATCTGCGGAATGAGCGTGGCTGTGCTCCGGAACCTGGGAGAGCCGGTGGGCACAGCACAAATGGGGGGGCTCATGTAGTGAGTTAAGAGGAAGTGTCAGGAGGTGTGGGGAGCCCCTGGGCAGCCAGCAGTGGGGCAGAGGGTCTGCTTGGCCCTGAAGGAGATGTTCATTCATTCATTCATTCATGTTCATACTCACTGTCACTAACCACGGGCCAGAGAGAGGGTGAGGAGGGCTTTACTGAGCACCTGCTGTATACACCAAGGGTGAGCCGTGATCTGACTTGACACCCCAGAGCCTCCCGCTCTACTTTCTGGCGTGTCTTGGGCCCCAGATGAGGGTGCTGGAGCTCAGGCAGGGGAGGGGACTTGCCTGGCGTCACACGGTGGACCGGCGGCATTGGGACTGGCCCTCTGGCCCTTGATGGGCTGAGGAGCTCACCCAGGCTCAGCCTTGGCCGAAGAGAAGACCCTCCCTCCTTGCCCTTTGCTCTCTGGCCTTGCCCAGAGTGACCCCTTGGGTCATGTATGTGGTGACCTTGAGATAGACACTGAGCCTGGACATAGGGGTCACACGGGAGCTAAGGTCGCATTTGGTCCTTGGAAACCCAGACGATTGGGAGAAGGTGGAGGGACTGTGGCAGGGGGATGACCACGGGGGGCCACTGGCTTCACACCCTGTTGCTGTCTCAGGTGGAGCTCAGCCTGGTGAATGTCACCACCGTTAACCTCACAGTTACGTAGGGACAGCGTCGGACTGTGACGTGGGATTGGTCCTGTGCTAAGAGAAGCTGCCAGCTGGGGGTGGGGGACAGGGTCTTGGGGCTGCCACCAGACAGTCGCAGTTACTCTGACCCTCGGGGTCCTCATCCATCCCATCCAGGGACCCCCAGGACCACCCACCAGGCTGTCATGAGCTTCGGTCTTAACTGGCGTGGTGTGGCCGTGGCCCTGAGAACTGCACAGGAAACATGTCCCTCCACGTGTTCCCCCCCCCCCCCCCGCACACACATCTTCACTGCACCTTCCAGATCCTGCCCTCAGCCCCAGGTTCCAGGGATGCCTGCTGGTTAGCTGCTGGGGTGCTGGACCTCATACAGACCACCTGCCTTCTGTCTCTCTGTCCCAGTGGGGACAGCCAGTCCTTGGGGGGAGGGTCCCGCTTTCAGCTCCACAGGAGGGTAGCGTGTAGCCACCCCTAAAAGCCCTTTGAGAACCAGGGCACCCACTTAGCGGTATGGGGGGTGGTGAGTTCAGCACGCATGCGTGCACACACACACACACACACACACACACACACAGCTCCAAGGCTGACAGAGATGCCCGAGGAGGTCGGGTGTTGGGCTGAACATTGACGCTGCCCGACTGTTTCAGGCACTCCTTGGTCTGGCCCGGGACGCCCACCGCTCCCTCAGCCCCCAGAGGTGTGCAGCGCAACGAGCTGTCCACATGAGTACAAGGGATGAGGTTCAGACCCTAACTTGGTGTGTGGTGTGTCCTGTGTGGCCTTGGACAGGTCACTGGACCTTTCTGAGCCTCACCTGTAGACGGGAACCGTAAGGAGCAGCTGCTGCTGGGTCGGTTGAGAGACGGAGTGCGGGAGAGCCAGAGAGCCGAGGGGAGCCCCCGAAGCTGGGAGGATGGAAGGGGAGGGAGCTGTGCTGCCGGCTGGGGGGTTGGGGGGCGGGGAAGAAGGGAGGCAGCTGAGGGTTGGAGGCCCGGCACCCCCCGTGTCTCCGAGAACGTGACAGATGCCCGTGGCCCTCGCTCTGGCTCTGGGGACGCTTCAGCTTCCTCTTGTGTGAAATGGCGGGAGCCTGCAGAGCCACAGCGGAGCCCCATGGAGGCCCGCCCCCCCCCCCAGCGTTCCCCCCACGCCGGACTGGCCGGGCATGCCCACCCTTCCCGCCGGGCTGAGCGGTCGGCCTCCCGCTGCCCTGGTGACCCCCCTGTCAGCACCGCGTGGTCTCGGACGTCTGCTCTCCCTCACTCCCCTGTCCCCTCCCGCCCACAGGCAGCTGCTGAAGACGGAGCTGGGGTCCTTCTTCACGGAATACCTGCAGGTGGGTGGTCCGAGCTGGCCGGAAGGGCCGGGGGTCACCTACTCGCGGTGGCCACATGGGGCCACCCGGCCAGCCGAGGGGCCTCAGTGCGTGCGGGGTCAGGGCCGGGGTAACTCCGTGCAGTGCACCCACTTAAAGCATACAGTTTGGGGGCGTTCAGTGTCCTCACACCACTGATTCGTGTGTCTGTGCACGCTTCACTCTTCCTTGCAGCCACGTAATATTCTGCCGCCCAGAGACACCCCACGTGGCTCCATCTGCCCGTGGTGGCCACTGGGCTGCTTCCACCTTTTGGCTGGTGGTGGTGGCGCTGAGACCACAGGGTGGCATTCTCAGCCAAGAGCCAGGGGCAGCGTGACCCTGCACTTCGGGCGTCAAGTGACTAACGTGGTTCACACACCCGTACTTGAGGCCGCTCTTGCTTGAAAGGCCTTTCTTCATCGTGGGCTGCGAAGGCGGCCGCCTGCCCTACTCGGCTCGTCCCTGAGGGCCTGTCGCTGTCCTCCCAGGGCCAGCTGAGGTTCAAGCTCTGTTGGGAGCAGGCTGGGGGCGGGGGGCATGGGTGAGTCCCCTCCGCCTGGGCCTCGGCTGCCAGCTTGGGGGGGCTCCTGGGGGCCTTGCCTGCCCAGACACCCCCGGGGCAGTAACGTCTGGCCTGTGTGTGCTTTTCAGAACCAGCTGCTGACGAAAGGCATGGTGATCCTGCGAGACAAGATCCGCTTCTATGAGGGTAAGTGTGGCAGCCCGGCAGCTGGGACCGAATGCTGGGCCACGCCGTGTGCCGGTGGCCCTGCCAACCTTGCCTGTGTCCCCAGGACTGTGGGTCGGAGGGCAGCAGGGGCAGCAAGGCCAAGATCTGACCCCAGGAGGGGACCTTAATGGGGAGAGCATCTGCCCCCCGACCCCTGCCCCGCAACTTCCTGGAGCCCAAGAGGGCTGAGAAATCAGGGAAAAGCCCTTGCCTCCTGTCACTGCCCCCGGGGCCTACTGGCGCCAGTGAACCCCATCCTAGCAGCCTGGGAGAACCCCTGACAGGATCTTTGGGGAACTAGCTTAGGCCATTCCTGATATTCCTGAAGGAGGTGGCGGGAGCAGGGGGCTGCCACCTGGCTGGGAGGAGCTGTCCCATCAGAGTTTGGGGCCTGAGCCGGGCGCTGGACCTTCCAGACGAGTTTTCTCTTTTGATGCTCATACCCACCCGTGAAGCCTTTGGGTCCCTATAATGATGGCAGGCGATTTGTCTGCAGCCAAACTGTGAGTAGAGGGCAGGGTGCGTCCGAGCCCAGGCCAGCCTGACCCCAGCGCACACGCCCTTGGCCCTGCTGGAGGCCCACGAGCTCCAGCGCGCCTCTGCCTGGTCCGGGCCTCGGCAAGTAGGGAAGGGTCCTGGAGGGCTCCTCCCTCCTCCTGGCACCCTCTGGCTCCCATGTCCTTGGGCCAGGGGCAGCAACCGAAGCGTTGTCTCCCTGTGGGAGTGAATTGGCATAGAGAAAGATCAGATTACGGGCGGACCCTACTCAAACCACAGTGCCTTTGACAAGGCCTGTTTCGTGCCAGGCCCTGTGCCGAGTTCAGGCTCCATGAACATTGTTGAGCGTCTACTATGCACCAGGCACTGGGCACTTGCTTACTGTCCGCCAGACCGTCCTGAGTGTTTTTCAGCTACTAACTCATTGGCTCTCCCAGCACCCTGCACAGGAGAGATCACTGCAGCCACTGCACGTGCAGGGAGACAGGCACCCGGGCCCCCCGGCTCTGTGGCAGCCTCATTCCAGTGCTACGTCAGTTCTTTCTTCAGTCCTTACTCTGATCCACAAAGAAGGGGCGTTGGCCCATTCCCTGGAGGAGGACACTGAGGCCAGGGGCTGAGTGTGCTATGGGTGAGCTCAGAGCTGCATGTCCCCTGCTCTTTCTACCCCTGCTTATATCGGGTGGAAGCCCTGAGGCGGGAGCCTGGCTAGGGCCACCAGAGCCACTATCGAAGGGAGGGAGAGGCACAGACCGCCAGGAATTGAAGCTGGCTTCCTGGAGGAGGCAGCAACTGGGTCAGCGGTCAGGGCGGTGAGGATCTGGCACCTGGCGGAGATGCCCTCCCACGGCCCTCTCCTTACTCGGCACATTCCAGCAGTGCCTCTGCCTCCCACCGGCTCCAGCCCAGGGGAGCTGGGAGCTTCAGAGAAGAGGAGCTTTGTGCAGCTTAGTAGAGCCCTGCCTGCAGCGGCCGTGTCCGCCAGGCCACCCGGCGGGGAGCGCCAGCCCCATCCAGCCTCCCCGGGCCTCGGACAGGCACGGAGCCCCGGTCGGGGGGGCCACAGGGCCTGGCCTCCAGTTCCCATCCAGCCACAGACCTCAGCGTCCGTGTCCGCGTCTTAGCACCATGGGGTTCGATGGGCTCCACCCCTGTGCGCACTGCGGGTCGGGCCCCAGCTAACCTCTGGGGGCCTGGAGATGGGGGAGATCCGGGCCTGCCTAGCAGGGACTGACAGTCCAGTCGGGGACATAGACGTGGACCGGACAGTGACAGTTCAGTGTGATGAATGTCAGGGTGAAGGGAAGCCCCAGGGAAGGAAGGGTTACTTCCATCTTGGCAGTCAGGGAGGACTCCATGGAAGCAGTGGCCCTTGAGTCAGGCCTCAGAATGCGGTCTGTCCGGGAAGACATTCGGCCTCCTTCAGTCCACGCCAGGGGGACAGTTGCTGATGCCACACCCTGAGGGGCCAGCTTTGGAGCCTGTCCCATCCACAGGTTTGGCCGGTTTGGCTGCCAGGGCAGCTCTCCCTTGAGACTGCTCCCTGTGGCCAGCCATGTCCTCACCTGTGCCTCTGCTGGAGAGCAGTGGGTAGCCTCATGTGGGCCAGCCCCAGGACCTTGCCGCCCACCCCCCTCCAGCCCCCAGCCCGCAGTCCCCAGCCCGGCCTTGGACTTCAGCTCCCGAGCACAGCAATTCCTGGAAACAGGAGGCCTGGAGTCTACCCCCTGGACCGCGCCTACGGCTGTGGTTCCATGGTCTCCGACCCTGGCTTCCAGAGGTGGGCTCCGACTGCCGCCAGGACGACGCCTCAGCGGTCAGACACCCAAGGACTCCAGGGAGGAGCTCGGGGCTCCTGCAGGCTCAGGCCCTGGGCTCGGCCCTCTCTTGTCCGTCAGGAATCCCAGCCTGTTACAGGCCATTCGGCCAGACTCCCCAGTGGCCTTCACACACTGGCCCGCGGGCCTGACTCCGTCGGGCCGTCCTCCTGGCCGGCTCGCCTTCTCTGAGCCCCTGCTGGGGCCTTTTCCACTGCCCTGTGGTCATCGTGGGGCTGAGACCCGAGCCAAGATCAGCCTGGTGTGCTCCCGTCTCCCGAGCCCTCTGCGCTTGTACTGAACAGAGGAGGACAGACGGACCCACCGCCAGGGGAGAACCTGGCTTCTGCTGAGCCTCAGCACGGATGCGGCCCACATGGGCCCACCGGTGGCCGCCATGCCCACGGCCGACAGTGAGCGTTGCTACACGGCAGCCTTCCACCCAGTGCGCGTGAGGACGTTCACACCCATCTTACAGAGCATCACTGAGGCTCTGGTTGCCGGACTCCCCGGGGGTCCCGCAGCGAAGCAGAGCGGGGCTCCAGCGCCATGCTGCCTGACGCTGTCACCCCTGACAGCCCTGCCGCCCCCCTCGCCAGCAGCCCTAGACCACAGGCCCTAGTGGAGAACGTGGCCAGTGGGCGAGGCTGTGCTTCTTGGCCTCTCGGTCAGCGTGCCACTCTGATGGGGCCTCGAGGCTGTGTTTTACAACATCTGCTTTCCACAGCATTTCAGCCCCGTGGGCTGGAGGGCAGCCTGCGGATGCCGGCCTGGCCCGGGCCCAGAGCCACCCCACGGCCGGCCCGGGGAACTGAGCCGCCTTTCTTCTTCCCGGGGACGGCGGGGACCTGAAGGGACCTTTGTACAGGCAGAGCTCCGCGGGCGGTGGCACCCACCCATCCTGGGTTCTGCAGAGCTAGGTGTGGGCCCCCGGGGAGGGTTGGGAGCTGGCTGCCGGGCGGAGCGCCCCAGTGCCAGCAGATCGGCCACGCACAGAGGCCACGGCATCTCGCTGCCAGCTGGGCTGGATGGGCTTCCTGGGGCCGCCCCCACCAGGCTCCCCTCCCAGAGCCTCCACACCTACACAGATTTGGGGCCTTAAGGGGCAGGGAAAGTGTGGGGCCCAGAGCCCAAAGAAAGTAAGGAGAAGAGGCAAAGGCCTTTGTCTGGCTTCCTGGTTCCCATGGAAAACTCGAGCGGTCCCGCACGAGCAGTGTAGTCGGGGAGGCCAGCCAGCATGTGGCACTTACCTTCCTCACCCAGAAACCCCCAGCACACCCCGTTTTTCTCCAGCCATTCAGTAGTCTGACTTCCAGGTGGGGTCCCACTGAGCAGCAGAGGCCTTGGTGACACGTACCGGGACCTGCTTATCCCGGACCTTGCAGCTTTCTGTTCATTCCAGGCAGAAGGACTGAGGGATCCGCACTCTGCATTTCCTGGGGGAGCCCAGACCCAGCTCGGGGACACCTCAACTGTCCTCATCCCTCAGGGGCTGCCCGTCCTGCGGATGGCATGCTCCTTCCCCAGGGCTGGCAGAACTTGACCAAATGCCTGCTTCCCACACATCTACTTGTGTGGTTCCCACACTGAGGATGTCCATCAACCTGGCAAACAAAGCCGCCTAAATCAGCTTGGATAGCACCTCCTCCAGGAAGCCCTCCTGCCTGATCCTCTCCACTTGTTCTGCTTCCCTCCCCTAGCTGGGACATGCTGTTCTTGGACGTGGTCTCCCTGGCTCCCCAGATCCCACCTCAGGCAGCCCGGGGTGGCAGGGACCAGGGCCCTGGAGGGAAAGGACCTGAACCTCTCAGAGGCTGCGTCTCTTGGTCTGCCCACTGAGGTCACCCCTTCAATGGGCAGATCATTGTGCTCACAGTGGCCATTCAGGGTCCTGCTTCCCTGTCCTGTGATGGGTCTGGGGATCTTGGAGGCTCCGCTGGGTCCCCAGTGCCCAGTGTAGGTGCTCTGCAAACACCTGCATGGGTGGACGGATCCCCTGTCTGCTGGGGGTCACTGTGGGTTCGGAGGAGACGGGGCTGTGTGCGGCAGCTGCCATTGGGGGCGGTGGGGCGTTCCTGTGTGGGTCTGGTGCGGGCTGAAGGAATGGGAACCAGTGGCCAGTGCTTCCCAGCACTCCCGCCGCCCCAGGCCCTGTGCTGTGTGCTCTCGACCAGGGGGCAGGGGGGCGCCTCCAGGGCCCGGAGCCCGGCCCTCAGCTCCCGTGTCCCCCTGCAGACGGGCGAGAGGACTCCAGCCTGGGAGGGCTGAGCAGTGACGGTTCCCTGTGCCCACAGGACAGAAACTGCTGGATTCGCTGGCAGAGACGTGGGACTTCTTCTTCAGTGACGTGCTGCCCACGCTGCAGGCCATTTTCTACCCGGTGCAGGTGAATGAATGGTCCCTGCAGCCGTGGGACCCCGGGGCCAGGCGACCGCCTGTCCCAGCCTTGCTGCAGGCTGCCCTGGTCTGGGGATGGGCACGTCCCTGGCCCTCTCAGAACCTCCTTCCCACCCACAGTCTGGAACCAAGGACAGTCCCCTCCCACAGGCCTTATAAAGCCTTGAGCAGCACATAGTAGGCCCTGTCCAGCACACAGTAGGGGCTTGGTGTGTGACAGTAACCCTTTCCTTGCCTGAGGAAGCTGACTGGGGCCTCTCCTCGGGACAGGGGTCATCCAGGGAGGAGGACGGGGCAGAAGGGAGCCCGAGGGTCCGTGGGGCCATAGCCCCGGGATCTGGCCCCAGATCGGAGGATGCGGAGGGATGGAGGGGTTTCACATGACGGCAGCTGGGGGCGGGCGCGGCCTCATGTGTCTGCAGGGCAAGGAGCCGTCGGTGCGCCAGCTGGCCCTGCTGCACTTCCGGAACGCCATCACCCTGAGCGTGAAGCTGGAGGACGCGCTGGCCCGCACGCATGCCCGCGTGCCCCCCGCCATCGTACAGATGCTGCTTGTGCTGCAGGTGCGTGGGGCCCCCAGGAGGCCTCTGCGCGCTCCTGCGGCAGGAACATCCCTGCACGCAAGGCCACGCTCCCCGGAGGCAGAGCCTGAGACGTGGATCTGGATCCTTGGGACTTGTCAATGGGGAGACTCTCGGGAGAAACTTCTCGGGAGTTCCAGAGAAGGCGGGCCTCAGCCTCATCCCATGGGGAGCCCAGGAGTGTGAACCGGTCCGGAGGTGTCCCTTGTGGGTGGGGCTGTGCCTTCACACCCCGCACTAGTCGGTTATCGGGGCTATCGGCCACCTCCCCACAGTGGTTCCAGACGTTTCTGGTGTGGTGGCTTTCACCTGCCAGAGCAACTTTGGGAAGGGGGCAGCTGCAAGCTGTTGGCAGCCTCGCTCCCAGCAGCCGCGGGTGAGTGGCCTGCCCAAGACTGCAGGGGATCTGATGGGCCACCCACAGCCTTTACCGCAAACAGGGCCTTTTGCCAACTGCTCCATCCCAAGCCCTGTGAGGGGCACAGCACCCCATAGTTTGCAAGCTTGTCCCACTGTGACAGGACAAATGTAGGTACTGTTAGCCCCCCCCCCCCATATTACAGGTGGGAAATAGAGTCCTCATTTACCCAGAGTTAATGAGGCCTGGCCTCACCCACGTCCGATGGGCTCCAAAATCCTGTTCATTGTTCTGCATTTCCTCGTGCACGTGGGTATCCTAAATGGGGGTCTGCGAGGTTGGTCCTAGGGTCCAGGGCAGCCAGTGAAGATTCCAGAGCAAGGAAGGGGCTGATGAATATAGATCTGAGGGTCAAGGGACTGCACTGGGTGGGAGCTGGTGGTCGTCCTGGCCACCAAGCAGGATACCGGGCCTGACGCTGGGATTTGGAAGGATTTTAGGTGAGACCTGGCTGGGTCAAAGCGGGACCTCGAAGGACTTTGTGTGTCTCAGCCTCCTTCCCCACCTGTGTGACAGAGTGAAACTTCCTGCCTGTGGGTCAGGTTCAAGGATAATGGGGAGAAATCAGATGTAAAGCCTTCTGTGGTGCTTCTGGGAACCCGCAGTGGCTGGACGGGGATTTAGAGCCAAGGGGGTCCCACCGTGATCCCACGAACGGCACCGAGGTGGGTGGCCAGAAGTAGGCTGGTGCTGCCCCCTGGTGGCCTCTCTGCCTCACACAGCTTCCTCCCCTTGGCCCTGTTGCCCCGAGACTTGCCCTCCTTCCCGTTTGCTGTTGCCTCGCTCCCCACCAGGCCTGTACTTGGAGTGCACTTGTCCCCACTGTTCTAAAGTCCCAGCTGCTGGTTAGCACGTGTCGAGGGCCTACCGTGCGCCCTGCGCTTCACCAGCGGAGTGACCGTTCTCCCGGGGCCCCGGGGAAGCCGAGGGAGCAGCCATGCATCTGAGTGCTCACCAGTAATGCACTCCCTGGGCCCCATTCTCTCGCTGTGCAGTGGGGGGCAGAGGCAGACATCCTTTACAAGTCTGGGGACTGAAAGAGCGTGAAGTCACGGAACGCCCAGCCAAGCGGAAGCATCGTGCTTGTCCATGTCACTGTCGCTGGGGCTGGAGGCACTTGCAGGGCATGTGCGGTCTGTCGTGATGGCTCCTCTGTCGTTCCTGACGTTAGGAATCCGTGTCCTCTCTCTGGCAGTCAGCCTGGCTGCGGCTTAGTGATGTTACCGGTCTTTTCCAGGAGCCAGCTTTGGGTTGCGTTAATTTTCTCTAAGGATGTCTTGTTTCAGTCTCAATGAGTTCTGCTCTTACTATTGCTCTTCTGCTTTCTTTGGACTTCCTTTGCACTTCTTTTTCTAGTTTGCCGAGGTGGAAGCTTAGATGGTTGGCTTTCAGGCTTTCCCTTTACTAATAGATCCATTTGATGCTACGGTTTCCCTCAAAGCACAGTTTTCAGCGTATCCCATCCGTGTGGGTCTGTTTTCATGCAAAGCATTTTAAGATATTTGTTAAGATTTTCTTTTTGGGGGCGCCTTGGGTGGCTCAGTCAGTGAAGATCTGCCTTCGGCTCAGGTCGTGATCCCAGGGTCCTGGGATCGAGCCCCACATCCGGCTCCTGGCTCAGCAGGGAGCCTGCTTCTCCCTCTGCTGCTCCCCCTGCTTGTGCTCTCTCTCTCTCTGTCAAGTAAATAAATAAAATCTTAAAAAAAGAAAGGATTTCCTCTTTGATCTCTAGGTTATTTCGAAGTGAGTTGTTCGATCTCCATGTTGGGGCTCTCCCAGTTATCGTCGAGTTCCCGATTCCCGGTTTCCTGCCGCTGTGGTCTGAGAGCAGGCACTGTATGACTTCTGTCTTTTTAAATTCGTGAAGCTGCGCTTTGCGGCCCAGAGCGCGGTCCGACTCGGCAGGCGCTGCACGTGAGCTGTAGGTGTGTGCCGCCGTCGCGGGGGAAGCGGTTGACAGGAGTGTGGAGTGCAGCGTGTCCTTCGAGCTTCTGGCTGCTGGGCTGTCCCGCGAGTGGATTAACGGTCCCTCCCGCGGTTCTAGCAGCTTTGCCTCATGTGGTCTGGCCCTCTTTTGTTGGGTGCAGGCACATTAGGGGCTGTTATGTCGCAGGCACATTAGGAGTTGTTACGTCGCCCCAGAGAATTGAGCTCTGTATCGTTACGTGGTGACCTTCTTGACCCCCGATGACGTTGCTTGGGCTGAAGTCCAGCCTGTCTGACATTAACCTAGCTGCTCCCGCTTGGCTGTGACTGGTGTCAGCGTGGCACGGCTCTCTCAACCCTTTTCTTGTAATTGATTTGATTTAATTATTTATTTATTTACTATTTTAGAAGGGGGGGCAAAGAGAGAGAGAGAATCCTAAGCAGGCTCTATGCCCAGCATGGAGCCCAAGGCGGAGCTCGATCCCATGACCCTGAGATCATGACCTGAGCCAAAATCAGGAGTCGGCCCCTTAACCGACTGACCCACCGGGGTGCCCCTCAGCCCTTTGCTTGTAGTCTGTGTGGGTCTTTCCAGTTAAGTGGGTTTCTCACGGATGGCGTGGCGGGGGCTCTCGGGCTGTCCGTAGCTGTCATTTAACATTCTGAGGGCATCTTGTGCTGTGAGCATCTGGCAGCCCGTCAAGGAGGGATGTCTTCCCCTCATTCCTTGAGACATCCTTTGTTCAGTGAGCGCTCACGAAGGGCCTACTGTGTGCCAGTCCTCTGCTGGGGGTACAGAGCTTGCTCCCCGTCAGCGAGACCAAGGCTGGTCAGTGAGACCAAGTGGGTGGCTGCCGTCCTCAGAGTTTGGCTCTGACGGAACCAGAGGACATAGAGATCCCCTCAGAGCTCTGTACGAGGAGGCTCAGGGAGCAGGTGGGCAGGGCCTGGCAGGGGCAGCAGTGTGGAGGAGATGAGGGGCAGGGCCGGCTGGGAGCTGGACCTGGGCCTGGCTGGCCCTAGGGGGCAGCCTTTCCTGCCTGTAGCGCTCTATGGGACGAGGGGCGGGGGCAGGGGACCCCAGGAGAGGCCGTTAGTGGTGACCGTTGAGCTCAGCCTGGCTGGGCCAGGGAGGCAAGGAACAGGCTGTCTAGTGACCACCCACCTCTCTCCCTCTCTTGCAGGGAGTGCATGAGTCCCGGGGCGTGACCAAGGACTACTTGCGCCTAGAGACACTGATCCAGAAGGTGGTGTCGCCCTACCTGGGCACCTACGGCCTCTACTCCAGCGAGGGCCCCTTCACACATTCCTGCATCCTGGGTAGGACTTGACTGGGCCTTGGGCGGGGAGCTGGGTCACCTCTGGCCCCATCCACCTCTGCTCAGGGTCCAGGCCTTCCAGTGAATAGATGGCCACAACCAGATCCCACTGGGGATTTGCTTTTCAGTCATGCAGCAGACGTGGCCTGGCTTGTGCTGGGCCCTGGACGCGCAGGGCCCGGGGTCCCTCCTTCAAGAACTGAAGGGGACCTATCAGACAGCACACATGGTAATGTGATGACTCCCCTGAGAGCCCCACAGAGGCTTGTGTGTTCCCAGTGAGGTCACATCTGCGTTCAATCCTGAAAGGCAAGAAGAGTTGGCCAGCCGAGGACACAGCACGTGCAAAGGCCCAGAGCCCAAGAAACCTAGCCCAACCTTGTTTGGGGAATTGCATGGGAGGGGAAAGAGGGGAGGTGGTCATGCCTGGGCATCCTGGGGCTGCCAGGCAGAAGCCTGCCACGTTGCCCCTTTAACAGATGGCCCATTGGTTCATTCACCTCTGTAAACTGAGCACCTACTGTGTGCCTGCCCCTGTTCTTGGCCATGGGGGATCAGCAGAGACCAAGCCCTACCCATACCCAGGGAATGCAGACCAGTGAGTAAATAATCCCCAGATGAGTCTCCAGGGAGACCCATACCCCGGTGATATGAGGGCCTTGCAGGGGAGGCCAGACTGAAAGTGACTGGTGAGCTGAAGGAAGAGCCAGGCCTGGGGAGAAATGCACAGAGAACATCCTGGACTAGGGGGCCAGAGGCACAAAGGCCACCTGGGAGTGCCCACCTGCCTGCTGCTATAAAGCCCAGCCACCAGGCAAGCCCCTGCAGCCGGAGGCGAACCATATGGACTGCAGGCCCCCGCCTTCTGTCTCCTTCTCTGGAAAGGCCCCTGAACCACTCTCTGTGCTCAGCCCTGCCACACAGTGGTCACTCTCTGGAACTGCAGGGCCCTGAGTGGGAGCCTGAAATCTGAGTCCCCACCCGGTCCAGCCTGGTCCAGCCCCCACGGCCATCCTCTCCTGCCCGCCCCGCTCTGAATAAATCCCCAGCCCCGGCCTCACGTGAAAAGACCCTTTGTCATCCTGCCCCCGCGCTGGCACTTAACCACTGCCTGACCCGGGGCCCACCCATGTGGGTTTGTCATCCTCCCCATGCACCTGGGCCTCCGGGTCCCAAGCGGGAGGAACTGTGTCTGCCTGGGAAAGTGCTGGCACATAGGAAGTGCCGCGGGTTTTCTTGGGGAAACTGAGGCACGTGCACATTTGAACTAAGCAGTTGATTTGAGCACCACCACCACCCCCAAGCCCAGCTCCTGCCCATCCAGGGTGAGGCTGGGACCAAGGAAGGAAGGAAGAAGTCACATAGGGACAGACCCAGTGTCAGAGCTGAGGTGGGAACCTGCGTGCCTCTCCCTCACTTGCCGGGGTGTGGGGGCCAGGCCAAGGATTTGCACCAGTTGGGCTTTTCTCTGTAGCTGCCCTTTTGTGCGGAGCAAAGCGCACAGTAGGTGCTGACTAGCCTCTGGCCCCCGGAAGGGCTGGGAACACACAGGCACATGGGTGCCTAGGTTTGCCAAGTGGCCATCTCCCACCCTGGCCCCTGCCCCCCCCCCCGCACCGTGCCTGACACTTTGTCTGTCTGTCTCTGCAGAGAAGCACTTTCTGCGCCGCTCCCGCTCCGGGGATGTCCTGGCCAAGAACCCCGTGGTGCGCTCCAAGAGCTACAACACCCCACTGCTGAACCCCGTGGCAGAGCACGAGGCCGAGGGAGCAGCAGCCGGAGGCACCGGCATCCGCAGGCACTCGGTCTCGGAGATGACGTCCTGCCCCGAGCCCCAGGACTTCTCCGACACGCCTGGCCAGACTCCCCCTGGGGCCTTCAGACCCTCTGCGGGCCCCCAGTCGGGGCCCTGCCCCAGCAGACTGTATCCCCCCGCCCAGCCCCCTGAACCTGGCCCGGGCATGGCCCGCAGCTCCCCGCCCTCCTCCAGTCCAGAGAACCTGGTGGACCAGATCTTGGAATCCGTGGACTCGGATTCGGAAGGGATCTTCATTGACTTCGGCCGGGGCCGGGGCTCGGGCACAACCGAGTTTGAGGGGGCCGGGGGTCGGCAGAGCATCGTGTGAGGGCCTCGAGTTTTTACTGACCCCGTGTGTGTGCCTGTGGGGTGCGTGTGTGCAAGAATTTTTTTACTCTGTCCTGTCCGGTCGGCTGTGGGCCCCAGCCATGTTGCCATTCCCGAGTCTTTGTTGGAAAAAGCGTCACCACCGGAGCCCCTGGCCCCGCTCCATTGGCCGCTGCACCTGCCTCATGCGGGTCACCAGGCGCACTGGTCCACCCTGTGTGCACGGAACAGACCTGGCCACCAACCCCCCTAGCCTGCCCCAGCCCGCCAGCGTCCACACCCACGGAGACTGAATCCTGTGGCTCAGCCAGACCTCCAGAATGATTCCCAGAGCAGTGGGGGTCGGTAGCAGACCCGCCTTCCCCCTTCCCACTCACCTCAGGCCACAGCGTGACCCGTGTGTGCGTGTCCCACACCCTCCGCGCAGCCTGTCCTCACTCTGCTCGGGCGGCCGTGGGCAGGAAGAGGCTGGAATAAAGCTGTCTGCCTGGATCCCGAGCTCGTGTCTGCGACGCCAGGCCCCAGACATCTTTCCCTGGTGTTCACCCTCCGATTTCCCCTCGCCTCGCTGGGGCCTCCCCTCCCTGCTCCCAGGAAGGGCGGGCTCCTAGAGTCCAGTTTGTCTGTCCTGTCCTGACAGTGGGGCCCAGAGGCCCCAGAAGGCAGAGCTGGAAAGCTGGGTAGCCTCTCAGGAGTGGCTGGGACCATGGTGGGGAAGGGGCACGCTCAAAGGGTCAGGGGTCAGCGTGGCGCGCAGGGGGAGAAGGGCGTGTGAGGTTTCTTCTGGGCTGGGGGAGGGACGTTCTTTGCACCCGATTAAAAGCCAACCCTCTGACTCCGAGGTGCTCAGCTCTCGTGGAGTTAAGTTTCTGTTGGAGGTGGGGAGAGAGTACCCTATAAGAAAATGAAAGGATAGACCAGCCCCCCCCCCCCCGGGAGCAGGCCTAACCAAAGGGGGCTGTGAGGTGGTCAGGGAAGGAAGGCTGATGCCTCACCCCATGCCAGATCACAGGGGCCACCAGCCCACGGGGATCCGCCAGAAGAGCCGCCTGCGTGGATGAGGTCCTGTCTGCTAGGGGACCGGAGCCAGGAGCCCTGCTTCAGTTCACGATGCACGCGTGGGGTGGGGCGGTAGAGCCAGAGGGAGCTCGGTCTTGGCGTTTGTGACGTGGGAATGTACGGACTTCACGAGCTCCGTGGCCGCTCGGCACTCGGAAGGGGCTCCAGGAACAGGCCGGCGGGGCCCAGGTAGGGCTCAGCTGGGCAGCGGGGAGAGCAAGTGTGAGTGACCTCAGCCTCCGGGGAACTGGGCCTAGGGGCTGGAATTGGGCCGGAAGCCTGTCCCTGGTCTGAGAACCAACAAGAATGGCCATTGGGCTGGGCTAATGGGGCTGAGATCCCTAAGCAGCCCTCCTTGGCTCCCAGCTCCTTCATGGAACCCAGGATAAGCCTGGGACCAGGTAACGGGGTGGGGAAAGGGGGGTGGGACCATTATCAGCAGGGTCCCGTCAAGGCAGAAGGGCCAGGCAAAGGGCAGAAATGGCAGGGACCCGTCTGGGCTCTGCCCTCATTGGGGTGCTGGGCCCTCTGTTATGTCCCCACTTCCTAGTGTGAAGAGCTAGGAGATCTGGCATCCCAGGCCCCTGGGGACTCCAATGGCCTTTGTGGGGACCCCTGAGCTCTTCTCCAAATCCTGCCCTGGGTGGAGGGTGGCCCCATACGCCAGCCAGTGGGGCCTCACCTGTGACGGGGAGGCTGAAGCCCCGGGAGGGCGGGTGCCGAGCCTGGGTCCCGAAGAAGCCAAGGGGCTGCTTCCGCTGGGGCTGCCCCCAACCCCTGCCCCACACTCCTTAAAGGAGCAGCTCGTCATCTGGGCTAGGAGCAGGTCTATGTGTTACACCCAGCCTTGGTGAGAAATGTTTAATGATAATCTGCATCAAAACATCTTGTTATAAATTGGTAAATCACATGTGAAAAATCAGGACCAGGGATTACATAAATCAGGATAAAGGACCTAATGTGGTAGACCCCCCAAACGCACAGAACATTTCACGCACAGATGTGTGGGCCTTGGCCACCGGTGTCCCCTCCAAGAACCAAACTTCCTTACAATGAAGGTCACATCCCTGATCAGGTCTCACTTTGGCCACCAGGGAGCTCAGGCCAAGCCCCGAGATGGCTGTGGTCAGTGCAGGCCTATGGTTCTGTGTCTGCCCCAGGGGCCTGTGGTCCTCCCACCCCACCCACCCCCTGCCTCCAGCCTCTCCACCTGTCCCCTCCATGGGACTTGTCACTGAAAGCGCAGGGGTGCAAACGGGTCGTGGGGCCAGAACCTTCTGCAGGGGTTCCCGTAGTGGAGAAACCCCTATGTACATCTGCAACCCCATGGCCTGGAAGAGAGCTGAGCCCTGGGAGACCCACTCAGATTGAGGAGTCCGTGATTAGTCTGCCCTCCACGAGGAGGCCGCCTGTCCTGGCCCCGCCGAGCCCCCAGCCACAGGTCAAGGAGTCCGTTGAATGAGTGACATCATTGGTTAGTGGTCGATCTGCCCACGGCATCACCAGGGAACCTTCTCCAATGGAGTGCTTCCTATGCAGCTCCGGGGCTGGGGTGTGAGAAACCGTCTTACTGTTCCTGTCTTTGTCTGTTGTAGGTTCTCCGGAGTTCCTCCCCTCCTGCCTCTCAGGTGTGGGGTCTCAGGCCCAGCCCACACCTGCCGATGTGGACTCTGCATTTCAGCCAGATCCCGGGGGATCCGTGTGCCGGAAGCCCTCTCGTTCCGAGGCAGGTGCTCCTAAAGTCTGAAAGGAAAAGTCCTGCTAAATAGTCAAAGTCGCCACAAACCCGCCCAAAAGCAGGCCGGGGAGCGTCGCGGCTGTGGGAATGGGACGCCTGCTCTGCCCGGCGACCTCAGGGGATGAAGAGGACGGTGATGGGGTTGCAGGGGCCACAGAGGGTCCCGCAGTGGGAAGATCTGGTGGAAAACCAAAAAAATGGTCTTTAAAAACTCATCTGGAGAAACCCCTGTCCGCACGACAGAGCGGGGGTTCCACACTCCGTCCCAGGGGGTCTTGACGTGGTCTGTGTGACTCCTTCAGGCACTTGAGAAGCCCAGGGACACTTCCTTAGAATAGTGTTTTTGCAATAAAATACGTAACATCACAAAGGAAGCCAACTCTGTTGAAACCACGACGTCCGGCCCGTCTTTAAAGTGTGTGAATGGTGGTGTCCGCGCGTCTCCACGGACGGATCAACAGCCAGACAGCACGCGGGGCTCATGCTCACCGGGACATCAGAGCAGTCAGGAGCAGAGATGACATTTCGGGGTCTCAGCATAGCCTGGGTGTGACGTGAGCCTCTGGTCTTTGCTGGGGACAAACCTTGGGGGCTGCTCATGGTGCTGGGCTTCGCCGACGGCGCTCTTCACGGGAGGGAACGAACAGAGCTGCCGTTGCTCGTCCACGAGTTTTCGGCGCCCGAGTTTCATCCACCAGCAGCTCAGCGAGTCTGAACCAACAGTTCACCTCTGAGGGCAGAGGGACTCCAGAGCGCTCTCCCCTGGGAAACCCCGCCGTGGGGCCTCGGACGCCCAAGGCGAATTGTTCAGGGCGCTGCCGGGCTTCCTCGGTGGGGCCCGGATGGGCCTGCCGGCCTCCCCTTCCACCGGAGTCCCTGGGACCCAACACTTCAGAAAGTGACGGGTCCTCCACCTGTCACCCTAGACACCGCCTCGCCCTCTTGCCTGTTCCACGGCCCCTGCTAATCCGTCTGGGCTGCCTGTGTCCCCAGCTGCACCCCCGGCCAGTCGGGTCAGCGCTGGGCCGCCGGAGGGGCTGCCCTCCCATTGCCTGCCCGGAGCCCCCCACGGCTGCCCGGTGCCCGGGGCGGGAGTGCCCCGCTTTGTGGCCTGGGCTGGAAGGCCCTTCGTGGGGAGGCCTCTGTAGGCTGCCTCTGGCTGCCGGCTCCCCACGCTCGACTCCCTCCTCCGTGGATGTGTAACACTCACACCCGTGCACGCATAGGCACATGTGTGCACACACACACACACACAATCACCTCCATGAGGCCCGCTGCTGCTTCCTACCTCCACCTCCACCCCCTTCTCTGCTTTCCCTGAGCCTGGACCTGTCTGCCCGAGTACGAGAGGCTCCCAGGTCCCTGTGGGGAAACCTGGCCCAGCCTCCCCCAGGCCCCACCTGCACCTAAGGCCTGTGACATTCCTACCACACCGTGAGCCCCGGAAGGCAGCCTTGTGCTAGTCCGGCTGAAGACATAGGGAGCTCCACGGCCCGGGCTGCCCGCCTCGCTTGCACCCCTGGAATCCAGGAGGGGTGAGAGTAAAATGAGGGTCCCCTCCTGGTAGAGGACACAGGATGGGAACAGTGGGCGACTGGAGCCCAGGCCCCAAAGCAGGACTCATTCCTGCATCGCATTCTCCCTGAACATGCCCAGTGCACCAAAGCGTTCGGGACAGGGGGGTTTTCGCGGACCTCCCCTGGGGGAGGGGGGCCTGCAGGAGAGCGGTTCCACCCTCACCGCCCCACACGCACCCCTGCATTCCCCGTTAGACTTCAGATTCCCCTCCGGCTCATGCTCATCGATGCAGAGACAATTCTGTGTGTGTGTGTGTGTCTGTCCCTGCCTGTCTCTGTCTCTACCTCTCTCTCTCTGTCTCTCTCTCTCTGTCTCTCCGTCTCTGTCCTGCCAATGGCACGCAACCATCCTGGTCCCGCCCCTTCATCGTCTCCCTCTTTTCTGGCTGAAAAATTCAGCTCAGTCCCTTGGTCTCAGACTTTCATACCCGGCCTGTCATCCTTCTTAACAAGGGTCCTTCCAGGCACCAGGAGGCACCTACTTCCGGAGACAGGAGAACTGGGTGTGGGCAAAGTCATCTCTGGGGGCCAGGGGAGAATTTTGGCGCAGCAGCTCTCCTGGCCCCCAGGGACGTCACGCTCTTGCTCTGGGCCAGCACTGCGCGTCACCCTCCCGTCCCCGTCCCCAGGGCTGGCTGCTACCACCCATCCTATTTCACAGGTGGCAAGGCACAGGCTCCAAGAGGTGTGAGGCCGGCAGTGGTCCCTCAGCTGTAAGGGCGGCAGTGCCAGAGCTCGGTTCCGGCTCTGTCCCATTGCAGAGATCTGGTGGCCGCCAGCCTGAGCATTTGGGGATGGGGACGTGGGACCCGTGGCTGAGGACCTGTGCCCCCCCACCCGGGGCCTGGCTTGGGGAGGCCCCGTCCAGCAGGTGTCTGCTGGATGAGCTGAATGGCACAGGAGCCCCTCAGAAGAAAGAAGGCCAGGCCAGAGGGAGCCTTGGTTCTTTTCTTGGAAAAGGTAGATGGAAATCCTACGGTATTTTTAGCCCCTCTCCACACTCCCCCTCGTTTCCTTCATGTCGTCCCAGACTTTGGTTCAAAATGGCACTGGCATTTCTGCCTGGATTCGTTTTTGGATGGAGCACGCCGCGAACACGTGGGTTCCCCGCTGGGGGGTGGGAACACCCGCGTGCGGGACTGGCACGGCCTCCAAACTTGACAGGCGAACAGGCACACACCGCTAACACGTCCCAGTCTGCTCGGGAGCCTCGCTCTGTGGTCCGGCCCTGAGCAGCTTGCAGAGAGGGCCTCCCTCGCCAGGGTCCCCGCTTCCTCCCCCAGCACTCCAGGGGCATACTCAGCCCTGGCATCTGTCCTGGGTCCCGGTCTGTCCCCAGGGTTCACTCAGCATCCTGAGCATGTCCAGGGCCACTCTCTGCCCTCCTTGCCCCCAGAGAAGCCCCTAGCCCCGTGGGCCAGCCCCTCTTTCCCCCTGGCCCTGCCTGTAGCTGGGCTGGGCCTTCCTGGGGCTTGGTCTGGGCGGGCCTGGCAGGGACCTGGAGAAGTGGGATACACCCTTTGGGGCCTCAAGTCCAAGCCCCCCGGGGGGTCTGCTCCTTGGTCTGTTCAAACCTCGGGTGGATGGGTGTGCCCAGCCCGCCAAGCTGTCCACTGTGATTGCTGCCGCCCATTGCTGCTCCTGGCAGCCGGGACAGATGATGCAGGACCCAGTGGGTGGGAGAAGGCCACACCATGAGCCCTCGTCCTGCCCAGGAGGGGCCGAGGCAACCGCCCCTCTCGGGGTTACACTCAGATTTCATCGCTGTCCCATCCCACCGAGGACCTGTGCTCCCAAGGATATAGGTCCCACATGTGCACACACAACAGCCAACATTCTCCCCTCCCCCCTGCAGGAGTTCCAGAATCAACGTCCCATGTGCCTGGAAGCAGCCATCCTGAGACCCTGGGAAGCCCCTGATCTTACGTGCAAAGAATCCATCCAGGTTCCCCTGGCCGCCTCTTGGTCGGGGGCTGGGAGCTGACTCAGGTGTCCTCCTGGCACAGGAGCCCCCCCACCCCTCACCCTCCCAGCTGCCACTGCAGCCTCAGGGAAAGGGAACGCTTGAGGCAGGCAGGGCCACTCATCCACTCGCCCCCGCTGCTGAAACTCCTCTCCTTCTCTCTGCATCTCCGTGGCCTCCCCAGGCTGTGTGTGCCCTGCTCGCCTCCAGCCCCAGGCTCCAGATGCAGGGCCTCACCGCGGGAAGGTTCTCTGGCTTGTCCCCACCTTGCTATCGGCGCCTTCGCCAAGGTCTGGGCTATTCTGTCTCAGCTCTCAGCCACGCACACAGGCATTCACATACACACGCACACACCTACGGACACCTGCACGCACGTGCACTCACAGTCACACATTCACGTGGCTCTGGGAGAGAGGCCCCCTCCCTCCTCCCCCAGAGACCCTCTGCCCAGTGCCATCTCAACAGAGGGGTAGAGGAATGGCTGTTCAAGGCATCTGCCTGCGTTCACTGAGGCTCTGTGCCTTCGTCAGGTCCGGCCATGGAACAGATATCACAGGCTGGGGGCCTGAAGCAGCAGATATCCATCTCCCACACTTTTGGAGGCTGGAAGCCCGAGATCCGGGGGCCCACACTGCTGGGTTTCTCTAAGGACTCTCTTCCTGGCTTGAGACGGTCACCTTCTCACTGTATCCTCGGGTGGTGGACAGAGAGCTCCTCCGTGTCCCTCCTTCAGGACACTGGGGCCAGGGCCCCACCCTATGACCTCATTTAAGCCTTAGTTACTTCCCTGGAGCCCCCATCACCAAATATAGTCGTTCTGGTGGTTCGGCCTTCAACATACAAGTTTTCAGGGGACACGTTACCCTCCATAGCACCCTGATGGGGGTGATGGGCCCGTTCCCCAGGCAGCAAGACCCCCAAGCCCATCCCAGAAGTCAGAGGAGGGTCACCATGGGGCCACGAGCCCAGCCCGGTCACGGGAGCTCTGCCCACACTGTGGCACTTGGGGAAACTGGGGGTGTCTCACTGTAGCCTTCCTAGTGCCTTTGGCTGCCTGCACCCCTTCTGAGAGCTAACACTTGCTTTGGGGTGTGTGTGTGCGTGCACCCCACCACAGCCACCACTAGCAGGAGACCTCAGCGGGGATGGCCTTGGCCCACGAGGCGTCCTCCGAAGTGCCCACTTTGCTCTCTGTGATGTCAGTCTCTAGAAGGACTAGCTCCTGCTTTTAGGAAGGAACCGCTGGGCGCTGGGTGGCCAGAGGCCCAGGAATCACAGGAGGGAGGAGACCTGTGCTCTGGAGGGAGAGAGAGGAGGGGTTCCCTCCGGTGGTGGAGCCTCCTGAAGCCGAGAGTGCCCCCAGCGAAGGAGGAGAAGACTCCAGGATAAGGGAGAAAGGCTGGGAGAGCCGTGTGTGCCTCCAAAGACCAGACTCATCTGTGACTGCCCATTTGACTGTGAAAGTAGTATCTGGCCCACGACTTAAAAGAAAGGCTGCCGGGTATAAACCCAGAATGGCTGGGGGTGGGGACTTGAAATGATATCTGCATGCTGATGGCAGCACGATTCACAGTAGCCCGAAGGTGGGAGCAACGCCGTGTCCAAACCAAACGTACTCCATCTGCACAATGGAACATCATTCAGTCCTACAAAGGAAGGCGATCCTGACACCTGCCACAACATGGATGAACCCTGAGGACGTTCTGCTCAGTGAAATACACCAGGCACAGAAGGACAAAGGCTGTAGGATTCTATGTTATATGAAGCCCCTAGAGTCGTCAGAGTTATAGAGACAAAAAGTAGAAAGGTGGGCGCCAGGGGCATGGGGAGGGGAATGGAATGCTAGAGTCTAATGGGGACAGTTTCAGCTTTGCAAGATGAAAAGAGTTCTGCCCACTCACACCATGCAGTGTGAATGTACTGCACACTCAGAAAGTGTTCGGAAGGACGGAGGGAGGACGGAAGGGGGAAAGGAGGAAGAAAAGAAGAAAGACCTCACCTCTGCTCTCCGCCTCCTGAGCACTTGGAAAGCCCACACTTCTTTGTCCCCCTGTGGCAGGCGGGGCCACATGACCAGCTCTGGCAAATGAGTTCTATGCAGAAGGGACGTGGGGCCCTTCGGGGCTGCCAGGTGGGGACTCTCCAGAGTTCGTTTCCCCTCTTCATGGTCATTGGCAGCATTCCAGATGGGACCACTCTGCAAGGTGACGTCTTGGGGGCTGCAGACATACAGTGTGAATCAGGAGTAGACCTAAGTGTGTGGGAGCCCCTGAGACTGGGGGATGTTTGTTACTGTGGCATAACCTGGCTTGACCTGACTGATACACTCCTCTTTCCCAAATACTCTAGAGGAAAGTGGTTCGTGAATGGGGAGAAGGCTGAGTGGGATATGCTGTTTTGTGTGTTTACGTGTATTGCGAGCCCCCCTGGGTAGACCTGGGACCCTGGGTTCTCATCCTGCATTGGTCACTACCACGCTGTGTGACATTAGGCAAGTCTTCCATCCTCAGCTCCCGGCATCTGTAGCAAAGATTTTTCCAAATATCAAATTCCGTGACCTTGATGATATTTCTGCTCTTGTCCATGCACTGTGGACACATGTGAATGTAAGATTGTGAGCTCCCAGACAGCGGCATCCCTGATTAAACAGCTCCGTGCAGATGACAATGCGTTGGGCAGACAAGTACTTAATGGGTTTTGACCTGAAAGTGATAATGGCTTAATAATAAACGGATGGTCTTACCCCAATAACGCTTTTCTTCATTGAATGATGTGTTTGCTTAGAGCTCAGAACTGCTTTAACAGGCTGTAAAAAGCTATAAAAATGTAAAGTATCATCCACATTATCACAAGAAGAATTTCTCATGCTGACATTTCTCTTTTCACTATGGGGATTTATGTCAGCCTGTGTTTGGCGGGGGAAGAGGAACGTAAGACAGGAGGATGTGGAATCAGGCAGGGTTCTCATTGGCAAGCAGCCGAAGCGGATTCTGGCTGATTATAGAGAAGGGGTTCGTTAAAGGATGTTGGGAGATCCCAGAGTTGTCAGGAGGTGGGAGGGCCAACACTGAGGGACTGTTCCCTTCCAGGAATGGTGCCTCAACCCACCCCAAAGGACAGACCTGATGGGAAAATAGCCGCTGCAGCAGTCCCTGCACTGGGACACCCCACGCGCTGAGATGCCCCCACTGCACAGAGATACAGTGATCACACAAGATGCTCCCGCTGCACAGGGACGCTCCCACTGCACAGGGACGCTCCCACTGCACAGAGATGCTCCCACTGCACAGGGATGCTCCCACTGCACAGAGACACAGTGATCGCACAAGATGCTCCCGCTGCACAGGGACGCTCCCACTGCACAGAGATGCTCCCACTGCACAGAGACGCTCCCGCTGCACAGGGATGCTCTCGCTGCACAGGGACGCTCCCACTGCACAGGGACGCTCCCACTGCACAGAGATGCTCCCACTGCACAGGGATGCTCTCACTGCACAGAGATGCTCCGGTTGCACTGGACTGAACCCACAGCCGCCACCAGAACTGATACCAGTCATGCCCTGGGTACTTGTAGTCACTGCAGCCTCCCCCACCCCCTACACTACACATTGCCCAGCTGCCCTTTCCACTGTAATATATTTCAGGACTGGCTCCTCCCTAAGCGCGTACATCACAATGGTGGAGCCTAAGTCCCTGTCTGGGCCCTCGTTGCAAAGGAGGCTGGGTAAACCCGTTGTCTGGCCACCTTGCACAGAGAGACTAGGAAGAGTGGGAATCCCAGTGTAGCAGGGGCGTGTGAAAGGTGCCCAGGGCCAGAGGGCACAACCAGTGTCCCACCATGATGTCAAATAGGGCATCAAGAGTGTGGCCTGCTCAGACGCAAATCAAAAGGACTTCAACAATTAGGTCCAAACGATCCCAGAAAACACGGTGGGGGTGCTCGTGGGTTTTTTGCAGTTCGCAGTGAATGCTCACAGCCAGATGCATTTGCTCTGAAACGCTAGGAGGGTGGGTGGGACACCTGCCCTGAGCTGGCCTGACAGCTGCAGGGAAGGCCCTGGCCTCGCTGGGTCTCGGGGCGGCCCGTGAGCGAGAGGAGTAGGACGTGATCTAGATCCCGTTAGGCTCAGTCCAGCTGCCGCGCCCACACTCAGCAGGGAAATCCTGGTTTCGAGGGTTTAATAAGGTTCAAAGCAGAGCAAGTCTTGGCTCAAGCAGCTGGCAGGAAGAGTTAATTTGCGAGAAAACAAATGTGCAGCCGAAGACCTTGGACCAAAGGATCTTTATTTCCTCCTTCCTTCAAGCTCTCCAACCCCCAGTGCTTATTAATGTGGAATTTGCTTCTTGGGGGAGAGCCAGATCTCCGACTTCATAAACATTTGTAAGAGCAAATTTAATAAAGCCGGGAATAATGCCATTCAGATGTAATTCCTTCGTTTCGCATTATTATTCTTTGTCTTTCTATTGCAAGGCATTTGAAATGCACGGCATTACAGCAACAAAAGGAAATGAGTAACTGGTGGCTTGCTGATTACACGCACTTGGGGAAAACAGAAGAACCTAACTGGGGACCCGCCTGGGGTTTGCTGTTCCTTTCTGTTTCTCTTTCCTTTTACCATGAACAGCGGAACACACCTGCATTGTTTCCCCGGTAATTGTTCTGTATTATTCTTTATTGTACATATTTTATTATTACTAAGCTATAGTTGTGGAATCTGTATGAGATTTTCACAAACGCAAATGCGGGGAGGGTGGCTTGCCCCTTCCATGTCTTAATACCATGAAATTAGGGGCGCCAGCCGCACACCCACTGGAGGATATTTTCTCTTCTGTCCCAAGTTGCTTTTTAAAACAGAAAACCTGCAAATTGTCCCTCTTCCGTGGGAGACCATCTTGCATGGATACCGAAAGAAAGAGGAATAGCCTAAGGCACTAGATAGACAACCAGATCAAGGGTGTGAGTCGCGGCTTGAATCAAGTCCTTGGTGTCATTGTCATGTTTTGAGAGCGAAGTAGTTGGTGTAGAAATAGGCCCATTTCTGCTCCGTCCGGAAGCTCAGACACGTATGTGGGGGACAAGCAAGCACCGCAGTCCCCTCTTCGCTACCTGGAGTCCTTTAGGAGCAAGGAGGGCACATATAAATAATACGCAGGTGTACTGTGTTAGTGGAACAGGCTGGTTGGTGAGGTTGGTTACAAATTCTTTGCACACAAAAAGGCAGCTGCGTGGGTGATGATGTCCCCGGGGCAGGGGGTACAACAGCGCCCGGCTCGGGGGCCCCAAACAGACCAGGTGTGGCCGCTCCCTGCGGACAAGATGGTAAGGCAGGGAGATGAGTGGCAGTGACGCAGGAAAGGGGTTTCTTTCAGGGAGGCCGACGCCGGGGAAACAGCGCACTGACATCTTAAACACTGTCCCCAAAGAGCCGAAAAGACGTCCAGGTTTATATCGGCAAAATGGGGGGCGAAGGTCAGTGGGTCCGCGCAGGTGGGCGGTACAGGTCAGGTCGGTCATTATCCCGGGCTCAGTCACCTGGGGGACTTGCTGGCTCAGGGGGGACCACGTGGCTGGAGGGGTAGTTTTGGCTCCCATCAGCGGATGCTTTGCCTGCAGGGTCTTCTGCCTGAGTAAGAGATATGCTGGGAAGAACTTACTCAGAAGGTACAGACCGAGGTCAGCATGGAGGCCGTGGGAACCCTCTTTGAAAGCTAGAAGGAAACTGGGGTCATTCTTTCATTCACATTGATTGGGGCTGGTGCAACTCTGAGCCAGGCAGGGAGCAAACAGCCTTGCAGCCCTGGCCTGCCATGAAATGGCAACAACCAGCGGCTAGAGCCGGGCACTGGTCCTGTCTACACTAATCCATATTCATTTATTTCAAGGTTATCATTAGCAAAACTGGCAGGAAGCTGACTGTCTTAACTTTGGGGAGGATAAAGTCTTGCTCTAACTCCCTTCTTACCCCTGGAACGGTTATGTGTCTTAGACTCAGCCAATCAGAGGTCTTCCCTGGGGTTTTTGTCCACTAGTGCTATCAGGAGAGAAACTCTGCAATTTGGTTAAATGGTATAAGGGTGTGTTATCAGAGGATGCTTTGGGTTGTAAGAAATAGAAAACTCTAAACTAACTTAAACAATGACAGAATTTATTGGTGTATCAAACTAGAAAGTCCAGAGGAAGGGTAGCCTTCAGGACAGGTTTGATCCAGGGGCTCTTCAATGTCACCAAGGACTGAGTTCCTTGCCATCTCTGTTTAGATCTCTTGGCCTGTAGCTCTTTGTGGTCGCAGGATGGCTCAGTGTTTCTAGTGCACCAAATTTCCTCATCTAGGTTGGGGGAAAGAAAAGCAGAAAGCAGGATTTCTTTTCCCCCAACTATTCCAGCTGGACTGGCCTGAACTCCTCGCTGTGGCATGAAGAAGGCCTGTGTTGACAGGCTTAGGCTCAGTGACTTCGAGAACCTTTTAAGCATCACCCCTTAAGAGGGGTGATATTATGCTGACTGGCCTCTGCAGTCAGAACGCCCCCTAGAGGTGGGGAGAGGTCAGGATGCCTGATGGATGATCCTGGGGGCTGCACAGTGGCTACTGGGCACCCCAGAGCCCATCACACGGTCGGCCAGCAGCTGTTCCAACCCCCAAGCAAAGCAGCCTGGGACTGTGGAGCTGCTTTTCCCTTCCCACCTCTTCTCCCCCCAGAAGGGAAGTGGGGAGAGGGGGAGGGGGAGCACTGGAGCTGGGGCACATCACTGTCTCATGAAAGGATCCTCTGGCTGCTGTGTTGAGGCAGATCAAAGCGGCCAGGGCAGAGCACGGAGGCCCTGCAGGAGGAGGTTGCCACATGAGCCACGTGAGAGGTGCTGGTGGCCTGATCTCTTTGGGCCAGCTTGGGGGAGAGAAGTGGTGACACCATCATTTATTTAGAAGTAAGAGCCATCGGGGCTTGCTGAGGGACCACATATATGATGTGAGAACTGGCGAGGAGCCAAGGATGACCCCAAGGGTCTGGACAGCGCTGGCTGAGAATGAGATAGGAAGCCCAGGAGAGGAGCTGGAGCTGGCCACTCATGGAGATGTCAGGTGGGCCGTTACAGGCAGGACTCTGGTCAGGAGATAGAAGTTAGGGATCATCAGGGTATAGACCATACTGGAAGCAGGATGCCGGATGATATCCAAGGGAGTGTAGGCAAAAAGGGGGTGTAGACTAGGCCCTGGGGTGTAAGGGTGTGTCCCCTCAGGGCAGGGATAGTAACTGCTCCCATGGACAGAAATGCAGCCCTTGTCCCGGAATGATCCTTTAGAGGCCCAAGTCTTGGTCACACTGCCTCCTCCAGGAAGTCCTCCGAGCTTCTGAGCTCAATGTAGGGTCCCCACCGCAGTCCAGGGAAGGCAGCTCTTGGCCCAGAAGACGCTTTGGTAGATTTTTATTGAATGTTTCCTCTCAGTTCTTTGTAAATCTCCCTGCTCCGCACCTGACTTTGCATGTCCCTAAAATGGGAAAATGGATCAGCAAGGACAGTGTCAACCCCAGGGGTGGGTGCTGTGCCAAGTAGGGGCTTGAACAAGGCAAGAACCAGGGGCGCCTTCGGAGCTAAGGAAGGGGGGCTCGGAGCTCACTGCACCTCCCCCTCCCGCCCCGCCCACCAGGCGAGCTCACCTGTGCAATCCGTCCAGGCCCCGAGGAGACCCAAGTGACCCCAGGGAGTCCCTGCTCCAGAAAAGCAGCCCTGCGCGGACAGGGGCGGGGCGAGGGGGCGGGCCCGGCGCGGGGGCCACTTCCGGGGCGGGGCCAGGTGAGTCGCCACTCCGCGGAGTCCAGGTGAGGCGCCCGCGGGGCCGGAGGCAGGTAAGGCCCGGTGTCCGCGGGAGGGAACCCGCCTGTGCCTCGCGTGGGGACGCCACGCGGTTCCGAGGGTGTGAGTGGGCGGCCAGACTGGGTCCCCGCTCAGGTGGGCGAGGCGACACGTGACGCGGCGCAGGGACGTGGGCTAACCCTGCGGTCCCGCCGGCGGGGGAGCGGGGCAGGAGAGGGTGTCTCTTGCCCTCCCCGCCGTCCCCCCTTGGGTTTTTCTGGAGCACGCTTCTCCCCCTCCTCGCCCTGGACCCCTCCCCTCCCTGCTTGCTGCCTCTCTTCCCCTTGCTCGCCATGCACCTCCTCCCTCCCTGCTCCCCTCCCCGCTCCCCTCCCCCTCCTCGCCCTGCACTCCCTCCCCTCCCAGCTCCCGGCCTGACCCCATCCTCTCCTCCCCCTCCTTGCCCTGCACTCCCCCTGCCTGCTCCGGGACTTCTCCCTTCGTCTCCCTGCATTCCCTCCCCTCCCTGCCTCTCCTTCCCTTCCTTGCCACATGCACGCTCTCCCTTTTCGCCTTGCACCCCTCCCTCCCTGCACCCCTCCCTCCCTGCCCCCCTCCACTCCTCCCCCTCTTTGCCTTGCAGCCCGCCCTCCGTGCTCCCCACCCCTCCCTCCAGTCCACTCCCTCCGGGCCTTCTCCGGGCCTCTTCCCCTCCTCCCCCTGGCTCCCACCCTCCCAGCTCCCCTCCTCTCCTGCCCCTCTAGTCCTGCACCCCCTCCCTCCCTCCACTCCTCCCCTTTCTCACCCCTGACCCCTTCCGCTCCTTCTCTCCCCCATTTCCGTGTTTCAGTCTGGCTGGGCTGTCCCAGTCCGAACTTTGGCTGGCCCCCCATTTTCCTGCCCTAATTCATGGTCTCCCATCTGGGAGGATTGCACACTGTACAGGCCCATCAGCCCCCTCACCCCAAACCAGGGAGGTGGGAGCCATCTTTCCATTTCACAGATGAGAAACTGAGGCTGAGCGGGTTCTGGGTTGATTCAAACCCAGGGCTCTGGCTGGGCTGCTGGCTGGGTCAGCACCAGGGATGGAAGGCCAGGAGTTAGCGGGCCAGAAACTTAGATCACACAGCTCCAGAATCAGTTAGAGGAGGAGCCCTGGCTCCTTTCATTGTTCTCAAGCCCCGGCATGGGGCCCGCCTGAGAATTCCTGGGGTCACTGAACGCAGCATTGGCTTGGGGGGGGGTGTACAGAGGGGCTTCTCAGGCCCCTGGGGAAGGACCTGCAGAATCCTCAGGAAGCAGGCTCAGGGGAGGAATCCCTGTGGGGTGGGGACATGGCCTGGGCCCTCCGGTGGCCGCAGACTTGGAGGTTTTGTGTCAGAGGCCGTGTCTGTCCCCAGAGCGCTGTGCTGTGCCCCCGGGGGGGGGGGCTGGGAAATGCAGTGTTAGCGTTCATCCAGATGAGAACTCAAAATTTAAGTTAAGACTCAACAGTGACCATCCGTTGCTTGGTCCCTGTTGGCTTTTTGGGGATTTTGTTTGTGAGTTTCTCCTTTAATACAGTGACTGACCATTCCTCACTCTAACACTGCAGGTGTTTGGGGCGGGGGTGGGGGTGGTGAAGAGGGACACAGGGTACGGCCTGAGCCCAGCTACTCCTGTGGATGGCCATCTCCACAGTCCCTGCCAACAGGGGACCCAGAGCTAAGGCAGGGGTTAGTGGGAGGTCAGGGAGGGCATCCTGGAGGAGGCAGCCATAGAACTGGAAGATGGATGGGAGGTGGGCATGGAAGGTATGCACGTTGAGGTCACACTGAGGCCACACTGAGGCCGGGGTCATTCACCTGTAGGTGGGGTGGAAATGCCCGGAGGACCAGAGAGGTGGAGCCTGTAGGAATTTCCTTGGATGACATCACTGAGTCATTGAAATGTGGCCTCAGTGAGATGTTTTAAGGTCTGGAAGCTTACTCGATTAAGCGTCCTGTGAACACATGGCATCGCCCTAACAAGCTGGTCCAGGCGGAGGCTGTTGTGGGCACGCCATAAATGGTGGCTTCGGTTAAAGACAGGACAGCAAGAGCTCAGACCACCCTGCGGGTGCGTGGGGTGCTCGTCTTCACCACATCCAGGAATCCATCCCATTCTTTGATTTTGACCCTCTTTCGGGGATGGGGAAACTGAGGCACAGAGGCAGCAGGAGGGGGAAGGAGCTGCAAGAGGAGGCAGAGACCTAGTTTTTGAGCAGGTCACTTTCTTTCTCAGGGACTCAGCCTCCTAACCTGTGAAATGGCCCCGTTGGCCACCCTTCCCCAGGAGGGTTGTGGTCACTGTCACTAAGGGCCATCAAGCCCTAACTACAGGCTCGATTGCCCTGCCGCTCGCTCACAGCAGCCTCACGAGGCAGGACTATGACTGTTCCCTTTTACAGATGGGGAAACGGAGGCAGGGAGGCTCAGGTGACTTTCTGAGGTCGCAGGGCCAGTGGGCTGGGCGGAGAGCCGGCCTGATGCCCCCCCGCCCCCCTCCCCCCGTGCTGTGGCTGCAGTGTGCACACCTCCCGGCTGGGCCGTGGCGCCTTCCAGGGCACTGAGGTTCGCCTTCTTGGTGGAGACAGTCAGAGCCTGCCTGCCAGGGACCGCCCTTCAGAGCTCTGTGAAGTTAGCATCAGGAGATAGGAATGCTGTTTTCAGTTTCTTTTCAGATGAATTGTTAAACTTCTCCATCAGTCCTTGGGTTGAAATGGATGGTCAGGGAAGATGTACCGTGTCCAGGGGCTTCCCGGGTTTCCCGGGGCACATTTGAGGGGAGCCCTTCTGGGCTGGGCACTGGGGGTGGGGATGGCCTGGAAGATGCTTGTGTGGGGCTCTTGCAGGTGACACACTGCTTCTGAGTCCGGCCTCAGCCACCTTGCATGAAAGCTCCTGGAACTTCTGGCAGCCAGTTCTGGGTGCCGTCCAGGTTTCTGGGTCCCCGGAGGGCAGGAGACCTGGCTGAGTCATGGTGCCCATTTGCTGACCTCTCAGACAGGCTACATAAGCGGCAGGTTGTCCCGAGGCTCTGAGGGGACGGCGTGGGCACTCAGTAGGGCTAGAGGGCTGCTGAACTCCACAGCTGGCCCTGGAGCCTTGACTCCCTGACCACTGGCCCCACCCCCCGCCGCTGGCTGTGCGACCCGGAGCTGCTAGCCACAGTTGCTGGCCACGCTCTGTGCCTCGGTTTCCCCATCTGTAAGATACAGACAATGTTGTTACCTACTCATGGGGTAGTGGGAGGATCACATGAGTTAATTTGCACCAAGTGCCTAAAACCAGGCGTGGCACCTTTCTAAGTGTGTTTATCCTCGTCTGTTCTACCCACGGACCACGGGAGAGCGTGGACTTGGGTGCAGCCGATTCCTTCCCTGGCTGAGGGGCAGCAGTTCTTCCTTCGGTGACCTTGGACAGGTGAGCAGTTCATTTTCCGTTGAGCCTGGTGACTGTCCATCAGAGGGAACTGGTTTGGCAGGTCAGGATTCCAGAAACTCCTGGGGAGCTGTCCCCTCCCTTCCCCCCCTGGGCGGAGGGTAGGCCGGCTGGGCGGGCACATTTGTTATGGACAGGAAAGCTTTGGTGGTTGAAGCCAGGGAGGATTTTGAACCAGCTGGGGGGGATGGGGGGTGTGTGGGTGGGGCTTCTGGAAAGTGCCTCTTCTTTAGGGCTTGTTCTCTGCTAAGTTCTGGGTGCCTCTGAGGCCCCTGCCGCTCCCGGGTCACCGCCTTTGGTTCTGTGCTGTTAAAACCTTGCATTTTTTATTCATTTTTGTTTTCTTATTTGTGGAGGATTTCAGACATTCGGAAGTAAGCAGGACATCCCAGTGTCGGGCGCTGCCATGCTGCCCCCCCAGCCTGGCCTAGGCTCACCCGCACCTGCTTACCCCCAGGCCTCCATCCCACCCCTGCCACCCGCTCGCTATGTCTTCCTTTCCCTCTCCTGTATGATTTTAAAGCAGTCCCCAGACTCCGTAAATAGCACAGTGTGAATCCCCTTTTTAAACATGACCACAGTACTATTACCGCGCTTAAAACAACGAACACAGGGGCGCCTGGCTGGCTCAGTTGGTGGAACGTGCGACTCTTGATCTCAGGGTTGTGAGTTCAAGCCCCACGTAGGGTGTAGAGATTACTTAAAATGTTTAAAAAAATTAACGTAATTCCATAATATCCAGTGGCCAGTTAATATTTGGATTCTTTTTATAAAGATTTTATTTATTTATTTGTCAGAGAGAGAGCACAAGCAGGGGGAGAGGCAGAGGGAGAGGGAGAAGTAGGCTCCCCGCTGACCGTAGAGCCTGATGTGGGGCTCGATCCCAGGACCCCCAGATCATGACCTGAGCCAAAGGCAGATGCTTGACTGACTGAGCCACCCAGGTGCCCCTATTGTTCTTATTTTTAAAGATTTTATTTTTTTTAAAGATTATTTATTTGGAGAGTGAGAGAGCGTGGGGTGAGGAGGCAGAAAGAAAGGGAGAGACAGAATCTCAAGCAGACTCCCTGCTGTGCACAGAGCCTGACACGGGGCTTGATCTCCCAACCCTGAGATCATGACCTGAGCTGAAATCAAGTCGGACACTTAACTGACTGAGCCATTCAGGGGCCCCTTTAAAGATTTTATTTTTAAGTAATCTCTATACCCAATGTGGGGCTTGAACTTACAACCTTGAGATCAAGAATTGCCTGCTCGGGGCACCTGGGTGGCTCAGTCGTTAAGCGTCTGCCTTCGGCTCAGGGCGTGATCCCGGCGTTATGGGATCGAGCTCCGCTGGGAGACTGCTTCTTCCTCTCCCACTCCCCCTGCTTGTGTTCCCTCTCTCTCTGGCTGTCTCTCTCTCTGTCAAATAAATAAAATCTTAAAAAAAAAAAAAAAAAAGAATTGCATGCTCTACCGACTGAGCCAGCCAGTCACCCCCAGACTGAATTATTGAATTGGACTTGAGCCAGTGGTAATAATAGAAACCATGTATGGATGGATCCCTTTACTCCCTGCAGGAGCCGTGGGTTCCAGGTAGCCAAGACAGCATGTGCAAAGGCCCTGAGGCAGGAACAGCTTGAAGTGTTTGAGGAGCAACCTCAGACGGATTTGAGGCTTGTGTGGCTGGAGCACAGAGAATGGGGCTGCGTGGAGGTGGCATGAGGTGGTGGCCAGGTCCAGGCATGACGAGTCAGTCTTTCAGGTGTTTGCAGGGGTTTGGATTTTATTTTAAGAACTGCAGGCAGGTGTGGGTCCTCAGAGGGTGTCAGGAGACGTATGGATTGGGTAGTTGGAATACCAGTACTAGGGGAGAGAGGGCTGGGCCAGAGATACGGGTTTGAGGGTGGAGAGCACGGGATCGAACATTCCTTAGGAGAGGTGAGGTCCCAAGGTTCCTCTGCCTTGATGGGTCTGAGCTGTATGGTGGAGATTATAGCAGAGGCCCCAGCTGTGTCCTCTTCTGGGAGAGAGCAGCCTGGATGGCGGGGAATGGAATGAGTGAGGTGGGCAGTGGGAGTGACCCTGAATTATTGGTAAGACTGGGCCAGGGAGGCCTTGAATGCCAGACTCTGTTGTGTGCCCTTTGTCTGTTCTCTTGTTCAGCAAATGCTCCCAGCCGTGGGATGGTACATGTTGGGACTCAGGGGTGAGTCAGACACAGCCCTGGCTGTCAGTGAACATATGGTGATGGGTCAAGGACACACAGACGCATGGTACAGGCTGATGAGGGCTGTGATGGAGCTGGGGGCTGCCAGAGCCCAGAGGAAGCCCCTCTACAAACCTGGGGTGGGGGTGGGGGGCAACCGAGGTATCAGGATGCTTTTGATGATGAAGAGAAAACCCAATTTAGAACTGGCCCAGAAGTCAAGGGTGCTATATTGGCCCATGTTGCTGAAATGGTCTGGCGGGAGTATGGAGATCAGGTATGGCTTGATTAGGGTTTGGCAGTTCCCTGCCTTTTCTATGAACCTCAGATCTTCAGTGGGGAGCAAGCTGGCTGCAGCCTCATCTTCATACATGGCTGTGTGGAGGGAGACTTCTCCAGTGGTCCTCTCTTGAGATCTTTCCCAGAAGCATCTGGAAGACTTTTCCTGGTGCCTCACGGCCCTGAATGAACCCATTCCTGTGACCAGAGAAATTGCCGTGTGCCGATTGGCTCAGGCTTGGCTTCCCCAGCAAACCTTTGGGAAGGGAGCTAAGATTACTCAGAGGCCATCGGGCCACCTGGGAGGGCTGTGCAGGTGGCGTACACGTGCACAGCTGAGTGAGCACCTGGGACCCAGGCAGGGCACCCGCAGTGCTGCGGAGGGAGCAGCCCTGTCTGCCCAGCCGGCTGTGGGAGCAGCTGAGTCCTGACCTTGGTGTCTCCAAGAGCCCCAGGAGGGGCGGTCGGCCCCAGCAGCGGGACAGGTTCCTTTGCCCTTTCCGAGCACCAGGCCTCTGGCAAGGGCAGCAGGTTTGGATCTCGCTGCTGGTGTCTCAGCTGGGAACCATGCACAGGTTCTAGTGGCTTCCGGCCCTCCTGTCTGGACAAAGAGTCTACATGTGCCTTCTAGAAAGAGCACAAGTGCGCGTGTGCACGCACACCAGGGGTGGGGCAGGAGAGAGGGAGCTTCATCTCAGGACCCTAAGATCGGGACCTGAGCCAAAATCAAGAGTCAACACTCAAACAACTGAGCCACCCAGGCGCCCCTAAAAATTACTTTTTATGGGGTATGACTAGAGACCCTGGAATCCCAACTCAGTGGTGACCCCCCCCCCCAGGCCAGGAGCAAGGGCTCCGGCCCCTCACACGTGGACACTGCATCCCCTGCCCCTTCAGTGTGCCAGCCCCTCTCCCTGGGCCTTGGTGCCTGTGAAATATGGGGTTGGGGCCCTCCCCTCCTCCCGGATCCCTTTAGCAGAACCCCGTTCTGAGACACAAGGCGAGCCCTTCCTCCGTAGGCCCTGCGCACGACCACAGCACTCAAATTCAATTTAGTGCTAATTTGCCCTAGGTAAGTAGGTGTTAATTTGTAGCTACTGCATTAAGATAATTGCTGGGAGGGTCTGTTTGTGAAATGTGCAAATATATTTTTATAGCAACAAACCATTTTCCTATGAATTATAAACAGACGAGTCCGGTGATTTGAAATCTCTTTTGCATAACATGCACATTGCAGCATACCTGCTCTGGTCCACGTCCACGTCTCCAGCCAGTGCGGTGGGGGGGGGCCCCTTCCCGGCTGCCCAAGTGTCCCATCCCAGCGGGGGCTCCTCGGGGCCGGCTCACAGCTCAGGGGGAAAGGGCTCGGCACCGAGAGACCCAGAAGGGAGTTGCAGTGGGTGGACTTGGGTGGAGGGCGACAGCGCTTGTGCCCCGAAGCCCCCGCCCGGGAGAGAGGGTGTGATGATGGTGTCTGCGGGGTGCGAAGTTCTGGGGATCCCATGTGAGCAGGTCTAGGCAGCAGCTCAGCCCCCAGGAAGCTGATCTGCTGAGGGAGGCCCATGGGAGCTTGAATCTAAAGATCACAGACCGAGGTCCGCACTCACACCCGAGGTTTAGGGACGAGGGTGCGGGGCACTCACTGTGTGGGAGAAGTTGCAGAGGGGGAATTCTGCAAACACAGGTGGTGAGGAAGCACGGGACGTGCGGTATGTATTTGGTCTCTGTCTGTTCCTGGCACAGAGCTCCTTAGAACCGGGAGACCCTCCTGAGTGACAGGAGTGGCTTTTCTTATTCATAAAGGGTCCCTTTGACCTTACCTGAGTTTATACTAATGAGGTGACTCAGGCTGGGCCCCTAGAGAGGAGACCCCCCCATTAGAGGGTTAGAACTTTTAGCTCCTGGGGATCGGGTTCCATCACCCATGGCAGTGATTAGTCACCCACCTGCTGACCCGGGTCGGAGCTCTGAGACCGTGATGCTAAGAGAGTCCCACTTATGGGGCTGAGCCCTTAACCAGTGGGGTCTGTGCAGACTGCGGGTAGTGCGTGTCAGAATAGGATTGAATTGTGGGACTCCCAGTTGGCGTCAGAGAATCAGAGAAGTGGTGTTGGAAAAACATCGTTGCTGGAAGAAAACGCCACATGGGAGCAGAAAGAACTCACGAGGCTCAGGGAAGTCTGTGTGAAGACCCTGGGGTAGGCAGGAGTGGCATGGGGTTTGGGAGAGCCTGGGACGGCTGGGTTCCTGTGGCTGCAGCCATAGGAGAAAGAGACGAGGGTGCCCAGGGTGGGGGAGTGTGGGTAGCGTGGAAGCTGGACTTGAAGCCCCAGGCTGTGGGGCCGTCCCCTCCGTGAGCCTGAGCCTGCTGGCTTGTTAGTAAGGCAGGCGGGGCTAGAAGTGCCTTTCCTCATTCAGCGTCCCTTCCTTGCCAGGCTCTGGATGCCCAGAGGAAAGCTACATTAAAAGATAATTTTCAGAAAAGGAATAAAGCCATGACTGCCATACAGATGGAAACATGAACATGTGTTAAGGGTTTTATTGAACTCACGAGGGAGCCAGGCAGATGTTGTCATCGGTTGAAAGGAGCATCGGGAGTGCAGAGGCATTTACAGATGGGGGACTAGGGAAATGAAAGTAAAAGGGAGGCAGTTGGGGGCATTTGGGAGAGCAGGGGGAGGGCGAAGGGCAAGGACGAATTCCCACGGGACAGGGTGGAATTTGCATATCTGTAGGTAAGAATTATTTTGTGTTACTCTCAGCTGTCAACAGTTTGCGGAGCAATAGAATAGCTCCCAGAGGATGGAGTCAGATAGCCCAAGAGGGTGTCTCTGTTCTAGACGACATTAGTCTTCCATCAGGACACAGGTTTGCCCCCACGGCTACGATGGGAAGGCACCTGCAGGGACTGGTAGTCAATGCCAGGAAACCTGCTGGTAGCAGGAGATTTAAATAATAGTTCAAGACCCTTGGTGAGGAAGGGGGTCCCATTGCAGAGACCAGCCTAGAGTCAAAGATGCATCCTGGTGCAACAGCTTGAAGAGCATCCTGGAAGGAATTCTGATGCGACAGACTTACCTGGTTGGCGTAGGGAGTGGGGTGGGGTGAGGTGGTGGAATGTGCCAATGGTTACTTTCCTCTTTGCATTTAAAGGAGTATGTTTGCCATTTCCCACTGTATTTGGAGTCATCCTGGTTCTAGGCTGGAATCGGGAGACCTGCCTTTAAGATCCAGCTCTCCACTGACTTGCTGTGTGCCTTTGGGCAAGTCCCTTGCCCTCTCTGGGCCTCTGTTTTCCTGCCGTACAATGACAATTGATGGCACAGTATGTTCACTGCGGTCCTTCCTGGCATCACTGTTTTGCGATTCTGATAACCATGGGAGGGAGAAATCTGAGTTCGTAAGAGGCTTGTATCAGGTTCTCCAGGGACATGGAACCAATAGATATTTATGTATAAAGAGTTTTGTTTCAAGGTATTGGCTCATGCAGTTGTGGGGACTCACAAATCTAAAACATGTAGGGACGCAGGAATTCTATGTCGTAGTCTTGAGGCAGAAGTCGTTCTCTGAAAAAACCTCAGCGTTTTTCGCTTAAGATCTTCAACTGATTAGACGAGGCCCACCACATTACGATGCATTGTCAGCTTTACACAAAGTCAACCGATTGTGAATGCTAGTCACCTCTACAAATACCTTCACGGCAACATCCGGGCTAGTGTTTGACCAAGCAGCTGAGCACTGTTGCCCAGACAAGTTAACACATAAAATCAACCATCACAAGTCAACGGGACCAGACTTACCCTGGTGCCAGAGCTCACTGCTCCCCTGGATGCCTGCCGGCCAGTCAGCACCTCTTGGGCTCCTGGACCTGGAGAAAGACAGAGCAGCTGTGCCTGGTGGGGGTAGGACACCGGCCTCCCCGAGGAACTCCCAGGCTCCTTAGTGGCAGCCGTGGAGATGGGCTTCCTTCTCCTGCCCGGGCAGTGTTCCCATCCTGCGTGGGGTGGGGTCCCCCTGAGCCCATGCAGCGGGGGGTGAGGAACCGTCAGACTCTGGTGCAAACCCGGGGAGCACTCCAGGATGGGGGGAGAGCCGTATTTTTCTCTCAAGTATAGGATTGCGGGGGTGGGGGTGGCCCCCAGGGTTCATCCTGCTAGATCCACACCCCCACCCCCAGACTAGCTGTTGCCACAACAAGGCACTGATGATGCGTGACATGCCCACATGTGAGCACGCAGACTTCAAAACAAAGCTGCCTGCGCTTCCTGAGATCGGCGATCCGAGCCGGGTAAAGGTTTTGCGCCTATAAAGAAAGAAGGAGTAAATATTACTCTGTTTGGTTCAAGCAGACTCTGGAGGAAATGCAAAGCCTTCTTGGCTTTGGTGGCTTTGAACTCCCAACTCCCACCCCCAGCCGCTTCCTTGCCAGGACCTCCAGCTGTGCCGCTCGACAGGGAGGCCTTTCCCCAAAGGCAGAGCAGCAGGAAGAGGCCTGGGTCCATTCTGGTGGTTGACCCTGGTGGTCAGAGCTTCCCGAGGCTTTGAAGTGAGAATGTTCCAGACGTATTCTTCCCTGGGTCAGGTGGGTCCTTCAAGACATGCCCCCAGATGGTTGCTTTCAAGCTGTTCGTCTGGCTTATAGCAGGTGTATTGGTCCAGGCTAGCCCACAAAAGGGGCTAGCTCTGGGGGTGGGGACAGGGTGGCCCCCTTCCATCACCAAACTCCGAGGAGCCCCCTTGCCTGTCGTGAGGGATAAGCGGAATGATGGGGTGGCAGCTGAGTCCCTCACAAGACTGGGTGCCCCCGTCCCTGGCAGTAACAGCCCTTGGCACCCTTGTGCCTGGCCGCCAGTGTCGTTGGGTGTCTCTGGGACAAATGACTAAGGTGAGTCGTGTTCTCAGCTCACCGGGGTTCCTGGCCAGTGCTCCTTGCAGACCAGCTGCCGTGGCCGTGGCGAGAGCTGTGGGTGTAGATGATTAAGTTTGTTTTCTCACTTTCACTGCAGGTAGAGGGTGGCTCACAGCCAGGCCTGGTGTCACCCCTCCCACCTCCCTGTTGCCAGTGAGCTGCCTCCAGCTTGGGGAAGGCCAGATTTGGAGGGTGGCCCAGGGCTCCCGACAGGACACAGTAGGCCATGGGGTCCATGTGGGGCAGCGCCGGGCCTTCCTTGCCTGGTGCTCTGGGCCCTGCCAGGGAGTGAACCCAATCCTGCATGTGCACCCCAGCCCTGGCCAGCTGGCTGTAGGGCTACCCTCCCGTTACCTGCCCTGCCCTCAGAAACCGGGGCCTCCAGGGTCAGGTGACCTCAGAAAAATGCAGGAGGTGCAAGCATGGAGGGGCCGTGGGCAGTTGGTGGCAGGTCCAGGCACTAGTATGAAATGTGCATCTTGAGGAATTGGTCTGGAATTGTCGTGTGCGCTGGGGTAGGAGGCAGCGTCCCAGCGAGGGGCCCAGAACTGCAGGCAGAGCTGAGCCAGGACTCCAGTGTGCGTGCCTCTGTGTGTGTGTGTGTGTGTGTGTGTGTGTGCACGCGCACGCGGGGGATATGGAGAAAGGGGTGCGTGTGACTCCTGAGGCCTCACCTGCCCCTCCTCCCCCTTCCCTCCCCCTGTCCAGAGCTCCCTCCTTGTGCCCTGCCCTGGTGGGGTCTCCCACCAGCCGGGTCCTGGCAGCAAGCCCGGGAAAGGGGCAGGGCAGGGCTCTTGGTCCACCTCAGCCCAGAGAGGGCAAAAGCCTGGCAAAGCCACACAGCTATCCGAGGAGCGAGCAGGTGGCAGGGCACGTGGGGCAGGGGTGCCGCAGGAGGTGGAGGGAGGAGGCTGGCTGAACGTGGAGTCTGAGCTAGGTCACTGTTGCCATGGCTCCCAGAAGTAGAAATGCAAAAGACCTGGGTTTACCTGTGCCCTGGAGACGGGAGAGCAAGGCTAGAGAGAAGGGAGAGAGACAGGAGGACACGGAGATACCCTGGGGCTGAAATGGGGCCCGAGGCCTTTCTCAGGGCCCCGGGGCCAGGCGAGGGCTGCATTCCCGCCTCCCTCGCTCCCTCCGCAGATGTTTTTGGTCCAAATTGCTCAGAGCACGGAACACGGAAGGAATCGCAGAGAACACACGCTCCATGCAGAAGGGGGTGCCATTCACTGCGGATTCTCCGTGTGTCTGTCTCTTCGCTGAACTGAGGGAAAGCAGGCGGCGCACCCCCTGCCTCTCCCTCCTGGCGGCCTGGGCGCGCACCTCCTGCCCTTGAAGCCGGTCCGTGCACCCGGCCCGCGGCACCCCTGCAAACCCACACGGCGGCTCTTCTAGTACCCGCAGCGCTTCAGATCGTGTTGGCGTCTCGCGTTTGTCCCAGGACTGTCTCCACAGCTCGCTCATAAGCCAGAATTCCAGCAGGCCTGCGGGCCGCACGTGGTCGTGCCGCCTGAACCAGCCCCTGCTCGCTCTGTCTCTCTGTCTCTCTCTCTCTCTCTTTTTAAATAATCTCAGCTTGCGAAGAGGCCAGGCCGGTTGTCTGGTAGAATGTCCCCTTCTAGATTTCTCTGAGCTTTGCCCCTCACGTATCTTCTCGTGTGTTCTTTGGTCCCCGAGGGCTAGTTCTTCTAGAACAGCTGTGCTGGAGGCGTCACTAGATCCACGGGAGACCTTCCGGCAAAAGTCTTCGTAGGTATGTCGCCAGCGTGGTCACGCCCCGGGAGCCACTGACGTCTGGCGCTAAGCTCGCTTGCGTGACTGGGGTGCCGGCCACACTTGTCTGGACACGGTCATGTGGCCCTCTCCTTTCCTGCACCCCAGATCACCCACCTCATTGCAGCAAGGGGCACAAGCTCCCACCCCAGACCGAGCTGGGCCATGCTGCTGCTGGCGGCTTGGGCTTTGTGCTGAATGTTCTGGAATCTGGGATGTTTGGGGCCGGTGGCTGGGGGTGGAGTGGGAGGAGTGAGCGGTCCGGGTGAGTGACGACATGCATGTGTCATCTGATTGTGACTTTATAGGATTCGGTGCGTGTGCGTGAGGGCCTGCAGGCAATGTCCAGAAATAAAAGTTGTTCACAGGGTAAAGGGGAGGCTTTCGTCCCCTTTAATGAGGTCCTTTGGTGTGCTGTTAGGCCATTTTGCCGTTTGGAAATGCACCGAGCTGAGAGAGGGTGAGGGGTTGACCTGCGGCGACATGAAGCGGACGGGGCTCGCGAAGAGATTGCGTGACCAGCCTGGCACGGGGAAGTTCGCATCAAGGGGAGAGCGGTGAGCTTGGGGGCCCTGTGGAATTAGGCCTTCCAGCTGCGCGCTGTGGAGGGGACAGAGCCAGGGCTGGGTGTGGGTGTGGGGTGGAGGTCGGCTGGTGCTCGATGCGGCTCTGTTGCTAACGCCAGAGTCCCCCTCAGCGTTTCCGGAAATGAAGTTGATTACTTGTACCACAGAGAGGAAAGCAGTGTGGGCAGTGGACCTGTTCTTCTCTTGAAGCAGAGAACGTTGAAGTAGTTTTCATCGAGGGTTTCCGTATGCACTGACTTTTCAAAGAAGAAAATGTAAGCCGGTCGTCCGTACCGCCAGCGGGCTTGAGCAGAGAGAGGGTTTGTTGGGTCTTTGCATTCAGGCACAGCTGGATCCAGGCGCACAGTGCTTTAGCGGACTGTTCCTCTATCTTGTTCTGCCTTCTGCCTTTGGCTTCATCTTTCTCATGTTCCATGTGGTGACCTTTGGTAGTTCCGGGCCCATATCCTCTCAGGTTTGGGTCCGGCAGAATAAATTTAAGAAGTATTTCTTCTCAGGACACCCGGGCGGCCCAGTCAGTTAAGCGGTCAACTCCTGATTGCAGCTCAGGTCATGATCTCAGGGTCGTGAGATCGGGCCCCGTGTTGGGGGCTCTGTGCTGGGTGTGGAGCCAGCTTAAAAAAAAAAAAAAAAAAAAGGAAGACGTATTTCTTCTCAGTAGCTTTTATGGAAGTCTTAGAATTCACTCTGCTTACAACAGCGACAGCCTGTGATCGCACCAGACCTCATCTCTGTCGCTCGGGGAGTCTGCTGCCATGGTTGGCCGGGCAAGGATCCCGTGTTCCGTCATTCCACATCACACGGGCTCTGCGTGCGTGCGGTGTGCACACGTGCTTCTGTGCGTGCGTGCACGTATGTGCGTGTGTACGTGTGTGAGGAAGAGGGAGTGTGTGTGAGAGAGAGACGGTGGGGGAGCTCCTGGCAGAGGGGAAGGGATGCTGGTGGCCAAGAGGACAGCTGTCCACTCTGTCCAGCCAAGAAGTCGCTTCCCGTTTGACTGCAGGCCTGGACTCTGGCCGTAGCGTGTGTCTGCGACGGCGTCCTGTTGCGCAGACAGCACGGGCCGCCCGGGCCAGGGACGCTGTGCCCCTGACGTCCCTGGTGTCGGGAGGCGGCCTTCCCGGCCCACATATGAGCTCAGCAAGCCCCTTGCCGTCTGTCGGTTGCTGCGCGTTTCTGGTGAGGTCAGCACCCTTCCTCCTGCTGACCTTTGCCTGTTTGGGTCCCTCTCTCGGCCTGAGCATTTCGAGCGCACACGTCTGAGGGAGAGGGAGAAGCAGACTCACCGCTGAGTGGAGAGCCTGATGTGGGGCTCAATTCTGGGACCCCAAGATCATGACCTGAGCTGAAGGCAGACGCTTCCCCGACTCAGCCACCCAGGCGTCCCTGCTTCGAACTTTTAAAGTATGGAATCATGCGGTATATCGTCCTCTGCACCTGACTTGTTGCTGGGGTGGGATTGTGAACCCCCCTCCCCCCCCGCACCCCGCCGCGGACGGCCCACTCACACGGCTGCAGAGCACGCCGCCGTGGGACTGTCACGGTGACAGCCGCCTTCCACTGGCTGTGGCTACTCGGTCATTTCCCGTTTGGGGAGGTTTCAGGAGCGCTGCTCAGGACATCCTACCCCCGTTCCCTGTCTTCCCATGCCCAGCTGTACGCTTTCTGCTGCGTGTGTGTCCAAGGCTAGAATCGTGGGGTCTTGGATGCCCACCTCTGCGTATTTTTCATTTTAAGTTAGATTCTAGTGTTTGAACGTCGGCAGTGGTCATGGACAGTCACAGACTCTGACTTCTCCCCTAAAAGTGAGTAGGTGTGACCACAGGGAGCTGGCTGTCCGTAACCCCCGGAAAAGGGGCGTGCCTCTCCTTGCCCGGGGCCCTCCCTGCCTCTCTGCTCTTGCGCACCTCTGGCTGGTGTTGTGCGTAAGCGCTGGAGCCCTCCGTGCCTCCTCTTCCCAGGTTCTGCACCTGAGCAGGGGACTTCCTGACCTCTGGCTCAGTTTTCTCATCTGTAAAATGGAGATAAAAAACAGCACTTAGCCAACAGGGAGTTTTGAAAAAGAAGAAGAAGAAGAAAAAGAAGGTATCAAGGTTTTAAATTTTTTTATATTCATAAAACATTCTTCTTTACATTGTCTGCCGCACGTTGTTTTAGTTCAGATCCCTGCATCTTCTACCAAGAGCCATATGGGCTTCTGCAAAAATGAAAAAAGGCTAAATGTGGGCAAATAAATGGATTTATTAGCCCTTATACTGGATCTCTTAGGAAACGGCATTTTGGCAATTAAAAGCCGGGCCAAACCTCAGATGCTGTTTTCACCCTGCGTCGTTCATGTTTTAAAACACCTGTATTGAGAGAGGATTCACCTAACAGATGATTGACCCACACAAAGCGTATACAGTCCAGCGTTTTTAGTGTCATCACAGAGAATGTGCACCTGTCACCCCGGTCACTTTGAGGACGTTTTCTTCGTCTCAGAAACAACCAGTGTAGCTTGGCTGCTGTCCCCCTGGTCCCCATCCCGCCCCAACCCCTGGCAGTCACCGACCCGCTTTCTGTCTATGGCCTTGCCAGTCCCGGACACTTCGTATCAATGGAACCATGGCATCTTTTGGGACTGGCTTCTTTCGCCCAGCGTCATGTTTTCAAGTTTCGCCCACGTGGCATCAGTACTTCATTCCTTTGCGTGGCAAATATTCCATTACTTGGGGGTGCACAGGGGTTTCTGTAAAGATTTGCACGGGTGCTGAAGCATGAGCTTGGCGCAGAATAACCACGTTTGGTAACTCCTAGCTGTGCAGCCATGAGCAGTTCTGATTGATCTTCCCTGGCCTCAGTTTCCCCGTCCATAAAACGGGTGCAGGAGCGTGCATCTCTCTGAGCAGGCGTGATGGTAGCCTTGAGGGCTTCAGCCCTGAAAACGTTCGTGCTCAAGATGTGCGCCTCCCCCAGGACCCCCGCCCTGCTCTCCTGGGACACGGGGCTGCTCGGTGAGAGGGAGCTCCGGCCAGGGGCACCGGATCCCGAACGAGAGGCAGTCACATTATGGGCCCACGCCTTCGGGGCTCTGGCTCCCTGGATCTCCCCCACATGGAGAGTGGGCTGGGCAGGTGAACAGAGGTGAAAATATCATCTTGACTTGGGGTCTTAGGGGATCAGAAGTGGGTGCTTTTGGGGCGCCTGGGTGGCACAGCGGTTGAGCGTCTGCCTTCGGCTCAGGGCGTGATCCCGGCATTGTGGGATCGAGCCCCACATCGGGCTCTTCCGCTATGGGCCTGCTTCTTCCTCTCCCACTCCCCCTGCTTGTGTTCCCTCTCTCGCTGGCTGTCTCTATCTCTGTCGAATGAATAGATAGATAAAATCTTTAAAAAAAAAAAAAAAGTTGGTGCTTTTTTTAAGTTAAGGAGAAAAAAGCAAGCCGGGCACTCGAAGGGCATTTCCTTCATTCCTTGCGCCCTCGTGGGTACGTGTGTTAAATGTCCTGGGTTCTGTGTGCTTCTCCCTCAGGGTGTTGGAAGGACCCCATGCCGGGATCCCCAAGAGGTGACATCGGGACCGTGTGCCTGGGCCGCCCTGCCCAGCAGCAGAGCATGTCCCGCCTGGACTTGGAGGAGCTGGCCGAAATAGGTAAAAGCATGTTCTCCTTCCAGCCTCGTCCTGCGAGATCATTGGCGTACATTTGCTTTTAAAAGATAATATATATACGTCGCTCAAAAAGTCTAACCCTGTAAAAAGTGCTCGGTGAGGTTGTCCTTCTCCCTCCTCTGGGGTCTTACTCTCCCCCTTCCCAGCTAGCCGCAGGGAGTGCCTTTTTAACCTCGCCAGGGTTCTTTTGTGCAGACTCAGATGAATCCCTGTGGGTGATGCGAGCCCCCTCCCGGGTTGCCGAGAGGCTCAAGTGGGGTAATATCCTCATTTGCTGCTTAAGGCTACCCGCTAAAGTGTCAGATTCTGTGTCCCCATCTTACAGACAAGCAAACTGAGGCTCAGGGTAACTGGAAAACACGCCAAGGGCACCGGGTGGCAGGAACCAAGCTGGGAGGAGAGCCTCTCCCTGGACTCGCCCCCGGCGTTTTGGTTAAGATCACACGTGTACGTGTTTACCTGCAAGGCTATTCCTGTCATGTGCACTGGGGCCAGGCTGTTTGATTCATTTCCCTGTGGTGCAGATTTCTCTTCCGGGTTTGCAATAACCAGAGTAGATCCTAAGAACTTGCTGAAGGCCTGTAGCCCTGAAATAAACGGTTTTCAGTTCTGCATCCGGCACCAGTGCACCCCACCCAGATGCGGGAAGCCTTGGCTGGTTTTACACCTGCTGCGTGATTCGCTCCCAAGGACCTGTCATTGTGCCTCCCAGTTTGCTCCCCTTGCTGTTTAAGGCATGCAATGACGCTGAAGCGTTTCTCACTTGGGTGCCTGTGGTAGCAGGACAAGGAGCCTGATGTCAGCGGCACGGTCAGGGGTGCATCCTTGATCCCTCCGTCCCCTGCCTTCCTTAGGGGGTCCAGGGTCTGCCTCCTCCTGTTTCCATGGCTGTGCCCCACGTGCTAAAGCAGTTTTCTCTCTCTTTTTTTTAATCGAGGTGACATTAACATAATATAAAATTCGCCATCGGAAAGTATTTACTACATTCGTAATGTTGCGTGGCGTACCCACAACGTTAGAACATTTCCGTCACCCCAAAAGGAAACCCCAAACCCCATTAGCAGTCACTCCCTCCCTCGGGCCCTGGCAACCATCATTCTGCCTTCTGAGTCAGTGGGTTTACCTGTCCTGGGCATTTCCTATAAACGGAATCCTACATTATACAGTCTCTTCTTTACCTTAGCGCGATATTTTCAGGTCCATCTGTATTGTCACACGTATCAGTACTGTGTTCCTCTTATGCCTGAATACTACCCATCCCATGGGTAGCCCATAGTTTGTCCGCTCATCCCTGGATGGGCATGTGGCCGGGGCGACGTCTTGGCTGCCGTGAGCGTGGCGTGTTAGAACACCTATTCCCGATTCTTTGGGGCGCCCTGTTTTCCAGAACTGCCTTAAGCACTGTCCACCGCTTATCCATCAGGATGCTTCACGTGGCCATTTTCCCTGCGTCTGTGTCTCTTCTCTTCTCACCAGGGTCCACCCTAGTCCAGTATGACCGCGTCTGAATTAATTTCATCTCTAAAGACAGTATTTCCAAGTAAGGTCCCATTGGGAGGTTCCAGGCGGCACGAATCTTGGAGGGACACCCCTCCACCCAGTGCAGCTGGGGCCCGGAGTCTACTCTAGCCTGAAATTTGAAGGTCCCATCTTTTTCCAGCTGAAAACATCTCTGTTTTGATTTGTTTTGCACGAGGAACCTCTCCGACTAAAATTAAACTGGAAGACTGTCCTTTTCCCTCCTTCATAGCACAGTGACCCATGTCTGCCCTCAACCCAGCCGTGGGTTCCTGCCGGCTGCCAGTGTCCACATCTTCAAGCAGGGCTTGGGTTGGTTGGAATTCGGAGCTGGGAAATCGAGTTCAAGTCCACACTCCACTGTCCATGAGCAGTGTGACCTTGGGCACTCATTCCCCGTCTCTGAGTCGCCCTTTCCACTCCTTTCAGTGAGGAGGGCAGTATTCAGCCCTGAGGTCTCATTTTATCCCTCCATGGCTCTGCACACCGAGTGGGAGCATCGTGGGGGCACAGGAGGGGTGGGCGCACACTGAGCAGATGCATAGCGGGGTCACACTGAGCAAATGCGTGCTGGGTGCACAGGAGAGGTGGGCACATAGTGGGAGCACAGCAGAGAGGGGCACATAGTGGGTGCATAGCTGAGGCATGGTGACTGTCCTGTAAAGAGACCTCCGGAGGCCCCCTCATTGCCCTTCTTCCTCGAGAAGACAGCTGACTTCCTCTAATCCTCGTTGTCTGCCACAGAGCTGCAGAGAGACGAAGAGGAGGCCGCTGCCCTGAGCATAGTGAGAAGGCCGTTGGTGGCGCCCGCGGCCGGCCAGCACCCTGAGCTGAGCACGAATCACCCCTTCTACGACGTGGCCAGGCACGGCATCCTGCAGGTGGCAGGTGGGTCACAGCTGGGTGGTCCCAGCGTCCTTGTGGGCCCCGTGGCACGGGGTGGGTTTATCTGGGCTGCTTCCCTCCAGCCGGCTGCGGCCCCACAATGAACAGCACAGTAGGAACCAGAGTGCCTGCCAGGGTTTGGAAATAGCAGATGACATCGCGGTCCTCCAGAGAGATGGGACCAGGAGGAGGTATAGAGATCCACGCGAGAGGAGGTTTACCGTGGGGGTTGGCTCTCACGTGGTGGTGGAAACTGAGAAATCCCAGGATCTGTCATCTGAAGTCTGGGCACCGAGGAGGGGCCCAGGTTCTGGAGGACCAGGAGCGCTGGTGTCCCCCAGTGTCCGAGGGCTCGAGAAAGCAGACATCCCAGCTCAAGCAAAGGGCACATTCGCCCGTTGCCCCTTTGTTCTATCCAGGCCCTTAACAGATGGGCGTCGCCTCCTGCCTTGGGGAGGGCGATGTTCACTCAGTTCCCGTGCTGCTCTCCTCTGGAAACACCCTCACAGCCACACCAAGAAATAATGTCTCACAGCCATCAGTCGAGGTGCCGCATGGAGTTAGCCATCACAGACAGTGACCCTAACATCTCACCTCTTTGTCGCCTGCACCGAGCTGGTAAACGTTAGTCCCTGTCCCCAAGGAGCTGGAATCTTGTCAAGGTGATGATGAAACAGAGGAACGGTTCTCAATAGTTGGAGGCCCCCGAGACACAAATGGTAAGTATTTTGGCGTCCACTCCGTGCAGAGGACCGAGGAGAGGATGGGGATTGGACAGGGGGCCAGCCATTTCAATTCCCAGATGTTCACTTTGGAGAACCGTTAAGGTTTAGGGAGCAGGGATGGATGCTGGACCCATTGTGGGAGCACAGGTCAGGTGCCCACAAAACGGAAGCAGGAAATACAGTTATTTTTCTTAAGAATAAAACATACATTATCTAGGGGCGCCTGGGTGGCTCAGTGGTTAAGCGTCTGCCTTCGGCTCAGGGCGTGATCCCAGCGTTACGGGATCGAGCCCCACATCAGGCTCCTCCGCTATGAGCCTGCTTCTTCCTCTCCCACTCCCCCTGCCTGTGTTCCCTCTCGCGCTGGCTGTCTCTATCTCTGTCGAATAAATAAATAAATAAAATCTTAAAAAAAAAAAAAAGAATAAAAAATACATTATCTATGTCAATAGGCAATGGGTTATTGTTAAAGATTTTTAAAATTTATTTAAGAGAGGCAGAGAGAGAGGGCACATGTGTGAGCAGGGGGAGGAGCAGAGGGAGAGGGAGAAGCAGACTCTGCACAGAGCGTGGAGCCTGACGTGGGGCCCGATCCCACGACCCTGAGATCATGACCTGAGCCGAAATCAAGAGTCGGAGGCTCAACTGACTGAGCCACCCAGGCGCCCCTACAAGGGCTTGTTTCTAAATGAATGAATAAGTATTTTAAAATGTTCTCTTTTAGGTTTCTAGTATGGTCAATTTCTATAGAAATAGCCCACTTTTATAAAATGTTAAGACTGTTTGAGGACCAGGGCGCCCGGGTGGCTCAGCCGGTTGAGCCTCCGACTCTTGGTCTCGGCTCAGGTCATGATCTCAGGGTCGTGAGATTGAGCCCCGTGTCAGGCTCCGTGCTGAGCTCAGAGTCTGCTTGGGATTCTCTCTCCCTCTGCCCCTCCCCCTGCTCACACGTGCACATGTGCTCGCTCTCGCTCTCTCTCAAATAAATGAAATCTTAAAAAAAAAAGAAAAAACTCCTTGAGGGCATCAGTCATTTTTAAGAGTATCAATGGGTTCTGAGACCTCGAAGTCTGAGAAGTGGTGGCTTGCACAGGAGCTGTCCGGGCCGATGTCCCTTGTCCACTCGAGAGGAATGTGTGTCCCGCGGTGCTGGGCGGAGTGTTCTGCGTGTTTCACTTAGGTTCAGCTGATGAGTGGTGTGGTCCAGACCTTCTGCCTCCTTGGTAACCTCCGTGTCTACGTCTGTCAGTTGTTGACTGAGGGGTGCTCAGAGCGCCCGTGGTTGGAATTGGTCAGCTTCTGCCTGTGGTTCTGTCCGCTTTTGTTCCGTGTGTCTTGACACTTTGTTTTTGGGGACAGGACACTTTGGGTAGTTACGTCTCCTTGATGGGTTGACCTTTGCATCGTTTTGAAGTGCCCTCCTTTATGTCCGGCCACGCACCTGTGTTGACAGCCATGTCTGACGTTCCTGTAGTCAGGACAGCCGGGCCAGCTCCGTCCTCACTGGTGTTGGTAGCTATGCCTTCTCCGTGCTTTTCCCTTCAGCTGGTCCCCGTCTTTTTGGGTGAAGCACATTGCGTGTAGACAGCTTCCCATGAGATCTTTTCGTACTTCTGTTGAGAGGTGGCTGCTTCGCGGGGCCACATTCTCCGCACCTCGCGGGTGTGTCCAGGAGTCCGCGCTCAGTCTCCGGGCTCTGGGGAGCGTGAGGCAGAGGGCCGATACCGTGGGGCTTGTGGTTTAGAGTGACCCCTCTTGCCGCGGAGTGGGGGGTGCCGGCAGCGGCTGCAGGAGCCCTGATAGGAGCAAGAACAGTGATATGAGCTCATGCTGTGGAGAGAGATTTCCAGCATCAGGCTGGAGGACGAGCTGAAACAGGACTGGGAAGGGGCCCTAGCAGAGCGGGGTGAGAGTTCAGTCAAGAGATGGGGGCCCTGGGGAACAAGTTGCGGTCCTTCCTCTTCTGCATGCCTCATTTCCACCTGCTGGGCAGGGGGCCTTGGGGCCGGAACAGGGTTCCTTCCTGGAGCAAGGCCGTCGGTGGCCCCGTGGTTTGTCGTGGGTCCTTCAGCACCGTTAAGGGTCTGTGGGCTCCTTGGGCTGTGGGCAGGCTCTTCTAGAGATGCTCCGAGGTCATCACAGTGGAGTGCTTGAGCCTGTCCTCAAGCTACAGGGCTGTACGCTGTGGGGGATGACAGCTGGGGGGGCAGTCCTCGGATTCTGGAGAGTTCCCTCATTTTAGAGCGGAGTTCTCACTTAAACACCAGGTTCTTGGGGTGTTTAACTGTCTTTAGAGGACATCTGATGGCCTCAGCCCCCCCTCCTAAAAGATGCCAGCCTAGCCAGAGGTCCTCAGGAGTCAGGCAGAGGCGGCTGGAGCAGAGCCGGACGGAGCCAGCTCTGTACGTGGCTGAGATCGACTTCACAGTCAGAGAACTAGAGCAAGGGAAATCGAGACGCTCCGACCCGGGTGAACCAGTGGCTAAGGAGAGAGAAATCGTTAGGGCAGAAATCAGCATCCCTGAAACTACCATTGGCCTTTCTATCAGAGCGCCTGGCGAGAGTCCCTGGTGTTTCCTTGCTCAGGGTCAGTCCCCTGTCCCCTCCTCCCAGCCTCACGCAGGCGTCCAGCTCTGTCCCCTCTTCCCTAAGTCCGGCTCACGCTCCTGTGTGACTGGCCCACCCAGGGGATCTGGAACCCTTGCTCCTGCTCCACTGGGAAGCCACATGGGCCACCCTGTGACTCCTGCCAAGGGGTCCACTTTGGGCGTGAGCAGACCTCACTCCCCACTAAGAGGACCCTCCTCATTTCCTCTCCGGGTGTCACTTCCCCCAGAGCCGGACATCCAGAACCACTGCTAGAAATCGGAGTGTTATACAAAGTAATACTGAATGGATCTGTCCATACTTAAGGGGTATGCACTTGGCCAGACAGACGCTGTGTAGAATTGTAATTCTTTAAGATAGTGTTTTGTAAATAAAGTTGATTTCAGCATTTGAAGAAGAGGTCACCGTCTGCAGCTCAGGTCCCTGTCTGGGGCCGGGGCCGTGAGCCCAGAGGGACATGGCCGCAGTGGAGAGCGGGGTGGGCAGGGGGAGGGTTCGGACCTGGGGAGCAGAGAGGCGGAGGTGTAATCCAGAGACGCAGAGGCGGCGAGTGGCAGAGAAGAGAAGAGGAGGATGGGCGGATCTGGTCCTCCTGGATGACAGGCCGCCGCCCCAGACCCGGGTCTTTCCCCTCAGTTTAGACCCCGGCCAGGCTTCCCAGCAGGATGTCGACAAAAATGGGTCTTCAAGTCTCCTTTCATTTCTGCAAAAAAAAAAAAAAAAGATGAGCAGCCTTAAAACAAAAACCCCAAGAGCCAAACTCCCAGATCACTGCTGGTGAGATTGCTGCTGCGTTTATTATGCATTTTAATCGTCCTTCACTCGGAGCGGATGACGGATCGGCTGGATCGCGTTCCGGGCGATGGCTCCGGGAGCCCTTTCTTTATTCATAAACTGGGCTCCTCCCGTCTCGGAGGCAGTGAGCGATGTTGTGTTGTGCACCGTGAGGGAAGGAATAGGGGTCATGAATTAAGCCAGTGCCTCGCAGAATTTGCATTTTATTGATAGTTTTCATTTCCTTCCACATTATATCATCTTGAAGCCCGTTCTCGATACACCGGCCTGTGTTACTGGAGGACGACGGAGGGGCGTTCACTCATATTGACTGATCTCATGAATGCACTTGCCGCGTTGACTGCTTAATAAACGGAAGGCCTGGCTGTCCCGGGGATGCCTCAGGGCTGCCCGGGAGGCCTGCACTCAGGCAGCCGCGGGAGCGCGGGAGGCCTGCCCGCCGCCGTTGCGGGGCGCTCGGGGGCCGAGGGTGTTGTGCCGGCCAGGCTGGGGGTGCCGCCCTCAGAGCTGGGCCGGCTGCGAGCGTGTACCCCGCTCCGACAGCCCTCAGCTTCCTCGACTGTAAATGGAATAGCACACCCGGAGGCATCCACCGTCTGGCATGTGGAAACGGGTCACATTTATTGAGTGCTTGCTGTATGCCAGTGCTATGCCAACCAAGACTTTATTGAAGTTACTGACTCAGTCCTTCCCAGCCAGTTTTTTTTTTTAAGATTTATTTATTTATTAGAGAGAGAGAGAGTGAGCAGGGGGAGGGGCAGAGGGAGAGAGAATCTTCAGCAGACTCACCAATGAGCGTGGAACCCGATACGGGGCTCGACCTCACCACCCTGAAATCATGACCTGAGCCAAAACCAAGAGGCAAATGCTCAACCGACTGAGCCCCCCAGGCGCCCCTCACAGCGCTTTTACCATTGAGCCCGGACTGCAGAGCATCAGAGAGGCTGGCTTGGGGCTGCCTGGCTGTGAGGGGACAGGACCCAGCCTGTCCTTCCTGTCTCCTTTTTCACAAATCCAGCTTGCCCGCCACCACACTCGCCGTAAGCTTCGCGGGTCTGTCCCGTCTGGGTAACGCTGAGATATTAGCTTAGGGGACGTTCAGAAATCTGCTGATATGAAAAGAAAATGCTGAATTAGTTGCCCTTTTGCTTTTGAGGGGAGTGGAAAACCTTCACTGGTAGCTCATGCAAGTTGATGGACCCTGCAAACAGTAGGTGTGCAATAAGTGTTTATGCAGTGAAGGAGTGAACAGGTCAGTGCTTTATGTAAGCAGGAGGAGGAGAAGGGACTGGGCCAGGGGTGGGCGCTGGGCTCCCAGCCCGCTCCACGTCCCTGAGTCTGGCTTGCCCACGCTGCGTTCTCCCCGGGGTTACTCCTCACCCTTGTTTGCAGGTGGCGGATGGATGGGGCTCACGGCCTGCTCGGGGCCCCTCGCACCCTATCGCTGGCTGAACCGAGTCCAGACTCTGACCCTGACCTGCCTTGTGTCTGCAGGCCCTCCACCCTCTGGGCCCGCAGACCAGAGCCGCGGTGGCGCGTCCCCTCGCCTGGCCAGCACAGCGCCTCTCAGCAGCTGCAGGTTGGGGGGGCTCGGACAGGCCGTGAGCCCCTCCCACCCGCCCTCGGCAAACCGGCAAGCCAGGGTAGGGAGGGAAGCGGGGCCTGTGGTCTGATGGAGACCCATGTGTTCTGGCCTTGCCCAGGGGTTGGCGTTCCTGGACACCAAGTCCCTTGGTCCCGGGGTGGCCTTGCTGTGACTCCTGTGACATCGGCTTCCCACACCTGTCCCTCTTCCTCTGTGAGGCTCTGCCATGCCTGCCACCGAGTTCTGCTCTGCTCCTGACCGTCTCTCACTGTCGTGGGGTGTGGACCTTCTGCTTGCTGCCTCTTTCCAGCCACGACAGTGCCCAACCGTGGCCCACCAGGACACCGAGTGGATCTTGCCTGGGCGGCTTGGGTGGTGGAAGCTCTCTCTTCCCTGGGATCCAGCAGCCTGGGCAGCTGCCCCTCCACCTGGCCCCGCATCCACTCCAGGCCATTATCACTCTGCCCTGGGGACCTTCTGTCCTGGATAGGGCTCAGCCCTTGCCCACGGCTGCACCCCATGCCCAGGGCTGTGCCCTGTGCTCCCCTCTCGGCGCCGCCCACCCCACGTATGCAGTACTGGCTCTATCTCCTACGTCCCCGCAAATGTCCCGGCATTGGGGACCCCACCCCAGTGCTGGAGGTCACTGTCCCTGCCTTCTGACTCCCTTCCACCATGCAGTCTGCTTGGGACACCCTGCTCCAGCGGCCAAAGGGCCTTCAGAAGGACTCATCAGATGGTGTCCCTTACTTCCCCTCCTCACTGGCTCCCCAGTGTCACCAGGGTAGTCAAACCCTCACTCTCCTCGTGCCTGTGGCCTTGACCCCGCCTTTCACCATATTTCCCGTGACAGCCTGCAGCCCGTGGTGGTGCGACTGTGTCAGACCCCATGCTGTTCCACGGCCGATGAGGGTGTCCCGTGAGCAGACGTCCGCTCTGCCCTCAGCAAGGCCTTGCCTGCAGCCCCAGCCCCTGCTTTGTCTTCCCTTTCTGGATCTTGGCCTCTGCATCTCTGGCCTGCTGGGTGGTGGCCTCCACAGCCCCGCAGCGCACCCCTCTGGCACAGTCGGCCGTGGAGGGTGCAGGGTCATGCGACACAATGGCCTTTGTCCCTGATTCCTGGAAAGCTGCCTCTAAATCCTTGAAATTCCCGAAGTGATAGGAGCAGCTTTGTGATTCCTNCTGGTTTATGCCAAGGAGGAGGCTCACGGGGGACCCTGGGTCGCGTACGCTGCCGAGACAGCTCAGGGCGGGGCTGCTGTGCCAGAGGACCCACCGGGAGCAGAGGACACTGATTTGTGACCTCCAGGGGCTGGAGACTGCATTCAGTCCATTGCCAGGGGTTCGATCTGGGTTGATCAATGGGTCAAGCTGCATATTGATTGAATCACAATTCTGTCAGCCACGCCTGTGTGATGAAACCAGTAAAGACTCTGGAGCCACGTGCCCTGGGTGGTGGTGACGTGTCGCTATGCCTGACTGCATGGGGAGAGGGCACGGGGGGCCCCGCGTCCAGGACCCTCCCACCCCACTCTCCCCTCTTGGCTTGTTTTTTTTTTTTTTTTTTTAAGATTTTATTTATTTATTTGACAGAGATAGAGACAGCCAGCGAGAGAGGGAACACAAGCAGGGGGAGTGGGAGAGGGAGAAGCAGGCTCATAGCAGAAGAGCCTGATATGGGGCTCGATCCCATAACGCTGGGATCACGCCCTGAGCCGAAGGCAGACGCTTAACTGCTGTGCCACCCAGGCGCTCCTGCTCTTGGCTTGTCTTGATTTATGTCCTTTATGATAAAATATAAGTGAGCTAGTGAATTATTGACTGTGAGGGGGTCGTGGAAACCTCTGGATTTGTAGCCAGCTGATCAGAAGTGGGGTGGCCTGGGACCCCTGACCAGCAGCTGCTGTCTGCAGTGAGGACAGCTCTGTGGACGATGGAGTCCTTCACCTGTGCGGTATGGCCCAAGCCCAAGCAGGTGGAAGGCACTGGAGAAGTAGCCTCTGGCTGCCCGAGTCCCTGTGGCTTCTCAGGGGCTTGGGGAGCTGGGTGGAGACCCCCGTCCCCCACATCACTGTCCTTTGCCTGGGATGGTGGGGCCAGGCGGGGGCCATGTCTGCTCTTTCCTCCCACAGCTGAGCGCACAGTGGGCCTTCAGCAAATGCTTGTTGACCTGGTCTTCCATTTGCCAAATTATTTAGTACATCCTGAGACTTTCCATTTGGCCTGATTGGCGATGCTAAGGCCATTCGGGGTTCTTGACCTTTCATCACGGATGTGAACTTTCTCTTCCAGCCCCAGGGGGAGTTAATTCCCATTGCTTCGGCAGCCACACAGAAGTTTCCCAGCTTGAGAAGCAACGCTGTCCTTTTCCCTTGTGCCCCACAGGCGAGCGCAGACACAGCTTGGCCACGGGACCCTGGCCTCTGAGACGCTAGAAACAGTGTTGGGAGACACTCCCCTCCCGGGTGTGGCCATCAAGGGATTTGTGCCCAAAGCCCCCATTTGGTGAGGCTTCTGGTGCAGTCCTTCCGAACAGGGGCTTTCTAGACACATGGGAAGTAGGAGCAGAGTCCCTAAGGAGCTTCGGGAATGAGAAGGTGCTGTGTCTGGAGACCAGAACAGTTCTAGAATTCCAAATATCAGAGGAGCTTCTGGGCTCCTGGGAAGATCCAGACGTGTCCTCAGTAACAAGCAGCTGTCCCGGGTGTGCAGTCAGGGCAGGGCACGAGCATGCACGTGGGTGTGCGTGGGTGTGCGTGTGTGTGCGTGTGAGCGAGTGTGTGTGCAGTCCCGACTAGTCCCGCTCAGAGCTGGCGGGGGTGGGAAAGCTCTGGTCTCATCCTTTCTCGTGCTAAGTAAGCCCCTGCAAATAGCTATAAATACTTCTTCACAAGGAAAGTGAGTTTAAAGTGGTGTAATTTCTAGAAGGGTATTTGCTTTCTTCAGGTTCTAGAAACCGTCTTTCAGTCAATTAGTGACGGGTTATTGGACATGATGTGAGTACAGGCATGGGCAGCGAGCCTGGGTGCTGGGACCCAGATGATCAGACAGGTACCGGCCCTTGGGAAGCACCCCCCCCCCCATGTCCCATGTGTGGTGAGCACCACTGTGTCGTGACAGTCACAGGGTCCCCTGGGCCACACTGGGGCCCAGCACCGAGCATCAGGACTCCTGTACTCTGTGAGGTCATGTCCAGGGGTGGCCGTCTCCCAGGCCAGCCCAGCCTTCTCCAGGGCCCGGAGTCCTGGGGGTGCTCAGGGGGACGCTCTAATTCCGTGGGGAGGAGGCAGCAGGGACAGTGGCCGGACACTAGGTGTGAAGCCAGATGTGTCTAGCTTCCAGCCTGGTGTCCTCCGTCTGCCGCGTGGCTTTGCACTGGTGACTTAATCCCGCCAGGCCCCTGTTTCCCATTGGTAAAGGGAGCAGTTGGCATGCAGGCTGGTGGTGACCTTGAGCTTGGCCGATGGACACAGAGCGTCGTGGATGCTCGTTCAGCAGGTGCTGTCTTTGCCACCAGCCGCCTGTGCCTCTCAGGTCAGGTGGGGCTGCTCCGGCGGCTTCCGTGTTCCGTGAACGCCTGGGGCTGTTCCGCAAGAAGACGGCCCTGGCTGCCGATGGGGCTCACGCCTATGTCTCCTCCTGCAGGGGAGGACCGCTTTGGAAGACGAGTCATCACCTTCAGCTGCTGCCGGATGCCCCCCTCCCACGAGCTCGACCACAGGCGTCTGCTGGAGTAAGTCGTGTCGGTGCCTCTGTTCACACACGCCCCTCTGTGTGTGCATGCGCTCCCTGTGCACGCACCCCCCCTCCCATGCACGCGCACTCCCTCCGAGTGCACTCACACCCTGTAGCCTGCCTTCTTAAAGGGTCTTCTGACAGCAGTGGGAAATTCAGTGTGATAGCAGGAACCCTGCTGACCCCAAGGGCTCAGGAGTCTTTAGCCAGCACTGCTGCTACGGGGCGAGATCATGGAATCCACGAGGCGTGCCCGTATTGCAGGCGCCGGGTTACCCCGGACGGCGAGCTAGGCCTCCTGGGAGGTGCTGGTCTCCCTCCAGCATGCTCGCAGTGTGTGCGGGGCACACTGAGAGGGGGTGCCGGGTAAGGGACGGCTCCTCTCTGGGTCCTCCAAGGTAAACGTGGTCCCTTGCCAGACTTTTCCTTCTGCGGCATCACAAACCCATGACCTGCGGGTCAGCTGTCCCTGAAGGTACGCTGCTGGGCCAGGAGGTGTTCAGGATTTGTTTCCTTGTAAAGACAGAAGGACCCCCGGCAGACAGAAAGCAGGAGGCTGGATAATTAACTCGTTCATGGCTATGGGCTTTCTTTTGGGCCATGAGAATGTTTGGGAGCCGGATGGAGGTCGTGGTTGCACAGCATTGTGAAAGTAGTAAATGCCGCTGAATTGTTTGTTTTAAAATGGTTGTTACGTTACGAATTTCACCTCAATCCAAAAAAAAAAAAAAAAGCCAACACTACCTCTGACAACGACGGGTACATTGGGCTTTTTCGTGTGCCTGCCTCAGAAACCTTCGCTACCAGAAGGAAGTGGTCATCACAGCCTTTGTGAACAGTTGTATAGGTTGTTCACTGCACAAGGGCAGCACAATGATGGGTTGGCATCCAGCTGCCACTCCTCTTACCCTGTGCTGGAGGGTATCTATCTAGAGGAAGGAGAACCTTTTTCTAATTTACTCAAAGGTGCCCCGTAGGCTTCTTGGCCTTGCTGGGAGGAGCGCCAAGGCTGAGTCTTTTCCGTGTTTCCATGGAAAACATTGCCACCACACACACCATCCTCCCTCTCCCTGTCCAAGCAGTGGCTTTCTTGTGGCCAGATGTGCGCTCCTATTTTTGCAGTGGGTGAAGAAATAAGTCCGTGTCTTTGGAGCTCAAGCAGTAATTTAGTTAATGACTTCCTGCGCGGAGCACACCGTGTGGCAGATGTATCCCGACAGGGACAGAGCCTCGAGTTTATACATCAGAGACGACGGGTGGGAGCGTGTGGCTCTCAGGAGGCAGGACAGCGTGGGCCAGAGAGTGGACTGCTCCGTTCACATCCTGGCTCTACCCCTTCCTGGTTCTCCTCGGCCAGCCTCAGTTGACTCCTCTGTAAAATGGGCCTGTACAGTGCCTGCCTCCAGGCTGTTGTGGGGATTAAGCGAATAAATTCGTGCAAAGCCTGCTGTTCAGAGAGTCAGTGCTTTGGGCAGAGGGCTCTCTGATGACGCTTGGAGTCAGACAAGCAGAGGAGAAGCTGACATCCTTTTGTGCAAGATAGAGATCCCCCCGCGGCGTCCGGAGCCGCTGAGCACCTGCAGACAGGCAGGGGCTGCTGGGCGTTTCTCCTGGAGCCGTGCTGCGGACGCTTGTCCCCAGGGGCACCTGGCCCACACCCATTGCACCCAGAGCTCCCGGCAGGCTGCCTTAGCAGAGCACGCAGTGAAAGCAGGCGTGTCCCCTGCCACAGGCTCATGGGAGGCGGGCTGAAGTAAGGACAAGATGTGCCTTCGACGATGCCTCGGGCAGCCCGGTCTGACCTGCTCGATGTCAGCGGCCCCGGCCAAAATGACGAGGGACTTTAGAGGGCCCTCTTGCAGCTCATCTCCTGCAGATGGCTGGATGAGGCCTTTTCACGCGGGTCCCCCGGTGTGGCAGGGAAGGACCAAGGGCTGGAAGCAATCGTGGAGCTTTGCGGGGCTCAGACTGGCGTGTGGTCATGTGACAGAAGCAGGGCAGAGTCGGGACTCTGCTTTGTGGTGACGAGAAAAAATGGTTGGAGCCAATGTGGAAGCTAGAGACGCAGCAGAGTGGCCGGGAGTCCATCCTGGGTTCGAATCCCCGCGCGGCCTCTGTGACTTCCCTGTGGCTTCTATGACTCATCGTTGCATATTGGGTGGCGTGAGACAACACATTTGTTCTCACAGCCAGAAGGCCGAAACCGAGGTGTTGGCAGGGCCATGCTCCTCCAGAGGGAGCTGCCCCTCCAGGAGCGGAGCCTTGCTTCTAGCATCTGGCGGCTGGCAGCTGACCTTCACCCTCCTGGGCTGGGGGACCCGCCACTCTCCGCTCTGCCTCTCTCTTCGCAGACACAACCTCCTTCTGTGATTTTCCCCATTTTATCTGTCCTGTCGGGACACACGTGGTATGTTTAGCGCCCGCCCGGATAATCTAGGAGAAACTCCCCCTTGCAAGAGCCTTACCTTAGTCATACCTGCAAAGACCCTTTTCCGAATAAGGTCTAATTCACGGGCTCCAGAGACTTGACGTGGATGTCTCTTCTGGACCATTTCTCGGCCTGTCACATCCTCTTGCTAGCTGCGTGACCGTGACCTTCAGTGCTCAACCTCTCTGAGCCACCTCTAACAAATAAGGACGGGGCCCCCTTGCTGGTGGGTTCCCAGGGGCTCTGCATGGGTCCCCACGTGACCTGGTGCTGGCACCCACTGGGCGACCACGGCTTCTGTTCTGGGGAGAGTGTACTTGGTTTCAGTGACGGTGAGAGGCTGGTGTTGGAAACCGAGTCTGTGCTTTGTATGCAGGTATTTGAAACACACGCTGGACCAGTACGTGGAGAGTGATTACACCATCGTCTACTTCCACTACGGGCTGAACAGCCGGAACAAGCCGTCCCTGGGCTGGCTGCAGAGCACCTACAAGGAGTTCGACAGGAGGTGTGTGCCCTCAAGCCCGCGGCTGGGGGGTGGGGGGCTCAGGGTCACTCTGAGTGAGGGCGAGCCCGGGTGATAGGAGGGGTCAGAGCTGTGTCACGGGAGGCAGGGAGCTAGGCTGAAGGAGCTTGGGGTGGGTGGGGTCCCCTCCCTTGGGGCGGGGGCTCTGTCCATCTTCGTCACCTAGGGCGGGGACGGCCAGACAGTCCATATTTTGGCTTTGCGGGCCCTCGGATTTCTGTCAGAACTACTCATTTCTGCAAGAGCAACTGCAGCTAACACAGAGGTGGGACCGGGTTCTAGTAAAGCTTGATTTATGGACGCCGGGATGTGAATTTCGTGTCATTTTCACATATCGGGAACTGTTGTTCTTTTAGGTTTTTTTTCCAGCCATTAACAAGGGAAAGCCGGTCTGGGCTCGTGGGCTGTGCAGAAGTCGGTGGCCGGCCGGATGTGGCCCGTGTCCCCTAGGTTACTGACCCCGGTCTAAGAAATGTGGCAAAGAAATACGACCGCACAGCTGTCTTCCAGATGCCCTTCGTGCTTTCTCCACACTTCACAGTGTCCAAGGGGCTTTCTGGTGTCTCTGTCGGAGAGGTGGACAGGGTGCTGGACAGCCGAGGACACACAGGCCCCAGAGAGCAGGGGTCTCTCCCTGTGTCCCTCACCTGGTGTGTGGCAGGGCCGGGACCCCACCTGAGACCCAGTCTCCCTGTCCCACCCGACGCGCCGCACCTCGTGGGAACAGCTTGGAGCTGGTGGATCTTTTCTTGAGCGACGTCTTGCGTAACAATCGACTTTGTCGCGTGTTTGGCTAATAGGCCGCACTATCCGGCCTTCGTGTGGATCTCCGGATTCCGCTGGGTGTTCCTTCTCAAAGGTCCTCCATACCTGATGGGAGAATTCCTATCAGACCTGTGACTGCGTGGGATGGTGGCCAGTAGTGCCTGATTTCCCAAAGCCTGCCCTCCCGCCTTTTGGGCCCTGCTGTCATTGTCCATAGACTTTCTCGAGGAATTTCTTGGCTTTCTGTCCTGTGTCTTCGGGAAAGGATGTTGTTACACTTTGCGGTCATGTACCTGACACCATACGTGCCAGGCCCTGCAAGGCAGCTGGAGGCAACCAGGCCCCAGCTCTGGCCCCTCCCCCACGAAGCTTTCCTGGGTTGTCCCCGGAGAATCAAGAGCCCCTTCCCTGTGGCCTCGCTGTCCCTGAGCAGACAGTGCATTTGCAGAGAGGCGTGTTTGTGTCCCCTGTACCCGGCCGCAACCCCCTGACCCGTCTCTGTATCCCCTGCATGAGGGAAAAGGTCTGCACGGGGCAAGTTCTCCGTCAGGGCTGGGTGGGTAGATGGAGGAGCCAGTGGGGCCAGTGGTGCTGAGTGCCGGAGTTCCAGCTGGGCAGTCAGAGAGGCCAGGTGGAGGAGACGGCCTCTGGGCAGCCCCTGGAGGGATGGGCAGGGTGTTGCTAGGTGGCCGGCCCAAGAAGGAGTAAGGGGGGCTGAGGCTCCGTGGTGGGAGGGCTGGACTGGGGGACTCACCTGGGGAAGCGTGGAGGGAGGTGACAAAGGGCAGGGGGCGTACTAAGGGGGGGGGGGGGGGAGCCAGGGAAGGTGCCTGAGAAGAAGTGAAGAATATGTTCAAAGTGGCCTTTTCCAGAGGCTCAGGCTGAGAGGAGGAGATGCATACATACCCCTATGTGGAGCCGATAGAAATAAATTATCATGTGGAAGGAGGCAAACTTGTGTCCTGCTTCCCACAAAGGTAGACCAGGAGGTGGGGGTAGGACTATAGACGTTGACTCGATGGAATCAGAAAGGACGGACATTCTAGGCATCAAAACCAGCAGTGGAGCGGCTGCTGGGGTAGTGAGTTCCCCATCACCAGAGGTATGCAAGTGGTGCTCCAGATCCAATTCGGTGTGATTTCTACCACAAGGGTTTTCTCTCTGCTCTCCCTGCACGCTGGTGGGTTTCCTGCATTCTTTTCCTCTTGGCTGTTGACTCCTCGTTCTCCAGACTGTTCTGCCTGGTTGCTCCTTTTAAGGGAGAACCAGTCCACACACGTGTGTTGTGACCCCCTTCCAGGAAGCCACGCCCATGTCAGGATGGACTCGGTGGCAGCAGTGCTCTGGGACCCTGGACCACTGCGGCTCCCCTCTCTGCGCTGACAGCCGTTCTTTTTGTAATTAGTTAGTATTTCCTTGGGAGATACTTGGAGGCTCTGTGGAGGCTCTGTAGAGACTCTGTTGCTCCTCATCGAGGTGTCGTGTCCCAGCCTTTGCCTCCACTGCTCGCTCTCGGCCCAGGAGAACTCTGACGGTGGCCGAACGGTGCTTGGAACTATCGGCAGTTTACTGTAAGGAGGAGCTTACGCTTCCCGCTGATATTTGTCAACATGGACGTGTGAGTGCCTGTTTCATTCAGTGGGTTCTAATCCATGACTATGTTTAATGCTCAGATTCAAATGAGGCCACGTGGGTGCCCTTCCAGCCTGGCGTCCCGTCATCGTCGCGCTGAGTGCCGCCCTTACAGGGTCTAGCACAAGCAGGGGCTCCAGGCACACCTTACATCGTTCTCACCCCCGCCCCCGGGGCCTGCTGTTTCTCTGGGAACCCTGGCTCCTTTCGGTGCAGAGTGCTGTCCAGGGGCCAGGGTCTGGAAGTAGTATGCTTGTTGCTTTTGGGGTGACTGGCCCCAGGCTCTGTGCACAGACCGTTGGGGTGTTGTTCACACGTCTCTGTTTCTGCCGGGAACCGTGCGTTCACCCCGATGCCTACAGCTGTTCCCGTCCTGCAGCCCAGGGCTCACTCTGGTTTCTTCTCTCTCTGCATCTGTCTGCCTCTTCTCTGCTCGTGCCTCCCTTACCGACTTGCTTACCCGTCCGTCGCCCAGCACCTGACTAATCTCACTCACTGGTCCTGTTCCCTCTTGGGCCACCCCTCTCCTGTGCACCCCTTCCCATCCTGGCGCGTCCCCGTGAGGAAGCCCTGCTCACACACCCGGCAGCTCCAGCTCACCAGCCCCAGCTCACCTCCCCCGGCCTCTGTGCCTCCCCTGCCCTCACCCCACCCCCCCACCCCCGGGTCTGGCCCAGCGGCACCCTGGTCCACGTGTGATGACTAGCTCTCAGGGGATTGGGGAGGCTGGTTTGTGACACGGTTGGATCTCCTGCACCGTGGCCAGCTTCAAGCTGCCAGCAATGACGCCCCTGGGCGCGGAGCTGGGGGGACACTCGGTATGGACTTCCATTATTCAGATCCCGCAGACAAATAGTGTCAAGGGCACAGGAAGGAGTAAATGTAGGGGCGCCTGCGTGGCACAGCGGTTAAGCATCTGCCTTCGGCTCAGGGCGTGATCCCGGCCTTCTGGGATCGAGCCCCACATCAGGCTCCTCCGCTATGAGCCTGCTTCTTCCTCTCCCACTCCCCCTGCTTGTGTTCCCTCTCTCGCTGGCTGTCTCTCTCTCTGTCAAATAAATAAATAAAATCTTTAAAAAAAAAAAAAAAGGAAGGAGTAAATGTAGTAAAATAAAGAGGAAGTGGGGAGTTTTGAATATTTATTACCTTAATGCTTGATATGATTTACTTAATTCTGTGTTTATGTTATTTAATATGTTTTTCACAACTGGTTCCCCGAATGCCTGAAGTTCTGACAGTCGGCTCTTGTGAGTGGTAAGAGCTGGCTAGTGTCCCCCTGGCTGACCGCACGCTGGCTTGTCCTCTCAGACGACACCAGGTCGGGCCACGGCCACCCTGCCCGCCCTCACTGTCTCCACCCTGGGTGGTCCCAACCTCCTTGGCTCAGCCTCGTGGCCTTGGACTGAATTATTCTGGAATGAGGGGAGCAAGCATGCTAAGTAGCACCCCGTTTTTAAGCGGGTGCCCTGTACCCCGTGCTGTGGGTGTGCTAGTTCTCACTCCACAGCCTGCTGCTGTGAACGGCTCGGTGAGCCCCCAGCCTCCCGGTGTGGCGCCCGTAAGTGGGGCTCTGTTCTTGCAAACTGTAAAGTGCGGCGGGCGTGCCAGGCGGCGGCGGCGGACGAGAGGTCCTGATTTTCCCCTTTGACTTTTGGTTCAATGTCTGAGATCGGTCGTATCGACAGAGCGAAGGTTCTGGGCCTCGTGGTTAGGGCCTCGTGGTTATTCAGCTTCGGGGGCAGGGCGTGTTGTTCTGAAGTCGTCTCACGCTTCCCTCCTTAGGTACAGAAAGAACCTGAAGGCCCTGTACGTCGTGCACCCCACCAACTTCCTCAAGGTCCTGTGGACCATCTTCAGACCGCTCATCAGGTACGCGGCGTTCTCGGCGAGAACCTCACTGCGGCGGGAGGCGGCATCCCGCGGGTTCAGGGGGACGGCTCTCCCTGTGTGGCATTGTGGAGGTCTCAGCTCTGGGGCACCTGTGTGTCTGGGGTACCCCGCCCACCCTGTGGTTATGGCAGGTCATGGGGCCAACGGTCCTGAACAGGAATGCACCCGCTCACTAGCTTTGTGGAGCTTTGCACCTGGTATTTTTTTTTTTTTAAGATTTTATTTATTTAGTTGACAGAGAGAGACAGCCAGCGAGAGAGGGAATACAAGCAGAGGGAGTGGGAGAGGAAGAAGCAGGCTCACAGCGGAGGAGCCTTACGCAGGGCTTGATCCCAGAACGCCGGGATCACGCCCTGAGCCAAAGGCGGATGCTTAACTGCTGTGCCACCCAGGCGCCCCTGCACCTGGTATTTTTTTTTTTTTTTTTTTTTTTTTGCACCTGGTATTTTAAATCCCACCCTGGCCTGAGCACTTCCTTTATGCACCTGTGTCAGGTCCCCAAGACCACCTCACGTTTGGAGGTTCACTACAAGGATGCACAAAACTCAGACCAGCGCTCAGTCCAGGGCATGTGGCCCGCGTGGCCCTGCCGGGGAGGGGGTCGGATGCGACTCCCGGGTCTGCAGGCTCTACTTGGAGAATTTCTGGAATAGCAGACTTGAGTCTGCTCCGGTTTGACGCAGGGAGAGACTTCCGTGGCCAGGTTTCCTTTCGTTGCAGGAGAATTCCCCGCCAGCTTTCCCCCTGGTTGCCTGTGCCGCCACTGCAGACCCCCGCCTGTTGGGAAGGTGGGGTTTTGTCCGTCGGTTCTGTTGCCTAACCAGGACCAGCCTGCTGGGGCCGTCCTTGACGTAGTGAGGAAGCCAGTGCTGGTGACGCAGCTGCCCGAGGAGACAGTTCAGATGTTCTCACTGGAGCTGTCGTTCACCTTCGCAAAGCTCTCAGAGTTCTAGAAACCTCTCTGACTTCTTGGGGAAATAATCATCCCTCCCCCTCTGTCGTGTGGCCGCCCAGATGCTGTGGAGGTTCCGGAGCTCGGGCTTGTTTTGGCCCCGCCTCTGATCACCCAGTTCCCTGGGCGGGAGATGCAGCCTCTCCCTGCCTCAGTTTCCCCACGCAGCTGATGGTGCTGCTGCAGCCGTTCTGTCCTTGCAAGAGTTTGTTGACTTGGCACACGCAGGGTGTTTAGGACAGGGCCTGCCTGGCACTCGTAGGTGCTCAGGATTTGCTGCTAACATTGTTTTAAAAACACTTTCCCTGGGGCGCCTGGGTGGCGCAGTCGTTTAGCGTCTGCCTTCGGCTCAGGGCGTGATCCCGGCGTTCTGGGATCGAGCCCCATATCAGGCTCCTCTGCTGGGAGCCTGCTTCTTCCTCTCCCACTCCCCCTGCTTGTGTTCCCTCTCTCGCTGGCTGTCTCTCTATCTGTCAAATAAATAAATAAAATAAAAAAAACACTTTCCCTATCCTTTTGTGATTAATTTATTACAATTTCTTACACATCTTACATGCATAGCACCCCGAAACGATCCTGTGAGGTCGGCTGTATTCTCCCTCTTCCAAAGGAGAGGAGGTTGACGCTCAGAGAGGTTAAGTCGCTTTCCTGCGGTCACACAGTGAGTCACGGCTCAGCTGGGATTCCGGCTCAAGCCCATATGGTTCTGCCACTTATCCTGCCCCAGGCGTGGCCGTAAACCAGGTACCAGGAGAGAACCTGGAGTCGGGACTGGGCTCTGCCCCCTGCTGGCTGTGTGGCCTCAGGCGGCTTGCGTGACCCCTCTGAGCCCTGGAGTGTTCATTTGGAAGTGAAGAGGACAAGCGCGGAGGCTCTCCAATGCCCGAGAACGAACAGTCGTGTCCGCAGGCCTGGCCCCTTGCCTCCTGACTCAGACCCTCTGGAGGTGGGGCCTGCAGATTGCCCCCACACCTGCACTGCCATCCCCGGGATGCGCTGCCCCAAGGCCCTTCTAGGGCATGAGGGGCAGGAAGCAGGGCCCTCCTCGTGTCTGCCCTCCCGAGCCTGGTGACCAGCAAACGCCTGGCCAGCCAGGGGGGCGGGGGCTCAGGCAGAAGAAACACAGCGAATGTCAGAGGGTGCGCCTACATGGGTATGGGGCTGGCACCAGGGGCCTCCCTGCCCCACGGAAGCTGACATCTGTGTCCCCCTGCAGGCCCCCTCTGCCCCTCAGGGCCCGTGGCTGGGGGTCTGGGCACCCGGCCTGATTCCCGCTCACCCACTAGGGGGAGCCAGTGCACCCAGCTGGGCCTCCCGCGGGCTCCAGCTCCAGGCCGGCTTGTGATAAAACAAGGGAAGAGGTTCTAGAGGTCTGCCCGACAGCCAGCAGGGAGCCTGCCGTTGACGACAGGGTGTCGTGCCCTTGAAAATGTGTTCAGAGGGGACCTCTCGTGCTGAGTATTCTAACCACACACACAAAGCAGGGGGCGCGAGGAACACTTGGTAGATGATGGATCGGCTCGTTCCCGTGACGGTGGCGATGGCATCACGGCGTACGCGTGGGGCCCAAGCCCCCACATCGTGCCCGTGAAATCCGTCCAGCTCTGTGGGTGCCAGCGACCCTCCAGTAGAGCTGTGACGAGGAACGAGGCAGGCGGTGGCCGTTTACCGGGAGCAGGTGCGGGGCCGGGCATGTGACTCCTCACCTGTCGGATCCTGTCCTTGTCCCCACGCTGCAGCTCAGGGAGCGGGCTTGTGGGTAACAGCGGCCCCAGGTGGTGGGTACCGGGGGTGGGACAGTGGACGTGTTTCCCAGACAGTCTCGCTCAGAGGAAGAACCCGTTTCTGAGGGGGAGATTGAGGCCCTGAGAGGCGGGGAGTGGATTCGGCCGGGGCTTGTGTCCACGGTGCTCGCTCCAGGCTGGCCTCCTGAGTGACACTGTCCTGGAGGGAGAGCAGACAGCGCCTGGTGTGCTCCCTGGCCCCCCAGGACCCTCACAGACAGGGAGGTGCCCGCGCGGGAAGGCACCCCGGAGCCAGAAACCACAGGCCGTCCGGGCCCTCCCCGCCATCTCCGTCTGTGCACGTTCATGGCAGATTCTAGCTGGAGGAGATCTTTATTTTTATGCAGATGAGACTCTCACGAGTGCTTGGTGCATCCGAGTTCTTAGGAAAGCAAAAGATCTGCAGACGTGCGCTGCTTCCATTATGTGCTGGTTTCGACTGGAGTCAGCACTATGGTTTCTTAATATGAACAGCGCCTGCGTTGCTCCCCCCGCGGCCCGGCCCCCGCCCCGCCCCCGGCCTCTCCGTCTCGTCGTGCTTATTCTCCTGCTTCTGCTTTTCTAGTCATAAGTTTGGGAAGAAAGTCATCTATTTCAACTACTTGAGTGAGCTCCGCGAACACCTCAAGTACGACCAGCTGCTCGTCCCCCCGGAGGTTCTGCGGTGAGTCGGACCCCGTTCCGAGAGGCGTGGAAACACCCCGGGGATCCCACGGGCCTCCGTCCATCCCGTTAGTGTGGAAAGCTGTGCCTCCAAACGTGTGCCCCGCGGATCTGGCCCTGAAACGTGCGGCGTCAGCAGGGATGCTAACTGCTGACTCAGGGAGCCGAGCCTGCGGCAGGCTGTGCACACAGACGCGGCTCTTCCCTCCCCTCCCCCGTGGCACACGGATTTAAAAATATACGCCGTCGCGGTAACTGCTGTTCGCCGCCTTGCTGTTTACCGCGTTTGCCTCTGAGCAGAGAATCAGGGGAATTTCTTGGGCGTGTGTTTAACGCCGTGGACAGAATGAAATGTTCTCAGGCGTGACACAGGTGCTCTGGAAGCCAGCCCACCCGGTGGCTTTTGCTGGAAGCCTACTCATGTGTCTGCTACTTGAGTTTATATGACAGTGGGAATCCCCGCTCCACAGTCTCTCCCCTGAGGTCAGGGGAGCAGAGGAAGGCGTGTGGCCGGCTGGCCCCGCAGCCATGCGAGGGCAGGTCTTGGACCCCTGGTCCTTTGCGCCTCCCTCACTGGGGGCTCCTTGAAGGGAGTGGGGCCCTTGCTGAGCTGCAGGGAGATGGGCAGGGGCAGGGGAGATGTCGAACTCCTGTGGGCGCCAAGACATACGCCAGACGCTGGACACACAGAGCCGTGTGGGGAGTGACCCTACCCTTGGGGTGCTCCCAGGTCGTGGGGGCCTCAAGTCGGTGACAACAGCTGGGGGGGGACTGTTGGCGAGGGGCTGTTAGGGGAAGCTTGCAGGAGGAGGTGACTCCTGAAGCGAGTTTCCAGGGGACGGTTGGCTGGGTCAAGAGGCTGGGGAAGGTGCTTCCAGTAGAGGGAAGCCTTTGTGCAGACTCGTGGGTGAAATGTTGGCCAGGGGTTGGCAGGAGAGATTGGACATTTGCTGGGGTTGGATTATTCTCTCTGCTTTTTATGTGAACACCCATGGTAGTGGGGGATTGTGTGTGTGTGTGTGTGTGTGTGTGTGTGTGAGCATGCACGCACGTGCTCACGTGTGGGATGGCGGTGTGACGCGTGGGCCCAGGAGGACGAGACGCAGGTGTCCTGCAGACAGTCATGGGGCATCTGGCCCCCGTGGCCCGAGGCTCCTCCCCTGCAAGGTGAGAGCCGTGCTTCTGCTGTGTCCACAGGTATGATGAGAAGCTCCAGGACCTGCACAAGGGCAGGTCGCCCCCTCCCGCCAAGACACCGCCGCCACGGCCCCCTCTGCCCACCCAGCAGTTTGGCGTCAGTCTGCAATAGTAAGTGAGGCAGGGCACGGCCTGCTGGTTTCCTCTGAGGGAACCGCAGACACGCGTGTCCCAGGAAGGCTGTTGGCAGACCTTTGTCTCCAGCAGCCCTGCGCACCCTGCAGAGAACCTGAAACACACGCTTTTTCTGGAGGCGGGAGCACAGATTCCACGTGCATCTGCGTGTCCGTGTGCAGGGGACCCAGCGGCGGGGAGGGGACCAGGTCCCTGGGGTTCCCGCCTGTGTGCAGGGGACCCAGTGGCGGGTGGGGGACTGGGTCCCTGGGGTTCTCGCCCGTGTGTGAGGGACCCAGCGGCGGGCAGGGAACTGGGTCCCTGGGGTTCAGGGGACCCTGGCCATGGCAGGACACGTGCCACCAGCCTCGAAGTGAAGCAGGGCCATGTGTTTTGCTTTGGCTGGTGAGGCCGGGCAGCCTTAGGGCTGGTCGCATCAGGAGAGAGTGTTAGGAGCCAGTTCACTGTCTGCCTTGTGGTGACGGCCGCCGGGTGGAGAGGCCAGCCTACCTCACCAGGTGACCCCTGTGTGCCTCCCACAGACACCCATGCTGGACGCAGAGCACAAGTGAGAAATGAACTTCCTTTGGGTCCAGCCGCCGGATCGGGGACTGTTAGTGTCACAGCATGTCCTGTCCTTCCTGACTGATCTCACCCCTTATTGGCCACATGACCTTGAACTCGCTCCCCCGGCTCAGCGTGTTAACTTATTTCTGGAGTGAATGAGTTGGATGATATGAACTTAAACATTTCCTTGTAAAGGATTCTGGGCCAACTTCATCTCCTTTAAGACTTATCCCGTGGTGCCTCCTCCAGGAAGGCTTCCCTGATGCTCTAGGCTGAATACAGGGCCCTCCTGCATTACGGGCCCATCTGAGTGGGCTGCCATAGGGAGCTCCCCAGGTGTTCCCACTGCTTGGCAGTGGGCTGTCCATCCTGCTGTCCTCTGCTGTGGGCTGTAGGCCAGACAAAGGAGCTGTTTTATCCGACAGCCACGTGGGGCAGATGGGTCGGGTCCACACAATGTGTAGAAAACCAGGGTCTGGAGGGTGGTGGTGGGTCCCGGATAGTGGCTCAGTCCCACATTAGGGAGTCGTTTCTTGTTGGAAGCTTGCATGTTGTTTTCCTACACCAAAATCTGATGACGTTTGAGACCCTTGGTGGGACCTGATGCAGCCTGAAAGGTTGAGCATTGAGACTCTCTGGACGGTGTCCTGGCAAGGGCATTGGCGGATGCCCACCTGCCCCACCTGCCACCTCGGGCGTGTCACTTGCCTCTCCTGAGGCATCTGGGCACGGGGACTCTTCATCGACCTCTCGTAGGGGCTGCGGGGCTACAGGGGAGACAGATGCTGGGGAGCCCTCTTTCTTCCTGGCCTAGAGTGAAGGCGGGCGGCGTGTGATGGGAAGAAGAATGGCCCCCCGGGGACGTCAGTGTCCCTGTGATCATGTACCTTACATAGTGAAGGAGACTTTGTAAATGTGATTCAGTGAGGGATCTTGGGACGGGGAGGGAAAGAGCCTGGATTATCCGGGTGGGCCCAGCGTCATCACGAGGGTCAGAGTCAGAGAGGAGGCGTGAGGACGGAAGCAGGAAGCAGAGGTTGGGGTGATGTGGGGCCCCGAGCCATGGAATGCAGGTGGCTCTGAGGAGCTGGAAAAGGTAAGGAATGGATTCTCCCCTAGAGCCTCTGTAAAAAACAAAGCCCCGTTGACCCATTTTAGCCTTCGGACACCTGCAGAAGTGTAGGATCGTAAGCTCTGTTATTCTGAACTACTGAGTGTCGCGATTAGTTATGGCAGGCATAGGAAGCTAAGAGCCGGCAGGGAGAAGTATGCCGGGGAGGGGGTGTGCGGAAACCTGGTTCCCAGAGCACCTGATGGGGGCCGGCTGGGAGGGGTGTGCGGTGTCTGGGGGTGGAGCTGAGGACAGGGCTGGCTCAGGAAAGAGGTGGGTAAGGAGGTGGGAGTCAGCACCTTGGGTGTGTCCCAGCAGCTGAAGGTGGGCCCTGTTTTCCAGAACTTTCTGCGATGGTAGACGTGGTCTGCTGGTCTGCACTGCCCGTTGTGGCTGTCGAGCTCTCAAAATGTGGCTAGTGCAGCACAGGCACTGAATTTCTAACCTGATTTAATTTTAACGGAGGTGAATTTAAACGGCCCCCAGCTAGCCTGCAGGACCGTGCGGCTCTAGACCCCTGCCTCCCCACCCAGACGCAGACACGAGTGGGGACCCCTCGAAGAGCTACTTTGGAAGCACTTTGCAAATGCAGCATCTGTCCAAATACAATGTTCCCGAATATATCTGGAGCAAAAATTTGCCAAATTTTCCTTCCTTACACACTGTAGAGATGTGCTGCTGGAACGCACTCTTGCCTACGGGCGTGACTCCGGCACTCTTGAGGCCCGCGGGGGGAGGCAGGTGGGGATACACCTGCAGTGATTTCTGGAGGGGCGGGGGGGATCCTGGGGGTGCAGGTGAGAACCTCAGCTCTCAGACGAGGGGTCCAGATGGGCCCAGTATTTCTGAGGCTTCTGTTGTTCGCTCTGCACTTTCGGCCTGGCCCGTGGATCAGCGCTGGGGCTGCTCTTGGGGTGTGCTGGCTGATAACAGGGGTTCTCGGCGGCCATGCCTGAGGCCCCCGGTGCTTCCGTTATCAGTCCCTTAGTCTGATGACCCCAGCAGTGCCTTTCAGATTGCCTGTGTTCAGAACCACTTCAGTCTCCATATTGTCCAATACAATTTTAAAAATGAAAAACAAAAAACCAAAACACACCTAACTCATGGATTTCTAGAGCCATCTCCCCGAGTACAGATTGGGGGACACAGCCTTGGCCTTCTGCCTCCAACAGATGCCTTCCGGAGTGTGTTCACAGAGCATTCGAGCCCCAGAGCTCCCCGTTAGCAGATCGAAGACGGATCTTAGAAATGTCCTTTATAAAGACCTTGGTTCATGCCTGTTCTGGGGCCGGTTGTAAACTATAAAAATCAGTTCGTTGTATTTTTTTTTTCTTTTTTTACGCCCAACATGGGGCTTGAACTCGCAACCCCGAGATCAAGAGTCGCGTGCTCTACCGACCGGCCGGCCAGGCGCCCCCAGTTCGTTCTCTCTCTAGGGAATGATGAGTATCATTGGACAGCCTTTGAAGAACATTCTGCCACTTTGAGAGATAATCCATGGGATTGCCTCTTTAAATTAGTATTTTATGCTGTTTCATTGCAAATGACTACAATAAAATGGCAGTAAACATATTAAATAGAGCACGAAATATGTAATTTGTTTGGACTGTGAATGAATGGAAGTCATTAAAATTCATACCCAAATCCTACTCACAAATGTTAATTCGCTGAGTTAAGTTCAGAAGCACACAACAGGAAACTATCACCTAGAACAAGCTAATTAAGTTAATATATGAAGGGGGAGTCAGAGAGTCAAGACGTCTTTGCTCCTCGCCGTCCCTGAAGAGGGAAACACGCACGTGTGTGTCTCGTACAGCTCCGTCTGGACAGCTGTGGGGTAGTGGAAAGCGGGCAGGTAAATAAGGGCCTCCTTCGGGTAAGGGAGGGGATGGGTGCAGGTCCCAGCTTTGGGAAGTCAAGCTAGTGACGTAAGTCACTCCAGNTTCTTTCCCTATAACTGGAGTTAAAACCAGGCCCTCCTCACCTCCAGGCCCAGGGAAGCTTCACAGCAAGGTGCGCAGACCGTGTGAAGCAGTCCCCGCTGCCCAGCTTGCCTGCTGTCATTTCTCCTTCATCGTCCCCTCCTCCAGGAAGCCTTCCCTGATGACTCCACACAGACTAGGCCCATTTGTTGAAAAGACCATTCTCTCCGCTACCGAATTGCCTTGGCTCCCTGTTAAAAACCGATTGCCCATAAACATGAGGGTTTATTCTGGACTCTTGATTCTCTTCCATCGGCCTATGTCAGTGCCACACTGTCTTTATTACTGTAGCGTGGTACCAAGTTCTGAAATGGGGAAATGTGAGTCTTCTGACTTTGTTGTTCTTTCTCGAGATGGGTTTGGCTCTGGGGTCTCTTGCATTTCCGTATTCATTTTAGAATCAGCTTGTCGATTTCTGGAAAAAGGCAGCAGGGTTTCAGCGGAGATCATGCTGTCCCTGCGGGTCCGTGTGCGGAGCACGGCCGTCTTCCCAGTACCCCGTGTTCCAGTTCAGGAACCCAGGATGTCTTTCCTCGCAGGTGGATCTTTTCTGTTTCTCTCAATGAGGTTTTCTAGTTTTCAGTCTCCGTGTTTTGCACTTTTTTGTTAAATTTAGTATTTTGTTCTTTGCGAGCTATTGTAGATGAAATTGTTGCGTGTGTTCATATTTTGGGTCATTCGCTGCTAGCGTATAGAAATAGTTGATTTTTGGGGCGCCTGGGTGGCGCAGTCGTTAAGCGTCTGCCTTCGGCTCAGGGCGTGATCCCGGCGTTGCGGGATCGAGTCCCACATCGGGGTCCTCCACTGGGAGCCTGCTTCTTCCTCTCCCACTCCCCCTGCTGTGTTCCCTCTCTCACTGGCTGTCTCTCTGTCACATAAATAAATAAAATCTTAAAAAAAAAAAAAAAGAAATAGCTGATTTTTGTACACTGACCTTACATCCTACCAGCTAACGAACATCAGTTATTGGTTCTTATGTTCATGGTTCTTATCGGTTCAGATGTTTCATGAATTTTCTGAGTATTTTCTATATCCAAGATCGTGTCATCTGTAAATATAGTTTTACTTCTTCCTTTCCATCCCGGATGCCTTTTGTTCCCTTTTCTTGCCCAGTCGTACCGACCGGACCCTCCGGTGTTGGGTAGGAGTGGGGAGAGCGCACATCCTTGTCTTTTCCGGTTCTTACCGGGAAGTGGCTGAGTTCTTTCCCATTAAATGTGTTATTAGCTGTGGGTTTTTCATAGACGCCCTTTATTCGGTGGAGGCAAAGCCCTTCCATTCCTAGCTTGTTGAGTGGTTGGGTCTTGTTTTTCTTTGTTCTATGAAGGGATGTGAGATTGCGTCCTAAGCTTTTGTTGCCTTTATTGAGATGATCGCATAGTTTTTGTCCTTTATTAAATACGGTGATGACACTGATTGATTTTTACGTTGAACCAGCCTTGTACTCTTGGGATAAATCACGTGTGTTCGTGATAGATCATCTTTTTACACGCAGTTCGAGTTGCTTTGCAGTATTTTGTGGATGATTTGGTGTCTATATTCCTAAGGAAAACTGGCCCGCAGTCACCTTATACTGTCGTCTTTGACTTAGCCTCGTGGCCCTTCTGTTTCTTGCAAGTTTATGTGGGATCAGAGCGAATCTTTCCTTCACAGGGGTTGTGGGATTTTCAAACTCGTGGGAGAAGTGGGGGTGTCCCCCTGCCCCCACCTCTCCTCCTCCTCCCGTATCTGCAGGAAAGGGGATCTGGGGGCGACAGATCCAGAGGACCCCTCGGGCTGCTCATTAGTGAGCAGGGTCACGTGGCTCTTCCAGCTGTGTCTCTCCCCGAGTGGAAGGTTTCGGCTGAGCCCGGGCCTGCTTTCATGAGGAAAGAGGTGATGGGCGGGTACGCTCGTCTTTGCTCTCCCGCACCACGCAGCTGTCTGGAGAACAGAAGATGCTGCCTTGGGAATGGCCTGTGGGGTGGGGAACGGGCGTCCTTGGGCTCTGGTTCTCAGTCACGTGGGTCAGCTTGACTTGCTAGAAACCCCCACCCCATTAGAGTTTTGGGGACTGGTCTCGCTCATGGTACAAAACTGTCCAGTTTTTCATTCCCCTCCCTAAGGAGGCCAGCTCTGCAGAGGGGGGGTGAACCCCACCAAGCCCCCAACCCAGAGCCCAAGGCTGTACCTCCAGGTACAAGGGCTCGGGAGTTAAATTTGGATCTGAACCCTAGGCCGTCTGACTGCAGACGCAATACTTTGTCTCTCTGAGTCTGCTTTGTCCTCTGTCACAGTGGGGGCACGGTGATGAAGCCAGCAGGCCTGGCGGCGTGCGCGTCAGGCTTCCGCACACTATGGTGCCTGGGGTGTCCACCTGTGCTCCCCAGTTCTGCCGGCGCCTGGGACCTCCCAGCCCCTTTGTGGCTGAGACCTCCCCAGGTCAGCGAGTTGAGCTGCAGCCACCGTCCAGTTTTAGGAACTGGGGAGGGGATGAGAGATGAAGGACCGTCTCAGATGGCTGGGAAAGCCTGGGTGCCCAGCAAGTCAGGCCTGCTGTTCCTCCCTGTCCCTGCCATTTCTAAAAAAGCTACAATCTCTCCTCATTTGTGCATTCCTCGCATACAAAACCAGGAGAGAAACGTGCTCTGAATTACTCTAGGCGTGTCTCCCAAGGGGAGGGGCTACACGCAAGAATTATGTGCGAGAATCCCCAGTACTCTCTGGCGGTGGGCGGCCGGCCAGGAGTACGCAGTGCTGACCCGGGAATAGGGCTCTGCCTCTGAGAGCCCCCTGCGCCCGGCGTGCACCTCGGAACTTTAGTTCAGGGTGTGGGTTTACTAGTCCGTGCCTCCTGGAGACTGGCCCAGGCCCGCACACGCGGGGATGCACAGGGAGGGCCGTGATAGGACAGGATTTGCTGCTGACCTGGGCACCCCCACCCAGCCAGGAAGCACCTTTTATCCAGAGCCCCTAGGACAGAGGTCATTCTCTGCCCTGACTCAGTGGGCTGAGCAAGCGTCTCTCCGAGCCGACGGCTGGGGACGGGGAGGGAGGAGAAATCCACAGCATGAGTTCTGCGCCATTGAGGGTAATAACAGAATGCTAGGACCCTGTTCTGCTGCTCACCATGGGAGGCCTGGCTGGAGTCAGTGCTCCTTGAATGCACGAGCGAGGAGGCATGCTTGGCTGGGGGCCCGGCAACTTCAAGCAAACCCCTGCACTTCCGGGACCTCAGTTTCTCATGATCTCACAGGCCTCTCCCTACCTTGGAAGTCTGCTTTTGAAAAAGGAAACGCGGGCTAAGCTATAGGCAAGGGGGTCTTTGGGTAGCTCATTAGTGTCCTATTTTGCAGGTCTCGGGGGCCCCCTCTGCAAAATGTTAACTAGCGGGGGCTTTGGAATGAACAGACCTGGGCTCTGGAGCTGGGAGACCTTGGGCCAGTCACTGCAGCATCCTGAGCCTGTGTCTTCACCTGAAATGGGCCACCTGTGTCTGGCCTGGGAAGTCACTCAGCCCCTGGCGTTCCAATGATTTGAATTGTTAGTACATTTGACGCCGAGCTCAACGAAGCCTTCCAGGTCCCTCAGCGTTGACTATTTGCAGCTCCCTGGAGGGGCGGTGCCAGCATCGCTGCTTTCCATTGGGAGAAACAGAGGCTGGGGAAGCTAAGAGATTGGCCCAGAGTCGCCCACCTCCTCGAGGCAGGACCAGAGCGAGCTTACAAAGGAAGCAGGAGGAGGAAAAGAGCCACCCATCCCATCCACCACATTCTTCCCTCCCTGGGGACGCAGAGAGGGAACCGCCTGGACTCTGCTTGGGCCAAGCCATCGTGGTCCTCACAGAGGGACACAGGAAGCCAAGTCGGGGACGAGTGGGGAGAGTCCACCCACGTTCCTATGGCAGCAGGACTCACAATGGCAGTGACTGTCATCAGGGCCCCTTGGCTGGCTGGGCTGTTGCTTCTTGTCCCAGACCTAGAGCTTCAGCAGAGAGACACAGGAGGAAACCCAGCCGCCCATGGAGAGCGGGACGTGCAAAGGCCCGTCGGCGCTGTTGGTGCAGTTTTCACCCTTGTTCACGGGGCCACGTATTCAGGCCTCCTCTGTAAATCTTGGGGCCCAGGAGGAGCAGCTTTGGTGGCACATCCGCCTGATGAGTCCCTGCAGAACGGTGGTGGCGGGTTTGAGCTGGGCCGGACCTCGCTGCTAGCTCTGCCACCTCGGACTGCGGGACCTCGAGCCGCTCCCGGGGCCTCTCCCAGCATCCACGTCTGGTCTCTAACTCGGCCTCATGAAGTCAGGATGGAAATGAAAAGGATAAGATACCAGAGCCGGGGCTGTGGGCTCAGACTCGTGGCTGTGTGTCCTGGCTGCACACTCTTGACTGTCTGTGGTTCCCCGTTGTGCATCCCAGTCCCCCCATCACTTAGCTGCTTCAGATGGCAACTGTTTTGTTACGTGGCCTGATTTCTGTGGGCCGGGCACTCGGGTGGGGCTCAGCCGAGCAGGTTTGTTCTGTGTGGTGCTGGCGGAGCTCACTAGGTGGGGTCCAGTGTGGCCCAGTGGCTCGGGAGCGTCCGGGGCCTGGGGCACAGCCTCACGTCCTGGCGCTTGGCAGGGATGGCTGGAGGCCTGGGCTCAGCTGGGACACGGCCGCCCCACAGGACATCCTCGCGGTGGCCGCCCTTCTTACGGGGCAGCTCACGGCTTGTGGCAGGCAATTCCCGAGACTAGTGGAAACCTCCAGAGTCTTCAGCCTGGGGCCTGGAAATGAGACAGTTGCTTCTGCCGTATTCCCATGGTCAAAAGACCTTCCTTTCCTGGTTTCTTGGCTCATGGCTCCATCCCCCACCTTCAAAGTCCTGTGCTCTGACCTCTGCTTCTGTCGTCCGTCTCCTCTCTGAGTCTGGCCCTCCTGCCTCCGTGAGCTTCTGTTGAGCCTGCCGGACAGTCTGGGGTGATCTCCCCACCTGTCACCTGTAGAGCCCCTTGTGATGCAGAAGGGGGCACATTCACAGCTCCCAGGCGTTGGGACGTAAACGTCCACAGTGGCCACTGATGATTCTCCACACACGTGGCCACGGACAGGTTCCATGACCCCTCTGAGCCTCAGTTTCCTTGTCTGTAAATGGGGTTTATTATGGAAACTTCTAGGACTGTCCCGAAGACTCAGTGAGTTAATACACTTTGGGCACTTGGACCATGTCTGCACAGTACAGGACCTTTGGCAGGCAGCCATTGTCAGCATTAGCGGCACCGTGAGCGCGGTGCTCTGTGACAAGGGTCATCAACAACGGTGACTCGGAGGAGAAGGCTGTCGGCGTCGTGGGGTCCACACACAGCGCCAGGGGATGATGGATGGGGAGCCTGCGCCCTGCGGAGAGGAGGCCTCAGGGGAGGGGGACTTCGGCCTGGGCCTGGAGAGAGAGCCTGGAGCGGGGAAGGCAGGGTGTGCTGGGCGGAGGGCGGGCTGTGAGCCAGCAGGAGGCCTGAGATGCAGGAGAGACGGAGCGACGGTGGCGAGTCTCTGTGCGCCTGCAGCGTCCAAGGTGGGATGTGCAGCAGTGCTGCGTGCCTGGCGTGAGCACGTGCCCGGCCGCAAGGCTGTGCGGGCCTGATAACAGGGATTGCCTCTTGGGGGGGGGGGCGAGAAAGGACAAGAGGAAGCCTGCCTGCTCGCGGGTGGGTGTGCTGGGGCCTTAGCAGGACAGGAGTCTGAAGGCGACAAGAATTTAAGTCCATTTACTGCAGCATCCCGCTAAGCGTCCCCGGCCAGGAGCGCGAGGTGAGTTTCAGTTTAATTCTTCCTTTTCCAGCTGTTGAGTCTTTGGATCATGTGACATCATTTGTTCTGTAAGTCACATCTCCTGAATGTGTTGGGGGTACCAGGGCCTGTCCTGACAGCTTTGCTAGTGCTAACGCAGCCACCCTGGCAGGTGGGTACGACGATCACCCCATTTAACAGAAGAGGAAATAGAGGCACGGGACACAGGCAGGTTGAGTGGTGTGTCTGGGTCTCCCGGCTGTGGCGGCAGAGCCGGGATTCAGTCTCAGGAGGTCGGATGCCAGAGCTCACGCTTCTGGCTTCTGTTCCTCTGCCCGCGCGTCTCGGTGGTGACCCTCCCCACGGGGGCTAAGTGCACGTGCCATTAGTGGGTGATCGCTGCGCTGTTCGTTCCCGTTCATCTGTGACTTACGTTTATGTCACAGCTCTGGGGCTGTGCTGAGAGGCTGGATCGTGGAGCCTGCTGGTCTGGGTTTGAATCCTGGTCCTGCACTCATTTGGTCAAGTAGCTTAAACTCTCAGGGCCTCAGTTTCCCTTCTTGAGTGCCAGCCGTTATCAAAATAGCCTGTGCTTTCTCACCTTTGTGCACGTTCCCTGCATTCCCCGTGTGTCCCGTCTCCACGTGTCCAAATCCAACGTCCTCCTCAAGGTGCCCCTAAAATACTTCCTCTGTGTTGCTGGACCTTGAGCTCCGTGAGAGCGTGCGCCCTTTCCTCCCGTGCGTATCCGTCAGCTCTCACTAGGCTGTGCCGCGTAACAAACAGTCAGTCTCGGCGGGTTCTGACGACAAGTGTTTATTCTTGCTGAGGTTGTGCGAGGTGTGTGTGTAGGTGGCGGCTCAGCTCTGTTTCGTGTGTGTCTTCTGTTTCTGACATGAGGCTGAGAGCGTGGGCTCTCGGGGACAGGCTGCTGTCTTGCTGGAGGAGGGGAGTAAGCATGCCCCACCCAAGCTACAACAGTCTCGTTCAGAGCTTCTCCTCGGCGGTGGCAAGCATCACGCCTGCTGCCAGCCCGGAGCAGGTCACCCAGCCAAGCCCACCGTCAGTGAGGCAGGGAGGTGGCTGTCCTGCAGGAAGGCCCAGCAAGGCAGAGAGGGAAGGCAGACTTAGCAGCAAACACCAGCTTGCCCCCTGTGGTGCCCAGCCACGGAAGTCTGCTCTTCCCGTCTTTCCCGAAGTATCAACCGTTACTGTGTCTCACGTCCTGTGTTGGACACTGTGTTTGAAGAGATTGAGGTTGACTCAGGCCTTGCACACACATCTGGAATCATTTCCTTGGGATGACTTCCTCGGAGTGGGTGAATTTCCAGGATCAGAGAATGTGGCCATTTTTAAGGTTTGGGGCACATACTGTTCACTCCCCCTCCAGAAAGGTCGTCTGCTTCCTAGAGCCCGACATCGTGGGTCACCACCACACGCCAGAGCTGGCCCCTCTTGCTTTGGAACACAGGGGCTCCTGAGGGGAGTGGCCCCTGCCTGTCAGACCCTCCCTCACCTCCTGGAGGACACGCTCCCCTGTGCTCAGTGCCTTCCCCATGGGGATCCCCAGGCTCATCCACCAGGTGGGGGCGGCCGATGGTGAGGGAAGAGTTCCCGGCCCAAACACCTACTGCAGCTCTGGGACCCGGGTCTAGTCAGCATGTGATGTGTAAGCACAGATGGCTTTAGCTGGAGGAAGGAGAGCTGGCGCTGGCAGGAGGGGCCTGGACCGGTGTCCTCAGGGTCACCTGGGTTTGCGGTGATGTGGGGCCTCAGAGCTTGCCGAGCATCAGGGAAGTCAGTGGCACCTGGGAGAACTCGTGTAGCAAAAGAGGAAGGAAACATCCTAAGGTTGCTTCATGCAAAATTTTCACGTCAAGCTTAGCTCTGGTGAGGCCAGGAAGTTCAACTAGTAAACCTTCAGTCCTCTCCGCAGTTTTTGGTTATTTGGTTATTTGCTTACTTCTGGCCTTGGATTCCATTATCATGAAACTATATGCCAGTGGCTACATTTTGACACACATTTTGGTAACAGTGATGCTGTTACTATGTACACGTGTCTCTAGGAATCAGGGAGAGAAAGCTGACTGTGCGTCCCGCCTCTCCTGTGGCCAGCTGTGGGGTGTGGACAGAAACTCCTCTTGCTGGGCACCTCATTGGTTTTCTCTGAAGCAGGGGTAATAAAACCCATCTCATCCACCCCTTCCCTGTTGGACTCAAATGAAACAGTGTATATGCAAGCAAATAGCAAGGAGTGATGCTGTGTAATTGTGAGGTGACGGATTTTTCCAAAAGAGTTGGGGGTTGCTGAACTTCAGGCTGTTCTCGGGGAACCAAGGGAAGAGGCAGCGTCCATATCTGTATGTTAGAATCGGAGGGGTAGATATACCTGCCCCACTCCTGTCCCCATTTCTCCAAGGGTCTTACTTGTTGATAGAGCAGAATGAGAGCCAAGGAAGGTTGGAGGGTACCAAGGGCTGTAGCCAGGCATGAGGCCACCTCTCTGCCTTCAGAAATCCTTCAACAATAAATGGTAAACTCCTGATTCTTGCCATGATTGAGTCATGGAACAAATTTACTGTCCTACCTGAAACTAGAGAAGCACTTGATGAAGACAGGCATTTTCAGACGTTGGGCAACACACAGCACGGGACTGTGATCCCTGAGAGAAGAGCCACAGGCCCCGGGATTGCCCCAGCCCACTGCCTGGAGAGTGTTTCCAGGCTGCAGAGCAGGGAGAGGCCAGACCGAGTTAGTGCTCTTGCAGAAGTGAGGTAACAGTTCAGAGTTGGGGAGGGCTTTAGGTGAGTGACACTGGGGGACAGAGTTCCAGGGAGGAGGAAGCTGCACAAAGAACTCTGGACATCTGCAGAGGGTCCCCTTTAGTCTTTGGCTGAGTGTTTAAACTGTTTGTATATGAAAAGAAATTAAAAGCACTACTGGAAAGTACTAGGCCCCCAAACTATCAGAGCTCACACAGGGCTAAGAATGGTAAGTGTTCTCCCAGCTAAAGACGTCAGTACCCAAGGCATTGGGTGAAGTTTCCCTCTTAGTACTGGAGTTATAGTAGCCCTAGGCGGACACCTGCTCTGGAGCCTCCCTTGCAAAATTAAAAGCAATCCTTGAAAGGATCTACCTGTTCCCAAGCGACTTAAAGCAAGACACAATAAAGTTCATCTCCGAATTCAAAGGAATACCAAAAAAAAAAAAAAAAAATCCAACAACCAACAATGTAAAATTCCCAAAGAAAAAGTACAAGGCGGGAATAGGGAAACATGTTCTGTAACTAGGAGAAAAACCAATCAATAGACACAGACCCAAGATATTAGTATAGTTTCTTTAAAGAAAGAGAACCAATAAGATATTTATTATAAGGGATTGGCTCCTGCGGTTATGGAGGCTTGAGAAGTCCCAATATCTGCGTTTGGCAAGCTGGAGACCCAGGAGAGCCAATGGGGGTAGTTCCAGTCTGAGTCAGAGTCCAAGGGCAGGGGAACCTGATGTCTCAGTTCAGAGACAGGTGGAGAGACTGAATTCTCCCTTAGCCTTTAACAGATTGGATGAGGGCCACCTGCTTAGGGAGGGCAATCTGCTTTACTCAGTCCACTGATTCAGATGTTAATCCCACCCAAAAGTACCCTCATAGACATTTACAGAATAATGTTTAACCAAATAGCTGGGCACCCAGCCACCCATCACATCCAGAAATGTTCAAGAAGGTAGAAGAAACCAGGAACATGCTGAGATATTTTAAAAAGAATCCAAATGGAACTTCTAGAGATGAAAAACACAATTTTTAATATGAAAAGCACACTTGATAGGATTAATAGATTAGGCATCAGAGAAGAAAAAATTAGTGAACTTGAAGACATAGCCATACAGATGATGCAAAATAAAACACACAAAGACCAACCTGTGGCAAACACAAGGAACAAACACACACCACAAGCCGATGCTGTTCCCATCACCTTCCCTGCCTCCTCCTTGGGCTCTGCAGGCAACATGTCTTCCTTTGGCACCTGGTATTGGAAAAATTCATTTTCCTGATCTATGTTTAGTTTTGTCCTCCTATTTTTATTTCACATGTAGTCATACGTTTAACTTGTAAAATAGATTGTGATATCATTATGGCATAATGAATTAAAACGTATGAATTAAAAATATTCCAACAGTCTTTTAAAAATTAATATAGTGTAGGATATGTCTGATTGGAGTTCCAGAAAGAAGACAACAAATATCTGAAGAGCATTTTTTCTAAATTTGATAAAAACTATAAACCTACAGGTCCTAGGAGCTCAATGAGCCACAAGCATAAGGAACATGAAGAAAATGACACCAAGGCACATCATAATCAAATTGCTTAAAACCAGTGACAGCAAATCTTAAACGTAGAGGAAAAAAGGACACTACCCGCAGCAGAGCAAAGATAAGAGTGACAGCAGATTTCTCTTGGAAAGATTCAAGTCAGATGGCAGAGGAACAGTGTCTTCTTCAAATTCTAAGTTTTCATCTTTAAAAAAATTTCTTCCCCGAACTAAAATTATATATCCAGCAAACACCTTTCAAAAATGAATACAAAGTAAAAGCTTTCTCAGATAAGCTAAAGTTGAGAGGATTTATTTCCAGCACACCTATATGGTAAGAAATGTTAAGGGAAGTATGTCAGACAGAAGAAAAATAATGCCAAATGGAAATTTAGGTCCTCACAGAGAAATGAAGACTTTTGGAGATGGTAAATAAAGGAGTAAAGAGAAAATAAATAACATGCCGGAGTACTGTACAATGTATGACATTAACACAGAAGATGTGGTTGAGGAGTGGAAGAATATGGTGGTGAGGTTCTTATACTGTATGCGGTATAATATTACTTGAAGATAGGCTGTACTGTATTACATATGTATATTGTAAAAGCAGGCCTGCTACAAATAAAGAGATACAACTAATATATTAATAAGGGGATAAAATGGAATCCTAAAAAAATAATCAGCAAAACAAAGTCAAGGAAAGGGGAAATGAATAAAGAACAAATAGCAAGATGGTTGATTTAAACCTAGCCATATTGATAATTACATTAAATGTAAGTGGCATACACATTCCAGTTAAAAGACAATGATTCTCAGTTTGGATTTTTTTAAAAGGAAGACCTTGTGTTTAAAATATAGAATGAGGGATGCCTGGGTGGCTTAGTCCATTAAGTATCTGACTTTGGCTCAGGTCATGGTCTCAGGGTCCTGGGATCAATCCCCACATTGGGCTTCCTGCTTAGCAGGGAGTATGCTTGTCCCTCTGCCCCTCCCCTGACTTGTGTTTCTCTCTCTCTCTCTCTCTCTCTCTCTCTCTCAAGTAACATCTTTTAAAAAATAAAATATAAAATGTTAGAATACTACAAGTTAAAAGTAAAAAGATGGAGGGGCACCTGGATGGCACAGTTGGTTGGGCATCTGACTCTTGGTTTCGTCTCAGGTCTGATCTCAGGGTTGTGCGATCGAGCCCCATATCAGGTTTCCTGCTCATGCAGAGTCTGCTTGGGTTTCTCTCTCTCTCTTCCTCTGTCCCTCCCCACTTTGCACGTGCTCTCTCTCTCTCCCACTGCAATAAATAATTTTTTTTAAAAAAAGGTAAAAGGATGGGAAAAGATATACCATGCAGCCACCAACCAAAAGAAAACTGGAGTGGCTGTATTAATATCAGGCAAAGTAGACTTCAGAATAAGAAATAAGCCCAGGGACGAAGAGGGACATTTCATCATAATAGAGAAGACACAATTTTAAAAACTTATGGGCTAGTAACAGAGCTTTAAAATGCATGAAGGAAAACCTAGTAGAACTGAGGAAGAAATAGACACACAATTCCAGGAAGAGACTTCGGTACCCTTCTCTAAATGATGGATAGGACAAGTAGAAAACCGACAGTCTAGAAAACTTGAAAACACAATTAGCCAAATTAACCTAATTGACATTTAGAGAGCGTGGTTCCTAAGAACAGCCAACACACCTACTCTTCTCAGCTAAAATGTAGCAGAGCAGGACTCCAGCCAGGGATGTCTGGCTTCAGAGCCCTTGTCCCTCCATCCAACACAGCCTCCCAAGTATGCTGCCTTTCAGGCAAGAACATTCAGCAGATGAGAGGAGAGAAAAACATTTTACCCAGGAGCCCAGTGGGGCAGTGTGGGCGACTCTGGCTTCAGACCCTAACTCTGCCACCTGGGGTGGAGTGTGTGTGTGTGTGTGTCTGGGAGGACCATGCTTTTTTTTTTTTTCTTTTTTTGGAAGATTTTATTTATTTATTTGACACAGAGAGAGACAGCCAGCGAGAGAGGGAACACAAGCAGGGGGAGTGGGAGAGGAAGAAGCAGGCTCCCAGCGGAGGAGCCTGATGCGGGGCTCGATCCCAGAAGGGCAGGATCACGCCCTGAACTGAAGGCAGAAACTAAACCACTGAGCCACCCAGGCGCCCCGATGGGAGGGCCGTTCTTTTTTATATCGGTACCTGTGTTTGAAAGTTGCCTTGTGTGTCGCATCTCTATCAGATGAGCACAGTGAGAGGCGGGGTGGTGTCATGATTGACTGATCAGGATCCAGTCCGGGTCTCCTGGGTCTGTCCTCACAGCCAAATCTGCTCCTGCCTCTGGGCCTCCCCTGTGCATTCCCTTCTGCCTGGAATGCCCCTCCCTCTTTTGTCCGCCACGGGCTCTACTCATTCCTCACAACCTAGCTCAGAAGTTGCCCCATAGGAAGCCATCCCCAGCCCCCCGCTCTCCGCTGTATCACGCGCATCCTCTTGGTGGAGCCCTCGGCTGCTGCACTGTCCTTTTTACTACTTCTGCCCCTCTCTTGACCACCGGAACACCTACTTTCTGAGCGCCGAGGCCGCACCTCCCCCTGTACGGCTCCTCGGTCCTGTGTTTCCATGGCGGCGTGGAGAGGACCAGTCTCCCGTCATGCCCAGGGAACCACTGTTACTACCTTTTCTTTCCCTCAGCCTCAAGGACAAAAATCAAGGTGAACTCATCCCACCCGTGCTGAGGTTCACAGTGACGTACCTGAGAGAGAAAGGTGAGTGAGGGCTGACTTCCGCCAGGGGCCCAAGGGCCTCTGGGCGCACTTCCCTGGGGGCCCCCTCTCACGTCCTGAGCACCCTGCAGACCAGGGAATTGGAGGGGCTGGAACCCAGGCAGGGAGGCTGACCAGGATGGGCTGGACTCAGGCACGTGGATCTTCTGGGTTTGAATCCTGGCTCCACTGTGGACTAGCTGTGTGACCTTGGCAGTTACTTACCTGCTCTGGGCATCTGACTCCTCATCTGTCCAGTGGGGTCGGTAAGAGTGTCTGGTTCATGGGGTTGCTGTGGGGCCTAAATGACATGATACATGTAAAGCCCCCCATAAAGGGACCCCTTTGACATGATAGCTTGGTTTGCAGGTGCTTTCCCCAGTGGGGTGGGTGCACTCAGAGACCAGAGAGGTGAGCCTTGTGGCTCCTCCGAGACTCCTGAGGCCAGAGCTCGGATCCACAGGGAAGGCGCGGAGGTGGGACAGGCTGCCGGGGGGGGGCGGCAGCTGCAGGTGCAGAGGCTGCAGAGTGGGGGTGGGGGTGTATCAGATGAGACGTGGGGGTCACCACTGCCCGGGTCCCTGGTGCTCGGTACTTGGCGTGCTCCTGGAAGTGCACGTTCTCATCATAGAAAGTTCTAGGAGGCAGCACCTCTCTAGCTGGAGGGGGCGGTTGTCGTTTGGAATGGCCTCTGCTTTGGCGAGAAGTCGTTTGTGGCACTTCCCATTCTGCTCTGTGTTTCAGGAACAGACAGAAGATAGCACTTAACAACCACGAGTCAGAAACCGTGAAAGGGAGTCTTCCTGGTTTTAACGTATCAATTCCTTTATTAAAAGCCCAGCCTTGAGTAGCGACTCCGTATATATTTGTTGGACAAGGCCATGATTAAGCATGGACTCATCGGGCGCCTCCCTGCATCCAGCCCGGATGGAGGCGCTGGGGTTGCCATAGTGACCACAACACCCAGCCCCTGTTCTGGGGGCTCACGATGATCGGAACCGAGTGATTCTGTGAGCTTTTCCTCCGTTAACGCTGTAACTGTGACAACCACAGGCTCACACAGGCCGGGGCGGGGGGAACCTGTCCTGGAGATCGGGGACCTGAGCTCTGACACGTGGGCTGAGGGCCACTGGATCCGTTTCCTCTGTGGCATAACAAATGGCCACAAGCTTAGTGGCTTCGAACGGCACGGATTTATTATTTCAGTTTCCATAGGTCAGAAGTCTGGGCGCTCAGGGTCTCACCGAGCGAAACTCCAGGCGTTAGCCAGGCTGCCTTTCTTTCTGGCGGCTCTGGGGAAGAACCGTCCTCCACACTCATCCCTCTGTGAGCCGCACTCAGTTCAGGCAGAGATGCCCGTTTCCTTGGCGGCTGTCAGCCTCTTTCTCTTCCTAGAGGCTGCACGCTTTCCCCTTCCCGTGTGGGTCCCTCTGCCGACAGAGACCTTCCCACATGCCGGATCCCAGCCTCTATGCCCCACATCTCTGTTGCCAGGAAGAACCTGGTCCCTTTTAAAAAGCTTGCCTGATTAGGTCAGGCCCACCCAAGATAATCTCCATATCTCAAGGTCAACCGCCTTGGGCCTGACTTCTGTCTGCAGAGTCCTTTCACTGCAGCCTGTAGATCAGTGTTTGAGTGAATACCTGGGAGAAAGTGTCTGTAGCACAGGGTGCAGGAATTTGGGACCCACCTCAGAACTTTTCCTACTGCAATCTCTCAGAAGGAAAAGAGGGGCCAGCCACTCACGCAGAGGGCACAGCGCATGCAAAGGCCGGGAGTAGAAAGGAGCGTGGGGCAGACTGGAGGCTGGAGGAGGGGGCAGAGGAGGCAGTGGGGCAGGAGAGGCCGGACCGTCCAGGTCCGTGGTAAGGCCCCATGGGAAGCTAACCTTTGAAGACGGGGAAGGGCTCCATTTACAGGCTGATCAGAATTGGCCGTCTAACATTGAATAGCTCACCCAGCTCCGGAATGGAGAAGAGACTGGGAGGGGAGCCCCGTGCTATCCCACAACACTTGGAAGCCATCTGTATTTGCAGTGTCCAAAATGGTAGCCTCTAGCTGCTGGTGGCAAGAGCCCAATTGAGCACTTCCTAGGTGACTTATACGTTGGGCGCCTGGATTTTTAATTTTATTTAATTTTTACTAATTAAATGGAAATTCAAATCACCCTGTGCAGCCAGTGGCTACCATACTGGATGGGTCAGCCGTGTAGACCCAGCTGCAGGAATGTGGAGAAGCAGCACCCTGGAGGCTTCTGGATGCTGTGCCTCATGCCGGGGACCCTTTCTGCAGCCCTCAGAGGCAGGGGCTCAGGGCCTTACTCTGTAGACAGGGCGGCCGAGCTCAGAGAGGCTGCGTGCTTCCGCTGAGGTCACACAGCTAAATGAACAGAGTTGGGCTGGACCCCCGGTCTGTCTGACTAGATTCTCCCTTCCTGGGGGCCACAGAAGTAGACGGTCAGGTGGGCTTGGGGAGTATGGAGGTTTGAGGAATAAGTAAAGGTGGGGATGGTAGGGGTGGGAGGGAATGAACCAGGCTGGAGAGCATTCCCCGCCAGCCACAGGGGGTGATGTGTGGGCAGGAAGAGTCATGGAATGTTCCAGAAACCTGATGTGCTGGGACCTGTGAGATGCCTAGAGGTCCTCTCTTCGTAGGACTCCGCACTGAGGGCCTGTTCCGGAGATCGGCCAGTGTCCATACCATCCGCGAGATTCAGCGGCTGTACAATCAAGGTGAGTCTGCCCCCCCAAGACCCCCACGCTGAGCCTCCCACCCAGCCGGTCTGCACAGCCCTCCAGGGCCGCAGAGTTCCGTATCCCGAGATAGTGTAGCTCCCCCCTCCTTCTCCTCACCCCCTGCCAGAATAGCCCAGGGCTATGGAGAGCCGAGGAGGAGGGCGCCGTGTCCCCCATCCCCGGTCCCGCAGATGACGGGCACGCCCTGGACCTGTGGCTCCAGGAAGCCTCTTCCCCTCAGGAGTTTTAAAGCCATTTGCATCAGAGACCGTGGTGAAGCCGACTCCCCAGCCCCGTCAGCACTCACATACGCCGTTCTGTGTCCAGGGAAGCCCGTGAACTTTGATGACTACGGCGACATCCACATCCCCGCCGTGATCCTGAAGACCTTCCTGCGAGAGCTGCCCCAGCCACTGCTGACCTTCAGGGCCTACGAGCAGATTCTCGGCATCACCAGTAGGTGCCTGCCCTGCGGGGTGCCAGCTGACGCCCGGTCTGGGGGGCAGAGGCTGCCCAGCATCCTCCTGTTGCCGTCTGGCATGGTGGGCCATGGTGTCCACGGCCAGGCCGGGCCACCACTGCCGAGCTAGCTGCAGGGACAGGTGTGCCGTTGACCCAAGGTGGCAGCGTCAGCGTTTACCGGAAGGAGAGCAGGAGAAGGCCAGCCAGGCAGAGGGTGGGCAGAGGGGTAGGCTTGGCAGTGTGACTGACGTCCTCAGACTTCCCCAGACATCAGGACCCCCAGAGGGCGTGTTAAAATGGGTCGCTGGGCCCCACCCCGGAGTTTCAGACTCAGCAGGTCTGGGCAGTGGCCCGAGAATCTGCATTTCTAATCCGTTCCCAGGTGATGCTGCCGGTCAGGGTTTTGTGCCACGGAGCGCCGAGCGAGCCGAGAGGACTGAAGCATGGCTCGTGGGTAGAGATCTGGCCACAAAAAGAACAAGTCTCACACATGAAAAAATGTTCAAAATCATTAGCCATCAAGGAAATTCAAATCAAAACCACACTACCACCTTACGCCAGTTAGAATGGCAAAAATAGACAAGGCAAGAAACAACAATTGTTGGAGAGGATGTGGAGAAAGGGGATCCCTCCTACATTGTTGGTGGGAATGCAAGTTGGTACAGCCACTCTGGAAAACAGTGTGGAGGTCCCTTAAAAAGTTAAAAATTGAGCTACCCTATGATCCAGCCATTGCACTACTGGGTATTTACCCCAAAGATACAGACGTAGTGAAGAGAAGGGCCATATGCACCCCAATGTTCATAGCAGCAATGTCCACAATAGCTAAATCGTGGAAGGAGCCGAGATGCCCTTCAACAGATGACTGGATTAAGAAGTTGTGGTCCATATATACAATGGAATATTACTCAGCTATCAGAAAGAACGAGTTCGCAACATTTGCTACAACATGGACAGCACTGGAGGAGATAATGCTAAGTGAAATAAGTCAAGCAGAGAAAGACAACTATCATATGATTTCTCTCATCTATGGAACATAAGAACTAGGTTGATCGGTAGGGGAAGAAAGGGATAAAGAAAGGGGGGGTAATCAGAAGGGGGAATGAAACATGAGAGACTATGGACTATGAGAAACAAACTGAGGACTTCAGAGGGGAGGGGGGTGGGGGAATGGGATAGACCGGTGATGGGTAGTAAGGAGGGCACGTATTGCATGGTGCACTCGGTGTTATACACAACTAATGAATTATCAAGCCTTACATCGGAAACCGGGGATGTACTGTATGGTGACTAACATAATATAATAAAAAATCATTTAAAAAAAAAAAAAAAAAGAACAAGTCTCAGGGGCAAAGCTCGACCTGTGGCCTTTTTGCACCAGGGAGTGGGGCTAGGCTGGGGCAGACGCTGAGACTTTGTAAGAATTATGATGAAAATAACAGCAGCACATAGTCTCAAAAAACAAACAAAACCCCCAAAATCAGCAGAGCAGAGGCTATTCTATAATGCAGTGGGAGTCCCTGCCGACCCCTGTGGTCGCACCCCGGCGCCGACCCGGCTGAGGCCCCGTGCACGCTCGGCCCTCGGCCAGGAATGCCGCTCCCGTGCGCCGACTTCGAGCCTGGCTTCCTGAATGTTTTCTACCGTTACCCATCTTCTCGTCCTTCCCTCCTTGTGTGCATATCTCCTCACTCTTTCCATGGTCGTGCAGCCTTTATTACTCTCTGGGTAAACATTTGGGGCTGTTTCCCGTTTTGTTTTGCACCCTGAGGATGTTAAGACTCCGCCCGGCCTGGAGTTCTGGTTGTTGAGAACTGAGATGCCGCCAGAGGCTTGCAAAGACCCCGCTCTCTGGGCTGTGGCCTCCCTCAGCCCCGCTGCGTGCTGACAGGCATAGGGTCGCCAGACGTAGCAATAAAAGAAATACAGGATGCTCCCCTCAGTTTGAATTTCCAATAAACAATGAATGCTTTTTGAGTCTGAGCAATAGTGGCTGTTTATCTGAAATTCAGACTTCCCTGGGTGTCCTCCGTTCCATCCGGCAGCCCTACTCAGGTGGGGTGGTTTCTCGTTGCAGTGTTACGAAAGCAAGGCTTTCTCGGGTACGCTCGGGAGGAATGGGCTTCCTGGGTGGCCTGCAGTGTCCAGGGCACAAGGAAATCGTAGCCGGGACATCTATCTAATCTGCAGCAAGAAGGTTAAGAGCACCGGCTCAGAGCCGAACAGACCTGGATCCAAGTCTGGGCGTCACCTCGTGTTAGCTGTGTGGCTTTGGGCACGTCACTTAACCTCTCTGAGCTCACCTTCCTCATCTGTACGGAATGGGGGCTGCTTTGAGGATTAAATGTGCCTAAAACACGTGGCATGGCTCAGGGCACACGATAAGTGCTTTGTGACAGTCACCGGGCTGCTCCCTCTTGCTCCCCCCTGAGCGCTCTTTTCTCGAAGGGACCGTCGTGAGAGCTGGAGGTGGACCTTGTACCGGGACCCGCTCTGGGACCATAATTTGTAGAAAGATGACATTGAGGCCAGGAAGCTGAGGTCCAGGCACCAGGACGGTGGCCTCCAAGCTCGTTGGTTTCTTGGGAATATTAATTTCACGGGAACTCTCTGTCCCTTGACATTACCCACGACAGCTTGAGTTCACGAAAGAACTTTCAGTAAAAGGCCAGCACGAACATTCACGGTAGGCGGTCTGTGCCTTTCAGCCGTGGCTGCGTGTGGAACGCACACGGTGCGCACGGCACCTGTCGAGGCTTGGCTGGAGCGGGTGAGCATGCTGCATTAGTTGGGGGGGTGCACGCACGTGTCTGCCGCAGGAGGGTGTGAGCGCCGGGGAGGCGTGGACGTGCTTTGACTTGCAGCTTACGGAGCTCCACGGAGGATCTCGTGACAAGGAAAGCGGGGGGTCTGAGTCTGGGACAGCCTCACCCAGACCCTTGGTGGGTGTGGGGACCTGAGTTGCAGGGCGGGTTCAGGCAGTCTGGAGCAGGCTTGGCCAACCTTCTGTAAAGGGCCGGAGAGTCAGTCTTTCAGGCTTTGTGGGTCAGTCCGTGTTGCCATCGTCCACTCTGCCGTTCTGCCGAAGTAGCCACAGAGGGTGGGTAAACGAAGGGCCGTGGCTCTGTGCCCGTCAAGCTTTACCGTGGCCGCGGGCTATAGTTTGCTGACGGCTGGTCTAGACCATTCCCTCGTGTGAAGGGAGTGATTTGGAAAGTCACAGTTGCAGGACAGGTGTAAAGAAGGGACTGGAGCTCTCGGAACAGAGGGCTTCGCGGGGAGCAGCCCCATGGTGCGGGAGTAAGGGAGGCCTCCAGGCCCGATGTCGGACGGTCTGTCCTCAGAGCTGTCCTCCTCCCTGCGTCCATGCCGCCCCCACGGGAAGGACTCAGGAAGAACCCCCTGCCATCGTAGGTGTGGAGAGCAGCCTGCGGGTGACACGCTGCCGCCAGATCCTGCAGAGCCTTCCAGAACACAACTACGCCGTCCTCAGCTACCTCGTGGGCTTCCTGCACGAGGTGAGTGGGCAACACAGGGCCCCCGGCCAGCGGCGGGGGGCAGCCCAAACTCTGTGCCCGGCCCAGGCGGCCCCTCCTGCACGTGGTGCCCACACAGACCAGGGTCTGGGGTCTCCCTGGCCCACAGGACTTCAAGGCCTGGCCAGCTCCGCTTCTGTGCCCACCCCCGCTCACCCCATACCTGGCTGCCCTCAGTTACTGATGGGACCTTCTGGATTGAGGTCCTCTGCCCCCGTGTCGTCTCCTGCACGGGCTGTCTATGGAGAGAGGGGCTGTGTCCCAGGCCGGGGCACCGAGCCTGACACGCAGTGAGCAGACTGAGCAGGCCGTTCCTGAGAGAGGAGCGTGTCACCGGGTGTGCAAGTGTCCTGGGGCTGCCGTAACCCAGTACTAACTGGGCAGCTACAGACAATGGAAATGTACTGTCACGGTCCTGGAGGTGAAAGGCCAGAGTGCAGGTGTGGGCAGAGCCGTGTTCCCATGGGGGCTCTAGGGGAGGGTCCTTCTTGCCCCTTCCAGCTCCTGGTGGCTCACGCGTCCTTGGCTTGTGGCCGCCTCACTCCTGCCTTTGCCTCCACATGGCCTCATCCCTTCTCTGTACACATCTCTGCTTCCTCTTACAAGGATGCTTATCATTGCGTTTAGGGCCCACCTGAATAATCCAGAATGGTCGCATTTTGAGATCCTTGATTACATCTGCAAGGACCCTTTTTCCAAATCAGGTCACATCGCAGGTTCAGGTGGATTTCTGTTTTGCGGGGCAGCCATTCAGCCCCCTACACAGCGTAAGAAACAGTGAGAGAAACACCTGTCCCGGCTCTGGGCCTGGGCTGAACTCCCCACACCTGGGGCAGGGAGCAGTGGTCTACGAGGGCGACAGGGAAAACCTCAACAGATCCAAACCGGCCCCTCCCTTTGCTTCCAGACCCACGACCCTCTGTCGTCTGACCCTTCCGGGAACACCTCCTCCCTCTGGGCCCCTTGTAGGCAGTGTGGGGTGCAGGCGTGAATGAGGCAGGCGTGGCCATGGGGCTCCCAACAGAGGTGAGGGGCACCAACCAGAGCTGCTTTCCACCCACAGCGTGGCGACACACACCCAGGCTCTTCAGGGCTTGTGCGGGAACCCTGCTCCATGGCAGGTGACCAGAGAACGGGATGACCAGTGGAGGGGAGGGGACCTCCGGGCAGAGCCAATGTCACATGTTGGAGTCCGTCACACACCACCTCTTGGTTTAAAAAAAATCAACAGTTTCAGGGGTGCCTGGTGGGCTCAGTCAGTAGAGCAGGGGTCATGAGTTCGAGCCCCACGTTGGCCGTAGAGATTGCTTTTTAAAAATAAATTATTTCATTCTCCCTCTCTGTCACTTGATTTTTTTTTTTTTTAAGATTTTATTTATTAGAGAGACAGCTAGCGAGAGAGGGAACACAGGCAGGGGGAGCAGGAGAGGAAGAAGCAGGCTCCCAGTGGAGGAGCCTGATGCGGGGCTCCATCCCAGAACGCCGGGATCACGCCCTGAGCCGAAGGCAGACGCTCAACGACTGAGCCACCCAGGCGCCCCTGTCACTTGATTTTATTTCTCAGAAGCCGGAACTAAGTTACCCTAATCTTTTCCTGCTTCTTTTTCATTAGCTAGAGGTGGATTTATTTCTCCGTCCTCCGCCGTGAACCTGATGATAATACGTCTCGTGGGGCTTAGCGCTGCATCACAGTGGCCCCTGGCATGGCCCTGCAGGGGCTTGGGGGCTCCTGTGTCACGGAGGCGGGGCTTGGGCAGTCCGGGCCGCCTCCCCAGATCTACAGGGGGTCACCCGGCGGTGCAAACTGCCCCCCCCAGTTCTGTGCTCTCCCATGACCCCCGAGGCTCTGCATTGCCTGCTTCTGATACTTGGAGGTCCCCAGGACCCTGGAGGCAAGGAGGAGATCAGGCCATGCCCGCCGACGGCCCCCCTGCCACCTACTGGCCACATGAATTGGGGCAAGTCCCCTGTACCTTCTGGGCCTCAGTTTTTCCATCTGTAAAATGGGTGGTGTATCCTGCTTCTTGGGGTTGTGCTATAAGGCAAGCTCCCCCCCCGCCCCCCTGCCCCCCAGTCCTCCGAGGACGCCTGCGTGCTAGTTAGTCTTGACTATGCCCGACTCACCGGCCAAAGTATGGCTATCGGAGAAGTGGTCTGGCTGGGTGACACCAAGCAGCGTGCTTGCACCCACTGTGTTGGAA
>NW_024424564.1:52381084-52488890 GCF_017311325.1 Ursus maritimus
CCCCCCCCCCCCCCCCCGCCCAGCAAGGGGACCTCCGCAGTGTTCTGGAGCGGAAGAGAAGACTGCGGTGCTGAGGAGATCCCAGAAGGAGCTCATAGACGGTCAGAGCCTGAGGGTCCCTCAGAGCATCAAGACTGAGTCCTTCCTTCTACAGATGGGGAAACTGAGGCCCTGAGTGGGGAGCTGGCACAGAACCCACAGTCACTCGCCTGGTCTCATGTGTGTCCTCCAGGTGTCCCGCGAGAGCATTTTTAACAAAATGAACAGCTCCAACCTGGCGTGCGTCTTTGGGCTGAATTTAATCTGGCCGTCCCAGGGGGCGTCCTCCCTGAGCGCCCTCGTGCCTCTGAACCTGTTCACCGAACTGCTGATCGAGTACTACGAGAAGGTCTTCAGCACCGCGGAGGCCGCGGGGAGCTCAGCGCCGGCGCCCCTGAGGCAGGTGAGCGGGGCGGCCCCTTCGCTAGAGGCCTCCCGGGAGACAGACCCTCCGCGGGCCCCACCTCGCCCCCCGTGCCTCCGCAGCCCTGGACGGCGGCCGGAACGCTCCACTAGTGCGGAGACACCGCAGTGAAGTCTGCGTGCTCTCCTCGTGCTTTGTGAACTTGCCATTAAACTTCCGGCAAACAGCCGGGGTTCCGACTCTTGGCCCTTCTGCATCGTTCTTGGGCTGTGGGCTGAGATAAGACGGTGGATCCCTTGGAATCCTTAACCCAGTGTGGGAGCTGGGGACACCTGAGAGGCTGTCGGTGGGGTGCCCTGCGTCCGGCGTCCACGGCTGCTGGCCCGGTAGCTGGAGCCACAGCTGTTTATTACCATCCGCGGGTGAGCAGCTGGCCGAGCGTCCCTTCTGCTCTTGCCGGGCTCGTGCGGGTGTCCGGCTGGCTGGAGGTCAGCTGGGGGGACGCAGCTCCCCAGCAGGTGCAGGTGACCTTTAGTAGGCTGAGCGGGGCGTGCTCCTGGGCAGACGGGAGGTCACAGTGGGAGGGCTCTGGGGAGTTGTCCAGCGGAGGTTGACCACAGGGCGGGTGGAGATTTGGGGCCGCAGAGCAGTCAGCCTGCTGAGGGTCCCCAGTCATGTTATGGCCCTGTAGTGTCTGGCTGGCTGAGCCCTCCACGTGGGGAGATGCACCCCATGTTTCCAGCTTAGGTACAGTGGAGAAAGGTGGTTCCACATTCCCAGCACAGAGCCCCCAGATTCACCCAGATTGGACAGGCTCGGGTCACGTGCCCACCTTGACCATCGCTGTGGCCAGGTCTGCACTGATTGGCCTAGGCCTGAATCGTGTGCCCCGCCCCCACCTGGGCTGGGGTGAAGGCGGGCTGGCGCCCCTGATGTGTTAGTCTGCTCGGGCCGTTGTGACCAATAGCACAGGCTGGGGGCTTAAACAACAGACGTTTATTTCTTACGGGCTGGAGTCCAGCAGCCCGAGATCTGGGTGCCAGAGCGGACAGGTTCAGGTGAGAGCCCTCTTCCTGGCTTGCCCATGGCCAGCTTCTCATGGTGTCCTTGCGCACGGCAGGACGGGGAGAGATGGAGAAAGAGCGAGCCCTCTGGAGTCTCTTGTCATGACGCTAATCCTGTTGGATCAAGGCCCACTCCCGTGACCTCATTTACCCTAAATTACGTCCACAAGGGCCCCATCTCCAGTTAGAGCCCCACTGGGGCTTAGGGCTCAACATGGGGATTTGGGGGTGGGGAGCACAAACAGTCCTAGCACCCGCCTGAATGGCGACAGGCATACGGCCGCCCTCCACCAAGTGTTAGCTGCGTGGAGGACGCTGCGCCACGTGCCCCGAGCTCTTGCTGCGCGGGGGACAGGAGCGTTGCTGGGGCACAAAGAATAAATGTCCACTGCAGGTTTCCCATCAGCTTGTCCAGGCCTGGGATGGGGTGCCAGCCCCCCACTGAGCGGTGCCCCGCATGCCCGTGTGGATCCCGGGGTCACCTGGGGCTCCACTCCAGAACTTAGAGCGAGCAGGTGCCTTGCTCAGCCCTCCCTCTCTCTTCTCCCCTTCCCGTATTAGTTCCCCTCCCTGATCTGCCGGTGAGCGGGCTGCCGCTCTGCTTGTCTTCTCTGTCCTTAAAGAAGGGCACGTGTGACCTCAGGGCCATCTCCCAGCCCCTGTCCATGGACAGCGGACACCTCCCCCTGAGAATCAGTTGGACCCAAGAGTGAGAGAGTGTCCCACTCCTTTCTCTGAGCCTTCGCTGACACAGATTCCGTCTTGTGCCATGGTCGTGGCATGGCATCCCTGGGTCCTGGCTGTCCGTCCAGTTCGTAAGGACATTGATCCCATTGAAGTTTCTAGAGGAGAGGAGGTGGAGCTGGGTCACGGGGTGCTGCGAGGGGGTCCCTGCTGCTCATGAGCGCGTCTTCCCTGGGAGAGGAGGGCTCCGTGACATCAGGTCACTTGTGGTCGGAGGCCGGAGGACAGCAGACCAGCGATGCAGGGCCACAGGCTGGCCAGGGGAGGTGTCTCCCTCGCCTGGGCCCCTGCTGTGCAGGGGGTGGTTCTCGTTTGCTCCCCGCCCCTCACTGTGCTTTATCTGTCCCACTTCTTCTCGTGCCCTCAGCTAGCCCAGGCCAGAGCGGTCCTCTTGTGCAGCTTGGAAAGTGACCACGGTTTCATTTATTTCCTGTCTGCCACAAAGCCTGGTTCTGTTCTTCATTTTCTTCCTTTTTCTTTTTTTCAAACCCAGCCCTCCAGCCCTGACCCGCCACAGCCAGGCACGGAGAGCTCAGACCCGGCCACGGCCTCTGGAGAAGCCGCCTGCCGTCTGCTCTCCTGCCCCCGGGAGGGGGTCTGTGCTTCCACAATTCAGCACAAGCCCAGAAAAGCCTCAGAGTTCTGTTGCCAGGAAAAAAAAAAAAAAAAAAACCTGAAATAAAAATGACGGGTCCCTTAAGAGCGCACCGCTGTGAACAGCAGAATTAACAACGACATTAAATCAAATCTCGTGCATTATGCAGAAGGGTTTACGGTGTGATGCACGTCTGTTAAATGTATGTCTCAAATTTCCTGACTCCGAGAGGTGGCCCCAAGACGTTTTCCCGTGGCTGCTTTGATAACCGTCTCCCTTTCACGAACGATAATTGTGGAATCCCAGCTTCGGCACGGCGTGGCCCTGTCAGCCTTCCTTGTATCAAACACCATTTCCCCGTCATTTCCACAGCAAAGGAAAGCGATTATGGCGATAATGTGTGGCAAGCACGAGTGGTGCATTTCAGCGTGAAACAATGAAATGTGATGTGGAAATGAGGACTCCAGGGTGTCTCTGTTGACAAAGATGTGTGGAATAAATTGTTCAAACATTCACTTTTGCAGAAACGACAGAGATTTTAAGTGACTCCAGAGATTAGGCAGGCTGCCCAGAACTTGTAGCTGATATCCACAATGAATTATTGAATCCCGTCCAGAACATGAAAGTCGGCAGTAAAGCAAGTGGCCGGTCTGCCCCGGAGAGAGCCAGGCTGCCGTCACTGGGGGGAGCGAGGACCGAGCACCTCGCTTCTGCCGCCAGCTGAGATTCACAGCTGTGTGGCCCTGGGCCAGTCATTTTGCCCAGTGCAGGGAGTCCAAAGTCAGAAGGTTTGGCTTGGGGTTCTGTTCCCCGCCACCCCCCTGCCGTGGTGGGTGCGTGAGCGGGGTACGTTCTTTGAGCCTTTTCTCGCTGGTACGGTGTGGAAGGCAGTATCCACCCTGCAGTCCTCTCTGTGCTTTCGAGCACCTGCTTTGGGCCAGGCAGCCCAGTCTCACAGATACAGAGACAAGGAGGATGTACTTCCTATCCTCAGGGGGCCTGCAGAATAGTTGGGGAGTAAATAGCACAGAAATGCACAAAGAAGCATATTTAGAGCGAAAGCAGTGCACGCAGGACACAGACAGGTGTGGGGAGGGGACAGAGGAGAGAGTCATGGGCACCTCCCAGCTTTCTCACTTGAGATCCCCAGGCAGCTGAGGGAAGCGGTCTTCCCTGACGCAGAGAGGGTGGGAGAGGAAGGGCAAGTTTTGCTGTTGGTTTGATCACAGAAAGTCTGCTGTATTGTTGCAAGAACAACCACTGCTCTGAAGGGGGAAAAAAATGTAATGACAGGAAGTGTAGAAAGAGAAGGTGAAAATCACTTGAAATTTTACTGCCCGTAGATAAGCACTGTTCCTATTTGGAGGAACGGGCCCTTTTATGCACTGCCAGTGGAGAGATAAATTGGTCCGGTCACTTTGGAGAGCAATTTGGCAAGCTGCTGAAGGCACAGCGGATCTAGCAATTGTGCGTCCAGGCAGGTAACCCAAGAGGTAAGTACAAGAGCGTCACTGCGGTGTTCCTGTCGGAGCAAATAATTAGGTGCAGCCTGAGTGTCCGTCAGTAGAAGAGATGGCAGATAAAGGAGTTACCTCCATGTGATTGAACAGTAAAAATGAACGAAGCAGATCAACATGGGTAGATCTCCAAATAGTACATTGAGAGGGAAAAAAAAATCAGAGAATGATAAATAACGTGTGTTTTCACTTGTGTGACATTCTAAAAGGCCCCCATCCTGTATCTAGTTCACAAATTGTACAGTATTACACTTTTTAAAAAAAGATTTTATTTTTAAGCAATCTCTACACCCATCCTGGGGCTCGAACTCACGACCCCAAGATCAAGAGTCACATGCTCCACCCACTGAACCAGCTGGGCGCCCCAGTATTACATTTTTTGAACAGTATACATAGAAGACGTCTTCACATAAAAAGTGATAGGTAGAGGGGCGCCTGGGTAGCGCAGTCGTTAAAGCGTCTGCCTTCGGCTCAGGGCGTGATCCCGGTGTTCCGGGATCGAGTCCCACATCGGGCTCCTCCGCTGGGAGCCTGCTTCTTCCTCTCTCACTCCCCTGCTGTGTTCCCTCTCTCGCTGGCTGTCTCTCTGTCACATAAATAAATAAAATCTTTAAAAAAAAAAAAAGTGATAGGTAGGAGACATACCAGATTCCTCAGAGAGGAGAAGAACAAAAGGGTCTTTAACTATTTCTGTCATGTTTTATATATGTAAGTGTTCTGTTTCCAGTATGGCTGGACTTGAGCTTTCCACAGACAACGTTATGAGCTCTGGACAAAATACAAAAGCACAAAAATAAACAAAAAAAATCAGCAATGACTTGAAGGCACTGGAAGATGAACAAGGACAGATTCTGCAGGGAAATCCACACCTTGAAAAGTGAATGGCACAGATGAGCTTCCGTTATGTAGCTTTCAAGCTGAGCCAGACTGAAGTNATTCCTGTTACAGTGGCTTTATCTCCAGTAGAAATTCACAGTCTTTTTGGCTTGAAGAACAGAGGACAGCGTTTGGGACAACAGTCACTAGAAAGTGGGTAGGGAATTCCGTACAGGAGAAAGCCAGCTTGGGAGAGCCAAATTCTGTGCATAAATTCTGCTCAAAGTTCTGCCTGATCCCAGAGCCACACCTGCATGGGACACACACCAGCTATGGAGAAAAGACCCAACCTGAGATTTGAGCTACCAATAGACTGGCTTGACTCCAGCAGAACCCAAAGCCTCTACAACATAATATTAACAATGTCCAGCATACAATGAAAAATGACTATATGAAGAACCAAGAAAATGCAACCTACATTGCAACAATCAACAGACTCCAACCTTAAAATGATACAGGTGTTAGAAACAACTGTCAAGGATGTTAAAGTAGCTATGATCACATTCTCAAGTATATAAAGGAAAACAGGCTTACAATAAATGCAAAGAGAAGAAATCTCAGTAAAAAATAAACATGGAAGGGCGCCTGGGTGGCTCAGTCAGTTAAGCATCTGCCTTCAGCTCAGGTCATGATCCTGGGGTCCTGGGATTGAGCCCTTAGTCAGGCTCCCTGCTCAGCAGGGTTCTGCTTCTCCCTCTCCCTACACCCTCTTGCTCTTTCTCATGATCTCTCTCGCTCAAATAAATTCCTTAAAAAAATAAAAATAAACAGAAATCATAGGAAACGGGAATTCTAGAAAACCAAATACAATATCTGAAATTACAGGGGGGGGGGAAACTAAAGCAAAATAAAAACACTGGTTGTGTTTAATAGGAGAATGGAGATGACAGTCAGTGACCTTGAACATAGCCTAATAGAAATTGCCCAACCTATAAAATAAAGAGTAAAATGGGAGCACCTGTCTGTTTCAATCAGTAGAGCACGTGACTCTTGATCTCAGGATTGTGAGTTTGAGCCCACATTGTGTGTAGAGATTACTTAAGTAAAAAAAATAAAAGAGAGTAAAAGGATTGAAAAAAGTATGAACAGATTCTCAGGGGCCTGTCGGACAATATCAGAATATTTTATATACATGTAATTGCAGTTCTGGAGAAGAGAGAATAGGGCACCAAAAAGGTTAAAAATTAATGGTTAAGGGGCGCGTGGGTGGCACAGCGGTTAAGCGTCTGCCTTCAGCTCAGGGCGTGATCCCGGCGTTCTGGGATCGAGCCCCACATCAGGCTCCTCTGCTATGAGCCTGCTTCTTCCTCTCCCACTCCCCCTGCTTGTGTTCCCTCTCTCGCTGGCTGTCTCTCTCTCTCTCTGTCAAATAAATAAATAAAATCTTAAAAAATAATTAATGGTTAAAAATATTTCCAATTTGGTGAGAGACCTAAATTGTCAGAGTCAATCATCTGAGTGAACCCCAAGCTGGATAAAATACAAAGAAAACTGCACGCAGGCACACTGGAGTGGGTCTTCGGAAAACCAAAGATAAAGAGGAAATCTTGAAAGCATCCAGAGAAAAGTAAAACAGAAGACCAGCAATTGAGATTAGCTGACTTACAAGCGGAAACTATGAAGGCCAGAAGACAGTGGAACAAAATCTTGTTCCAGTACAATAAAGGAACAATACTAAACTGCCCCCAGGAGGGAGAAAGTGTCAAAACCAGAATTATCTGTCAGCCAAAAATATGTAAGACTGAAGGTTAAGTCAAAACTTTTTTTTAGGTAAAAGAAAACTAAGGAATTCTTTTCATTGGTAGACCTGCACTCCAGAAAAAAAGCCAAAGGAAATTCTTCAAGGTGATAGGAAATGAGAACAGATTGAAACCTGGATATTTTGGAAATGAGGAAGATTGTTGGAAATGGTAAATACCTGAGTTATATAAAGGAGCACTTTTCCCCTCTTAATTTTAAAGAAATAAACAGGGCTGTTTAAGGCAAAGTTATAAAGTTCTCTTATGGGTTTCATGATATATGTAGATATGATACATACAACAGCTGTAGCATTAGGTCCAAGAGAAGGGGGACGCATGGGCTCAGGGTTTCTACCTTTTACATGGAGGAGGACAGAAGTCATCCCGAGTAAGCTAAAAAGGTACAGATGTATGTTATGATCCCTACAACAACTACTAAAAAAAATGATGCAAAAAGCTACAGCTTTAAAAATAGATAAGTTGCAAGAGAATTCCAAAAAATATCCAAAAATCCAAAATAAGGCAAGAAAGGATACACGAGAACAAAAAGACGACGGACAAACGGAAAAAATAATAAAGTGGTAAACCTAAATCCAACCATGTTAATAATTATCTTCTAATATTAATGTCCTAAACTACAATTCAGAGGCAGGGCAGATATTGTCATAGTGGATATGAAAGCAAGACATTACTGTGCACTTTACTGAGCTAGGATGAAGGTGAACAGAAGCAGAGACACAGACCTGCACACAGTGATCCGCAAAACCCAGGGAATCTATACAAGTAACATAAAACAGACTTTATTTTTATTTTTTAAGGAACTTAGGTTGGTTTACTTTTATTTTTCATTTTCCATTAAGTTTTTATTTTAATTCCAGTAGAGGTAACATCCAGTGCCTTATTAGTTTCAGGTGTACAATAGAGTGATTCAGCAATTCTATACATCACCCAGTGCCCATCATGATAAGTCTGTGCTTTAATCCCCATCCCCTATTTCACCCAACTCCCTGGCCACCTAAAACAGACTTTAAAACGGAGTATTACTAGATCTAGATGGCCTTTTTATAACGACAAAATGGGCAGTTTATTTAGAAGACATAACTATCATATATGGGAATGCACCTAATAAGAGAACTTTAGATACATGGAGGAAGAAATCCCATAACAGATTTAAGGGATAAACAAGCATGTCCCTATCATAGCTGGAGATGTTGGCACCCTATCTCAGCAGCTGAAAGACCAGCTCAACAAAAAGTTGATAAAGTAATAGATAATCTGAACAGCACTACCTATCACCATGACCTACATGATACCTTTACAGCACCGCACCCAACAGCAGAATACACATTCCTCTCACGGGCACATGATATGATCACCAATACAGACCAGATTCTCGGGCATGAAACAAGCGCCAGTAAATTGAAAAGAATTGAAATCATGTGAATATGACAATGGGATCAAGGTAGTAATGGAAAACCTAAAGATACGAAAAACATTTTTAAAAGAAAGAAAAAGGAGCCACACTTCTAAATAATTCATGTGTCAAAGAAAAAAATCATACTGGAAGGGAGAAGATAATTTGAACTGAAGACCACTGCAAAATATCGATATTTGGGAAACAATTAAAATAGTACTTGGAGGAAAATCTAAATGCCTATGTTAAACAGTCTGAAATCAACCACTAATGTTCTAATTTAAGAAACTATATATATGCATATACACTGTGTATATATTATATGCTGTGTGTGTATATATATGTGTATATGTCTATTTGACCCAACCCTGGTCACAGCTGATTGTCCGGGGGTGGGCTTCTCACCCTCCTGAGCCAATCTGACATACATGTATATTAAAGTAACCCATGGGGCGCCTGGGTGGCGCAGTCGTTAAGCATCTGCCTTCAGCTCAGGGCGTGATCCCGGGCGTTCTGGGATCGAGCCCCACATCAGGCTCCTCCGCTATGAGCCTGCTTCTTCCTCTCCCACTCCCCCTGCTTGTGTTCCCTCTCTTGCTGGCTGCCTCTCTCTCTGTCGAATAAATAAATAAAATCTTAAAACAAAACAAAACAAAGTAACCCTGAATTCAGTAGAAGGAAGAAAAAAAATAACAAAAAACAGAAAAGTTAAAAATAGAGGAAAAAAAGAAAATTAACAAAGTCAAAAAAGCTTTTTGAAAAGATAAATTCAAGAACCCCTTGCTAGGCATATTAAAATAAAAGAAACCCCAAATTAAGAATGAAAAGGCAATTATCACTTTGGAGTCTGTAGGTAGTAAAATAAGTAAAAATATTATGAACAGTTTTATGCCAAAAATTCAATGTAGATGAGATGACAGATTCCTTGAATAATTCAACTTAACCTGACAAAAAAAGATGGAATATGGTATTCTAGTAGCCTTATATATTAAATACACGAAGAAGTTTTTATTACCAAAAAATATCTCCCCACAAAGAAGACTCCTGGCCCAGATGTTTTAACTGGTAAATTCTTACAAATTTAAAGACGCTCTTTCAAAAAATAGAGAATCGTTTCCAACCCGTTCAGTACCATCGTCTGAAAAAGACATTGCAAAAAAAAATTTCTGTGGACCCATATCCCTCATAAAAAAATACAAAAATACTTGGCGAATATTAGCAAATCCATGAAGCACTACGAAAGGATTGTACCCAATGACCGAGTAGAGTTTACTTAAGGAATTCAAGGTTGGCATAACATTTGAAGATTACTATAGCTCACTGTATTTACAGAATAAAGGAGAAAGCTCACATCGTTGTGGGTTTTTTTTGTTTGTTTTTTTTTAAGATTCTACATATTTATTTGACAGAGAGAGAGAGCACAAGCAGGGGGTGGCAGGCAGAGGGAGAGGGAGAAGCAGGCTCCCTGCAGAGCAGAGGAGCCCGATGTGGGACTCGATCCCAGGATCCTGGGATCATGACCTGAGCCGAAGGCAGTCGCTTAACCAACTGAGCCACCCAGGCCCCCAAGCTCACGTGTTTTTAAAGAAATGTAGTTGTAAGCATTTGACAGAATTTAATAATCATTCAGGATTATTTAAAAGATTTATTTATTTTAGCAGGGGGCAGAGCAAGAGAGAAACTCTCTGCAGACTCCAGACTGAGTGCCGAGCCCTACAAAGGGCTCGATCCTATGACTCTGAGATCATGACCTGAGCCGAAACCAAGAGTTGGACACTTAACTGACTGAGTCACCCAGGCGCCCCTATCATTCAGGATTTTTTTTCAAATATAAGCAAACTAAGAACTACTTTTATCTACTAAATAATATAGTTAATGGTCCAACTATTGACATTTCCTCTCTGAAATCAGAAACATGAGGATTCTTAGTCTCACTGTTTTCGTTCAAATTCTGTTGGCGGTCCTGGCTATTGAAATAAGGCAAGAGAAAATAATAGGCACAGAGATTGGAAACCACAGTAACACCGTCTCCGCAGATGACGCAACTGTGTATGTAGAAAGCCAGCTGGGGTCTACAAAACAGCAGCTATAACGAATGGATTTAGCAAGGTTTCAGAATATAAGGTGTATCAGGGTTCGATCAGGGAAACAGAAACCACACAATAATTTGGAAAATTAGTATAAACAATGACGAAGAATAAGAGGGCAGGGCTGCATTAGTGTAGCTAAGGAGGACTCCCCCCTCCCCGAGACTGAGATTCAAACTCCTTTGGAGAAAGTGTGGTCATAGCCCTGTGGTTGGTGACGTGCGCCGGCTTGCCTGGACAGAGCCGGTCCACAGTCACTCGGCACGCAGGAAGCACCCCTGTGGGTGCAGCTGAGCCGAAGCGGGGAGAGTCATGCAGAGGGAATCGGAGTTTCAATTAACAGTTCAAAAGAAAAAGAGAGACGGCCCCTAGGTGTTCCAGGCTCACATGGACCTCGAGAGCTGGCTGCTTCTTTCCTGATGTGCCCGTGAGGTTCCCGGGGAGCCGACTGCACGGTCTGCCTTGGGCGGCCCCTCCTTTCACGAACCCACGGAGCTGGGGTGGGCCCAGCAATCCTGAGTGTCAGTTCAGCCAGTTCCCCCAGGTGATTCTAATGCTCACTCAAGTTGGAGAAATGCTCCTCTAGAATATTAAAGGCATGCCTTATGTCCAAATTTTTGGTAATTTTTTGGATCCCCCCCAAAACGCTGGTCTAATCGTGTTTTTGTGTTATTTGCCAGATTCCACTGTATCTGTGCAGGAAGAGGTGTTATTAACATGCGTCAGCCTCCTTGTGAAATCAGTGCAATTGAGAGCCACCCACTTCCAGTCACCTGCTAAATCCAGGAAATTATGTAAGGAATCTAGCGTTCCATTTGCAAACACAGCACCTTCGGCCGATCCTGGACAGGAGCGTGCGTTGGCACCACACTCCCGTTTCTCTGTCACATGCACCCCTGTGCACAGACTTTTGCACACACACATGTGCACACACAGCAGTGTGCTGGTCAATGTTTTAACCACTGGCTCTCTAGGAATATCAGGCCCTAATTTGTCGTGTTCGCCCATTTCCGCGGTGTCAGTACTCCCGCCATGGACGGATGCAAGCTACCGACGCAAAGTCACCGGACACGGACTTGGGAGGAGACGCATACCCGTGGCGGCCCTTCCTGGCCAGGGTTCCTCCCCTTCAGTTCTGGGCGGTGCCCCTGCCAGGGCCCCACCAGTGGAGGTGGTGAGGGCCACTCTCACTGACTTAGCCCCGGGTGAGGGAGGAAGCTGGGAGTGGAAGTGCAGGCCGCCTTCCCTTCCAAGTCCCCATTTTCTTAGGAACCGCAGAGAACCGCCTGCTGCCCCTGGAACAAGTTGATCTCTGTCACTTGACCTCAAAATGGGCCTGTTTGGAGCTGCACTGTCCTGTGTGGAAACCAGGGCTCCTTGGGGACGGGTGCTGGGCCGTCACCGTATGGAAGGTGGCCAGTGCAAGTAGCAGCCGCAGCCAGCACCCTCTGGCCTGCTGTGGGGTCGTGCCAGGGGTCCTGCATGGGGGGAGACCCCTTTCCACCCAGCATGCAGGGGTGAAGGTGGGGTGAGCCGCAGCAGCCTGAGGTTGGGTTCTGCAGGTGGTCTCCCACTCTCTGGTCTCAGCCTTCTCCCCGGGATGAGCCTGGGTACCCCCGGGGCAGCCCCAGCCCCTTGCAGAAATGCTGTCACCAGAACCCATCCAGCACACCACCCAGAAACTGTAGCGTTGTCTGGGGAGCCCCCGGGGATTCTGAGAGCTTAGTGTAAGGAGCACCCTTCCCCCACTGGGGGACACACACGGTGGAGAGGGGCTGGGTTCCTTGCTGGCCTGTGTGGTCTGGAGGGCTTAGCTGGCTTGTGCTCCTTTATCTGTCCCCTTGCACCTGTGCATGGAGTCGCACAGGGCGTGGATCACCGTCCGCAGCCCCAGACTGGCGAGGAGACTGGGTCGGGAGTGTGCACGCATGCAGCTTGGCAGGGTGGGCTCCAGTTGTCCACCTGTACCCCGAGAGGGGACTGGGGTCCAGCAGGCAGAGTAACAGAGGTGCTGGGAGCGCGGGCACAGAGCCACAGCCCGGGCTGAAACAACCTGCTGGCTGCGTGACCTTGGAGTGCCACCCCAAGTCCCTGGTGAGGGGCTGGGTTGTGCCAGAGCGGGACCAAGGAAGGAGCCAGGCAGGCTGGGCAGGCACAGAGCAGGTGGTCCAGGGATCGGGCTGTTCTGCAGGCTGGCTCCATGGTTCTTCACCCTGTGGAATGCGTGGGGACGGACGGGGCAGAGGGGGCGGCGCCGAGCGGCCCAGGGGGGCAGAAGCCGGAAGGAAGCAGATTTCAGACGCAGCCCACGGAAAGGTGTCTGTTACGGGCTGAATTGTGTTCTCCAAAAAGAGGTTGCAGTCCTAACCCCCAGGACCTGTGAATGTGACCTTATCTGGAAACAGGATGACCAGGTGAAATCATTAGGGTGGGCCCTAGTGCCGTGTCCTTGCCCTCGTGAAAGAGGGAACTCTGACCACAGGAAGAGGAGGCAGAGACGGAGGTGACGGGTCTACGGGGATCGGGGTGGCAGGTCTACAGGCTGGAGAACGCCACAGGTCGCCAGCAAGCCGCATGGACAGAAGATGAGAGGACGCAGGGAGAGAGGGCCACCCATGCTCAGGTGGCACCTGCGGCCGGAAACAGGTTCTGTCCCCAGCCCCAGGGGAGGGGGGCGGCCCAGCTGGCACCCTGAACTGGCCGAGAACTCATTTCTGTTGTTGAAACCATGTGGTATGGCAGCTCATGGAAACTAAGTGCCCCTGGGGAGCCCTCAGGAAGCGGTGAGTCCTCATCACCATAGCCTTGGGAGCAAAGGCCACCCAGGGCACGGCCATTCTGATGGGGAGTCTCCCACCCCCAGCTTGCTTGGAGGGCATTGCAGGGCTATGATGGGCCCTGCTCCCTGGAGCCAGGTCAGATGGAGCTGAGGGATCGGAAGGTGCTGGGAACCCCTGCGGAACCCCGGGTTTCCCGGGTTTCCCGGCACGTGGGCACAGGGTCACCTGGGCGCTGGTGGTGGTGGTGGAGCTGTAGGAGGGACACAGCTGTCCACACGCTTTGGGGCCTCCCTCTCTAACGGCAGAGCTCACCCATGGAGGGGCTTCCCCGGGAGGGAGGGAGTTTTCATCGCAGACTGGGAGCAGGGGCAGTGGGGTTATGCTTCCAGATTTGCAGGGAACTCCTGCCCTGTGTTGGGGCGCTGGAGCCCCCCGGCCCCTGCCTTTCTTGATGGGAGCAAGGTGGGCTGTCCTGGAACCCCCATGGGATTAGAGGACAAGGACACGGCAGAAATGGGGTTCACCCCCTCTGCAACTGCAGGGTCCCTGGAGACCCTGCCCCTTCCCCGGGCTCAGCTTCCTCACCCCCCGCCCCTCACTGGCCAAGTGAACCTTGCACTGGGAGCAGGGAAGCCGTGGGCAGAGGGCGCTGACCCGGGATGGAGGCAGCCCCAAGGCCTGGCAGCTCTGTCTCTCAGAAGCCTCCTCCATTTACTCTCATTACTGAGCACTACTTCCTGTGTGCCAGGTAGATGCTGGGAGCTGGGGAGTAAAACTGACCGAGTTCCCTGCCTTTGTAAAGCAGACAAACTGAAAAGGTGAGTCACAGAAAGTTGTTAAAGTCTGAGGAATCAAACAACAGGGAAGGAGAGGAAATGCTAAGTCTTAGTGAGGGGGGCTGGGGACCGCTGCACCTTGAGGGGACTGTGGTCAAGTTCCCAAGGAAGTGGGGAAGCCAATCCAAGAGACAGCGGGGCACGCCTGGTGTGGATATAGCACGTGCAAAGGCCCTGTGGCAGGATCAGGCCCGAGTGGGTTCCAGGTAGAGCAGGGAGGCCATGCGGCTGGAATAGAGCGAGGAAAGTGGAGAGAGGCAGATAGGGAAGCCAAAGGGCCAGAGAACGCAGTGACTGCAGCCTTGGAGGACTTGCTGCTGGACAAGATGGGCAGCGAGAGCTGGGTTTTAGCAGAGGCATGGCCATGCTGGCTGCTGGGTTGAGAACAGCAGTGGGATGGGGGAGGAGCACATGTTAAGGCCACGGCTGCAGTCATCAGGGTGAGGTGGTCATCAGGGTGAGGTGGTGGCCTGAGAGCAAGGCAATGTCGGTGTGGGCGGTGGCACATGGCCAGCCCCTGCTTACATTCTGAGTGCAGTGCCGATGAGCGGGTGTGGAGGGTGAGACCGCTGGAGTGCTGGCCCGTGTGTTAGGAAGGTGGAATCTCCCGAAGAGGGGACAGGTGCAGGAGGGCTGGGCTGGCAGAGACAGATGCTTCCTGATGCCCAGCGGGCAGGGGTCTGTGGCGGAGGCCCAGCCTGGAGATAACAGCTGGGGAGCAGTCAGCATAGACACAGAAAACCGGGAGGCTGGACAAGGTCAGCCTAGGAATTTAGGAGAGGAGAGGTCAGAGCACAGACCCAGGGGAAGAGACAAACTGGACCAACCAGGTGAGTGGGGGTCCTGGGAGTCTCCTTCAGCAGGAGGGCACGGTCAGTGTGACACCCACTAGATCTGGCCTCAGGGAGGTCACTACTGACCTCGAATTGGGCAGCTCCAGGGGAATCATGGGGAGAGGGGCAGCCTGGTGGGAAAGGACCCAAAAGGGTGGGAGGAAATTAGGAGAGTGAGAAAACGGGAATCCAAAGGGAACCGTGAGTCCCCCGGGGGGTGAGGGGCTCCTCATGGGCTCCAGGGGCTGAGACCGGGCCGGCTCTCAGGGAGGCAGTGGGGCGCTGGAGGAGCTTACAGCCGGGGTCAGGCAGAGGCGCCTTGAACTCTAGGCCCCACCCAAGCTATGTGGTTCTGGGCCAGCTTGGACTCAGGACAGGGACTGGAGGCCTCTAAACCATCTGGAGCCAGACCCCCTAGCTCCCCGGTTTGGCTGCTCTCTTGAAAGGCCAAGTACGAAGCCCCAGGGTGGTTGTGGGAGCTCGTGTCCAACAGAAAATGCAGGTGCTGTCGACGGGCTCAGAGAAGCAGGAATGAGCGAGGGAGTGGCGTCCACACCGCACAGCACCTGGCCGGGGGGGTTTCTGTTGCTCGTGACCATCCACGAGGTCCCAACAGGTGCACCTACCACCTGGGGGGGGGGGCTCAGCACGTGGAGAGCGCCCATGAGCTCCCTCCTCCCTCCCTCCCTCCCATCAGGGGCAGGACCCTGATCTTCCACCTATCCGCTTCCCCCCTCCCTGCTTCCCCCCTCCCTGTCCCTCGTGCTCCCAGAGGCCTCTCCACCTAAGGCAAGGCAGACCACACGGCTTTGAAATCAATCATCAATCGAGTTTAATACATCGTACAGAAGGAAAACTACATGGGCGTATTTAAGACAAACACTTTTTCTCTATCCTCGCTATCCACTGGACGGTCCTCCTTGGTCCAAAACACTAAGTCTCAAGACACGTCGGCAGCTACCCCTCCCGGGTCCAACCTTCCATATCCTCCCGTTACATTTTTAAAAAATCGAATTCAATCCATCCAAGAAGAAAAACAAAGCAACAAAAAGGAACCTGAAGACATTTACATCGCAAGCCACGCGGTAATGCATAATCGGCATCTAGAGTAGCCAATATAGAAGACGTGTGTCTCACAGCTCAGTTCATCAATAAAAGAATATAAAAATCTTGTTCAACCCAGTGTTAAGTGTATTAAAATAGATCTGTATCGTACAGCACAGTTTCTCCCGGAGTCGAGAAAATGACAGGAGGGACCATGGCAGTCTGTGGGGTCCTGGCCAGCCTCCCTGCTCTGCACCTGTCTGCGTGCGTGCGTGCGTGTCTGGGGCCGTGTGTGCACGCGTGCACGTGTGTTCAATGCAGTTCGGCACCGTGTGATATGCTGGGGTGGGAGCCCGGGGGCTTCCGGATGCCTGTCCTGTTGTGCTATGTCCCCAGGACCGGAGAAGCTGGTGGGTGCACATCCCACCCTGGGACGTGGGAGCCCTTTAAAGACGCGTGCGCGCCCTCAGCTCTCATGAATGCAAGGAGACAGCAAGAAGAGGGACTCTTGCGTCTCCGAAGGCCAAACCCTCCTGAGGCCACTGCCCCCTCTCCCTCCCCACCCTCGCCCCCCCTTCTGAAAGAACCCTCTGGATCACTCCAGTTTGGCAGCCCCCCAAGAGGGGTTTTCGCATTCGTAGCTTGCAGCAGAGACCACCGTGAGCAGGAAAAGAAGTCGGCAAGCATCCCCCCCCACATTAAATATCTTACAATAAAAACGCCATACAAAAATGTAAAGTTATTTTTTGGCATAGTGTGTCTGTACTGGCAAGAAAAGAGGAATGGAATACTTTTATCGGCTCTTCGAAAGGAGAAAAGAAAAGGCTTCAGTCGTAAGTTGAATGATTCAACCCCAAATAGAAAACCTGCCACACGCTGCCCCTGCAGGCTCGCAGCTCCATCTTGCCCAAAAACTCCATGAGAAAAATACATCGGTGGCAAAATGAGTCCAGAAGGTCAGCAAAGGGCAGGAGGCGCACAGTGCGGGCACTCCGAAGACGGGGGGCACGCAGAGGCCCTGGCAGGTGGACACTGCAGAGCCCCTCCCCGGAGGGACCCACCTCGTAGTTTCTTTCAAGTTCAACAGCTGTGACTCTTAATGCTAATAATACTGACAGACGGGGGCCTGCATTCCGGGAAGGCGCCGGAGCACCTGCCCTTGAGCCCCGGGGCCGCGAGCGGGAGGGGCGCGGAGTCCTACCTAGATTCGCTACCCACGCTCGTCCCAACTACCGCTACTAGTCAGCTAGGTCTCCGGGTTCCTGGCTGCCCTCCCAACCTCTGCCCTCCTCTCTGCCGGGGGCAGCACAAGGCCGAGGAGACAGCTGTGCCTGGAAGCCGGAGGCCCAGGCAGCCCCCCAGCAGCCAGGGCCTGACTGTGCGCCCGGCCGTCACGCGCCCACCTGGCTTCCTGGTGTCCTGTCTGAACATGGAGGGAAGGACTCCATACCCACCCGTCCTGGCTCTGGACTTTCACCCAGTTCCTTCTCACTTCCCTCTGTCTCTCTTGGTCAGGTTTTGTTTTCGTCTGAAATTCATAGTGTTTATGAATTAAGGCGGACAGAACCCTCAGGTCTGCTGAACAGGGTCCCAGGAACCTTCCGTGGGTGTGAAGCGGGTCCCGCGGGGTCAGTTGTGCCCCTGGGGATGCTGGAGGGCAGTGTGCATGGCCGCTGCAGGGGGCTGGGTCCAGGACCCGGCCAGCAGCGGGGCGGGGCTGGTGGTCGTCATGGTGACCTGCAGCATCTGCTCGCCCTGTATCCGTCTGAGGAGGGCCCGCAGGCGGTCCAGGGACGACTGCGTGCCCCTCTGCCGGGCCAGCAGGCTCGTCTTAAGCTCTAGGCATTTCTGTAGGGGGGAGAGAGGGGCGGGGGGAGGGTGTGTCAGAATCCCACCGTGCACGCATCCTGGGGCTGCCACCCTCTCGGCCCTCTCTCCCACGGCTCCTCCCCTCTTCTGGCCAGAGGCCTGAAAGAAACCAGCCGAGGGCCTTCCAAAAACCAGGCAGCCACGAAAAATGTGACTGCGGCCGGACACACAGGAGAAGTTTCGAGTTCAGGGCTAGAAATGGTGTGCTTGTACAGGAGCGCGGAACCTTCTTCCTCCTGGCTGTGACGCTACCTCGCTGACCAGTCCTTTCTCCTCCTGCTGGAGGAAGCTGGGAGCCAGTTCCGGCTCAACCACAGCAGCTGCAGGAGATCTGCAGAGGCCAGGCAGCTCTCTGCTCTGTCTGCTGCTGCCGTGCCCTGGTCTTTTGGTAGGCGTGATACATACCACAGCAGTGCACGCAGCAGTGGGGACGGGGCCCGAGCTGGCGTGTACGCTACTTGCTGCTCAGGGAAATCACTTATACGCCCTGAGACTGCATCCAAACTGTGCGACAGGAGTAGTCGCAGAGCCCCCTCTTGGGTTATTCAGAGGATTAAATGAGATAATGTTTAAAGAGTTTCACTAGGACCTGGCATTGCCCTTACCACCATCCATACCACCATCGTCACCAGCACCATCACCGCTATCACCATCACCATCATGACCATCATCACCAGCACCATCACATCATCACCACTAATATCACCACCATCACCACCACCACCATTATCATCACTACCATCATCACCATCTCCACCACCAACACCATCACCATCATTGCCATCAACACTATCATCATGACCATGACCACCGCCATCATCACCAGCACCATTACCATCACTACCACTAATATCACCATCACCACTATCACCACCATCATCACCATCACCACCATCATCACCATCACCACCATCACCACCATCAACACTATCACCATGACCATGACCACCGTCATCATCACCAGCACCATTACCATCACTACCACTAATATCACCATCATCACCATCACCACCATCATCACCATCACCACCATCACCACCATCAACACTATCACCATGACCATGACCACCGTCATCACCACTGCCATCACCACCACCATCATCACCACCACCACCATCGCCACCATCATCACCACCATCACCATCATCACCGCCATCATCACCATCACCATCACCACCATCATCAGCACCATCATCACCACTATCAACGCCATCACCACCATCAACGCCATCATCACCATCACCATCACCATCAACACTATCATCATGACCGTGACCACCGTCATCACCATCACCACCACCATCACCACCATCATCATCACCACCATCAACGCCATCACCACCATCAACACCATCATCACCATCACCACCATCAACGCCATCATCACCATCACCATCACCACCATCAACACTATCATCATGACCGTGACCACCGTCACCACCATCACCACCACCATCACCACCATCATCGTCTTGTTTACCACCACACTACAGAAGAGAAATCATTATGTTCACTTTACCCAAGAAGCAACTGAAGGTCAGAGACAGGGCTTTGCCAAGGACGCAGAGCCAGGTAGGAGCAGAGCTAGAGGCTCGGCCGCTTGGTAACTATTTGTTGAACAGACCACAGAGCTCATTCTCTGCCTTCCGACTTGCTGAAGGACGTTGGTGAGTCTGTCTTCTCTTGGGGCCTCAGTAACAGGACAGTGAAGCTTTGGACTTACGTCTCGGGGCTCTCCAGTCCCCCAGCCCCCTGCCCCCGCTGCCAGCGCACCTTTACTGCCGAGGCCAGGCGCCGGTCCCGCTCCTCCAGCTGCTGGTGCTCGCTCTGTAGCTCGCTGCCTCTCTGGAGCAGCTTCTGCTTCTCTTCTTCCTTGACTAGCAAAGAGAAGGCTGCGTAAGCAAGCAAGCAAGGCGAGCAAAAAGGCTGGGCCGTGGCCAAGCGGGGAAAGCAGAAAGAACCCGAGGTCTACGCCTCCAGGCCATTCTGGCCGTATCCTCCTGCACAAACCAGTGGCCCTGGTCGCAGACACAGGGGCTGGAAACGTCATCCCCCCACAGTAACTGCCCTGCACGTAGCACCAGAGCTCTGGCTAGGAACAGCTTCCGATGGGCCCAGAGTGAGGCCAGAGGACAGGGGTGGGGTTGGAGAGAAGGGAGAAGGGAGTAGGTGCCCTTCTCGGCTCCCCGAGGCCGTCTTACCCGTCTTGTGGGTGACGTAGGAGTGCACAATGGCCAGCATCCCGGTCCAGGGCACGCCGTCGTCTTTCTTTAAGGCCTAGAGGGCAGACGGGGAGATGAGCACGCAGACAGGCCAGAACCAGCCACGGCCGCGCAACCCCGGGGGGGCGGGCAACCTCTCTGAGCGGCAGGGGCTGCCCCTGCCTCACAGTCTGGCTCACAGAGCTCCTTGAGGGCAGGAACCCGCTTCTTGCCAGGGCCCCACACGGTGCTGGTGGGGAGGAGGCTCTGATTCTTCTTGACCGAATGTCTCCATGAATGACCGACCACCTGCCTTCCTCCCTTGTCCTGGGGACCCAAGAGCAGCCCCAGGCAAGCCAGGGACACACCGGGGGCCCAGTGAGGCCCCACCATCGTGCTGAACTCGGGAAGAGAATCTTGTGCCCCCTCTGTCTTACCTCAAAGAGCTGTGACCCAGGCAGTCACAGCACAGGGGCTGGCGGCCCCCACAGGAGACAGTGACATAGTGCCCGCTGTACCCACCCTCTCCCTAGGTCCCCGGGGTTAACACGAACCCATGAGCATCAGTATTTTCTGAAATAAAGATGATTTCCCTATGATTTTACAAGTAGCACATACATATTATGTAGAAAAACATCCTTCACAAAAAAAGCATTGCTACTTCCCACGTGATTCTAACACTTGGAAGTTTGTCCTCCCATGTTTTTTATTCTACCTGCAGCTTTTCTCACGGAGCTGATAATTAATCCATAGCGCTACTATAAAGCCTGGTGTTTTCTTTTTTTAAAACTTAGGTCCACATGGAGAACAAGCCCCAAAGAATCACAAAGTCTTTGTAAAGATCGTTTTCAATGACCACATAACATCGCATTGAGTGCACATGCCGGAATTTATTTCACTGTCTCCTGCTGCAAGGTAGCTCTGTCTCTTCCTTTATAAATAAGGGGCGAGGGGCTTCTTTGTGCCCAGAATTTTATCTGGATTTGGATTCTTTCCTGGAACTATATTCCCCAAAGCTAGATTCTGCATTTAAAAAATACATACATTTTTAAGGCACTTGATAAAATTTCTGCAACGCAGACTGTCTGCCTCCCCGCATCATCACCAGAAGGGAGTGTTACTGTTTTTTTGAACCTGCTAGGTTTTCATTTGTGTGGCAGCAGGGAGATGGAACGCGCCAGCTGGCACTGTTTTTGCAGTTTGTGTTGCTAGTCCAGGTCTCCCCGGGGGGGAATCTGGAGTTCAGAGGTGGAGTTACTGGGTCAGACGGCTGCAGAGGGACACCTCTGCTCAGTCATCACCACTGGGCCTCTGCTGGCAGTGCCTGAGATGGCCACTAGGGGGCGTGCTCCTGGCATCTAGTGGGCAGAGACCGGGGGGCGCTGTTGGGCCTGCCCAGCGGATTATCCAGCCTCTGAAACGCAGGTCTGAGCAGCCTCAGATGCTGTGCCGGTAAAGGGTCCTTCGGTGCAGGGAGAGAGGGTGAGGGCGGGAGGGCCCGCTACCCGGCAGCACAGCCTCCCATACCTTCTGCTGGCACTTGGGGCACCGCCACACGCCCTTGGGTGCCGTCTTGAGGGGCGGGTCCAGGCAGCTGAGGTGGTAGGCCCCCGGGCAGGTGCCGCAGGGCTGCAGGTTGGCCCCTCGCTTGCAGGTGGCACAGAGCTCATCATGAGTGATCTCACTCTGCAAGAGAAGGGAGGGCGGGAGGCGGGTCAGCGGGGCGGGGCGGGAGCTGGGGGGCCCCGGGCAGCTGCCACCCTGACCTACTTGTGACTCACTGTCCCTGAGCAGCTCTGGGAGAGAGAGGGACGAGCCCGGGAACCGGGAGGACGAGCAGCTGCTGGACACGTGGGCTCTAGGCCACCACCTGGGCCACGTTTACTAGGGACACGGCCACCGAGTCAGAGTCAGGTGGGGTGTGGCCCCGGCACCCTGATTCACCCCGGCTGAGACCTGGACACCAGGCGTGGGTGGCGGGGCGGGCAGTCCTGCTGTGGCTTAGGAAACAGCCTCCCCGGGCCCCCGCTGTCCCACAGGCGCATACGCCAGGGTGAGGGGGGGCTGGGCCCGTGCTCGCAAAGCCTCCCGCCCACGTGCTCTTCACGCACGCATGGCCGTGGGAGGCACGCGGTCACGGTTCTCTCCAGTCCTCTTGACAGCACCCCGCTCTAACCTGGCATCTCCCCACATCCCGGGTGGGTTGCCGCGCTCCTCCGTTTCCACATCTGTAATGTGGGCTAGTGACAGCTGCCCCAAAGGATGCTGGGAAGACCCAACAGGACAGGGCGCACAAAACACAATCCACGTAGGAGCCTGGTGAGGGGCGGTCCCTTTCCCTGGGATAAAGGAATGTCCAATGTCCCTTCTAGAGTCGCCTGCATTTGGTAGTTTAGCCTCTGATTACACACCTGCAGGGACGGGGAGCTCACTACCTTTCCAGCCAGCCCGCTGCACTGTGTACCTGACAGAGAGAGGAGCCTATCATAACCCCATGCCTCCTGCACAGTCTGAACAGTTTTCTACCACCCACTAGAAAACCTTCTCCACGCAGGGGATGTCTGTTCTCTACCCGCGTGGCAGCAGCGCCTTCTGACTTCATGGCTGTGAAGGACCAGAGGGCTCCCATCTGGGAATGGTCCACGCCACGAGGACCCTGGGCCCCAGGCCGCCCCTGACGGAGGGGGCTGCAGACCGAGATGAGGCCTCAGAGACCCGCCGTCACCTCTCATTTCAGTGCAAGAGCCCAGGGAAGGCAAGCCACGCGCCCGAGATTGCTCAGGATCTGGAGGCGGACGCAGGACCAGCAGCGGGGTCTCCTGCCTCGAAGCCAAGGCCCCTCCAGGACTGGAGTCTGTGGAAGTGGAGCTCAGGCTCGAGGCATGTCCTGTGCCTGCACTGGTCGGGCACAGGTGTCTGTGGACAAGCATGGCAGGCCACCACCACCAGCCTGTGGTGCTCCATGGATCTGGGGCAAGAAGCCGGTATCACTGGAGTTTAGACCATCACCTGCTGTGGCTCAGTGGCCTGACCGTTATAGGCATGGAGGGGCTACAAATTCTTTTAGAATTTGATCCAAAACTTATTTTAAAAAATAAGGAGGTCACAGGGCGCCTGGGTGGCTGAGTCGGTTGAGCATCTGACTTCAGCTCAGGTCATGATCTCAAGGGTCCTGGGATCGAGCCCCACATGGGGCTCCTTGTTCAGTGAGTGCTGAGTCGGCTTCTCCCTCTCCCTCTCCCGCTTCCCCTGCTTGTGCGCTCTGTCTCAAATAAATAAATAAAATCTTACAAAAAAAAAAAAAATGAGGTCACAACCAGCCTGTGTCCTGGGAAGCAGGGACGCGTTGTGTGCACGGGGGATCGGGGTCTCACAGGATCACAGAAATGGAGTCCTGAGTGGTGAGACCCTGGGGATTACTGGGTCTAGACCCTCTCGAGGTGGGCAACGAGGGCCTGCGAGAGCCAGCTCCCCCCGGGGTCACACGGCAGGGCTGAGCAGAGCCAGGTAGAGCCTGGCCGGCAGCCGGTGTCAGCTGCCTCCCCCCGGGCCTTCTTGGCTCCTGGGGTCCCTGCGTCCCCAGCAGTGGGCAGAGACAGCCAGCGCTGGAACCCTGTGGGCTGATCCCGTGGTGACACCCAGCTCTGCCAGGCAGGCTGGATAATGGCCTGGGTGGTGTTGCAAAGCTCTCGGCATCGAGAACGGAGCCCAAAGGCCCTCCGCTCACCCGGCTCGCCCCTGCCAGGAGCGCGCACGCCTGCACCCGCCCTGCCCAGGTGTGCCGGCGAGGGGACACCTACCTTCCAGCAGGGGTCCTCATTGGCTAGCACAGGGAAGAAGGGCGGAGAACACGTTAGTGGACGCTGGAGGGGCACCAGTCAGGACTGGCGGCCCCGAGGCCGGTGCGGCAGGGGTTCCCACCCAGGGCACAGCGGAAGTCAGGGTCTCTGCCCTGGTCACGGCCAGGACCCACCATGGGACGGGGGAGCCATCACTCCAGGGACCTCTCAAAGTGGCTCCTTTTCAACTGTGGTGGGGTTTTTTTTGTCCATGACCCACTCTCCTTCCAGTAAGTGATGCCAAACCGCACATTTTCAGATCACAAAATTCCTTTTAGCTGCTGGCTCAGAGCCGTCCGCAGGTGATACGGTCCAGAGGGAAGCACAGCTTCCTGTGTACAGAACACTCGGCCGTTTACCACCTGCTCTCACATCCAGCCCTTGCGTCATCGTCCCGGCTCAGAGCCCCGGTTCTGAGTCCGGTCAGACGGCAGCAGGCTCCGCCGGCCCGCCTCCCCCCCCCCCCCAGAAGATGTCGGGGTGAAGGAGGCCATGGCGTGGAGGGCCCGGGAGCCGGAATGCGCCATCCACCAGAAAACAAGTCGGTCCCCACTGCGCACAGGCCGGGCAGCCCCACGCATGCCCGGAGCAGGGGGCCACCCATGCCGACCCCCCAGGGCAGCCCTGGCAGGGGAGCCATGGCCTGCAGGCACCTACCTCTCGCTGTGAGGAACAGGGGGGTGTTGAGATAGTTGGACGCCAGCCGTTTCCTCTGCAGGGGACCGAAAACAAAACAAAAGCATTTCATAGGGAGCCCTCCTCGGTGACCCTGCTCCTGCCTGGGACACACCCAGGACAGGCTTCCCACCCACGGCTCTGGAGGTCGCAACCAGGACAGACGTGGGGGATGCAGGGCAGGGGAGCGGCAGGTGAGTCAGCGAAGTCTCTGTCCCGTGGGAGGCACGGAATCCACCCCTGCCCCCTGCGGGTACATCCGCCTCACTGAGGAAGGATGGCTTAGAGACTCCAATTCAGGTTTCTGGTACATTCCGAAAGGTGGCTTCAGCCACACGCCAAGCCTGTTCAGACCCTGGTTTGGGGTGGCTTTGCCGTGGCAGGAAGATGGGTGAGTGACGTTACACCCCCCTCTCTCGATGGGTCGGGCTGTGCTCAGAGCCCAGCGCGAGGCCCGTGGAAGGGCGTTCTTGGAGCTACAATGGGTCCAGCGTTCAGGGATCACAGCTTTGAGCTGACTCTTGACTTGTTAATCAGATCATCTCCGGCCACGGACTTGGGACACTAGGGTCTGGCTTTGCCCAAGGAGTGGTGGATGGTTTCATCAGGGAGCACAGCAAAGGGAACAGGGCCCTTATTGTACAGACAGCACACCGTTTCCTTGTGTGCAGGTCAAGAAACAGCTCAGTGACCATTTTACCGAAGGGTGCTTGGGACACCCTGTCTCAGGGACAGAGCGTGCTCAGGAAATCAAGGGGGAGGTGAGCGGGTATAAAGATGGACACTTCAGGTGTATTCTCTGAGCGGGAGCAGGGGAGGATATAAGCAGAGGGCAGGGGTGGGCTGGGCTCCCTGGACCCAGCCGACCACCACTCTGGCCGAGATCCCTCCCTCCCCATCGAGTTCCAGGTCATACGACACAGACTCAGTTCAATAGCCCAGAGTGACCCACAGCCTGGGGAGGTGAGGACAGCAGCATCTTGACCCTCCCGCAGGCCCTGCTGGGCCTTGCTGGTCTCTGGCAGGGACAGCCTGAGTCTGGAATGTGCCGGGCGCGGTCCTCTGGGGACATCGCTCGGCTTTGGAGAGCTGCCCTGAGCTTTGGACCTCAGGGCCCCCAAGCCACGCTCCCCAGCGCAGCCTGAGTGAGGAATCAATGACATTCTGATCTCCTGCATCTGTTTCTGAACCGATTCAGAACTCGGGGGGGAAGAAGGACATCATTTATCGTCACGCCCTGAACTCCAATGCCCAGGGGTGGCAGGTGCGGCAGGCCAGCCGCACGCAGGGCAGGTGCAGACAGAGCGGGGCCTCACCTCTGTCTCCAGGAGGCCACTGTAGGCAGGATTAGCTGTGCTTCTTCTCTTCCGCTCTTGGCGTTTGCTCTGGATTTCTGGAAAGGCACACATAGCAGTTACTGGACCCTTCCTGTCCTGGGAACCCTGAACTCTTCCTCTGCAAGCCCCGGGCGTCCCCGTCCCCTCCTGCCCTGCGGCCTCTGTCTGCCTGGCATCCCCACCCCAGAGTGGCCCCCGAATCGCTCGCTCCGAGGCAGATGGATGGGCTGGCTTTAGGCTGGAAGGTGGCAGGTACCCGCTTTCAGCACGTGGTCCCCCGTGTGCGGTCATCCAGCCCGGGGACGTCTCTCATGGGATGTCCGCTGACCAGGCACTGGCCCGGCACAGCTGCACAGTGGGGCTCAGGGCTCCTGCGGGAATGGGGTCCACCTGCCGCTCAGGTAGTGTCTGCCCACACAAAGACTCCACCACGAGTCCTTCCGAGAGGGCCCCTGGTGTGGTGTTTCACGTAGTGACAGTGGCCGCCCCACATCAATGGTCCCCCCTTTCCTTCTGTTTTGCCTGCCAGGTGGAACCTGGGACCTGTTTCTCTGTATACAGCTGTTTTGACATTTTTTTCTAACGTGTCTTTTGGACCCAATTTTTCCTTTTAAATCTTTGCAGTATCATTCATGTGTTTCCCGTTAAGGCACCCCAGGCCCTCTGTGGAAGACAGGGTCCAAATAAATAAATATTTAGGGTATCATGGGTGAGGGGAGAATTTTTACAAGGAGGACTATTTATAAAAATCATAATAACAGTCATGAAGGTATCAGGAAAGCTTTTTCATCCCAGGCCTCATGAAAAGGCTGCGATGTTTCAAGGTGCTGTCCTCCTCGTGTTGCAGAAGAGGAGACTGAGGTTCAGAGTGGAGGGAGCTTGCCCAAGGTCACCCAGCTCAAAGCAGCACAACCAGGACTCGAACGCAGACCTTCGGACGTGACTGGGAGGGCCGAAGCCTGAGTGGTCAGTGAGTGGCAGGGCTGGACAGTCTGGCTCCAGCTTCCACTTCCCTGGGCTGTGAGCAACGTGGGAGCAGGGGACTCACACGGTCCCTCTGCGAAAACCAGAAAGTGCCACAGCCAGGGACCAGGGAGAGCAGGGAGGCTTTCTTGGTCTTTGTGCTGACAACCTCTGGCACTTGGGACAGACCTCCCAGGAGACGGTCCACTCACGGGCGCTGCCCTCCTGCTGGCCAGCAGCCCAGCCTGCCACCGCGCAGGTCCTTACCTTCCAAGTGCTCCGTCGTGACCAGGCCTAGAGCTACCATGAAAGCGATTTTCTGAGGGAAGGAAACAGAGAAGCGTTAACACAGCCTTCCCTGTTTGTTGATTGCATAAACGTTAGCTGAGCACCTACTTATGGGGCTGGCTTATCTGTTCCGGGTTTCCTTCCTTTGTACCTCCTGTCCGCTCTCTGTGCCAGGACCCCATCCAGGATCCCACACTGCACTTCGGTGCTGGATCTCCTTAGCTCCTCTGGGCTGTGCTGGGTTCTCGGGCTTTCCTTGGTGGTGACCTTGACCGTTAGACGCTTGGGCCGGTCAGGTAGGATGCCCCATAGTTGGGATTGGTCCGATGGTTTTCTCACGATGAGACAGGGATATGGGCTTGGGGGCGGGTGCCCACAGAGGTGAAGTGCCCTTCCCAGCCCGTGGTATCTGGGGTACATGTTATCAACGTGACTCATCCCACGGATGCTGCCCTCGATCACCTGGCTGGGGCCCCGCCCATCAGCCTTCTCCACGGCCACACCCCTCTTCCCCCGTCCACACTGTCCTCGTCGGGAGGAACTGGCTGTCTGTGCACCACTCACACTTCAGGACATGGGAACGATGCTTTTTTTGGCCATGAAGACCAAAAAAAAAAAAAAAAAACTTGTATGTAGTAGAAATGACCAGTATTCTCTTTTTCACTGTTGGGGTTTTTGAATCTTAGCTACAGACTCAAGTTATAAAGCAAGTTGCTTATGTTCGATAGTAGTACCTATAATTTCACTCTTTACATTTATTTATCAGTATTATTATTTTTAAGTAGGCTCCACGCCCAACGTGGGGTTCAGACTCACGACCCTGAGACCTAGAGTCACACTCGCCACAGACGGAGCCACCCAGGCGCCCCTCACTGTTCACGTTCAAATTTTTGATCCATTTGGAACATATCCTGATGTAGACGGTGTGAAGGATGGATTCCTTTTATTCCGTATGGCGACTACTCGTTTGTTCCAATCCCACTTATTGAAAATTCCATCGTCCCACTTTTCACGGGTTTAAGGAGCCCCTTTAATCATGTACTAAATGATCAGGTGTCTGTGGTCTCCTTCTGTGCCTCTGACCCCGTTCCCATCTGCACGGGAGCGGTGGCAGCACCTGCAGTCCCCAGGCGTTAGGGTTTCCAGCAGGATTCGTCCCTTCCCTGTTCTTCCTGTCCAGCTAGTTTCCTTGGCTTTTCTTGCTTATGTTTTCATGTGAAACTCAGACACCAGGAAGGAGACTGAGGTCTATTTACTGGGATGATGGGAACATGATCAATGAACTCCGGGCATAATGACAACTTTGGAACGTACAAGTTTCCTTTCCAGAACCGCAGTGCGCCTCTCTGTTCTTCTTCTGCCTTCGGGAGTTTCAAACTTACCCTCTGGTGGGTATCAACTGTTGTTAGTGTGTTTATTCCTAGGTTTTGAAAAAGATTTTTTATTTATTCTTTTGAGAGCGAGAGAGCAGGGGGGAGGGGCAGAGGGAGAGGGAGAAGCAGACTCCCCGCCGAGCAGGGAGCTGGACTTGGAGCTCGATCCCAGGACCCTGAGATCAGGACCTGAGCCGAAGGCAGACATGCAACCGACTGAGCCCCCCAGGCGCCCCTATTCCTGATACTTAATCTCTGTGTTGCTGCTGTAAGGAGGGGATCTGTAAGGCTTCTAACAGGTTGCTCTGTGTTTCTGTGATGATTATCGATGGCTTGCATTAATATTAACCCTGCTGTGCCAGATTCTGCCTGCAGTAGTTTTGTTTTTATTTTTAATTGATTCTCGTGGGTTTTCTACACCATTTCAAATAGTGACTGCCCACAGTTCCTTTGCGGGTTTTTCTGTGTGGCTTTTTTTTATTTTTTTTATTTTTTTTACTTCTATGCTGTTAAAAATAGTTCTCCTCCTCAATCTGTCAGCTTTCCATGATATTCTTTGACTCACTGCAAACCTCAGGTCCTCCAGAGGAGACTGCCAAGAGCTCACGCTGCCTCCCACCTTCTCCCGCGCTCTCCCTGCAGGATTACAGGTGAAGCCTTTGGACGTCGCTGGAGAACGTAGTATCTACGTTCTGATCTGACATCCGTATCCTGTTTCAGTTTCACTCGGCCGCCCGCCCCCGGGCTGGTGCCAGAGGTGCCCAGCTGCCTCTCGGCCGACTGGGGGTGGGGTGGGTTCCCAGGCCCACGGAGCCGTATTTCCTGAGTTCTTGAGAAGATTTAAACCCTCCTATGTGCAGCCTTGCAGCTCGAAGGCCAGCTGGGCTGGACATAAAATCAGGATGGTGTAGCTGTTGCTCTACCGTATTGTAGACTTGAACGCTGTTTGGAAAAGCCAGAAGCCGGCTGTTTTCCCTCCAAAGTGACGTGATTGCTTTTGCCAGATGCCTTCCGGATGCCTCTGTGCTGGGTCACGTGGCAGTGTTGACCCTTCTCCCCTGGCGCACGTATGCATTTTCCCTGGTGCCCAGTACCAGGGACAGAGTCCATTAATACGTACGAAGTCTTTGATTTCAGTAAACTTTTCTTCAATTATATTTAAAAAAAAATCAGGAAGCACGACCACACCATGAAAAGTGGGGCCCATTAATTCTATCCTGGAAGGTGTGTGCTCACACGCATACAAGACTAACAAAATGATTAATGAGGCCACGGAGGGGATTCTGGGGTCTGGCAGATTCAGCCGATAGCAGTCCAGGCTGCAGTTTGGGGCCACCTGGCTTCCACACTGCTTCCGGGCCCCGGGGCTGACGGCATGGTTGCAGGGACGCTAGGGGACCCCCCCCCCAAGTACTGGCACCTGCCTTGCTGACCCCACCTGGAAAGACTGGGCTGAGCCAAGACCAGTAACGTGGAGACCAAGCTCCCCGTCCCCGCCACCCCCTCCTTCCCCGAGATGATTTGAGCCCACATTCGCTGGAGAACAGGAAACAGGAGCCAACTGCCTAGACGGTAGAGCCAAACCCATCACCACGGGCGATCGAAAGTGTTGCTTCATTACTCAGCTCCGTAATTCTGAGATCCCTCCCGGAAGCCTCCACTTACACATCGGCTGTGTCCTCTTAGCCTGTCGTAGGGATCACTCCTAAATATTTAAAAACTCATTCTTCCTTTTTTATTGCATGTATTTTGCTCGCTCACTTCTGCCTCCTCTGTCCCTCACTGTGTCTTCTGCTGTGTCCAGGGCCCCCTGAGCTCATCCAGTTACAGATTTCTTTCCGTGAATAATTCCAGTGCACGCTTCATTCTCTCTGGTCCAGTGGCCCCTCAGCCATCTCCTCCCCTAAGCCTTTTAACTTCTCCCCTAGCAGTGAATATCTTACTGTTCTCTTTCTTTGAATTCATAGTAAGATGTTGATTTCTTCTTTTTTTTTTTAATCTAGTGAGTATTCTTTATCTTATGGTAAAAAACGCTTCTCTTTTCCCTATTTTTCCTTAGAGTGGCTTTGCAATGATGCTTTGCCCCATGCCTCCTTTTGTTAAAGGTCACCGAAGGAGCTGGATGTTCCTGGACTGGCTCTGTGCAGGGGATGGCGGGAAGAATTCAAAAGCTCCTGCCGAGTGAACTGACTTCATTCCATATATATTATAAATTATTGCTTCTTTGTATCTCTGTGCTATATCTGTGGCCGTGTATTCTGTTTTTTTGGTAGGGCGGGTAGAACAGAGGAAGAGGGAAAGAGGAAATCTCAAGCAGGCTTCACACCCAGCGCAAAGCCTGATGTGGGACTCGATCCCACGACCCTGAGATCATGACCTGAGCTGAAATCAAGAGTTGGACACTTAACTGACTGAGCCACCCAGGCGTCCCTGTGCTGGTATATTCTAAAGCACTAATTATCCCTGTTCATTCTGTCTAGTACCTTTTTAAATTTCAACCAGTTACCATGTGTTTCATTCCCAGATTTTGAATCAGTTTTTATACCCACCCGATCTTCCTATCTTTTTCATGGTGTACTTGGCTTCGTGATTTCTTACTGAGTTCAAGTGGATGTTATTCCTCTGAAAAAAATTTGCCTGAGTATCTAAACGTATTTATGTGCAAATTGTTGCTAGAACATGCCGCAAAATTGACTTCCTCTTGAATAAACTCGAGTTCCAGACGCGGACTCTCACTGGCATCCTTAGCAGGGGCTGCTACACGGGTTCCAGAATTCTGTCCACAGGGTCACTTGGGGAACAGCTCCTTTTTCTCTTTAGTCTGCATTTTCATTTTCTCTGCTTCCTGCTCACCCCTCCCTTTTGGCAGGACTGCCATCACCCCAGCCTTGCCCTCCTCCCCAGGCACAGGTTGGCTCCTTTCTTTCTTGGAGAATTTTTGGGACCTCTGGCCCTGTGTGAGCTGCGCCCTGTCCTGGTCACCCTCGCCCGACTCTGGCCCCGGAGCCCGGTGGCCTGGGCATGGGTCCTGCTCACTGCTTGTGTTTCTGGAACACCACAATAACCAGCTCCATCTCTGTGGTCTCTTCCTGTCGCCAGCTAGACCCCGAGACCCGACCTGGACTCCACTGGCTTGTACTCACAACCTCTGTCTTACACTCTTCCTGAAGCACTTCTTTCGGGCTCACCTCTTAGGCGGATGAAACCCAAAACTACCCCTCCGGCGACGGCCCCTGCCCAGGGCACCTGGGCCATCTGAACTTAACTTGGCTCGTGCTTGCACAGACGGGCCGTGGAGTGACAGTACGCCATCACAGAACTAAAATCACTACAGCGCTAAAATCTCTGCTCGTGGACAAGCCTCCGTCGCGTTTACGTAACATACAGCGTACAGACAGGCGTGTTTCCCTAACGCTCATGCGCGACCTTACGCCTGCCTCTGCGAAGGATGACAAGGCTTCCGCATCTAAATATTCATCTGAACCTTAAACAAAGGTATGCATTCACCCCGTCCTGGGGAGTCCCAGCGTTGGAAGCGATTGCCTGTGATCTCCGTATTTGCCACAAATAAAGTTTACTTTGTGCAATCACTCCGCCTGGCGTATCTGACTCGCCAAGAAGTGAACTCACGTTGGTTCGGTTACGTTCAAACATTCTATCCGCTCTTGCTGTCGGTTTGTAGCAGAGAGCCCCATCAGAAGCCCAAGCCGCCCTTGGTGGGTTTCGGCGGGGGGGGGGTGACTCAGTTATTTCTGAATTTTAGAAAGACACTTCTAGTTGCTGGGAGAATACACAGGGGGGCACCCACCCAGGGGCAGGGAGCCCCAAGCCTGGGGAGACATGAGGCAGGAACGGGGGCCATGGTAACAGGGATGGCGTGGAGGGAAGGAGCATCCGTGGGCACAAGTCTTGCCCAGAGAGGGCCTGGGGTTGCAGTCAGCGCTCATATGGGACTGGGACCCTTGGGCTGGCTGCCCCCTGCAACACATGCTGGTCTGAGGGCGGCCAGTCTGTCCGATGCTGCCGAGGCCAGGATGACGGGTGGTACAGAAAAGACCACAGTTCTGTCCTAACGAAGACCACGGGCCTTGAAACAGGGAGGAGCGGGCGGAGCCTTGGAGGGGTCCTGGGGTGCCCGCCACGGGCTGCTTGAGCTCCCAGCTGCGGGTGCACGGGGCTTGCCCGCACTGTGCCGGGAGCCGCCCATCGTCACCAGCAATCCCAGGTCTCCAACGGGCTCATCTGAGGAAGTTTCTGGGGCAGCTGCTGCTCTGGCCTCAAGTGCCCCTAACGTGGGCTCATCACGAACAAGTTCAAAGGGCACCACAAAGCCCCGCGTCTGCACCACACAATGCTCCCAGACCTCTTTAAAAAGAAAGTTTAATAAGGATTTTTACACCAGGACATGCTGTAATTACAAGTTCTATTTAAGTCATTACACGTATTTACACTAATTATGTAGTTAAATGTAATTATACTAATTGTATAAACGCACAATAACTGTATTCGATATACTTCGAGAGAACACAGAGAATGCACCCAGCGAACCCCCGAGGAGGCAGGGGTGCGACGCAACCCCACGGGGGACAGAGGGGTGCGTGTGGGAGCCTCGGGCTGCGAGCCGGCCCGGGGCTCACCGTGCACACAGCAGGTGCTCCCCCGGCACCATGGAACGGAACTGGGTGACCCTGAGACAGACTGGGCCTGGGGCCGCAGACCAGACTTGGTTCCATGTCAGCCTCAGTGAGTGGTGGACGCTGACTCCCTGCAGCTTTTTGGACACCTCAAAGGACAACAATCAAGTCACTCTCCTGCTCGAAGATACTCCGTGGCTCCCCACTGCCCAGGGAATACAGTTCCACCTTGGCGGCCTGCATGCAGGACCAGCGTTCCTCTAACCCCGTGTTCAGAATTTCTCCTGCATCCTTGCTGCCCGGGCTCCACGTAGACTAGCCGACTCTCCGGGGCCTGCCAAGCGCCTTCCCCCTTCCACGCGACTGCCCAGGCCGCGCCCTCTGCACCACACGCCATCCCCCCACCTCTGCCCCTCTGTGGCAGCCCCCCCTGCTCCCCCAGGCCCTGTTGATCCCACCCCTCCTCTGCAAAGCCTTCCCCCGTCCTTCCGGGTGCAGACACGCTCGCTCCTTCTCCCTGCACCTCCCACAGCTCTGGATTTGTAATTTTCTGATGACACTTGAGTTTGTTTTTTTTTTTTTTTTCCGAAGTTGAAGTCCTAATGGTCGTGCCAGGGCGAGATCCCCTAGCTCCAGGACTCCATCCACCCCATCTAGGCATCCCGAGCCTCGGCACGCAGCCTGGCACAGAGCCAACTCTAAGACATGTCTCATGGATGATGAATGGATGAAAGACTGACTTCTTTCGGAACTGACAGCATGCTGATAAAAAGAATCCTGAGGAGCTCTAGGAGCCCCGAGGGGCCTCTTCTGCCCACTGAGGTGAGGTGGTCAAGGAGGGCTGCCTGGAGGAGAGGATGTCTGAAGTGGATCTTATAGGATGAATGAGAATTGGTAGGGAAAGAAAGGGGGTCCAGGTGAGGGCAGCTACAGGGAAAAGGCTCAAAGGGTTGACTGTGGCCCCGGATGGCAGAGGACGCAAGCAGGAACACACAAGGGGTCACCTGCTGGGACCAGAAGTTAACAAAGAATGACTTGGCCTTAGCTGCTGGCCTCTTACAGCCCCACGGAGCAGGTGGTTCTGTGTTAGCCATGAGGGGGAGGGGGGGAAGGTGGCACTACTGTGCAATTTCTGGAAAGTTCTACAGGTACTCTCAGGAGTCAGCTGCCTCTCCCGTGCCAGCCTTGGTTGCAGCTGACTTAAAAGGCATTTGAGGTCCTTCTCTGCCGGCCCTCAGACGCTCATGAGTGGCCACGGGCAGGGAGAACAGGCAGGGCCACGGCAGGGCCACGTGGTGCCAAAAGGAGCCCTGCCCCCTGACCGAGGAGACCCTGACCCAAGGAATCCTCCCAACTACACTGCTAGGAAGGAAGACTTACCATTTCTATTACGGATGAAGAAACAGACATGATCCGCCACCCATCTCCCCTCTAGAACACTGGCTGCACGCGATGCAAAGCCAGGCTCCCTGGTTCTAGAATCCGTGCTAGCCTCTGCCCCACACCACCACGGCACGAGCACATCCATGAGACGCACAGCCGGGGGCCGAGGCTCCCCGCGCGAGTCCCCACGAGGAGCTCCCACTGCACAGGGCGGCTGTGCCCTGCACTGCTGTCCCCGCCTCCTACGGCGAACCCCAGAGCCCTGCCACCCTACCTCGGGGTTCTCCTGGCTCGGGGGCCGGTCCTCCTTCTTCTTTTTGGTCGCCTGAGCTCCCTGAGATGGCTCTTCCGTGGGCGGCCGCGACTCCGCCGTGCTCTCGGGCTGCGTCTGCACTTGAGGCTGGATGATGATAACCTGGAAGAGGTGGCAGAGGGGTGAGGGGTGGCAGCTGCAGAGGGAGGGGGGAGCCAGGAGGGCCAGAGGGCAAGGGGCGTCGGAAGGTGGGATTACACAAGAACGAGGAGGTTTGCAGCAAGCTCTCTGGTCCGGGAGGTGCCCGCACCCAGGGCGTGAGCCTCCGGACAGCCCTTCACACCGTGAGGAGGGTCTGCCTGAGAACGAGCCTGGTTTAGAAACCAGAAGGGCCTGAGTTCAATCCTGTGCTACCGTGTCACCGCTGTGTGGTCTCGGGGAGGTCACCTGGCCTCTCTGAGCCTCAGCTTCTTTGCAATCCTACCTCTAGGGAGGTGGTGAAGATTCAGGAAGCAAAGACTCAAAAGAGGTTGGTTTCTTTATCTCCAGCTCAAGTGCAGGGAAACTGAGGCCAAGAGGGCTCAGATTTGCCACCTGAGGCCATCAGGGGTCTGTCTGAGAGCACTGCCTAGCCTGTCCCGTCCCCAACCTGCCTCTTGGGCCCCCAGGTCACTGCGTCCGAGGCTTGCAAACCTGGCCTGGGAAGGGTAGGGGTGGAGAGGAGGGATGTGGGCTCCGGACCCTGTTCGGCACGGCCCGGAGTGGCCCTACTTCAGCCAGCTGTCTTGGGGGTTCCTGGCTATCATCTGGTTTGACTGAATGGTCTGAGGCTCAGAAGTCTGAAAGCAATTGATGCAGCCCAGCCCCTCCCTGGGTCAGACCCCCTCCACCTGTGGCTCAACTACTTTATTAATCTTTTGGATGGAATACTGGGAAAGAATCATTATCTTTCATGGATCCAGAAGAAGGAATTCACCAGGAGCAGTCAGCCAGGGTCTCTCCCAAGACAGGAATAACCTGAACTCATATTTTTTTCCCTAAGAACGTGACTGTCTTGTGAATTTGAGGCTCCTAGATGGGAACAGAAAATGCATCTGTTTTTCTGCTGGCTTAAGGGAGGGCTCTTTGTTCTCCTTTGTGTCACAATTTTAAAACCCCAGAATTCTCTGGATGGGAAAAAAAAATGCCCCTCTTTATATTCATGGGAAGAAAAACATTAAGATCCCCAGTAGAAAACAGGGCAAAAAATATTCTCAAACGAGTCACGCAGAAGGAGACAGAATTCTTGAAAAGTATGGGGGAAACATTCAAGCTTCATAATAAGCAAAAGAATTCAACTTTGAACAGCGAGCATCTGTTTGCACCGATTAAATGAGCAAAAAGTGTTTAAAATGACAGCACTGAATGCTGGTGAGCTTGCAGTGAAAAGGGTACACGCAGCCCACAAAGGCATCCCACAAACACCTGCGAAGCGTCCCCGGGGGACCGGGCGTGGTCCTGAGGAGCACGTCTCCCCATGCGACCACATCCTGTGATGACTGAGAATCCCCGGGGCTCCCGTCCACGGGTGGGAGGGCCCAGAAGCGTAATGCTCCCAGACACTAGGTGCGGCAGAATTCCAGGTGCACGAAAATGGAGCACCAGCTTTCAGGCTGGGAGTGAGGAGGGATGCTAGCCCCTGACAAGAGAGGGGCGGCCTGGCAGGCCCCAAACTGGGCCCAGAGGAAAGGAGCGAAAGAGATGAAGTGGTACCTTTCGACGCAGCCCTGCAGCTCCAACGGCCTCAAACCTTACAATCCCCAAGGGAGCTCGGAGCAGGACAAGGAGAGGACCTCCGTTTCAGTTTTAAATCTCGGCAAGAAATCACAGATTTTCCATTCGGACACTGGGCATCCCCCGAAGTTCTCGACCACCCAGCTACACCAGCCAGAGACTGACCACCAGCACGGCCTCTTCCGGGCATTCTTCCCACCACACATCTTACTGTTGATTCATGATTCCAAAGAAGGAAGTAATTCATTCATTGACCATTCTTTCTCCACCGATATGAATCTGTTCAGCCCCGTGTTCCCTCAATCACACACGCCTCCTCCTGGACCGCGTCATTCACTTCCCCTCCCGCTCACACCGCCAGCCCTCCTACCGTGGGGTCGCTCCTACCATGCTGGGTCATTCCTCCGCAGCCCATTCCCTCCAGCGCGCATACACTCACGCGGCCGCTCATTCACTCCTCGCTTTGCACCCCATTCATTCCAGGGGCTTCTTGGTCCTGCTGCCAACCACTCGCTCGCTCTGTCCGGACAACCGCCTCCCACGTGTGCGGGCACACACCCACCTTCTTGTCAGCACTGATGAGGAGCGGCTGGACCTTGACGCTGTCGCTGACCACAGACACGGCGGTGCTGGGGGCGATGGCGGCGGCATTGCTGGGGGCGGTGGAGATGATGGCATAAGCCACCCCGGCACTGCTCAGGGGAGAGGCGATGGCGGCGGGCTCAGCGAGGGCCTGGGGCTGGCTGCCGGGTGCTGGCGCATGGCTCACGGTGTTGTTGGCGGTGGGGAGGGCTGGGCTGGGGTTCTTGATACTGACCACGGTGGCCTTCTGGAACGTCGGGGGCTGCTTGGGTGGCCGGTCCCGGCCCGGGGTGACGGGGAGGCTGTCTGGAATCAGAGTCTTTGGCCTAACCTGGGGAGGGAGGGACAGGTGCACGGTCAGACAGACACACAAGCAGGCGGCGGGGGGCCCTGAACAGAGCCAGGAGTCAAGCACGGGAGCTGACGTGGTCGGGCTCAGACACCTCGCACGTTAGAGATGACGGGACAGCAGCGGAGAGACCCCGGGGCTCAACTCTGGGCCCGAGCCCCTTCCAGCTCAACTCAGATAAGACGGTGAAGAACAGGAGAGGAGGACGGGAAAGCTGCATGTGGACCAGTCAGGTGACCTCTGACTCCAGTCGCAAACCCGTGAGTTCCCACAGAGCGCTGTCGCTGGGGCAGTGACCGGGAGGGGCCGTGGGGGCCCCTGGCCCCCAGCTCAGTCGGCTTCTTGATCTGGGTGGGGCTTTCCCTGTGAAAGCCATTGTGCTGTGAGCCAGAGATGGGCCTCACGCAATGAGTTAAAGCGGGTGCAGGCGGCTAGGACGTGGTTCTGGCCAGGGCTCCGGACGGCTCATCCGGGGCCGATCCTGCCCCCTGCAGGGCCTGTGCGGTCTCGGGCACGCACCTCATCTGTGCACCGGGGGTGGGGAGCAAGCACGACGTGTTGCGTGCATCCCAACTGTCAGCTGGCAGCGTCCCAGCATTCCTGCAACCAGAAAGGAGCCTCACGCCAGCACCGTGGGACCCGCGCTAGACCACCTTCTCAGGGACGGGGAGGACGAGGACTTGCCCTGTCTCACCTTATCTGAGCCCTGTTGTGACCGCATTGTGAAGTAGGTATTTGGCCCATTCTACAGATGAGCAAATCGAGGCCTGGAGAGGAAGGGACTTAGTCCAGGAGAAAAACGACGCCGCAGGCGTCACTCTTGGGGTAGCAGGAATCACACTCAGGACTTCCACAAGCCTGCCTAGTGTCAGTGCCGGCTGGCAGTGTGGGCCCCACCCAGCACCCCCACCCATCGCCAGTGACCCTCGTGGAGGGAGGGGTTCAGGGTGGCTCCCACTGGGCTCCGTGACCTCACACAGGTTACCTCAGGGCTGTGTGCCCCTCAAGCTGGCATCGTAGACCCTGCCCCTCCCCATGGTCCGCCGTGGGGCTGACCTCAATTCTAGTGTCCTTCCCCTCCCCCGCCAAGCGGGCGCTCCACCACGAGGGCCTCCCACCATCAGGGGACCTGCCAAGTCATATGATCCTGTCCTGCTCTGTCCTTGGCACGTGGGGACACCAACACCAATCCTGAATGTGGAACCTCAGATGGCCACCAGCTTGGGGACTGCCGTGCTCTTCCTCTGTGGAGGACGGACGAGTGGGGCCAGATGGGGTAAGCGGTGGTTAATGAGGATCCCCCGCTGCACGGCCAGGGGAGGCCATTCTGTGCTGTCGGTCCCCCGACCCCCCGGGTCACTGCAGGTCTGCCCCCGCGCTCCGGGTCACACTGGCCGGGCAACACCAGGTAATCCCAACTCTGCCTGTGAAGGAGCTGTGCCCAGACTGCAGGGGCTGGGCTCTGAACATGGGGGCCTCCAACCCAGAGAAAACCTATTCGGGGGACCCCAGAGCTCAGGACTTTCAGCCAGTGCCACTTGGAGACAAGATGTGTGCGGATCGAGGCCGGGCCTCCTCCCACGGGGCCTCCAGGGTCCTTTCCCGCCCTCCGTGCGCTCTCCTTTCTGTGGCCCTGCTGGGAGTCAGCACAGGTGGGCGCTCGGGAAAGGCTCCCACCAGGACGAGACCTGCCCTTCACCCTCCTCGAATGAGGGGTGTCTGTCAGGAATGGTGTTCACCTCTGGAGCCACGAAGGTACGGCGAACACAAACCCTCGCTCAACAAGCCTGAGCGCGAGCTAACCGCTAGCAGGCATAGCCATGAGGGCTCTGGGCTGCCAAGGAGGTGCGTGCGCGGCCTGTCTGCAGGAGAGGAGACTCGGCCCAGGAAGGTAAAGAGGCCAGGGGACTCGTCCGAAGTGTGGAACCCAGTCAAGGGCGCTGTGGACCGAAGCTGGGGCGGCGGGCTTCGCATCTTGCTGCCCCCCCCAAGTGAATCGTCGAGTGCAGAGTTTCTCGCACTGTTTTGACTGTGACCCATGGTTTAAAATCCTCATTACCTCGTGACCCAGTCCAGAAACAAGCTAGTCAAGAAAAGACGTTTAGGGTGCATTTTGATATCTTCTGTTCTCCTCTAGTCCAACTTCGTTAGGTCCATTAAAGAAAACAAAATCCTGGTCCTGACCCACTAAAATGATTTTGCAATTCCTCGTTATAAAAGCCGGGTCTCCTTGGAACGTCTGTCTCCTCCCCTGACGGGCAGAGGAGGCAGGAGGGGGAAGGGACACGCCCAGCGCAGGGCCCGCCTACAACCTCAGTGCTTGAGGGGCAGGAGTGGGGCAGGCAGACCCCAGGGCCCCGCCCTCGAGCTGCTTACCTGAGGTAGAACCGCCGCTCCCTGCCCGGCCAACCTCTGCAAGGAGCTGACCTGAGGACCCGTGACAGGCACTGCAGTGATGGCTCCCAAAGCCTGGAAGACAGGAGGGGGCACTGAGCCAGGACCGGGGACACCGTGCCGAGGCCACCGGGGCTGCCCGACAGGTGCACGGCTCTTGCCAGCCTGGCCGAGCACGGGCAGTGCCCCGGAGGCGGCAAACTCGGCTCTTCCCTTTCTCCATCAGGAGTTTGCAACCACAAAAGTATGTTTTCATCACGCAAGACAGTTTGGAAACCAGAGAAGAAAACGGGATGGCATTGTCCAGAAGACACTTAGCCCCCGGCTTCCGTTTTACAAGTAAGGTTTTTTTATATTGATACCTGTCTGCTGAAAACCAACAAAAATTAACATTAATCCCTACTTTGCTCAATTATTTTTAAAAAACAACAACAAAATGGAACAGAGGCCTAAAGGTAGAGCCTAAAACTAGAACACTAGAGAAAAGCCACAGGCGAAAATCTGTGGGACCCTAGGTGAGGCAGAGCCTTAGACAGAACACCAAAACCCGATCCAAAGAAGAACAAATGAACAAACTGGACTATAAAAGAATTTAAAAGCTCCTGAAACTTAAGTGTGAACAGAATGGAAAGCCTCAGACTGGAAACACACACTTGCAAGTCACCCATCCGATAAAAGACCGGCATCCAGGGGTGCCTGGGTGGTTCAGTCGTTAATCGTCTGCCTTTGGCTCAGGGCGTGATCCCGGCGTTCTGGGATCGAGCCCCACATCAGGCTCCTCTGCTGGGAGCCTGCTTCTTCCTCTCCCACTCCCCCTGCTTGTGTTCCCGCTCTCGCTGGCTGTCTCTCTCTGTCAAATAAATAAAATCTTAAAAAAAAAAAAAAAAAAAAAGACCGGCATCCAGATTACACAGAATTCTCAAAACGCCGTCATCGGTGGGGTGCCCGGGGGGCTCAGTCAGTGAAGCGTCTGCCTTCGGCTCAGGTCATGGTCCCGGGGTCCTTGGATCAAGCCCCACACAGGGCTCCCTGCTGCTCAGCAGAAAACAGCGCCTGCTTCTCCCTCTCCTCTGCTTCTCCCCCCAGCTTGTGCTCCCTCCCTCCCACTCTCTCTCAAATGAATAAATTAAAACAAAACAAAAAACCCCCAAAAACACAATCATCGGAGAACAATCCAATTAAAAAAATGAACACAAGATTTGAAGATACTTCACTAAAGCAGATCCACAAATGGCAAATAAACACATGAAAACATGCTAAACAGCATTAGTTATTAGGCAAATGCAAATTAACCACAGCCAGGTATTGGTGGCCGCCGACTCGACGGCTGCATTTGGGAAGACGACCAAACCCAGAGTCGGTGACCATGTAGACCAGCTCACCCACTGCCCCGGGGAACATAAAATCGTGCAAGAACGCTGCAAAACACCTTGGCCGTTTCTCAAAAAGTTAACATACATTTACTGCTGGGGACTGAATGTTTATGTCCCCTCCCAAATTCCTGTGTTGAAACTCAAAGGCCCGGGATGACGGGGTGTGGACAAGGAGCCCTAACAGGTGACAGGTCATGGGGGCCTGCTTCCTCTCTCTCTCCAGGACAAGAAGCCACCTGCTCTGCTCTCCATGTTCGTGTCTCCCTACAGTGACATGTTGGAATCCAGGCTCTCCGTGTGGGGGTGTTCGGAGGTGCGTAAGTCAGGAGGGTGGAGTCTTTTGTTTTTTTTAAGATTTTACTTATTTATTTGAGAGAGAGAGAGCGTGTGAGCGAGAGAAGCAGGGGGAGCAGCAGAGGGAGAGGGGAAGCAGACTTCCCACAGAGCAGGGAGCCCGATGCGGGACTCAATCCCAGGACCCTGCGATCATGACCTGAGCTGAAGGCAGACGTTTAACCAACGGAGCCCCCCAGGCACCTCAGGAGGGTGGAGTCTTATGAACGGAATGGGATTAGTGTCTTGTAAAAAAAAGCTCCAGAGGGACCGTGAGCCCCTGACCCCAAGTGAGGACGCGGTGAGAAGCTGGCCAGCCAGAAAAGGACCCCGGCCCGCGCACACGGGGCCAAGATCCGGACTTGCCAGCCTCCGGAACCGAGAGCAGTGAACGTCTGTGGGCGCTCTGCTGTAGCAGACTCGCCCAGGAACACCGGCGACAGCTCTGCCCACAGCGGCCCAGCGCGGGAGCAGGCCCACGGCCGAACAGCAGGGCTGTCTGCACCCGGTGGAGTAACGCTCAGCGATCAAAATGAAGGAGCCGCTGATAACGCGCAAACCACAGGGTTGAACCTCGGAACGATCTGGCTGAACGAAAGGAGGACATACTGTATGATGCCATCTCTCTCTCTCTCTCTCTTTTTTTTTTTTAAGATTTTATTTATTTATTTGACAGAGGGAGACAGCCAGGGAGAGAAGGAACACAATCAGGGGGAGTGGGAGAGGAAGAAGCAGGCTCCCAGTGGAGCAGGGAGCCCGATGTGGGGCTCGATCCCAGAACGCTGGGATCACGCCCTGAGCCGAAGGCAGATGCTTAACGACTGAGCCACCCAGGCGCCCCTGTATGATGCCATCTCTATACGATTCCAGAAACAGCAAACTAATCCTCAGGACCAGGAAACAGGTCAGAGGTTGTGCAGAGATGGGGGGATGGGAGGAAGGGATGACGAAAGACACTGGGAACTTTTCAGGTGGAAGGATGTGTTCACCATCTTGATTCTGGTGCTCGTTTCGTCTGTCCCCGGAGGACACAGCAGAGGGTCCACGAACCACAGAGCTGCTCCTCGGGCCTCCGAATTTGCCACCTGCCCCATGTGGGTTCGGGTCCTTCAAGCCAGCTGCCTGCCTCTCTGTGTGGAGCCAAACCCCCCCCGCCTTAACTGGAAATCCACTGTGGACATTTGGCCGAACAGAGCTTTCTGTGCAAAGCAGGGAGCATTAAACACAGACGTGGTCCTTCGTAAGGAAGGCTCTTAATCCATCATGCCGTCTTCCGTCTCGCCAGCGCAGCTCGGGGAGCAGTGCGAGAAGAACACCCCAAGCGCTGCCCGATGCCCACATTTTAGAAGATTCTGCTCCACACTACACATGGGGATGAGTGTAGAAGGTTCTGCTGCCCCCGGCCCAGGTCTGCAGGCAGTCTGCCCACCGTCGGACCCCTGTGCCGGCCCAGGCATGAGCAGGTGGAGGCAGGCACAGGGCCCCATCTGATGAACAAGCTTCCAGGGGATTCTGCCAACCTGGGGACCACAGGCTGAGAGGAAGCCGGCCCGTCCCTCTCGCAGGCTCTGCACCAGAGACCCACATGGCTGCTTGCTGTCACCGGGGAGCAAAGCTATGTGGTCCCCTGGGAGCAGGGATTCCTGCGTAGATGGGGGCCGGCCAGAAGATCCCAGGCTGCAGAACCGCTTGGCAAATACATGCCCAACACCACCAGGAGCCAGAGAACAGGCGCCAACCCACTTTCCCTGGGAATTCCCTGCTGGCTTCGATGCCCCCATACAAGCCCTCCCGATGCCGCCAGCCTGAGAGATGAGGGGCGAGCGCCGCCTGCGTGGGCATCCGTCTTTGAGCCCTCTGTGCATACAGGTGTGAAGGCTGCCGTGCGGGTCTACTTTGGGGGTGTTCCTGTGCACCAGCCGTTCGTTTCTCTGGGTGTCCACTTTGGTGCATGGGTCTCTGTTCTGGGCACTTTTTTGGCTCTCTGTCCATGTGCCTTGTGGGCTCGAAGCCTTCGTTCCTGGTCGGCACTTGGCTCTCTCTCCTGTGCTGGCGGACTTCTGTCCATGTGCCTTAGAACTTACCATCAGGAAGGGGAAAGGGAGGGACCCGGAGAGACTCGGGTGGATGGAAGCTGCTGGAGGCAGAGGCCCCGAGGTCGGGGTGGGTGGGGGTGGGGAGGGAAGGACAGGGGGAAGTTCGCTGACCGCATTCTCCACACTCCGTTACCAAGAAAGAGACACAATGTGCCATGGGGCAGATACTGGACGCCTGCGGGCTGCCCACAGAACCAACGGCGTTCACCTGCTGACTGCATCAGTGAAAATACCACCTGACTCCAACCCAGCCCAGCGGCGGCATGCGTACCGCTGCCTGGGGCGAGCTCGGGACGCCCAGCCGTGCTACAGTGTGTCGGGGTCCCTCTGTGCCAGGGCATCGGGAGGAGCCCTGAAGACAGGACGGCTCCCAGGTCAAAGCCTGAAGTCCCGGGCTTTTAGGAGGAGTCTGGTACCGACTGGGCTGCTAAGCCGGGTCCCTCCACCTCCCGCTTCCGGGAATGGTGGGTTTCGTCCCAGAGCACCTGATCACCTGCAGGCACCATCGGCTCCCTGCCTGCACGAGGCAGGCTTTGGGGGCTCCCTCCAAGCCCCACCTACTTGCTTCTCTCTGAGGTCTGCCCCCAGACTGCGTTCTTCCACGTCCTTATAAAGCTTTAATTAACAAGCTGAAAAGACATTTTATCTGGCAGGGGCTGACCTTTCTGCTCCGCGTCAGAATTTATCGATACCAGCAGAAACGATCATCTCGTGGCTCCTTCACGAGTACCACGTAGTTTACAGTCACACTTTCGTCAAGATAAATGAGCTCCTTACGACTACACTTATAGCTCTAAGCATCTTAATAGGGAAAAAAAAGGCCATAAAAGTCAAAGATAACTTCAAATTTTTCCCGCATCAGCAGCGTCCCCAGGGCAGCCTCGGAGAAGCTCCGACACGGCGAGACAGGTGTCAGGTGTCACAGCTGTGCGTCCGCGTGCTGGGGGCAGACCGGCTCCGACACCAGAGGCACGTGGCCCCCTGGCTCTCGGCGCCCAGTCTCCTCGTCTGCAACAGGAAGAGATCCCGCTGCACAGGGCACGTGAGGGGCAGAGGGAGCCGGCACCGTGGGGTCCGCATGCTGAGCGCTGGGCGGTGGCTGGGAGGGTCCAACCCAGCCAGCCCGCCCAGAACGGGGGAGGTACAGGACTTAAGCATCAGCCTGTCCAGGTACTAATCCTGGAATGGCCCGTTTCTTGTTGGGCAAACCTGGGGAAGCCTCATCCGCATCCCGACTCCGAGACGGGATGTACGTACTTGGCTCCATCCTCCAGCAGAGGAGAAAACCCCGGAGCCCAGCGGCGTGAGACAGTAGAAAAGGAAACCAGTACTACCGAGTCTCGGGCTTCCTGCCTGTGCGCCCATCAACGGTGTTTCCTTCTGTGTCACAGGACAGACAGCGAAGCCAGTCTACCGGCTGGGCTTCCTTGGAACCCCAGGCTGGGGTGAGCCATGGGGCTGCGCCCCTGTGGGGTGAAGGTGCTTTCATCCCGGCTTGTGGCTGGTCCTGCAGCGGTGGCCAAGACCCTCCCTGCCGTGGCCTCCCTGGATCTCTGGGCAGCATTGATGCCCAACCCCACGGTGACCCCCTTCACTCCCTCATTCGTTCAGCAAACGTCCCAGCACCCACTGGGTAGCTGGCCGGCAAGCTGCTTGGCCCCGGGAACTGGGTGGTGGGCCCAGCCTCACAACGGCTGCTCCCATCCCAGCCCCTGACCTGATGGATCAGAACCGGCTTGCACCTCTCTGCTCCCATGCGGGATGGCAGCTTCCAGAGTCCAGCCCAGGTCCTGGCCTGAGCAGGAGCTTGGTGAAGGTGTGTGATGTCTGTCATCAAACAAGGAGGGTCTCAGGCCTCCACGGTCCAAACCGGGGACCCTGCCAGTGGTGCCCAGGAAGCTGGACCTCAGGGAGCTGCCGAGGGAAAGGGGTTCTTCCTTCACACCTGCAAACACGGCCACCCAGAGTACCACGACTGTGGTGGGCCGGCCACCCAGCACCACCACGGGTGGCAGACCCAAGCCCACTGTCCACACACAGGCAAACCTGCTCCACGACCTCCGGGCCCTGGTTCCGGTTCCTGTGCCCAGAACGACTCCAGACCTCACAGAGCTGCCCTCTCGGTGGGACCAAGGGGATTTTTGAGGCAGCCCCGTCCAGGCCATATAATCGTGTTCCCGAAGCAGAAAGAAACCCAGCCGTGGGGGCTGGTCCACCTCCAAGACAGGAGAGGGCATCTCCCATGCAGCACCTCGAGCCAGGCCCTGCCCTGCCCGGCTCCAGCCCATCTGACCGCGCAGGGCAGCCCCGAGTGCTCAACAAGGGGAAGAGCGGCCGTCCCACTTTCTACCACATCCGGGCACCATCCATGGACAGGTGTCTGCCTGTGCTGTCCGCACAGCCCACCGGCAGGTGCCTGGCATACGGACAGCAGGGAGGGAGACCGGCAGCCACGGCCAGCAGAATTCAGTGCCACCAGCTCGCAGGGCCTCAGTGGCCGTCTGCGTCCCCCATGCACACCATGGCCCCCAGGCCAAGCAGCAAGTCAGTGGAACTCGGTCTCCAGACCCCTCCTCCTTCCTCTCCCTTGACACAGGAATGGTGCAGGGGGGTGGGCACGGGGTCACAGTGAGCCCCGCCCCCAGGCCTCTTCAGGGACAGGGTGGACAGGGAGGAGGAGGGACAGCCAGAATGAGTACGGGCCGGGTGGCGGGGTTGTGTGCCCATGGTGTAGTCAGTGACCAGAATGGAGGGTGACCCTGTGAAGGGGACCGAAACAAGGCCGGGTCACAGGCTGACCCTTAAGGACCTCAGAATTCATCAGAGGAGCAGTGGCCTCGTAGAAAAAGGCTACATCACATGGAGACAAGTGTTTCTAGAGTGCATGACTGTCCCTCTCCTTATTTGACCCTATGTGCTCCAAAGGAGGGAACAGGCCCAGTGGGGCTGTGGTTCACTGGGCCCCCGGGTCAGGGAACGGCAGGGCCGGGGTCTGTATGGGGCTCTCCCCGCAGCCCTCCGCCCCATGGTGGCTGGCTCTGGCCAGCACTGTGGACCCAGGGGCAGGAGATGCCCCGCCTGCCTGTATCCCGGCACGTCCCCGGTGACCTCTGCTCACCTCGTCTGGGAGGGTGCTGTCCAGGAGGGGACACGGGTCTGGAACATTCTCTGCCGGTCCGGAGTGCCGAACACAGCTTCAAGGACAGCAGGGAAGGACACCTTCCTGCTTCCCAGGCCTCTCCAGCCGCTGGGAAAGTGCTGAGCTGACCAGAGCTGGGGCTCCTGCTTCCCGCACCCCACGTGGTTCCCACCTCCCCCCAGCTGGGTGACAGAGTGGGGCAGCCGCCCCGGGCCTCCTGTCCCTCCACGCAAGCTGCACAGTTGTGATTTTCTTCCCATCTTCAGAGAAAGGCCGTGATGTGGGGCAAACGTAACAATGAAGCTCCAACGTCAGTAACTGCCAGTAAATATTAACGTAACAGAACCACCACTTTTACTGTCGTGTGAAACCAGTTTATTACTCACTGATGAAATCCATCTGCCGCCTTCACCGCGCGGGCAAGGACTCGGGTAGCCCCGCATGCAGCTGGCGTGCTTCCACTCGGCCCGGCCACAACCACCCACCCAGCCTGGTGCCCCCAAGCCGGCTCCCGCTGACCCCAAGCTCATCCACACGGGACCACTTGGGGTTCGTGTGAAAACCCGGGGATATGTGTACCTGTTTTTGCTGCCCCGTCCCGGGAGTCGTTGCTCCTCCCAAACCACGTCGTCTGTGTCCACACCTGTGACCGGGCCACCCACCCCAGAGCCACGGTTGCCTGGGTCCTGACAAGCGACCCTCTCTCACCTCCTGTCTGAAGCAGGGGGAGCAGGAACTGCCCTCCCTGCTCAAAGGACCGGAGGGGAGGATAGGCGGCATGAATCATTCCCACGGCTCCTCCATTCACAAATGTGCATCAAGGACCAATGCAGCCTGGGGACAAGGCGGGGGTGGGGGGAGGCCGGCGTGCAGACAATGGCAATGGGGCTGCCTGATGAAGCAAAGACACGCATGCCCAGGTCTGCAATTCCCCTTCCGGACACACACCCCAGGGCCACGTGTGCCCACGTGCCAGAGACACAGATGGGAGTGGCTGCAGGACAGCACCTGCCTCGGGGAAAACGGACTGTCCATCGGCAGGGGACGGGTCAGCTATAACGTCCTTACGATGGAGAACATTCTCTGGCTCCCAGCAGCCAGAGGGATAAGCCAGCCGTACATGTGTCACCACAAAGCTTGGGGACACGCCCCGGGTGACACCCACAAGGGCTACACGCCACCTGATACCATTCACGTCTAGCAAGCACCACACGACTATGGAGGGGAGGGGAGGGGAGGGGAGGGGAGGGAGGGAGTGGGGAGGACCCCTACTTCTTCTGCATGTTTTTACCTCTTCACAAGATGGTCAGAGCAAATGTGACAAAATGCCTGTTTAATTCACTTGGGCAGAGACCATATGGAGATTTCCTATAGTCCCTTTGCGTATCTGTAATTAAAAAATAAGCATGAAAGGAGGCAGAGAAGGCTCTGTACAGAGGAGAAGTGGGAAGCCTTCCTGGAGGAGGTGGTGTCTGAGCTGGGCCTTGAAGGATGGACCAGAACGTTCAAGTGGGCGGCCAGGTAAGTGCATGGTAATTAGGAGGGACAGGTGGGTGGTGGGAGGGGCAAGGGCACTGGGGGCATCGAGGGGCTGTAAGCACTGGGGGCTGGACCACAAAGCCAAAGGTGGGTAGTGAAGGAGGAGTGGAGGGCCAGCCAGGGCCTTGAATGCCATTTCCAGGAGCCTGGCCAGCCCCTGTGGGCGATGGGGAGCCATCAGCCATTGCAGGCTCCTGGATGGTGTAGCCAGGGCCGGAAGCAGGCCTCTGTGGAGGCCAGAGCTGAGGCCAGGCAGTAAGGCGTGGACCATAAGCCATGGCAGAGCCCGGGGGCAGACAGGAGGCCGTAGGTGGGTGCTCATCTCTTTTGACCCGACTCATCGCTGGCTGGCTGGCCGCTTCCCGGAACGGGCAGAGCTCCTGAGCAGCCCCCAGCGGTGCAGAGGCCTGTGTAGCTCTCCCCGCAGGACCAGCTGTGTTGTGAGGCTCTTGCCGGGGGCACCCACACCTGCCGACCCTGCCCTGGGCCTCCTGCTCTCTCCCGGGGTCTGGGAGGTGGTCCAGCCCCAGTGCATAGCAGCTCCCGGAAGACAGGAGCTATGCCCAAGGGGGCTCTCAGGAGCCTGTAACACTGGGTCTTTACAACAATAATGCTCTTCCAAAACCAGCTTCTCCAAACCCTACAGGGAGGCATTTTCTGAAGCTCAGACCTGGCGATGCTGCATGAAATGGACCTCCGAGCAAACCCATTTACTGAGTGCTCAGCGGGGGAAACCGTACAGCCCGCACAGGCGGCTCCCACCCAGCTGGGTCCCGGTGACCCTGACTGAGCCGGCCAGCCGAGGCAGGCTGCCCAGGGCCACTTAACCAATGCAGAGGTCCTTCCAGGGGAGGCCGTTCTTAATCGGAAAGCCCCAGAAAACACAAGCGGCTACTCGGTGCTGACATTTAAAACCCCTCTCAGCAGCCCGTGTTGCAAAGTGGTTTCATTAACTTGAAAGGGTGTAATTTTATGCTATTTAGCAGGAAGTATACACTCTAAATGGCATCGCGGACTGAGGATTGGGGGCTGCGATCTCGAGGGGAAGCCAAAAAAAGCCGCCCCAAGTCCCTGCAACCACAGGTGGGGGTGGGGGTGGGAGCGGGGGTGGGGGCGTGCTGGAAACTTCCCCACAGCCGGCAGCCTCTTGAAGCCGCGCCTGCGCTGCGGCTGGGGGTGTCCGTGGGGCCAGCTAAAGCAGCTGCATCATATCCACAAAACTGGGAAAGAAGGGCCATTTCTGAGAGAGCACTGGACGCAGAAGGGCTGAAGCCGGCCAGGACCCCGGCCCAGGACCCGCTGCGGGACCCGCCAGGAGGCCCTCTTCCCAGAGGGGGCTGCCGGGATGGTAGCCCCTGGCTAGAAGGCCCGAGAGCAGGCTGCCCACCCCACCCCACCCCCACTGCAGGGGTCCCTTCAGGGAGGAGCCCGGCCTCAGTGAAGGTGTGGCCTTGAAGCCCTGGAGAGGGCCTGGTGGGGCCTGTGGTCCAGAGGACCCAGGGACAGCGGCTGGAGCCTCCCACCCCAGGGGGAAGAGCCCACGGCTACTTTTCCTTCCTCTCATCAGTCCCCTGGACCCTGACGCAGAACACACAGGAGGGAAGGGAGGGTTTGTCTCCAAGGCCGCCAGGAGAGGGGCACAGGGCCCCAGGCCAGAGGGAAACATGGCATGGTTGGTGCCTGCCCTTCCCCGGGCCTTGGTCCCCACAGACCACCTGTCCCCCTGGCCTCAGGCCCCTGCTATCTGGGACGTGGAGCATTTGTGTCTGCTCCTTGGCAGGAGGCCTGGGAGCAGCTACCTGGGCCCCTGGATCTGGAGGCCACCACCACCACGTGCGTCCTCCACCAAACCACAGTGACTGCGGAACGCACCCGATGGGGGTGCTTCCAAGGGGGCGTGCTCTCCCCACCGGCCTGCAGACCTCGGGAAAGCAGTCGGTCAGGAAATCTCATTTCCACTTGAGATTGGCAGACGCGCACTCCCGCTGGCCTCAGCCTCCTCGTCCTGCCACCTCTGACGCCCCGCAATGTCATTTAGGGGACGCGCAACTGCACGGAGCCCCGGGAAGCGCTCCTCCGCCTCTCCTGGGGTGAGCCTCCCCTGGGCAGTGACCCAGCCACTCTCGGCTTCCCAAAGGGGCCGCAATGTGTAAAACAGAGACACGGCCTACTTCCCGCGATGAATGGTGCAGAGCTCAGCATGGAACTCCACGGATGACGACAAATGTCTACACCCAAGTAACCACCACAGACCGGATCAGAAACTTCCAGCAACCCAGGGGCTCAAAGCAGGACCATGCCTTCCCCACAGGGAAGGGCGTGGGGGTGTGGTCTGAGGTTGATACAGCACCTCTCGGTCTAGCCGGTCCGCACAATTCTGGGACAGGAGTATCAGGACCCAGACGGATGTGTGGACAATGAAACCATAGGGCGTGAAGTGACCTGCCCCAGGCGGCAACCAGTGAGAGATGGTTGGGAGGGGACCGGGGTGGACCCTGGTCCTCAGGCTTCAAGTTCACAGTCCCCTCCCCACCCTGTTCCTACCCCTCCCTCTCTTCCTCCTGACCCTGTCCTGCAGGATGAGAGCAGGCTGTGGTGGGTGAGGGGACACACAGAGAGAGGGGCTCAGCGTCCCCCACGGGTTCAGCACGGCCATCTCAGACACGCAGGGGGACTGGGGAAGACAGAGGAACACGGTGCCTAGCACAAGCCAAACGCCCTCCCCCTCAGAGGTGCGTCTCAGCACCAGCCTGTCCGGAGCAGGGCAGAGGGGGACTGTGGCACTTGGTGGCTGCACTTCAGGATGTGGGGGGTGATGGCCATGGTGGGGATTCTAGCACGTGGCCCCGTGTGGCAGGAGGGGAGGAGTCCCAGGGTCTCTCGTGCCGAATGCAAAGAATCCCAGTGCCGCCTCCACCTCAGAGTGACCCGAGACCATTGCCTCACCTCCTGACTCAGTTTCCCCATCTCTAGGATGGGGTCACCAGCGCCTAGGGGAGATGGTCAGGCAGAGCAGTAGACAGTATCTTCTGAACTTGATATTGATGAGCCTGGCCTCGGGCAGGATGTGTGGGGGGAGCGGTGAGAGCCTGGCCACAGAGCATTCCACGTGCCAGGTGTCTACGGCCCCTGCAGCTCCGTCGCAAGGCCGGCCCTGGGCCAGCACACTCATTTGGCAGGAAAGAAATCCCCCACGTGATCCTCACTCTTTCCCGGACAGGATTCTGGATGCCGGATCCACCGTGCACTGAGCGAGCTCTCCCCGGTCACGTCTGGGGAGTGCCTTGCCGCAGGGAAGGGGGAGCACGCAGGAGGAAGGCCGGCTGCAGCCCACCCAGAAACCCCCTCTGCCTCCCCACCCCCCCCAGGATGATCCATCGGCTTAGGGGGCAGGGGTGGGATTGTCAGGGGGCCCCAGGCACAGGGCCACGCAGAGGGAGACTCAGCATGGCTGTCCCTCCTCTCAGCAAGCTCAACTGGGGCCTAGGCTCTGACACCATTCCTTCCGGGTATCGTTCCGTCCAAAGTGCTTTCCTGGGGAGCACAAGCATCATGATCTCAGGGTCGTGAGATCGAGTCCCGCATGGGGCTCCAGACTGAGTGTGGAGCCTGCTTAAGATTCTCTCCCTCTCCCTCTCCCTCTGCCCCTCCCCCTGCTTGTGCGCGGGCACTGTCTCTCAAAATAAATAAATAAAATCTTTAAAAAAAGAGAGAACAGGAACCATAGCTTCTGAGTGTCTTAAGCTGCCAGGCTAATGGTCAACGGATATGACCTCATAGAATCTCGCTACACTTCCCGTTTTACAAGTAGGGAAACTGAGCCCTGGAAGAAATAATTCTTTTTTTTTTTTTTAAAGATTTTATTTATTTATTCGACAGAGATAGAGACAGCCAGCGAGAGAGGGAACACAAGCAGGGGGAGTGGGAGAGGAAGAAGCAGGCTCATAGCGGAGGAGCCTGATGTGGGGCTCGATCCTGTAACACCGGGATCACGCCCTGAGCCGAAGGCAGACGCTTAACCGCTGTGCCACCCAGGCGCCCCTGGAAGAAATAATTCTGACAGCCCTGCAAGATCAAGAGAAGGGAACCAACAGCAAATGCGTCCAGTCTTTACAGGGCAGCCTGACTCCTGCCCCAGTCCAAGGCTGTGAGAGGCAGGGTTACTGCTCACCCACCACCCACCAGCGCCTAGCCTGGGGTCTTCTATGCACTGTCTCAGCCAATCCTTCCACCGCTCTGTGAGGCACCAACGACGCCCGTTTTACAGAGGACAAAACTGAAGCCCCAGAACTCGACGCCGCACCAGAAGAATTCTTGTCAACGAGCTTTCTCATGTGGCTCCTCCCTTCCTCCCTGGGTGAATGGTTGAGCAGACTTTTCGGGGCCTTTCCTCTGAAACGCACGCCCCTCCTAGATTCACCCTGGCCAGGCTCCGCCAGTGTCCCCAAGGATGGTGGCGTCCTAGTCCCAACCCCCAGCCCACTCCACGGGAAGTATGGGGATGGGAGGACAGTAGTAGATCGGGCCAGCAGACTCGGGGACACTCTTCATGCTTCGACGCCTTTGCACGCACAAGTGTTGGCGCACGCGCACACGCGCTCACACGCTGTGCCCCCCGCCCTTCCTGGTTCCCATGCCAGGCCATCAGCCCTTTTTCACTCTCACTCAACAACAGTGAGCGACACTGCCGACAGCCCACGCTGCAGAAGGAAGAGCACCCGGCCCCCCAGGAACTCACTGGGTGGGTGGTTGGCTGGGACACATGACTCAACCTGGCCAATCACAGCCCAGGATTGTCTGGGCAGTATCATTGGTCTAGAGGGCGGGCACGTGACCCAGCAGACCAATCAGAGTCCTTTCCAGGGACGGCGTCTCCAACAAGGGAAGAGCAGCTGTCCTCATGTCAGGGCTGTGGGGGTCGTGGGTTCTTGCTCAGGGTCTGCAGGTCGTCCCCTGCCCACACTTGGGGCCCCAGAGCATCACCGCTGGGCTGGCTCACGCTGCCACCCCGGGCTGTCATCCTCGCCTTGGGAGAACACAGCCCGGGAGCCACTCAGCCTCATGCTGTGGAAGTGAGGGCAGTGCCCGTTCCACTTGGGCAAACTCCTGGGGCCTCGGACATCTCGATGCCTGGTTAAACACGCACTCGACACAGCACCACATCTACTCTTCGTCAAGTTAAAAGCAGAGCTTCCCAAAATGCCACGCCAACGCAATGTCCACACGCGTAAGCTGCCAGGGATGGTTCCAAGGAGTCGTGGTGACTGATCCAGATGTCACTCCTGCCCCCGCCCCCCTCCCCGCCCCCCACACTCCCGGGTGCCTCGCCAGGAGCTGCAGGGAAGCAGCCCAGAGCCCTGGACTCAAATCCCAGCCCTGCCACTGACGGGCCGCAGCCCCTGCACAACTCACGCAAACTCCCTCGGCCTCAAGTTTTCTCGTTTGTAAAACAGGGACACTTAACTGGTCCACGCTGGTCTGCTTGGACAGTCCAAAGAGAAGCATGCGACACATGCCCAGAGCCTGGGATCCCTGAAAAAATGGGAGCTACCACGACAGGCAGAACAAGACGGCCTCAGGCAGCTGTGACTTGGGGGAGGCCACCCCACCACCCCGAGCCTCATCTGCTCTACAAACAGGGGTGCTGATATCGGCTTCAGGGGGCGGTGAAAGATCAGTGAGACCAGGAACATAAGATGCTCAGGTCTAGAAGGTGTGGCCCTGCCCCATCTCCCCCGTCAAGGATGCCCTGAGCTGGCCCCAGTGACATGCGGTGCTGTGCGGGGCGATGGTGTGACCATGGCCCGCTGCCCTCGGGAGCGGTACCCTCTGCTGTCCTCTCTGCTGCGGGACTTTTAGAAGAAACAGCACTTCTGGCTGGAAATGAATAACGTGTTGAAAATAAGTTTTAGATTTTGAGTTAAACGTACTAAGGGAGGGGGACAAATCCTTATAGGCCAAATATAGGGAAGGACACCTCTCAGGAGTGAAGAAGGATGCTGCCGTCTTCACTGCTGGGACGCACAGGCCAAAGTCTCCGCCGGGACAGTGGTGGCCTGCTGCGTTACCCCCACCGCAAGTGTCCTGGAAGGCTCCTCCCGGGAGAGTCCCGGTCGGGGTCAGGGGAGTTGCCGGGCTTTGGGGACAGGGAAGGTGCTAGCAGCTAACCTAGCTCGAGGCTGCTCCCTGCAGAGGCCTCTGCTGTGCCAACCATGCTCCAGGCCATGGCACCCCACTTCTCAATACTTGGACAGTCCCTTCTCGCCCCACAGCCCTTCCACCCCAGGTCCCTGAGACACCCTGCCAAGAAGTAAGCCCCAAGAGAAGAGCAACGTCAGGGAGAAGCTCCGCCAGCACAACTGGCCCACCACTCTCAAGAGATGAACCCCATTTCACAGATGAGGAAACCAAGGCACACAGAGGCAGAGCGGCTTGTTCAACTCACACAGTGAGGCAGAGGCAGAGCTGGGATCTGGACTCCAGTCTCCACAGCTCCAAAGCCACCTCTGAGTGCTGGGCCACCAGCCGCCTGTTGCTGGTGAGCACGTGAAATGTGGCCCGTGTCACCTGACATTCGCTGTCAGTCTAAGATACACGTGGGATTTCAAAGGCTCGTATGAAAAAGGTAAAACATCTCACTGGTATTTTGAAAAAATTAGTTAACGTGTCAAAATGATACTGTTTTGGATATCCTGGTTATTAGGCTTCTAGAAGATTTGAGATCGCACATGTGGCTCCCATTAGACTTCTACTGGCTAGAGCTGTTCATTGGGATAGTTCAAGTTCAAGACGATAGCTGTGGACGTCCACTTCTAACACGGAAGCAGAAGGATGAACGAGCTTGTGCTCCATGGTAACAAGAAGACACACTCAGAACAAAAACCATGCTTTCCCATGGGACTAGAGACAAGTGGTGGAAACAAGGGAACCTTGAAAGACCAAGTTCCAGGGAGGAAGGATGTGCAGCGAGGGGAACATCCGCACGTGGGGTGGGCGCCCGGTCGGAGCACAGGTGCACAGAGGGGCAAGGATGCCAAGGACCGAGGCACTGACACACGGGGGCCAGAGGGTCAGCCGAGTCGGCCCCAGCAGCCGGGGAGTGGGAGATGGGGCGACCCCCTGGGGAAGAGTTGGGTGATTTCCTACAAAATTAAACACACCTGTGCCCTCGGTGCTGGCAATTTCACCCCTAGGTACGGACACGAGAAATGAAAACGTGTCCTCAGAGCGACGTGCACACAAATGTTCGGAGCAGCTTTATTCATAATTGCCGGAACGTGGGACCAACTCACATGTCCATCAACTGGTGAGTGGGCAAAGCCACTGGTGGTGGCGGATCCATGCCATGGGCTGTCACGCAGCCACGCCCGGGACTCAACGGCAGGTACACCTGGAGTGTGGAGGGGTTTCAACAGCAGTGCTGAGCGAACGGAGCAAGACAGGAGGGCCGCCCGGACAGGTACGATGCTTGGGAATGGGCAGATGCATTGGGTGAGAGCAATCAGAAGAGGGGCCATCCGGGGGGGAGGGGGGGACCCCGCGGGCAGGTGCACGAGGGAACTTTCCAAGATACTGGGAATGTTCTGGAACGTGATGGGGGTGTGAGTTACTCGGGTGCACACCACTGTCAAAACTCGTCACACGGTACCATTAAGATCTGAATTTCAATGTATGTAAATTATATTTAAAAGGAGAAAGCTGTATGTCTAAGACAGGGCAAGGACTGCAGCTCCAACCCCCAGAGAGCAAGGAAGAGGGGGGCAGCTGGGGTGCAGGACCCCCTGCCCCCCATTTTGGAGGCTTCGCAGTTGCGTTTGGACTGGAATCGATGTTTGCAGTTACATCAGTGAGGACCTAAAAAGCAAGGCGCCGTCTCCAGGAAGGAACCCGCGCCCTGTGAACGGGCTCAGGAACAGGTCAGAGGGAATCTCTAGGAGCCGTTCATGTAGATAAAATGCACGCTGGCCTCACTGACTGCGGAAGGGGCTTGACGTCTGATCCCACATCTCCGATCAGCATGGGAAGCACCTGAGCCTGCAGAGATGGGGGTCTTCCCCCGACCCCACGGTGGCTCTGGGCTGGGTGCACGTGGACCCCTACAGCAAGCCGACCCTCAGGCCAGACCCTGACCCACGGTGGTGTCCTGCCTTCCCCAAGACCTCCGAGCGGCTCAGACGGGGCTGGCACATGGAACTTGGTGGGGCCCCAAGGGGAAAGTGATGGAGACGCTGGGGCAGCATTTCACAGGTGGGGACACGGAGGGATGTCCAGGAGAATAGGAGATGACAGGGCCACAGGGACGGGCTGAGATGCAGCGGGGGGTCGAGGCTGGGGAGGCCGGTGGGGAGGCCGGTGGGGAGGCAGACAGAGACTTGGGGGGATGTGTACAGTACAGGTCAGGGATGCAAGATGGGCCAGAGGTTGTACCACTGGAGGCAGGGAGGCCAGGGAGGAGCAGTGGGGTGGCAGGGGAATATGTGACATGAGCAAGAAGCCACGGAGATCTGCTGGGGCTCTGGGGGGTAAAGCAGAGGAGTGACATGAGTCATAGAAACTCAGCGAGCCAAGAGTTAGGCAGTGGGGACAAAGATATGAAGAAGAGGAAGTCCCCGTCCTCAAGAAACTGACAGCCCGGGTTATGGGGTAGGGATGGTAGGCAAGCCACTGCCCCTCTGAGCCTCAGTTTCCCCATGTGTATAAGGGAACAGTTAGGGTAAAATGCTGATGTGCTTAAAACACCACGGACTCCTGCCAGGCACAGAGTGTTCAGATCGGTAGGAAACTCTCCACCCCTGCTCTTGGCAAGAGGAGGCCTGTTCCTCACCCTCCAGTCAACTTAATCATCTCCACACCCGAAACCCAAAACCCAGTCCCGAACTGCACCGCGATTCTGCACGGAGCCTGCACGCACCAGCCCGGCCCCAGTTCTAATCGCCGGCATTAGCATTTCTCATCCGCCCCCCTCCGCGACTTCAGAGGCATGCGGTCCAGCGCTGGGTCCTCAGTTAATAAGCCCGAATAATGAGGCTGCGCTGAGCAGCAGGGCCCAACAGGATGGAGGAGTATTTTAATTTCAGGTTTTCAGGTCACAAGTTATGCGGGACCACCGGAAGGAACAGGGAGGGGGCCAAGGTGCCGCCCAGGTCAGTGGGCTGCCTGAAGACACTGTGGACGAGGCTGAGGTGCCGGGGCTCAGCTCTCTGGGTGGAGTGAAGACGGAACCTTCTGTCACACCGTCCCCGCAAATACCTGGGAGAAGGACACAGCATATGGACAGGACGAGCCCATCGCACTGGTCCTCACTGAGGGCCCCAGGGGGAAAGGAAGGGTCGCCCTTGGCCAAAGACCCCTGAGTGCACCCAAGCCTGTCCCTGCTGCAGAAGGGAGGTGCCCTGGGGTCCCCCAAAGTGCCGAGGGTAAAATGAGGACCGAGTGGTGCTCGAGGAGGGAGAGGGTTGGACAGAAGGCCCAGGCAAGGACAGATGGACCCTCATGCATGGCCTCAGGGCTAAGGGGGCACAGAGCAGCCTGGGACCCCCCACGGAGGAGCTGTGGCAGCCCCAGACCCATAGAGGTTTCCTTGCCTTGGGGTCCCAGGCCTCCCCCCACCACAGGGATCTCCCCCTCTGGCTCACCAGCTCCAGCCAGGCCGGACTCCAGGTGGGGCAGGACTAACAGTGCGCCTCCTCCGGGGTTTGGGGCGTAGGCGGACTCGAGGTCCACTGTGGGCAGAAGGGGCACACATGCGGTGGGGGGCAGGGGCACCCCAACCCGGCCTGCAAAGCACAGGCGGTGGCCAGCTTACGGTCATGTCATGGAATTTGAGTTAACATACCAACTTCGAAACATTCTAGCTTGTTCGAGTGTCCAGCCTTCAACAAATGCTTGTTAGCAGAACGATGACCACATCCCCAGTATGTGCCGACCCCTGCCGTGGGGCACGCAGCCCCAACCGACTTCGTCCTTCAGGAACCCGAGTGCTCACAAATACTGCTCCTTTCGTGTGAGGAAACCAAGGCTCAGGGGCTTGAGTGACCCGCCTGAGGTCACCCAGCTTCCAGCCCCTCCCGGGCCCCAGCGCCAGGCCCCCCCTGCTCCCGGGGGCTGTGCAGTGCGGGGCATGTGCCGCGGGCCCCGGAGTGGGTAAGGCAGCCCCTCCTGGACTCAGGCCCTGCACCTGGACCTCCACTCCCCAGCTCCGGTCTCACCTCCACTGCGGAGAATGAGCAGGCGCAGGAGACGGGGCTGAAAGACCGAAAATCACAGATCCCCTGAAGCCGAGAACGCCTCATGCCTCTGACCTAGTGGCGGCCGGGGCCCACAAAATATAATGCCGAAGCTCCATCTTCACACCAACAGGGCAGGAGTGGGGGATGAGAGCCCCGCACCCTGTTCGCAAAACCGCCCACGCACCTACTGGGCGCCAGGCAAGGGGCTTCGGCAGGTCAGAGACACACCTGCTGATGGCGACAGACCAAGGTGAGGACAGTGAGGGTGGTGTCAGAGCGGCACAAGGGTGGGGAGCGACCCAGCCCCCAGGAGCTGCCTCCCTGCCTCCCCCGCCCCCACCCTGGCTGCATTTTGTTCCAGACTCAGGGAAGCAGGGGTGAATCAGAAGCAGCTCCCATCTTCCAGGGGCTCACGGTTCAGGGGGGCACAGACCCATCCACCCTCAGTCTGTGGGGGCAGAGGGAGCATGTCAGCTTCCCAGAGGGGGTGAGTGAGCTGGACCAGGAACGAGGGCACAGCAGGGGCAAAGGCCCTGCTAGGAGGGGGTGCCCCTGGAGGGCTAGGGCACAGCAGGTCTGGGGCCCGAAGGATCTCGGACGTCAGGACCAGGGCCTGCATCTGTGCCAGCAACGCCTGAGGGCACGTCCCCCTTTTCCCAGCTGGACTCAGGAAAGGGGCAGCCAATCCATGGCCTGGATCATCTCAAACCTGGCCATGGGGGTGGGGGACACAGAGGCCCCCAGGCAGTATTCAATGGGCAGCCGCTGGACCCTGTGGGCTTCCTGAGCCATGGCAAGACCCAGGGGGGCACCCTCGGCCCCAGTATCCTGAAACACAGACCCCAGGGGCAAGAAAACAGCTACCAGGATACCAGGCACACTGGCCACGCTGGTTAGGCCCCTGATGGGCATGGCTGACTTCGCTCCCTGGATAAGCCTATGAGAAGATTACTAGTCTCAGCCCCATTACACTTAAATGACTTGCCCGAGCCGGGAGTGGAGGTGGCGGGGTCAGAACCAGGCAGCCTTCGGGCTCCTCTGCTGGGAGCCTGCTTCTTCCTCTCTCACTCGCCTGCTGTGTTCCCTCTCTCTCTGGCTGTCTCTCTGTCACATAAATAAATAAAATCTTTAAAAAAAAAAAAAAAAAAAAAAAAAGGGCGCCTGGGTAGCCCATGATCGTTGAAGGCGTCTGCCTTCGGCTCAGGCGTGATCCCGAGCGTTCGGGATCGAGTCCCATCGGGCTCCTCTGCTGGAGCCTGCTTCTTCCTCTCTCTCTCGCCTGCTGTGTTCCCTCTCTCTCTGGCTGTCTCTCTGTCACATAAATAAATAAAATCTTTAAAAAAAAAAAAAAAAGAACCAGGCAGCCTGGCCACGGAGACTGTACATATTCTAGACTGTTCCAAGAGGCACAGGGCCCAGAGAATGCACGGCAAAGGCTCAGGGTCACAGCAGGATCACGAGCAAGGCCTGGCTGCTGGGCTGAGACCCAAAGGACGAGCAGGGGAGCAGGGAAGCCACGTGGAGGGCAGGACCGCCTACATACCCCAGGAAGTCACAGTACATCTTTGGAAAACGCCCAGGAGGTGGGTGTGCAGGGGTCTGGTTCAGGTCCAGCAAACCCTTTGACCCAGCTGGACTTCAGTTTCCCCATTTGCATGACGGGGGTAGGGCTGCAGTGGCTGAGCCCCAAGGTTCAGTGTGGTAGGTCTGACTCAGAGAGGGAGGAAAGATCTGAGAACTGTAGGACACAAGCCCGAGGCAGAGGCCCCTCGAAGGGCTGGGGCAGGGGGCCCAGGAGCCACAGCCCAGGCCTGCCACAGCTGGAGAAAAGATCCCGAGCAAGTTTCTGCTCAGTGAGGCCCCTGACCACCCAGCCGGGCCCTCACACCCACCCCATCTCTCCACCTCTCCTTCCCCCACACGTGCAATCCCACCCGCAGGCCTCCATCCCAGCATGCTCTCTGCCTGGAAGCCTGGAGACCGGGGCTGAACCAGACAGGTCCCTGTGTCTGTCCCCCAGGAGTGCACAGTGAGTGGGTAAGGTCACCTCCACCCAGAAGTATACCTGGGTTGACTGCAACAGCAGCATGAGAATCCCTGGGACAGATTAAGCCCGGGCTCTTGGCAGGACAGACAGACTATATGCTCCCGTTTTGTTTCACGCAGGACCAGGTCTGTGCAAGCACCTGGGGTTGTATTTGGGGAGGTTTAGGACTTGGAGGCTAAGAGAAAGTGTGTGGGGCTCTGGGAAAGGCGCCACTAGAGGTCAGGAGGCCTGGCTCCCGGCAGGCTGGTCTGTGCCTCTGTTTCCTTCCCGGGCCTCGGCCAGCTCCCGTGTCCCCCCCCCCCCCCACCGCTGTCTGCAATCCCTGGCATGCCCTGTGATCGCTGTGCCCACTCCAAGCCCCCTTCTTTGGAAACCTAACATTCGATCAAGTGACACGGTTTGGTCCCCACGTGCGGGGACACACGTGACAGCTGCTACCAGGGGAGGTGAGAGGCTCAGCACTGGGTTCCGCGCAAGCAGCAGGAGTGCAGGCATCCAGCCCGGCTGCGCACCTGCTCTGTGAAGGTTCCTGGGCGCCGAGGAGACCCACCCTGCGCATGCCGGCCCACATCTCAGCACCTGGGGGGCCAACTCCGTCTCACGTGGCTACAAACCCTCAGTGCCCAGCGCACAGCAGGCGCTCAAGAAAATGTCTTCGGCCCTTTGACCTTGACAGCTCCAGAAGACGGTACACTTGAACTCGAGAGAAGGGAGAGAGCTGGGCTTGGAGTCAGGACACTTGGCTTCACCAGCTGCCAGTCCTCTGCCTCCTTACTCGCCATTCAGCCTCCGTAATATGCTGAGTCCCGTGAGCCTCAGTTTCTCATTTGCAAAATGGGAATCATATCGCCACCCACTGGTCAGACTCAAGTGGGCCGCGGGTTGAGGGGATGCTTTGTACACTGTGGAGGGACTGCTGTCCTTCCACAGCATCGCGCAGCTCCCACCTACTCCTTGCATAATTAGCCTGTTAAAACTTAAAAAAACATTTTTAAAGATTTATTTGTTTGAGAGAGCGAGAGAACCCACGCAAGCTGAGGGAGGGGCAGAGGGAGAGGGAGAATCTCCAGCAGATTCCGAGCTGAGCGCAGAGCCCGATGTGGGGCTCGATGTCAGGACCCTGAGATCATGACCTGAGCTGAAACCAAGAATAGGACATTCAACCGACTGAGCCCCCAGGCGCCCCGAGGCAGTTAAAACTTTGACAGCAAATGGTCTCTGTGAGGAAGTGGAAAACAACATCCCTTCAAGAGAAGGGGAGGGAGGAAACAAGCTTCATTCCCGTGCGCCTCTCATTTCCAGGCTTGGTGGCGTGAGGCATGGGCTCCTGGGGGCTGGACGCTCATACCGGGAGGGCCACGACTCCAGCCTGCCTGCCGTGCGCCTCTCACGTCTGCTTCCTCCCGTTCATCCTCCTCTGTCACTATAAGGCCGACCAAAGCGGGGCCACCAGTAGCACGTTGGTATCGTCTCAGGACAGGGACAAGCTGGGGTCTCAAAGGCAGGCAGCAGCAGAGCCAGGAAGCGCAATGACCGTCACATAGGCCAACCAGGAAGCTGGGGCGACGCTGGGCTCGGCTGGCACATGCTGGTTCCGCCATCCAAAACCGTGCTGCACGGAACACCAGGACCTTGAATGGGGACGTGCTTGGGGAGAGCGTCCTCAGGGCCCGGGGGGAAGACCGAGCTCCTGATGAGTGAGTGAATGACGCCAGAAACGACAAATCCCTCGCCCGGCCCACCTCCCAGGCGTGCTTGGAAACAAAAGACAGAGCCACAGACATGGAAGGAGGGATGTGGGGGAAAGGGGCGTCCACGCTCCGCAGTCACGCAGAGACTTGCTCATCACGCGTTGGTCAGAGGTCCACTAGAGCCTCAGTCTACTCCTCTGTCAACTGGTGAAGGAGAGCCTTACCTCGCAGGATCACAGGAGACTCATGCATGAGGGGCCGACTGCGGGTCTAGACGGTGGTTAATATCAGCCTGCTCCCCCCCCCTTGCTTTAATTTCTTGTTAATTGCTGGTGATGACGCTTACATGACATGACGAGGGAAAGCCCTCGTGCACGCGGGGAGCTATAGAAACACTGGGTTTTACTAAGCTCTAGTTCACGTGGAAGTCATTTTACAATTTTTTTTAAGCAGGTTCCACACCCAACATGGGGTCTGAACTCACGACCCGGAGATCAAGAGTCACATGCTCTACTGACTGAGCCGGCCATGCTCCTGCTATTTTATCCCGTTTCTGACCCCAGGGTCCTGGCACCCCTACTTGAGTCCCTCCAGGTCCTCTGTGAAATGGGGCAACTTAACTCTGGCTGAATGACACGAGGTCTGGGGCTTCCCAGACAGAGGCAAGCCTTGAATCTGAGCCCCTCCTGCCCCCGAGTAGGGAGCCCGAGTTCTACGGCTCCGCGAGAGAATGTGACAGTCCCCAGGCCAGTGGCCAGCAGCCCGGGGCTTGTCTCCCTGCCCCTGGGCCTGGGCCTCTGGGCAGGCTTGCGTTGGCGGGGACAGGCAGCAATGAGAGGGATCCTGGGATCCCCTCATTTCCTAGCACCCGACAAGGCTGCCCCCAAATACAGATGGCGCGATGGGGGCATGTAAGCAGTCCCTGCTTATCTCAGCCTCAGCAGGCAGCCGGGGACATGCACCAGGTGGGGCGGCCTGGACACACCGGAATCTTGGGGCTCCATGAAGGGCTGACAGTCCCAGTGGGAGCAGAACTCTCCAGGTCTCAGCCCCAAGATGGGGAAGATGCGGCTCCCTGTCCAGAGGGTGGCCTCAGTCACCTGCGCTGTGCCCTCTGCTGGGATCCCTCTCTCCCTGCCTTGGCCCAAGTCATTCGTTATTCTAAGCGGGGCCCCCTTAGCCCACATAAAAGCTGAGCAGTGGGTGCTCAACCCTACTGACCTAGCTCCTCCCATTCCAGAGCCCCTGGGGGTTTCTTCTGTAGCAGCCCAGGGAGGGCAGGGGGTGTGGTGGGCCTGGCTCCAGCCCTGAGCTGCCCCTTCCCTGCTCCCAGCACACTGGAGCCAGAGGAGAAGGTCCCCACTACAGCCTCACGCAGACACGGAGGACCCCGGCCAGGGCAGAGACGCTCTCGAGGCCCTGATCCTGCACCTGGGACAGGAGGCACTCTGTTACATCTGAAGCAGAAGTTCAACCCATTTGGAACGTCAAACTGGAAATGTAACCTGCAACCATTCCGAAGGTCTTTGCAGCTCCCCTGGGCATCCCCCCCTTAACCCCCAGTCTCACACAAACCCAACAGGTCACAGGTTCCACAGGGCTTTCCTGCTGTGATCACTTCTCATTCCCCGTGTTCTCTTTCATTTTATTTTTCCTGTTCTAATTCATTAATTAGTCTCTCTGCTCACGACCTCATCCCAGCCCCGGTGTGGATCCTTTTAACACAGCCAACATCTCTGAGTGTTTCCTCTTCTACCGCGTGTAGTGGGGGAGCCAAGAAGGGGCTCCCTGTTAACATGGAGACCCCCTCCTGCCAGGAGGCCCCCAGCCCTCCCCCTGAGACCCGCAGATTCCAGGTGTGTGGGTTCGGGGCCCAAAGCTGCAAGCCCTATTTGATTTGGAACCAGGGCTCTGAAGGTGCCCCCTCTCCCATCAGCTAGGGCCGTCCCCCAGAGCCTCCTTCCTTGCATCATGCGTGTTCTTGCTCCTCCCAGGGGTCAGGCTGAGTCCTCCAGCTCTCAGGAAGCCTCCTCAAGCTCAGGACCCCACTGTAGTGGGGTGTCATCCCCAGCGTTCCTCGGCCTACGAAGGGGTCCAGACGTATAGGTCACAGCCCACTGCAGGGTGGTCCTGAGCTGGGGGAGGCCCCCGGAGTGCACTGAGGAGCTGTAGTTCCTTCCCCTCCCCCACCGCAAATCCACTCAGAAAATACTTTTGCAAGCGCCCAGTGCTTGTTCAATACTTTCCAGCCCCTTGGAGGCTGGACACGTGGCTCCCTCCCTCTTCTGGGCCCACATATCTTTGTCTCAGAAACCATATTTTTGTCTGAGAAACCCCAGGTGACTTTCGTCTGAGCCCCTTGCTGAACTCTCTCTTGTCCGGGTGCCCATGTCGGGAAGGTGCTCAAAGCCACATCGGGAAGGCACTGGGCAGCCAGCTGCCCCTCTCCCAGCCCATCTTCTGTGGCCAGGACCTCCTCGCACCAACCCAGCCAACCTGAGCCACGGGGGGTGGATTTCTGCGTGAAGTCCTGCCTCGACTTCACCACCTTCCGCCCCATGTCACCCTGCTTGTCTGCAAACAGCCATCTGGCCTCCCTTGAGCAATGCAGGTCTGCAGAGAAACTGAGAAGTAAGTACCCACATCGCGAAAGCTGGCTCTGAGAAACGGGCAGAACCTGACAGCTGGCGCAGGGCTCTCCCCGCAGGGAGAGGAAAAGGCAAGTCCAAGGCAAGGAGGTGTGAGACGGGGGCAAAGGGGGACAGCAGTGCTGTGGGGCAGGCAGGCAGGACGGAGCTACCAGCCCAGCAGCCGTGGGCAAGCCAAGCCCGCAGCACCCACGGTGCGGTCACCGCCCAGCGATCCAGCGGGGCCGGCCCGAGGGGGCAGAGGGTGCAGCAGAGTCCCGGGTCAGGAGCACTGGCCATGGGCCTAGAATCCCGGTCCCCACTCCTCGGCTGTGTGGCCTTGACCTCAGGGAGGTCCCTGCACCTCTGTGGGCTTCGGTTCCTCATCTGGGTGATCTCGACGGTGCTCACAGGTCACTGGTTGTGACCATTAAGTGGGCGGTTCCAGGAATGGTGCTTAGAATGGAGCATGGTCCGTGCGGTCAGCGGTCAGCTCTACCTGTTAACACTGCAGCCGAGGAGAGTGACCGAAGTTCGCGCAGTCACATGCTAACTACGTGATGAAACCCGCCCGTGCTGGGCAGGCACAGAGCCGTCTGGGGCTCGGCGTCCCCTCTGTCCCCCAAGGAGCCCAGCCATCAGCCCTGGAGGAAGGGCGCTGAGGATATCAGCCCCCAGGGCACGAAGACAAGGCTCCCAGTCCCCAGTGGAAGATCCTGGCTTCCCCGGCTTTCCCGCGGGAAACAAGGTGAGGGCAGGCCTCCAGGGAGGAAGACGGAGTTTCTCAATCCTACCTGGGGGAGGAGGTAAGGCTGCTGGGGGAGCGGCCCCCGCCACTCGGGCTCCAGATTTACCGGGCAGAGGCCTGAGAGTCCGGACTTGCTCACCCGGACGAGTACATCTTTTCCTCATCACTCAGCTCTTAACGGGGATGACAGCCGGGATTAAATAGTAAGTCATCTCCAGCCCCATTACGGCCGCAGCAAGATGGCTCCAAATTAAATCTAACAGTCAATGAAATCGTCAATATTTAATTTACTCATTGCAGGTGGCAATTCAGCCCTCGTGACGCTATTGTTTAATGGCAGAAATATTGGGATTTATCACACATTATGGCACTCAGAATTGCTGGGCTTTCTCTGTGAGGCGGCCACTGCCCCCACACTAGAGGTGGGGTGGAGACCTCGGGAGACCTCCCTGCACTAGCCTGGGAGCACGGAGGCTCATGGGCAGTTTTCCCCCAGGGAATCATGGTTGTGCCCACCCGGGGCAGTGGTTCCCATTCCTGGAAACTTGACCCCTCTGGAAACTGGGAACAGGCAGAAGGAAGGGACGGGTGGTCCCTCCAGGTCCCCTGATCTTCCTCACCCAGTGTCCCTAAGAGCTGGGTCAGGGGAAGGGCTCTGGGAGAGCAGCATCCCACACCCTCTGGGGCATTCAAGACTGTCAGCGCATGCCCTCCTTCTACCATTGCTCCCACCGTGGTCCCAAAGCCACGGCTTCCTGAGCACGCCCCTCTTCTCTGAGATCACCACCACCCCATTCACATGACCTCCCCCCCTCGCTCCCTGCGAGCCCACAGGCCCACCACCGAGGATGCTTCCTGTTGGCCACGGCCACCGCCAGGCCTGGCCCTGGCCCTTCTGCAGAGGGACCACAGGTCCCCACGCCAGGTTGAGAACACAGCCCTTTCACGAGGCAAGCCCTGGACTGTGTACCTTACAAGGATTAAGTGAAAAGTTTCTTTCCCCTGAGTCTGTGCATGAAAAACCTTCTGAAGGGACAAGCGCAGGCTCACCGTTGGCGGTGAGTCCCGTGAAGGGCTGGTGCGAGAGGACTCGTGCTCCAGGCTGCTCTCCCAGGGCGGTTTCCAAATTCACTTTATTTGTATTTAAATAATGCGCTTCTCTCATCAATAGTCAGCCTTCCCACAGAACTGCTTTTTCTCTCTGCTCCGACTTTTCATTCTCTTGGTTTTCTATGATCCTCTTGCTAATGTCTCCGGAATTCCCTGATTGAATCGTAAGTCCTTTTTCTGTACAACCAACCAGGTATCAGTTCCTCCCCCCTCTGCCCCGGAAAGTTCCATTGCTTCCATATCTTGCTCTAACCTAAATGGGTTTCTCTCGAGGCTACTGGGCCCCTCTCCTGCACTTAGTTAGATCCCATTTTTCTGGGTTTAATTCCCTCATCTGGTGGAGCACCGCACTTTAGTTTACTGCAAAAGGCAACATGCCAGGCCCTGGCCGGTCTTCGCAGAGTTCTAGCCTGGAGATCATGGCCCCTCGGCCTTTGAGCAAGCTGCCGGGCTGCCTTCTGGCTTCAGGGGCCGCTCTCATCTTCCCGATCCTCTGTGACCCCACAGTGCAGTTTCCTGGGTGCAAACCCCGTGTTCTGGAATCTCGGGGTCATGTGCTACAGTGTGGACCCCAACTTGTGCTAGGAACTCTCAGGGCTGGAAACGTGTGCCCTTTAATGACGGAGAACACTCGTATTCCTCTGACCTTCTTCTGTTAAATGCCTGTTTTAGCTGGAATGCACTGTGGACAGATAGAGACCCTCCGGTTTCCTTAACTTCTCTTATCCAGTCCCATCTGCTTATCATTGTTTTCTACTTTCTGGGTGCTCTCTCCTCCCTCCTGTGGATTACTTAATCCCACTGCCATATACTTGACTCCCAACGGTTCCTGCTGGTCTGCGGCTGCTTCTCTTTTTCGTGTCTGTTCTGATCCCGCGGATGCTGCATATTGCCAGATTTCTTGGAGAACTTATCTATTCTTCAGGTTTGGAAACTTCAAATGTGCTACGATCCCTGACTATATGCTCCCGCTTTAGGACAAGGCACCAAAAGCCTCTGGACAGTCTGCATGGGTCATCGAACTCGTCTACGAATGATGGCATTTCGTCCCGATCCTTCTTTTCACACTACTTTGGGCTTCCTGCTTCATCTACTGAACTTCTCCCAATTTCTGGGCCCCTTGGCACCTCCACACCTTTGCTCCTGCCCGAGCCCCCTCCCCTCTTCTGACCGTGGTCTAGATGAGCGATACCACCCCCGAGCCCTCCAGAAAAGCGCTCCCTCATTCAGCAGGCATTTCTAACCCCTGGCTACAGCAGGCTCTGGCGGAGAGGACGGCGGCCAGTGGGGACCGTGGGCAGGTAATGAGAGGCATGCGGGGCAGAGGCCCAGGGCTGGAGGATGTCTGCTGGGGATGCAGGGGATGGGAGCAACGATGCAGGAGAGCCAGTGCCCCTCCAGGGCAGGGAGAGCCAGAGTCTTCACGGAATAGCTAAGAATGAAAATATGTGGATTGTCGATGGGCGACGGGAAGGAAAGTCATTGAGAAAACCACTTCCATAAAGACTGGAGGTCGGAATAGAGACCGGAGTGTTGAAGGAGATGCAGGGATGTGGCCTAACCAGAGGGAAGGCAATGCGACGGGGCGCCGGGGTAAGCCAGGCAGCCCCCGAAGGCTGGGGGGCAGCAGGGTTCGATGCAAGGGCAGCGGACGCCAGTCTGCAGGTCAGGGAGCACTCCCCGCACACTTCTCCACATGCACAACCCTTTCTCGCCTGAAACCCAAGTCTCAAGGCCCTCAATCACCAGTGTGTATTCATCACCGAGCACGAGGGCGAGCGCACAGTAAATGCTGAATCAACACCCCCCAGAGAAAACCACCTGGTTGCTCAGTCTGGCACGTGCCGAGCCGAGGGACCCCCTTTCTGAACGTACTTTTCCATTTCCCGCAGTGTATTTAGAGTTCACCAGGCCCTGCAGAGACGCCCCTTCCCTCCGTGGCTACCTAAGTTTGGTGCCAAACGTTGGCATTAAATGATAACGTCAAGACAGCTTTTTTATCCTCACTGCCCTGAAACTTAGACACTCGCTGGCACAAGGCAGCTCTGCCTCATGCGGACAGTTGGCCCTCCTGTGTCCCCAGGCCCAGGGCCTTCCTGGATCTGCCCCCTCCTTCCTCTGCCAGTGGGTGTCACTTCCAGCCTCCCCGTGCTTCCAGCCCCGCATCCAGGAACGCGCCCGTCCCCGCAGCCTGGACTGCTGGCTGTCCTCCAGGTCTGGCCTCCGGAAGAGCTGGGTGAGGGCCCCTCTGTGTCAGCCTGATGGGTCTGCGGGTGCCCCGACATTCGGTGCAGCATTGTTCTGGCTGTGGCTGGGAGGGCGTTGCTGGGTGAGATGAACACGGGCCGGCAGACGGCGCAAGCGGACGCCCTCCCTGACAAGGAGGGTGGGCTCACCCAATCTCCTGAAGGCCTGATGACCACAAAAAGGCTGAGTAGGAAGGAACCGCTCCCGCCTGACCGTGAGCGGAGACAACGGTCCCACCCTGCTTTCCAACTCCGAGGGGCGGCCCTCCGAGGGTGGGTCCCCTGCCTGTGGGCTCTGGGGCTGGAACTTCTTATACCGTCGGCTCTCCCGGGCCTCCACCCTGCAAACTGCGGATCTGGGGACCTCTCACCCTCCCTCATTGCATGAGCCAACAGCTTGGAACAAATCCTTGTACACACACACACACACACACACTTGGGTGTATGGACACATATACGGTGTGTAGCACACGTGCATTCAATACGTGTAAATACATAATGTAATGTCAACATACAATACGCATACGTGCACACATTAAAAGCTCCATCTTACTGGCTCTGCTTCTCTAGCACAAGCTGGGTCTCAGGCTCCCTGTCTTGCTCGCAGGGGATACCTGATGCTGATGGAACGTGAATGGGCCAAGGGCTCTCGGTTCCTCCCAGAGCAGTGGCAGGAGCCCCTGCTCTCCGTGGGGCTGGAGGACACAGGCCTCCCGGGAACACCTCACTGGCGCTGCTACTTTGTTCCAAGCACCTAGGTGAGGACCATAAAACTAATCGTGACTCTCCAGGGCTGCGGTGTGTCTGATGGCCACCAAGTATCAGCTCGTCCGTTCTCATATGGTTCTCGGCAACCCCGAAGCAGACATTTTGCAGAGGAAGACCCTGAGCTGTCTGGGGATACCGGGGCTCACCCCAGCTCTCATCTCATAACACAATAAGGTCTTGGCTCCAAGCAGAGCACGCCCTGCACGGGGACACTCGGCCAGCATGCCGTGGACTGCCGGCCCCCTCGGTATGAGTGAGCAAGAAGGGAACTCTCCCGTGCACCTGTTCTCAGACCAGCTGACAGGGGTGCGGGGAGAGATACCACACGCTCACGAGCAGAGGGTGAGCGTTACACTGGACCAGCCTGCAGGACACACACACTCTCGCTGCTCCAGGGCCAACAGATCCGTTCTTTTACCCAGAAGTGGCTGCTACGGGGACTTCTCCAGAGAGCTGGGTCCTAAGGATCCAAGATGGCCTAACCCACGTGGTGTGGCCAAGCCTCTGCTGGCCATCCGTATCCTTGTCACGGTCATGGCCACCATCATCCCAAGTGGAAAGTGCTGCTCGGCTACAGAACGAAGAGAATGGAGGTGCTCTCTAGCCTGCAAGGAAGTGTTCAGACACGAACCAAAGACTTCGTTTTAACTCCAAGAACCCCGAGAACCTTTCGTTGATCCAAACCCAGTGGGGCGTGCCTGCTGATGCCCCTGCAGGCCTGGCCCCCCGGGCAGAGAAAACAGCAGGGCAAATAGCCCCAGGCTTCAGAGAAGAGGGCCACAAGGCATTTTTAAATACCAATTTTGTGGACACAAACCACTGAGTCCCTTGTGATAGAGAAAAGCCTGGAGGACAGAGGGCACTCAGAAGTTACCCTTTGGAAGGGCATCGGCTCCAGATCCAGATGGCACCCCAGCCACGTCCAGCTGTGTGCAGTGGGGGAAGAGGTCCCGCAAGCCCCAGCTTCCCTTCCACACAAGGGGACCCATGAGAACGGGCCAACATGCTCATTACTACCAACCGATCTGGGTCCCAGCCTCTGCTCTGCCGGCACGGAGGTTTACCGTGAGTCCTCAAACCACAGACCGCTGGAGCTCACTAGACAGACTGGTCACTCTTCTGATTGAGCGCCAGCCCTGACACAGGGCGGGAGCTCGTGCGGTTTACCTCGGGGTCCCCCATTCCCCACCTACCTCACCCCCAAGCCCCACTGGGCTCCCACACCCCTGGACCCGGTCGCTCCCACTCAGAGGTCAGCCCTGACCCCTGGGCAGTCCCTTCGCACCCCGACCTCCGCCGTGGTGCCCCCCACTCCATAGGAGAGTCTCACTCACTGCACTCTGCATGTAAACGACCAGATTATGCTAAGTTCGGCTACAGTGATTAATAACTACATTTTAAAGAGAGATGCCTCCCAGGGTGAGATCTTTGGGGGAAAGTTCTCGCCTACAGCAAATGTTCTAATGTGACTTTAGACAAGAAACAGGTCTCCTCGGTTTATTTATTTGGGTGAGTGGATAAAGGCCGGAGCCACCTACAGCCTGAACGGGAACAGCCTGCGTCCTGGGCCTCCTGGAGACTCGTGCCAAGCACTGGGCTCGAAGCTGCCTCTCTGGAGGGTCCTCGGAGTGGCGGGTGTGGCCCCAACCTGCTCTCACTGCTTTCTGCTGTGTGAGCCTGGGCAGGCACCCTAACGTCTCTGATCCTTAGCTTCCTGTCCACACGCTGGAGAGAAGATGGTTGGGAAGCAAAGCGCTCTGCGGTCTCCCAGCCGAGCTGCCTGCCTGTGGTGTGGGTGACCCAGTCACTCTAAGTCTCAGCCTTGGACTCCATCGGCCTAAAGCCCCAGCCTGGGGATGGGCTCTGCTGGCTGTCCCCACCTGAGCTACCACTCTCAGTCCAGCAGCCCTGCCCAGCTCAGGGTCACAGCTGTCTGCACAAGGCCGGCCACTCTCCTCTTCCCTCGAGATCCCCTGCCGTTGGGATCTGTGGCCTGGCACCACGGCCCTGGACAGCACACCCCCACCCATGCCCCCCAGCCTTACCATAGGAGCCTCCTCCGTCTGGGGTCTCCTGTGCAGGCCTCCCTGCCTTCTGCAGGTGGGGGGGGGGGCAGCAGGAGGCTCAGCAGAGCTCAGCACCTGCTCCAGCCAGGACCTCGGTGCTCCCCGCCTCTCCCTCACCCCACAGGTCCTGCTTCTCCTGGCTTTTCCCCCTCTGTGGTCCTGCCTAGTCTCAGCCTGACAAGTCCCATCTCTCCTTAAAGAGGCGGTACAGCGTCTTCTCCCCAACTCCCTTCCCAGCACCCTGGGCCCGGTCCATTCTCGACTCTGGGCTCGCCTCCATCTCAGAGCCATGCTGCTGGCAGCTAGTCCGGCTCCCTCCCCCTCCAGACAAGAGCCCAGTGGCTCTGCCTGACCAGGGGGCCAGGAGGCGGGGTCTCAGTGCGGCGCTGTCCAGCACTTCCTCCTCCAGGGCCTCGGGCCTGGCAAGGCCAGCAAAGGGGGACACGGAACACTTTGGAGCCAGTGTCCGTGCTCAGCGGAGACGTCGCAGGGCGGCCGAGGCGGCCCCTCCTCCACAGCCCTGCTCAGCTCCGACTCGGTCCTGGGGGAGCTGAGGGCCACCCTGCCAGCCAGCTGCAGTGGGCGGACAAGCGTCCCAGGAGCCGGGGCACAAACACCAGCCATTTACCCCCAGGCGCCCTGAGCACAATACCAAGGCCTTCCTCCACCCTGGTCACCTACCCCCCAGCTACCTGTCCCCATGTGCAGGAGGTGGCCCCATGCAAAACTCCAAATTCCCAAAGCCTGCTTCCACATGCCTGCCTGCCCACCCACCATGTAGGCAGGGCTGTGTTTCCACGTGGAACGAAGCGATGCAGGAAGGCAGAGGGCAGGCTCGGGATGATTCTAGACACAGCCACACATATCCTTCCCACTGTCCCTTCAGCCTGGACAGCCCTTTCCTCCCACTAGCCGTATCAAAGACCCAACTCACCCAGCCCCTCCGAAGCCTGCCAGTCACCCCAGACTTCTCTGCGCCCCTCCACCCACGGAGAGCACAAGTGCCTTCCTCCTCCTGCTGGGGTCAGGAGCTGCCAGGACAGGGCTCAGTGCCAGAAACCTGCCCGCCCAGTACACATGCTTCCGGAAAAACGATGTGCAAAGTCCAAGCCCGTGTGTCCAACCTGGGCTCTCCGCTGGTGTACCCGCACCCCGGGAGCACCCTCACCGGCCTTCCAGCACACATGGAGATGTGAGTTAAGGAGCAGGCCCAGAGCCCTGACCACACCCAGCCCAGCCCGTGGCAGCCGTCACGTGGCCTCAGAGAAACCTCAGAAACCCGGTGTTCCAGGACCTTTCACGGAGATGCCTGAGCCTCGGGGAGAGGCAGTCACTCACCCGTGGCATCGCAACCTGATGCGGCCGGGCAGAAGGAGAAGCAGGCCCACCTGGCCCCACGTCCAGCTCCTGCCCCTCGGAGGCCAGCCTCACGGGAAGCTCTGGGTCATTCGGGAAAGGCTACCCTGGCCACTGAAGACGTAGGGGGGTCGGGCCCAGCCACTGTCCGCAGGGAGTCTCCAGGCAGGTGGGGGACAAGAGGTCCAAGGCCATTCTGTCCACGGGGGCCCCAGGCTGATGACCGCGGGAAGCAGCGGACTCTGCCAGCCTCCGTGTAAGCGTCAAGGCCCCAGCACAGGAGTGGTGGTATGTACCCACCGTAACCATGGCAAGGTGGCAAAGGCCAACCGAAATGTCAGGGGCCACTGAGAACCTGTGAGGCGTGGGCTGCAAAGGCCTGGGAAGGGGCACCCCCTCTCAAATTCATGCTTGAGGAAGGGATGCCAGAATTTCCTCAACGGACTCCCCGGGCCTCAGTGTCCTCACCTCCCCCGAGCACATTCACGCAGTTCCTTGTGTGCACACCAAAAAAGCCCCAGCCCAGAGGCGAGCACGTCCCAGTGCGCTCTCCAGAACACACGATTCCCCCGCTGCTTCCCCGTGGACAGCCGTGTGCGGCTGAATCGGGAACTTTTTCTGGCCACCAAATCCCCTACGATGGGAGTGTCCCCTTGCTCGGGGCGACCAGTCATTGACACCCCCTGCACAGGGCCCAGCGGAGCAGGGGCTGGGGCCACCACCTGAGCAGCAAAAGGGCCGGCTCCTGAATACTCTTTTTAATTCTAATTTTTAAAAAATAAACTTTTAATTTTAGAATAGTCTCCGATATACAGAAAAGTGGCCAAGCCAGTATGGAGTCCCATACACCCCACACCCAGTTTTCCCTACGGTTAAGGCCTCCCGTTGGGGTCCGGTACCCTGGTCTCAACTACGGAATACTGATACGTTACCACTAGCTGAAGTTCGCGCCCGAGCCAGAGTTCCTGAGTTTCTCCCTCACGTCCTTGTTCCTGGACCCCATCCAGGAGCCCACATGACACTCAGCCAGCACGTCTCCCGAGGCCCCTCCTGCGCCGGGACAATTTCTCAGACTTTCCCCGTTTTGATGACCTTGACGGTGTTGAGGTGTGCTCGTCAGGTATTCTGTAGAATGTAACTCAACCGGGATTTGTCGGACGTTTTTCTCGGGGGTGGACTGGGGTCGCGGGGTTGGGAGGAGGCCCACAGGGACGGCGCCCTGTCATCCTGCCGCATCAGGCACCTGCTGCCAGCCTCGCTGACCCCCACGGTGTCGACCATGGTCACGGGGCAGCGGCGCGTGGGTCGGGCTTCTCCCCCGCAAAGCTCCTCTCTGTCTCGTCCAAGATGCCCTCTGAAGGGAGTCAGTGTGCACGGCCCACGCTGAGGGGGTCCTGCCCCAGCTCATCCCGGGCAGAGTTTCTTCCTACTTTATTGGGGTTCCTCTGTGTGGGAGCCTTGTCTCTTCTTGGTGTAACTGCTTATCTCTATCAGCATGGACTAGCTGATGCTTACTTTATACCAGAGATTATAACCCAATACTATGTTTTGGGGCTCCAACTGTCCCAGCTGTGACCATGGGGTGCTCTGAGCTGGCCCCCACGTCCCTCTTACACAGTCCCATTGTTGTGATTTTGTTTCTTTCCAGCACGACAAGGGGCTCAGCTCCTGGATACCCTTCATCCATTACAGCAGAGGACATGGGCACTTCGATGGCCAGAGCCACGCCTGGCTTCATGGAACTGACATAGGGGCAGAAGGACGTGGTCTCCACACCCTGCTCATATCAGTTAGCAGAAGATCCCCCAGACAAAAGGCGTTTCCATCACAATCGACACCCCGCAGCCAGCGGCACTAACTACTAACCACCAGGGGTTCCTGCCCCTCACGGTCCCCCATTGCCTGCAGGGCCCGCTCCTGGTCAGAGGCCAGGCCAGGCACAGGAGCCACGGAGTCAGGACGACCTGGGGCTCAACAGAAAAATGGAGCTGCTAGAGGAAAACAGATTAGGTGTGAGAGGCTGCAAACCCAGCTCGTGCTTAATAAGAATAAAGCTAACCTTTGTTCAGGACTTGCTGTGTCAGGCACGGGCACGAGTGCAGAATTTCTACTATCTCACTCGATCCTTGCCACAGTCCCACGGGAGCTTTTACTGCCCCCATTTTACAGATGAGGAAATGGGAGGCACAGAGAGGTTAAGTAGCTGTCCCAAGGACACCCAGCTACTAAATGCTGGAGCTGAGATTGAAACCCTGTCTCATTTCTCCGCATGCACTGAAGGCCTTCAGGGTCACTGCTCTACTGTCCTCACGCCCTCTGGCAGCACCATCCTCTCATGAAACCACACTCGTTGAGCTCTGGGGAGGCCCAGAGATCACAGTCCCACCCCAGTGTTTGCTGTGTGGGGACACCAGAGCCCAGAGAGGCTACGTGGCCAGACCAAGGCCACATAGCCAGCTCAGCAGAGAGTAAGGAGAACATCCCTGCCTCCCAGCCCAGTATGCCTACTTCCAGAAAGATTAGAACACCCTGAGATGGCAAACATGCTGACAAGCCCTGACCCTCCCCTGTCCAAGCCCATGGGTAATGTGACTCCGTGGTGCTTCCCCAGCCCTCCTCGCTGGGCTGGCCACGCAACCTGCCCTGCAGGGAAGGGCAGGGGAGTCCTCTGCAGCGTGCTACAGTGGCAGGACAGACTCTAGCAATTCCAGGTCCATTCCACAGAGCCACAGGGCAGATGCTGACCAACAGGAGCTGTAATGCCAAAGGCACACCCATGCCAGATGAGGGTGGGGCCGGGCAGGGGTGGGGCGGGGCTGCTGCTCATCCCCTCTGCACGCAGCTAGTGCATCAGCCCCACACCCCTGCAGATCTGCGCTGCACAACCACCCCTCGGACCAACTCAGTGCCACCAAGGCTGGCGTGCCCTCAGCCACACCTGCAGGCTTACCCCCCTGTCCCGGGCAGGGCAGGTCACCCCCACGGCAGTCAGTGTCCCGTGGGCTGCTGCCACCTGCCACAGCAGCAGCTCCCGGGCCTGACTCTTTAACCCCCCCAGAGCTATGCGCTCAGCGAGCAAAGCTGGGGCCAGGGCGCCTGTGCAGCCAAAGCTCCCTTGGCCACTCTGAGGCACCCCATCGTCAGACCAGTTCCGATGGCAGCACACGTCCAGATGGCTTATTCTGGAACTTGAGGCCTCCGCTTCTGGGCCCTGCATCCCCTTCCTGCCCCCAGGGCCTGCTGGACACAGAGGGGCTTCTAATACTCCTCAGGGCATCTCCTCATTCGTGGCTGGACGCAGCAAGTCACCATCAGTGACCACCTCCTGCCACTAGGTCCTGACTAAGCCTGTTCAGTGGGGATGCCTCTGATGTCACCTGTACCTCTCACCTGGCGAGAGCGCTCTGTCCCCCCTTGAGTTTTCCGCCACATTCCAGATGATGATGGAAGGCACTCACGCCCGGTAAGCAGCCCCACTCGGCAGGCTGTCGGGCTCTTTCAGGAGCCCCTCGGGGCCAGCAGTAAAGGCGGGGTGCCTGGCACGTGGTACACACACGTGACTGACACTCCAGAGTCAGGAAGATGGGGAGAAGGGGCTTAATTTTTCCACTGTGGGCCTGGCTGACTTTGGTGGAAGTGGAGCCAATTATGTGCGTCACCCACTGTGTCCCCGGGTCCCTGCATACATCTGCAGGCCCCGGCATGGCTCTGATGACTCCAGGATGTGCAGTGACTTCAGGCGGTCAGAACGGGGCCTGGCCCTTAGATGGCTCTGCCCTTCTGATGCTGTTCTGTCCCCTGGAGAATGCAGACCTGCCAGTACCTCCATGTCGGGATCCCCAACCCCCAGCCCAGATGCTCCCAGTAGACACCATGCTCCACAGCACTGTGTGCCACGACTGAGTCTGCCTGGCCTTCCCATGCGGGGTTGGGCGTGTCCCTCCACTGGGCGGAGAGCCCCCCGAGGGCACGGTCCATCTCATAGACCTTGCACCCCACCCGGCTCAGTGCAGAGTTGGGCACGCAACAGGTGCCCCACAGCTTCAGACAAACAGGTGACAATAAGGGAGTCCTGTAGGGAGGCCACGCAGCTCTGTACCCCGAGTCCCTGGGCTGCGGTGGGAAGTGGGGGTGGTCACGTGGGCTGGAAGCGGGGCTACCCACATTGTGAACACCGAATGCTTTAGAGTGAGCAAAGATTCCACGTTTGCACAGATTCACCAGCTCCCCTAATGGGTGACACGGCTGGGTCTTGGGGGAGCCCTCACAGCAGAAAGCATTAATGAGAGATAAAGCCTTGGCTTTGAAATTCAAATTCCTTCGCGTTCTTCATCCACTTCTTCCAAGATGACTATGATTCAGACTGGTTTTTCCAGAGCTAATCGCTTTGATGTTGTTAATGAAAATATGAAAGGTGATTAAGGGGAACTCTTTTCCTTTTTTTTTTTTTTTTTACTTTGGGAGAATGTACGACGAGTTACGGATTTGGGCATTTTGGCCGACTGTGCGTTTTCATCATGGTGGTAAGGGGGTGGGGGCAAAGAAGCCTGGAAGTCTTGCCTGAGACAGCTTCCCGCGTGGACGGAGTGCATAGAGGAAGCTGGTGGGCGCTCTCACGGCACACACTGCTGAGTCTCGACTCCTCTGCGACGGTCAGCTCAGGGGGGCTCTGGGCAGAGCCAGGCACAGGGCCAGCACCCACAAACCCTCAGTCAGTCAACAAACACTGAAGGAGCACTGCTCCGTGCCTGGGCCTTGTGGAGCTGACCTCATCCTGGGACCAGTACAATTCCAGCCCTTTCTCTCCCCAGAGAAGTGTGCACCAGAGCTGTGCGTGTCTGTCCCCGGACAGGGAGCTCCTCACATGGCAGGGGCTGTGTCTTTGCTGCCAGACTCAGCCCTGGCGCAGGCCTGGTACCTGATAAGCCAAGAGAGGGAGGCAGGAGGCTGCCTGGAGACAGGGTGCTACAGACGATCACAGCCAACTGTGAGCAGAAGCCACTGGCCAGGAGCTGGCTGAACACTTAGAAGGTAACTGCAAAGAACCGCTGGAGACTGACTGACGAACCAGAGAGTTAAAATCTCCTAGGAGCTCAGCCTAAGGGGGCCCCTCAGATTCGTGTGGGTTTACCTCCGGGAACCCCAACAGGTTCTCACAGGAAATACTGGAGAAAAAGCCTCTCGTGCTTGACTGAGAAGAGGAAAAAAGTAACCATTTTGAAATATAATGAACATATATTGATCACCTACTGTTTTCCCAGCTTTGGCAAGGCACGATGGGAAGAGACTGTGTGGCCCCTGCTCCCAGAGCTGTGCGACCAGTTGAAGAAGACCTAGTCCAGCACTGTGAAGTCAGGGAAGACATCTTGGAGGAGGAGGTGCTGAGTCAGTTCTTAAAGGATTAGCAGGAATAAGCCAGGAGAAGAGGCAAGAAAAGACAACATGGAATTAGCAGAAACAATACTAACTCCGTATGTTTTGGACACTGGTGACCCATTCAAGTCTGGAGCTTGGGGTGTGGGGTTGTGTCCCGAGACCCCTGACTAGGTTAAACCTTCCTCCTTGCTCAAGACCACTATCAACTTTGGGCTGGGGCCACAGCAGTTATGACAACAGACAGGAGTGAAACATCGGGGCCATTCTTGGCCCTGGAGTGGTGGGGTGTAAGGTCATAATGGGCTTAAGGACAGAATGGTCTGCAGAAACATGCCCCGATGTGTGCCACACGCTTACACTTTCACATACAGAACCCATGTACTCAAATGAGCTGGTGCTCCATGGCACCGAGTCCTACGTCCATGTAACTTACGGCAAGTTTTCACACTAGACAAATGCACTATGCAAACAGCAGGTCACTTCTGGGACCCTGCCACCACCTCATGGGCTCTCACAGGCATGGCCTGATGCTATGCAGCGTATGTCGAATCAAGCCAGAAATCGGAGGAGAAAGAAAGATCGCTCTTCAAACAGCAGGTATCCTTCTACCACGCTGGGTTTACAGTTCAAATAAGAGCTGCCGAGTGCGAATATGATTTAGATTTAATAAGATCAGGGTGGTATATGGAGATACAGATGCCAACCAATTCGTTCCAATTAACGGTGTAACGTTCTTGCTGTTACTGAAAGTTTAGATCCTATAATACTGCTCAGTGCCCAATCGCTGAACAAATAAATCAAAAAGAAATGTGATTTAACAAATGAGTGTTGCTGTGCTAGAAACAAATGGCCTAGAATTTAAAGCTGAGACAATCCTGAGATCTTCCCTCAGCCTCTGCCTTTCCTCCAGCACAGAGCCTTTTCCTCTCTGCTCACACCTCTTCTCCACCTGCTCCCCCATCCACCCTGCATCCCCACACTCAGCTGAAGGCCTTGCTTCTCATTTCACTGAGAAAAGAGAACAGAGCAAGGGCCTTTCCAGAAGCCACCACCACCATCTCACGACCCTCCCCAAGTGCATCAAGCCACCTTCCCTCCAGGGACTGAGCGCCAATGGTCCAAGCTCCTGGCTGAGATCCCTCTGCTCCCTCCACCTGCCTCACCACTAGGACAAACTCAAGGCAACGCCTGCACCTGCCTGGCCTCGCTCCTCCTCTGGCCGCCTTGAGGATGGTCCTGAGCAGAAGTGCAGGTGGTGGATAGGCAGGTGCCCACAGAGACACAGTGGGGCTCCTGTCCACTTCCCATCCCCTACTAGCCAGCCTAGAAGCGTGTGCAGAGCCTGGTTACACGAGTTGTCACTCGTGGTGACTGAAAAGTCCCTCACAGGTCACATGGTTCCAACCAGCAGGACTGATCTGGCGCCTCCTGCCCTGGCCTGCTTATCCCAGACCCTTGACCACCCTTCAGCCCCCTCCCATTCAACAGCACAAAGGGTTTTCTAACCAGGAGGACCATTTCTGGAGCACAGAGCCCAAGCTGGGTGCCATGGCAGTAGCTTCCCTCACTTGATGTTCCCCGACGAGGGGAGCCCCTCCAGGCTCCTAAGAGACTTGCCCAAGGCCACACAACTAATAACTGCAAGAAGCAGTATTCCAACCCATTATCTCCGGAATCGTCATCATGCCACAGTGAGGGCTAGGTGAGCCTGTGCCCTGTGGGACCAAAGCTGCTGGCGCTGTCCATGGTGCTGAACCAACAAGGACCCAGCTGTCCTACTGGGTTAAGTGAGCCTGTGACGTGTGGGACCAAAGCTGCTGGGAGCTGTCCGTGGTGCTGAATCAACAGGGGCCCAGCTGTCCTACCACCGGGGACACCAGGCTTCTACCCGGCCTTGCCCAGGAGAGGGCACGAAGCGGTTTTGCTGCATTTCTAGAATTTTCTTGGTTAAAAACAAAACTTCTAGAATGTGATCTTTAAGCCACCATAGGGGGAGAAATAAAAGCTGATTTAGGACTTACATTTCACAATTTACACATCTGGTATCATGCCATTTTGACCACTTGGTCTTCCAAAAGTTACACAACTTTTACTCTGGGAAGCTGGAAATGCCCTGTCCCTGGAGGCTGTATGGCCAAGGATAGCCCTGCTCCCTGTCTGCCTGCTCTAAAGCACACAGTCTCACTGTGCATCTGAGGCACGACCCTTCACACCTGCAGGTTCACTTTTTAAATGTACATGCGTTATTATTAGGTGCTGAAGATATACCAGAAATGATAAAACATGTGCATCGTTTAGGGAATAACAAACCATCTGTGTACCCAGTACCCAGCTTGACAAAGTAAAATGAATACTACCTTTGAAATACCCCTACTGCCCTCCCCACTCCCGCCCACATACAGGTAACTATGATTTTGTATTTATCACTCCCTGAATTTTCAATTCTTGTATCAAAATAGATATATCAAAAAAAAACCAGTTTTGTTTTGAGTGTTTTTGAACTTTATATAAATGGAAGCATACCAAAGTGCTCTGCAACATCCATTCTGGACTCAACTCCACGTTCCTAGACTCGCTGCTGTTGCACGTGGCCCGGCTGGCCCTCCTCACCACTGCCCTACGACGCGTGCATGTACGTATTGACCCATTCACGGTCAGCACATGTCTGTTTTGTTTGGGCTGCTGGCTGCTAGGAACGTGCTGATGTCCTGGTTCACCTGCGCCAGACTTTCTCTGAGGCACACACCAAGAAGGAGGACTTCTGGTTACAGGATATGTGTATCTATCTTTAGCTTTCCTGGATAACTCCAACTTGTCTTCCAAATCCCCCACCTTCTGGCCCTCAAGCACTGTGTAGGAATTTGGGCTGGTCTGTGTGCTCACCGGCCGTGGGCACCATCAGCATCCTCAAGGAGGAAACAATTTCACTGTTTTCATGGGCAATATTTCCCGGATATGGGTGGGGCTGAGCATCTTTTTGGCACCCCTGGGTGGTGGGTTCCGGCTTCTGTCGAAAGGCTCTGCACCATGGGTGCATTTCAAGGGACCACATACATGTCCCTTAGGGGACTGGACAGGCTGATGTGCTGTTCAGGGTCTGCCCAGAGCCCCCAAGTGAGGCCCCTGAGTGAGGTCCCCGAGTGAGGCAGGCCCCGGGTCCTCACCTCACAGGAGAGCCCATGTTCCCACTATGCAGCTCAATGCTTTCTTGCTGCCCTCCCCACAATAATAATAGTCCCTAAACTTAATCACACTTTGAGTTTGGAAAGCATTTCCTCGAGCTGTATGCCTTTCCAGGTCCCCCAGACACCTCACCATGCATGGTTGGGGGGCTCTGGGCTGACAGCCCCCATGAGCAGACCGTGCCTGTCCCACCCTGCTGCACCTGCCATGCCTACTCCTGGCCTGGCACAGATCCAGAGCCCAGAGGATCCTCCTGATCGTGGGGGCTGTGGGAGATGGGAAGGAGTTGCCGTCTGGGGGCCACCCCTCCAAGCAGGCCTGGCAGATGCCACCGCTGAGGCCAAGTCCACCTTGAGGCCAGAGAAAGGGCAACCACACTCCAGAGGCTGCTGTGGTCTCTAACAGGCATAAGAGCCACAGGTGGCGACCAAGCAGGTGGGACTGCCTCCTCCCGCATAACAGAGGCACACGCTGCCCCCTTCCCGCAGCCCCTGGAGGGCAGCCAGAGGCAAAGTTAACGCAGCACTTGGGCTCACTCTTCTTTCACCTCTTCCTCACTCTTGCCCAAAGGATTACACCTCCTGCGTCTTCACCATGCCTGGGGCCTCAGCGGGGGGATGGGTGGGGGATGGGGGAGGTGCCCCTCTCCCCTCTTCACCCCTGCACTCCATCCCAGAGGCGACTCAGTACCCATGATCATCTCCAACACCGGCTCTGTGTTTTCAAAAACCTTATCTCCCTGAAGCCTCTGAGATGTGCTCTGTTTACAGGGTTTGGGCTTCCAAAAGATACATCTTATTAGCAATTTGCTGTTTTAAAAAATGGAGATGAAATTCACATAACATAAAAATAACTATTTCGAAGCGAAAATGCAGTGGCATTCAATACACTCACAAAGCCGGGCAACCCCCACACCCACCCAGCTCCAAAACGTTCTCTTCACCCCACAAGAAGCACTTGGCTTTTTTTTGCAGGATGCAGTCGGGTCTGGGGCCCCCACTGGATGTCTAGGAACTCCTGGACACCAGGTCTCGGTCTTGGGCATTTCCACCCCACCCCTCATCCCAGTTCAAAGTCACTGACAGCACAGGCGGGAGGGTAAACTAACTTGTCTAGATGTGGGCACGTGGTCCCTGGCATCCCCGAAGTCTGCGCCCAGCACCTTCCGGCGTTCCCACGCACTCACCATGCACTGGCAAACGTAACCACGGGCATCTTCTGCAGCCCCGGCCAGGCCTGGGACACTGCACAGGCCCTGCTCTCGGGGAGAGAGCCCACAGGGAAACCCAAGTGAATGGGGTACGTGGAGCTGGGCCACAATAAAGTCACGTAGAGAGAGGAGTAGGGTATGAAGGAATCCGCTGCTATTGTCACCAATGGTACCAAAGCAAAGCAGCCTGGAAGGTTCTGGTTCCTCAAAAGTCAGGCCCACTGCCCCCCCCAAAACACTAAGAAGTCACTTTACACAACACAAGTGGGCCTGGCACACGTGTCTCTGTGAAGTGACTTAATTAGCTGTGACTCAGATGTGCCAACGACAGGGCCAGGGTCCCACGTCTCCAGGGAGCGGAGTCCCTTCACAAGGGTAAAGTGCCCTCCCAGTCTAAGCCAGGACCAGGAAGCAACAACTGTCACCCGGCACTGCCACCCAGAGTCATCAGCACAGCTAATTACCACTAATTGTAATATCGTTTCTGTCTTGCTGCTAATACATTTAGACTTGCTAATCAAATCAAACCATTCCACCTTGCCGTGCTGCTTCCAAATAAACATTTCTGCAAAGCGAGAAATAAATAAATAACTCCCAAGCTTTGTTCTCTGTTCTCTGCAGCCACTGTCTGCAGGGACATTGCGGGGGGGGGGTGTCTATGTATTTGTCTCTGGGACCAGAGGCATAGAAGAAATCTGCTGAGGAACTGGCCCTTATGACCCAAAGCTTCCAAAGAGACGGGGAGAGAGGGGGCTATGAGATACCTGGGAGAGGACGAGGAGAGGAGGTGAGCAGGAGTAGAGGAAGCAAGGGAGGCAAGACACTGTCCTAAAAGCCTGCACATCTTTTCTTCTGTCACCTCCACCCTCTAAGGGATGCTGTCTCCTGCGGCCCCTGGCTGGACTGCTGGCTCCTTCTCAGGACCCCCTCAGACCTCTGAGTTCCCCCTTTAACTCACCAAGATGGGGTGCCCTGAGGTGTCCCCAGACCTGGCTATAAGCTTGTAGAGAGCAGGGGCCCCGCCCCGTGCAGTTAGTCTGTCTTCCCAGCGCTTGCCAAGGTCAGGTACACAGCAAGCGCTCAGGAAACACCACCCCTCTCCCCAATAAACACGTGAACAAACAGAAAAACAGCTCAGTTAGTGTTACCCTCCTGTCTGCAGATGAGGAAACCAAGGTGCTAAGAGACACTAAGTAACTGCCCAGCATCTGTAATCAGCAGAGTAATTCCTGGTCTGGCCCTGCACCTGTGCTCCTTCTGGAAGTGGGACAGGGAAGGTGGCCCTAAACAATAGCCACCCAGCAACCAATAAGGAACTGTGAAGGGCTACGGAGCTCTGTGCTCAAGGACACAGTGGAGTGATTCTAAGATCTCTTGAATGGAAACTGACAAAAGGTTGACCATGAATGCCAGCTAACATAAACGCACCTGTTACTATAGCAATGCTGTTGTACTCACCCCTGCACAACCCCTCCGCCACTGAGAAAGGGGTTTATGTTACCCTGGGGGCGGGGCGAGCAAGGGAATCACAGAGCTGGGGCCCTCAGCTGGCTCCTTCTGCCTTGGCCATGGCCAACTCCTGATGACCCCGCCAGCCTCCCAAGGCCAGCAGTGTGATTGCGTGGAAGGTTCACGCCTGGTCCAGCCAGGCCTGGCCTCGATCAAGTTGCTTCCCCACTCTCAGCACCAGAGTTTTCATCCAGAGGACAGGATCTCTGCCTAGCGCCCCTGCCATGTGTTTCCATCAGCTTCTGTTTATCTCGTGGCACAACTGAGCGAGTGAATGAACCAACAATATGACCCCAACAACTTCTGTGTGGGTTAACCTTTCCAGGGCTGGTCAGGGGCAGGAAGAGTGGGGAGGACAGGCTGCGACTAAGCACTGACCACAGCCTCTGAGTGGGCACCTGCTCGCCATCACCCTCCACCAGCCATCTGTGAGGACGACATTAATAAACCCATTTCATGGATGCGGAACTGGAGGTGTGGAAAGTCAGTCAACTACTACAAAGAGGAGGCAGGGCTGCCAGCCGGGACCAGATGAACCCAGACCCGGGGACGGCAGCTCAGCTGCAAATCCCTCCGCCCGCCCAGCATGTTGCGGCCACTGCTTCTGCCCGAGCAATATCCACGCGGCTCACATACATAACTAAAAAATGAGAAGCACATCCCGCATCAAATGAGGCTGTCGATTTTAATTAATTTCAGACTTTGTGTGTTTCTGGCAATTATTTGTAACAAGGTTTACAGAGGGCATTTAAAATTAATTGTGATTTTTATCTAGAAATCAATGCTTATTTTTTAAGTAGCTCATTAGGGGTGAGTATGTATTACAGGAGAAGCAGGGCCCGTGTCAGGAAGGGGCACCTGGGGCTAAGAGGAAAAGCCAGCAAGGAAAGATGTCTAAACTGTGATGACGAGATCAAAGCCACCAGAATCATGAAATGAAGCTCCGGCAGGTAAGACAGAATCTGATTTGGATTGAGCAAAGGCGAAGTCACCTAAAATGGGAAAAGAGGGCAGCTCAGCCTTGGCCGGTGGCTCTCAGAAGTCCAGCCGTCCAGGCCCCTTGGCGTGGGCAGCTCGCCGACAGGGACAGAGGCGGCGGTGGTGGCACGGGGCACGGCAGAGGTGCCCCGTGGGGAGACCGGAGCGAAGGCTGCAGGGAGGGGCCACCCACAGACGAGCCTGCAAGAGCTGGGGCGTGCAACGCGGGACCCCAGCCTCTCCCCGACACCACACCAAGGTGCAGGTAATGGAGCCTGGGTTGCTGATTCTTTGCGGTTTCCGTGTTTGTTTTTTAAACACATTTTTAAGGAAATGGGTTTTAAAATCCATCCTAAGTGAATGCAAACAGAAATGTCTAAATACCAATGACATAAAATATAAGTGAAAAGGGTCTAACACTTCAAACCACTCTCACTGGCAGTCCTCTTTCCTGCTCTACCCCTTTATGTAAAACTGAGTGCAGTCCTCTAGTTATAATAAAACCGTGAATATTTGCCCACACTTCAATAGCTTAGAAAGAGATGGCTACGTCCATTTTATACGCAGGGAAACAGAGGTTCAGGAAGTTTCCATACCTTACTCAAGAGTGCAAGGTGAGTACTCTGAGGACGGGGCTGGGCCCCTCTTCCATGCCCCAATCTCCTCGACCTTTCCCTGAGGGTAGCAAGGCAGGATACCCATCACCACCATCATCTTGACAAAAGTCCCCATTACCCCGTCACCACCCTCATCAACATTATCACAATGTCGCCACCATCGTCTTCATCATTCTCATCACCGCCACATCATCACCATCACAGAATCACCATCGTCATTACCATACCATCACCACCATCACGTTCATCATCTCCACCACCACCACCATCGCCATTATCACAATAGTCACCAACATCATTCTCGTCATTCTCACCACCTCCACATCATCACCATCACAGAATCACCATCGTCATTACCATACCATCACCACCATCACCACCACCACCGTCATCATCACCACTACCATCACCTTCATCACCATCACCACCATTGCAGCCATCACTATCATTACCACCACCAACACCATCACCACCATCACCATATCATCGCTATCATCACCATCACCGCCATCACTGTCCTCATCCTCATCATCACCACCATCACCATCATCACCATCATCACAAAAGAGTACAGGGACCGAAGAAGCACGCTGTCTACACCTTTCCATTTGTCAGATGGCCAGGAGAAGGGTTGTCCTCACTCAAAGACCTGGTTCTCACCCTTCAGGGGCTCCGGAATCTCGTGGGGGGGCACATCACACACACTCTGGGCTCAGTGGTGGAGCTTCTGGTTCCGCAAGTATGGAGCAGCACTAGGCACCTGCTGACATACGGAGGTCCCAGGGAATCCAGATGCAGACTGATGGTCGAGGGGCCAAGATCTAGGGGACCTTGAACAAAGGTCCAATCAGGGCCTGAGTTTTTGCAAACCATGAACACACTGCAGTGGAGAGGAAAGGGTCATCCAAGAGTGAAAAAACTCTACATTAAGTATGAGAAGTAGCAGTTATGTCAGTGAATGACATGTATGCTTCTTTTTATTTAAATCTCCCTCCATAATCCATCAATTAAATTTGTAGGGTGGTAGGATTACTTATCTTGTTCTTTTTCATTTAAAGTTTTAGTTTACAAGAGGTGCCTGGCTAGCTCAGTTGGTGGAGTGTGCGACTCTCGATCTTGGGATTTTGGGTTCGGGCGCCATACTGGGTGTAGAGAGAACTTAAATAAGTAAACCTTTAAAAAAAAAAAGTTGTGGCTTTCAAGAAAAATCACATATTGTTTTCTGTTCCCGCAACTTCCTTCCAGAGCCTCAGCATTACCCACCGGCAGCCAACGGAACCACAGGCTTGGTCAGAAGACAGACAGACACTTCCAAGGAGACCTACTAAGTGACACCAGGTGTCCCGAACGTAACTGCAAAATCACAACATAGACTTGTCCCGGAGAATGCTATCTGAGCCTCACGGTCTTTAAAAATAATGTCAGCAACATTTCATGTTTTATGTTCTCTTGTTATTAACTCTGCGGGGGGTTCCCAGGAGGGTCTGCAAGGTGCCTGAGGGACTTTGTGCCACGGGTGTCGACTTTGGTCACTTTACAACTATTTCCAAGCTTTTTGTGTCCGCTTTAGACACACACAGCATGCTGTGTGCAGGGAGGACACACGAGAACAGCAAAAACATTTCTACCCCACTTATGGCTCATAAGGCACGTCTGCATCCACTACGCACTAACTAAATTGTGCACCAACGTGTCAGACGCAGGCAACACCCCTCACCGTCTTCATTTGACTGAGGAGTCTGATCGGCCCCAAAGGAGCGAAGCCAAGACTGGCCGCACTGGACCCTGACGCGCGTCTGTTTCCTGTAGTGTGTGGTGGGGCTAAGACTTCTCCACTGGGACGTGCGGTGATGACAGGTCAGGTAGCTCGGAAAACACTCCCTCCCACGCGGTAGTGGCTCCATCATCCCTGACGTCATCCTCAGCATCCTCCCCATCCCCGGTGACCCCATATCACCGTCCTCCCCATCCCCGGTGTCAGCATGGCCATCGCTATCCTCACCACCATCACCACCACCCCCACAATCCTATCCCATAATCCAGAGGTGACTTCCCCGAGGATGGGGAGATGATCTTGACCTTGGGGGACGAGCAGATCTTGCTAAAGAGAAAAGGGTAATCCACAGGCATTTCGTGTGTCTGAGACACGGTCAACAGCTCCGTGTGGGGAAATGAGACTGTAGACGTGATCTGAGGTCACACAAGGGGCCTGTCATCAAAGAATTTCTGAGTCTTCTTCCTCGAGTCATTGGCCTCCGCACTGTGTTCCCTGGCGTTCCACGTGGCCCCCACTTGCCAGCGGCCCCGTGGCTGGGGCAGAAGGCAGGCTGCACGGGGGTCCAGCCCCAGCCCCGCTCAGGGCAGAACAGCCCCTCTGGGGACTCGCAGCCGCGTGAGAGGCTGAGGAAGCACCCGGAGCTCTGCCATGGGCATTGGGGAGGGGGAGAGAATGGGGCAGGGCTGAACTTCAGAATGACAGCCGTGGTGACGGTGTGGAAGACGGGTGCGGGAGGCAAGCGAGGGCACTGAGAAGGCTCCAGAATATTCCGAATGAGGCAGAGAAGGGGAGAAATAGGAGGAGGGGACTGGCAAGATGACGGTGGGCGGCTGGGGTGGAGAGGAGCCCCGGGAGATAGAGGTCATGTAGACACACCTCTCGTGAGCCCTTACCGTGCACCTGCCTCACCTCAGACTTCAAGTTCACGAGGCAAACCCTGGTGCTGCTCCTGCCTCACGGGGGCGTAAACGGAGGCATCAGGATGGCCAATATCTTGTTCAAGGTTACAAGACTTACACGGGTCGGAGATGGGATCTGAGGGTTGACCCCATGGAGAGTTGTTCAGGGTCAAGGTCCAGAGCCAGAAGTGCCCCCGTCTCCTCTGATCGCCCGGAGCACCGACGGCTGCCGTCTCTGGCCGCCACGCCGTGCCCCAGGCTGCCCTACAGCTGCCATGGGGGTGACCTGGAGCTCCTGGAGGACAGTCAGCTCCTAATTCCACGGAGCGCCGCCCCCAGCACTGCATCGTTGATCCGTCTGTGGGTCACAAAGGTCTCCCCCGGGGGTGGATGGAGGGATGAAGGAAGGGGACCAGGAGGAGCTAGAACCGATATAGGAGGCCCCAGACCTAAACCAAAAACCAAGCCCTCCCCGTTAAATCCCTTTTCTTCCTCCAACAGCACATGCGTGATGAATACTGAGCCATGGTTGTCACGGGAGGGGTCGGCCCTCTCCAAGTGCATTTCGGCTCAGCCATTGCGGGACTTCATGTACCTAGTGGGGGCAGGGCAGTGAGCGTGCCCGCCAGCCAAGTGATCTCAAGACCGGGACTGAGTGCCGCGTCCTTCCATCCCCAGGTCTCTGGGAGCCGCAGAGCCTGGGGACAGGGAGACCTGGGTGCGAATCTGAGCACCGCCATCTAAGAGATCGGTGACTTGGGAAAGTCACTGACCTCTCAGGGCTCAGTTTCTTCATCTGTAAAATGGGTATGCGAGTGCCTGCTGGGGTCACACAGATGCTTCTGGAATCCTGGCTCTGCTCCTCGCTCACCATGGGCCTCGGTCAGGTCACTTATCTCTCAAGGCCTTAGTTTACCCGTCTGCAAAATGGGGAGAATCCCATCGATGCTTCCCAGAGAGAACGGAGCGCTCCCTCCACCGGGAGGTTGAACCGCAGCGCCTGTGACAAGTGGACACAGACGCTGATCCTCTCGTCTCTCTTGTCTCCCCCTCGGAGGCTGTGTCTTGTTTACAGCCATAAGCCGACCTCTGCCACGTGCCCGGGACCCAGAGAACCGGGAGGGATGGACTTGGGGGGAGGGGGTGTCGAAGGACATACAAGTGCCTATGGGGGTGAAGAAGATTTTTAGGGACGCTGACCTTGACCCCAACCCCAGCCGCCTCCCCCTCCACAGGCCGGTCACGCACCCCGAACCGAGACATGAGGGCGAAAATGAACACCGACGCGTGGCAGACATTTACTGCAGGCCCCAGACAGAACACTTACCTAAAGAGCTTAAAATGCTTGCAGCCCCAGAGAAAACGATTTCCTTACAACCTGCAGGGAGCTGTGTCCCCTGGCAGCCAGGCCAGCCTGCCCAGTTGTCGCCGTGTGCCCAGCCCCCGCTCTACCAGTAATCCCAGAGCCGCCGGCACACAACGGGGCCCAGGGCGGTGGGGTGTCATGGGGCTACTGCCTGAAGGACACATGGGTTACACCTGGCCCGACGGCAGCAGGATTTGGGAGCTGGGAGAGTACGCGTGTGCACGGGCACAGGGAGCAAGCTGGGGAAGGTTTCCACAGGACAGACGGCTTGTAGCGGCAGGGGCAGGACATGGACCCGGGTCTGTGGGCTCCAGAGGCCGCTCTCTTCCAGCCCCTCCCACCGCCTCTTATCCTAGGCTCCACGACCTCACAGGGGTGCTGGGAAGCGGGTGCGCAAAGGGCCACGTGAGCAGGTGCCTGTCTGGCAGCCGGCTGCCCAAATGGGCAGTATGACACCCCTGCCCCCTGTCCTGTACCCTCAGGGCCTCTCTGCTGGCAAGTGTGGCCACATGGCATGCTTTGGCCAACAGAATGGGGGCAAGAGTGACATGGGACACAGCCTAAGGGCTGGAGGCCCTAAAAGGAAAAGTGCTGAGCAAGAGCAGAGACCTGGGGCCTAACACAGCCTCACAGCACCCAAGCGTCCCCGGGGCACAGCCTGTTCCGCACGGGGCAGCTAGAACACTGTGGGAACGCAGTGGGCCCTTCCATTAGAGCACGAAAGAGCAGCCCCTTCCTGACCCGCTTTGTGAGGGGACCATTCTGGGTTCTGTTTACGACCAACTAGCCACTGACACACGCTAGCCCTGCACAATTTCCCGACGCAGTGTACTGTGATAACGGGGCGATAAAAGGACCGGAATGGAGGTCTGGGGGCAGGCTCTTTCTTTCCATCTTTGTGCCTTCGGTGACAGGAGCTGGAGTCATGATAAGGCTCCCTGCCGAACCCTGGCCAGGGGGACTGACCCTGGGAGGGAGCCCCTTGGCATGACCTTAGAGGCTGCCAGACCTGAGTCCCCTAGCCGGGGCTTGGGAGCTGGGGAAACAGCCACCCCATGGCCTTTCCTACCAGCCACACCTTCCAGTCCTGCTCCAGTGTGGACGGCAGCAGAGCAAGGGTGATGACTGACTGCGGCCCCCCGCTGAACCCCAAAAGCCTTCGAAGGCACGGGGATTGTTGTTGAGTGTATCTTGCGCACAAGGAACAAAGCCTCCGCATGTGGAGGTGTGGGAAGGTTCCAGGGTTCACTCCCCACTCCGTCTGAGCCGCTGACCACACCCCCTACTGAAGAGCTCCTGCATCACTTCCTGTTCCCGTGAACAGGGATCACAGCTTTGTTCCGAGGAGTAACACAGCACTACGGCGTGGAAGACCGCTGGCACACAGTAGGTGCAATATAAGTGGTGGTGGTGGGGATGGGGAAGACAGTGGACACTCCCGCCCACTCACGTCGCCCCAGCAGCCCCATGCACAGCCCTCTAAGTCCCCCGACTTCCCTCGTGTTTCCATTTCGCTCTTGCAATGACCCTGCGAAGTGCCAGTGACCTCTCATCCCCACTTTACAGATGCAGAAAATGATGCAGAAAGATCAAAGCCTGACCCAACAGGGCCCTGGGGACACAGAGGGGACTTCAGTTCCTCACTCAGTCCCACAAGACACCCCCCTCCACCCACCACTCCCTGAGATGCCAAGGACCGCGGGTCATCAGGTACAGGGAAGACCATGTGAACCTCAAATGCCACGTACACGTGCGGTGTCCCCAGCCCCTGGGACGGCTGGCAGGGTCCATCCTGGCCGGCAGCCAGTGTGACACACAGACCATGCAGGCACTTGAGTTCACACCCAGAGACCAACCTGAGTTCACACGGCAGCTCCAGAGCCAAGCCCATGGATGAGTAACTGTGCCCCTCCGAGCCTCGGTTTCCTCCCCTGGTAGATGGGAGCGGGAGCAGGAGTTGGGGTCGTTGGAAGAAGTCCAGGTAGCAAGGGGCCTGTCACAGGGAAGTGCTGGCTCCATCTTCCCACCCGTGGCGAAGGCTCTAGAACAGCCCAGAGACGATGTGGCCTCCCAGGCATCCAAGAGAGCCGACGCAGCCACGGGGCAGCAGGTCCGAACCAACGCACACACGTGGCAATTTGCAGATTACAGATGGACTTCCGCACAGTGAATTTCATCCCCACCACCGACCTCAGACGCAGGGTCCTTTGTCATAGCCATTCCACAGATGTGAGAGTTGAAGCCCGTGGAGATGTGTGCCGGGCACAAAATCCTAAGGTTCCTGGGAGGTGGGAGCCTGTAGGAGGAGAGCCTCGGACTCCAGCTGGGGCCCTCCACTTTCCTACAAGACAAGGGGCAGCTTCCGTGCCGCCCAGCAGCTGTGCGTTCCTGCGCGCTGTCTACTGTGTCCAGAGCACCTTTTCCTGCTACTGAATGAGAACCTATCAGGGCAAAACCATCGGCTGGCTGGTTTTCAAGCTGGAGTTTCCAAACTCTCCACTTCTGGTGAGCCGCCAGCTATAACAAATGACAAACCCCAGATTTTCTGGGGTCGTCCTGATGTCCACTATCCACACCAACTGCTAGGTAACACATTGAGAAAACACGGTCACGATTTCGGCAGCTTCCCTCTCAGCTCCCGACTGGAGGGAAAGGGTGGAGAAGGCAAACGCCAAGGGGGCCCGAGGCGTTCCTGGCATTGGGGTAGCATCAAGAGGCCACCATCGACTCTGATCCCCCAGCCCTTCCTTACCTGAGGTCGGTGTGATTATCTTCAACTGGCAGGTGCACTGGGGCTGAATAGTCTCTCCCAAATTTCTGTCCACCCAAAATCTCAGAGTGTGACCTTACGTGGAACTAGGATGTTTGCAGATGTGATCAGCTGAGGTCACACTGGGTTAGGGCAGGCCCTAAATCCAACTTCTGGGGTCCTTATGGGAAGAGGAGAGGACAGAGACACGGGGACGATGGCCACGTGAAGCCAGAGGCAGAGACTGGGGAGAGGCAGCCGCGAGCCCAGGAGCAGCAGGAGCCCCCAGGAGCTAGAGAGGCAGGAAGGACCCTCCTCTAGATCCTTAGGAGGGAGCACGGCCCTGCCCCCACCTGGATTTCAGACTGCCGGCTCCAGACTGGGAGAGTGAATTTTTGTCGTCGTGAGCCGCGCGGTTTGTGGTCATCTGCCCCAGGACACCCATGCACTCGGAGAAGGTCAGTAACTGGCTGGGCTCCCTGGGCTTCCGAGCAGCAGAGCCAGGCCCAGTGTCCCAGTCCTCCTTCCGCTCCTGCGGTGCCCTCCCCACCATGTCCACTTCACCTGGCACACCCCCCATTCCCACTTAGAGGCTGCTGATTACCATGAAAGATTTGCAAACGTCCCCACTTCCACCACATCCAAATTAGTGTCATTACAGGAAAGAAGTCCAGATAAAAATACCCAAACCCGGGGAGCGCCCGGGAGAGAATGAGCGCATCTCCGAGCAGCCCGCAGCACCAGCATCTGGACTCGCGGGCAGTCCAGCTGCGGGAGGGCCGCCCACCTTCCAGGCCGGGCCAGGGTCCCCTCCGTGCCAGCTCCAGCCAGCCTGCAAGGTCCCCACTCCCTGCGCCGTGTTTGCCCTTTTCCATCAACCAAACAAAGCAGGAGAGATGCACAGAGCCTTGGGAAAGCGGGTCGGTACATTCTTCCCTCCGTCGCCAAAGAGCGCGGGCGCAGGGGCAGCGGGGGAGGGGGATAAATTACCGTGCGCGTGTCCAGCTGCACCAGGATGTAATAAAATGAGTTGCTAAGATACGAGTGCCAAAGAAGTTCATTAAAGGACACTTTAAACCAAGCTGCCAGACTCTTCTCCCTTTAAAGGCTACTTATTTGGTCCCGTCCCTCGTGTTTATAATTAGATCGACAATATGAGAGCGGCGGTCCCCATTCGAGCCCACTCAGCAGAACTTGTTAATAAAATAACTTCAACAAGGCGCTGACTTCGGCCGGGGCGCCAGGGGTGCGGGGCGGCTGCGGCCCGTTTTATTTACAGGAATATATTTGAGTTCTACTTACTTATCTAAACGAGAACGGAATGTTCCTGAAGAACCTCAACGGCCCTCCAGCAGGGAGATCGACCGCTTTCCCCTAACAGGGGCTGGTGGGGAGGGGGTGTCTCTAGGGCCCAGAACCGCCGACTCTCAGGGCTCGCTATCAGACGCTCCTGTCTTAGCACCTGGAGGTCACGGAAGCTGGGCGCTCAGTGCGCGGACGCCACACGAGACGGTGACTGGGGAGGTAGAGGCAGGACATGATTAGATCACGACCCAGTATGACGGAGCTGTGAAGGGGCACTGGCCCAGACGAGGGACACCAGCCCGCCTCACCTAGGCCCGGATGATGGAGAGGAAAGAAGCGGGGCGTGGGGAAGGGAACTCGGAAAGGCCATCAGAGGACGCACCACGGAGACACAGCTTGGATCTGGCTGCAGGGGTGTCCCCCTGGGCCAGCAGCATTTAGAAAAGGCCTTAATGCACGTACTACCCACACCCGCACTCATGAGATCTCACGGATGCAGGAACTTTCTGGTTTCTCCCGAAGTGTCAAAGGAGCAGGCCACGGGGTGATGGGTGACGGGTGGTGCTGGGCCATGCTGCCCATGCCCCCACAGCAGGGCATGGGCTCTCCAGGGGGCCCGGCCCTCAGCAGGACCATGCACTGGCCTGCGGGGTCAAAGTTCGTGATTCTGCATTAGTGAGTGCATCTCAGATCGTAATTAGACGGTTCCAGAATCCTTGATGCACCTTAGCATTTCGGAACAGGATCTCAGTGTAGGGAGAACCAGCCTGGTCTCCCATCTAATTGCCATTGGTTGTTGCTTCCCCTTGGCTGGTTAGGTGCTGGTGGACAAAGGACTTAGAACAACCAATTCTATCCTGGGACAGCACATGAGGGAATTTCTCCAGACTTGGGAGTTAAAATCGCCCATCTGGTAACTTCTACCTTTTATTCAAAATTCTGCCCCATGGAAGGGCTGCTCCCTCTTACACGTTATAGCCAATTGACTATTTAAGGGGAGGGATCAGTCGTACTGGAGAGGACAGCCCCACCCCCACCCCGTCCCATCAGCTCCCTGACCTCCCTCACACTCACCTGTCACTCTCTCCCAGCCACACCAGCCTCCACTGGTAAAGCCAGGCACACCCCACCCCAGGGCCTTTGCACAGGCTGTTACCTCTGCCTGGAACACTCTTCCTGCAGAGAGCCATGAGGCTCACTCTGCCAGCTTCTGCAGGCCTTTGCTCCACAGCTACCTTCTCAATGAAGGGCTTAAGTCACCGAGAGCTCTGTCACCCTGTTCCCTTCGAGCCCCCTCCCTACGCTGAACACCCCAGACCCCCAGGCCCAGCTCCTGCTTTAGATGTAGGCCACAGGTGGCTCCTTGCAACCACCCTGTGACATGCCCACCGGCTGGTGCCGCAGCCATAACCGCGTTCAGGACCCCTCTGATCTCTGCCCACGATGATGCCCACAACTGTCCTGTCACTTCTCCCGTCAAGCCAGGACGAGCCCCTGGAGGGGCCTTCTTGAACAAATGTCCCCTCGGCGGTGGCAGCTGGGAGGAGGCTGGCAACGTGGGCAAAGAAACCTCTGCATTCAGTGGGGCTGTCAAACTGCAGTTTAAGAACTAATTCTGGCATTTATCTGTGGTGCGTTTATTACCACCGAGACGAGACGCATTAATCACAGAGAAGAGTTGGTATCACTGATTGTAGGAAATGCTGCTTGTCACTTTGTAACCTGCATCTCACGTTAAATTCTGGATCACAGTCTCTTATATGTATATATTTTTAATTGCATTCTCAAGTTCATTTACATGCGCAGATTGGCTTTCCGCCTGAATGACATCAAAGAGAAACACATCTCCCGCTCTTTCTCTCTCCCCTGCCCCATCCCTGCCTTTTTCTCTTTTGGGGGGCAAAAAGCCTCTCCCCAGATCGATTACAGTATCACCCAGGGGCAGCCTGCTGGCGTCCCCCAGGGAGACCCAAGGGACCTCTCCCAACGGCTGTTTCAAGTAACTTTTTGCTGCTTCCACGCAAGGGAAGAAAAGGCAGCCATGATTTCCCCTAAGGACAACCACTCCCCTCAAATTGCAATCTCTTCGCACCTTTTCCGTTTAGGAGGGGTGACTCTCCCCACGCAAGCCCACAATCAGTCTCCGAAGGCGGGAGCGCGCGCGGGCGGACTGGGTCACAAACACCCCTGCAGGGACTCTTTCTGCACCAGCTTTTTGAAACTTACCTGCACCTCGAGAGCCGCGGTCTGGTTCAGTGAGTTTCATAAAATGGGCAGTTCCGGACTGTGCTGGGTGCTGCCAATGCTGCCTGTCCCCTACTTGTGCCAATCAGGGGTCAACTGCTCTTAAAGTCTAAGGACAGGGGACATCTTGTGCAAAATCCCAGCACGTCACACTGTGGACCCCCCACCAGGATGCTTCTCCCCCAAAAACCCTCCAATGAATGAAAGGTAACTGTTTGAACAAAAACAACAGGCAATTCTTGTGTGACTGCGAGGTGCGGTCAGGAAGACCGGCGTCCCCCGGGGCTCGTTCTGGTTCCTGGGTGCCATCCCCATCCCCCGCTCAGGGCCTCAGTTTCCCACATGTGACATGGGGGCTTGATAGAGGTGCCCCCCAACGCCCCCCACGGCTCTCCCATCTTGTGCTTTGAGCCGTCATGCCAAGTCTGGGGGGACACACACCCTCAATTTTCACCAAATCCCAAATTCATGACCCAGGGCCAGCTGTGGCCACACGAATCCATGGAGACAAGAGCAACCCAGAGGTTTCCATCCCGACAAAAAGCCATCTACTTCTCCATGGCAATAACATCTTTGGGGTGCTGCCAGCTTTCTGCCTCGCGCATTATGGTTGATAAAGTGGTGCTGCTAACAGCTCCCTCTAACTCCACGGCCCCGCTGCATGCTGGGAATTACGCCAGGCACTTGGGACGCGCATCCTCACTAATCCTCAGGACAACCTTGCCTGGGAAGCAGCATTATCCCCACTTTGAGATAAGGACCGAGCCACCTGCCCCTGCTATTGTAATGACGGGGAGGTGGAGGAGCCACTCAGCTTTGGACAAAAAGAACCCTAAAATCCCCCGAGGAAGCACTTCTTTCTGCTGTGTTTTAACACAACCAACACAGGTGCCAAGCAAAAAAAAAAAAAAAGAAGAAGAAGAAAAAGAAAGAAAAAAAATGAAGCACGGCCCATCGGAGACCGCACGGGACGCCCACTGTTGGCAGTCGGAGGCTGGAGCCAGGACGGAGCTGGACCAGCAATTTTTCACTGCGCTCTGGAAACTGTTACTACTGAACAATAAGTAACCACCAATAAAAAAAACAAAACAAAACAAAAAAACTTAAGGAAGCACGTTAGTTCCTTTGGAAAACAGAGGCCGTTTCCAAATCAGAAGATGCCTCCACATTTCACTGTGAAATAACACTAAAAACGAGAAGAATCCCGGTAGCCGAGCCAGAGGGGGCCAAGGTGGGGCCGACAGAGCGGAGGGTGGGGAGGAGAGTGTGCTTTGGGGCCAGTCCGAATCTCAGCTTCCACCCTGCACAGACCCCTCCCTGCACCCAGCCTCCTGCCCACGCCCCACCCTGGTGTCCCATGCAGGACTGGATGCAGACCCAGGGTCCCTCCGAAGCTCTATGATCTTGTACTTCGGAGTAAAGCTCCCACTCATCAGCACGGACCAGCTACCCTTCATTCAGCAGTGCTTGTCCCTGACACGCTAACTTTACTTAACTTTTATCTGAATGCATGTCCCGGACACTTGTCTAACTCCTGGCATGAAGTGCTGCCATCCTTCCCTCCACACTCCAGTGGAGGGGTGAGGACCATGAGGCCCAGAACTGGATTACAGCCCCTCCACTCAACAACGCCTGTGTCATGTCAACAAGCCACTCGATCTCCCTGGGCTTCAGCCTGTTCTCAATAAAATGGGTCAGGAGCTGGCCTTCCCCAAAGGGCTATGTGAACAGTGAATGGGTTGGTCCGAGAGAGCCCTGGGAGGGGCTTGGCTCAGGCTAGCCTTGAGCAGGATGGAGAATCAGAAGAGGACGGCCAGGTCCCACCTGCTGAGGACCCGGGGCTTCTCTCTCGTGTCACTTCTTGAGCACCTCCCGTGTGCCACTCTCTGCTGCCTGACCTGCGAGGGGCTGTAATTCCCACTTTACAGCTGCCGAATATGGAGCAGCCACAGGAGGACGGCGCTGGGTCTACAACTCCCGCCTGTCCAGTTGCAAAGCCTGTGCTTAACCTCTTTGTTACATGCCTCTCGGACACAGAAGTTAAAAGCCTTCTTGGCGGCCCTCTTCCAGAAGGGAAATCAAATTCAGAGTCCTAGCTCCTTAAACAGTGCACATTTCAAACAGCGTAGCCATGCTGTACCCTCCTCCGGAAACCCGCCTCTTCCCCCGAAGTCCTGCTGCATCTGGGGTAAAGGCCTCGGAGGCTGAGCAGACAGATACCCCCCCAAAGGGGCCTCCTCAAGTCCCCCGTGTGTCACCGACGCTGCTCGCGGCAAGAGCCCACGCTGCCAGGGAAGGTAGGCTCTTGCTCGGGCCCAGCGGCCAGCTCCAGCGGGTGACCAGGCAGCGGCGCGTTTAGCGTGAGCTCATCCAAGGGATGTGAAAATGGCAGCAAGCCCGTGACTCGGTTCCTGGACAGACAAAGGTGTCGGAGGAAAAACTTGCTAAATCACAGGGCTAATCATCATAGCCAGCAGCTCTAATGAGGCACCGTGGGATTACCAAAGTTATTATCAGTCATCTCATTGAAAAAATTCAAAGCTAATTGAAATCAATTGTACAGCTCCGTCAGCAGCTGTTTTAAGAGGCTAAATATCAAAGCGAACCTTGGACTGGCTGGAGAAGGCAGCACAGCCAACGTCAACGTCCACCAGGAGCCACGGGGCAACAGGACACCCTCACTTGGAAAAGAATGTGCGGAGCCGTCCTGAGCAGCAATGCAAAGCTACGGGCTCCCCCAGGTGCAGGGCGGGGCTCAGCAGGCGTCTCCTGTGGTCACGGATGCAGGAACCACAATTCCCTTCAATCAACCTCTTCGCTTCCTGGTTGAGATAGGTCCTTTTACTACACCCACTTTATGGATAGGAAGCTCAAGGAAGTCCCAGGCTACTCAGCCAGGTGTGGGGAGCTGGGATATGAACTGCGGCGTAGGAATGAAGGGTCTCTGCTCTTGCGGCTACCTCGTGTTTGACTCTACGATGCAGGGGCCCATCGGCGATGAGGCAGTGGCTACAAGAGAAGGCACCGTCTCGGTGGTCCCAAACTGTCTGACCTTGGGAAGCTGCCCTTCTCTGATCTGTCCAGCAGGAAAGATTCCCCTGCCCGGCCTGCCCCCAAGTCCTGGGATTATCCTGACAATCAAATAAAAAGCATCAAAGAGGGGATGGAACAGACAGGTCCATCGAAAAGTATGGTGCGGCAGCCATAGAACTGTGTCTCTGTGCAATCTGTCTCTCTGCTTCTCTACAGGAGATCCCCAAGCACCCCATCAGAGCACAGCATCCCACCTGCTGCCCCAGTGAGCCCGGTGGCTGGACATCTCATGCAGACACCTCACCAGGCTTGAAGGGACAGGAAACGGCAGATACACCTGTCTCCCCAGCTATCTGTGAAAATGTTTGCAGAGCCCGCTGAAAGCATTTTGTAAGTGTAAAAGCCTTATAAAAGGAGACGTCACTGCTACTGATACCACACCACCCACCATCACCTCCACGTCCCCAGTATTTGGTGGATGCTCGTTCAATGTTCGTGGGATTGAAGCGAGTTCTTCCCAAGACAGATGTGCACAATACAGTGTCAAGTGTAAAAAGCCAGTTGAGACACGGTACGCTTAGCGCCCGCACTGTGCGTGTTTACCCATGTTTCGGACGTTTGTGTCTGCACGGCACATGCCCTGCTCTCATCCCCAAGCCAGGATGGGGCGGAAAGAAGGCGGCTTGTGTGTTTAGACCTTCAGGTTCATACCTTGAGCCTTTTTCCGAGCAAGCATGTGTTGCTTTTACAATAAAAACTTTTTTGAAAGCAGAATTCTTCTTTATCTCCTCGTTGTTAAGAGAAATAATAAAAAGAACATTGCTCACCACCTGCCTTAGCTAAGATTTGACTTCAGGAGAATGGTGATTATTTTCTTAGTTCAAAACAAATCCTCTCATTTTCACTACGTAATCCCGAAAAGTTATTCACTGACTTATATCATGTATGTATTACATACACTTCATATATATTTATTGTTACACATTGACACTTCCGGTACTGATTTCCCTTATCGTATACTTTATAGCAAAAATAAAAGCGATAATACAAACGTAACTGATAAACGCGCGTCCTTGTATACGTACGTACACACACATACTTTTTTAAACCAACTGACCAGAGTTGCTAATTAGGTTTCCAGAAGCGCCACCCCTCCCAACTAATTTCTCAGCTCTAAGAAGTTGAGGCAGGAGGAAGAGGATCACCAGGTGGCCCCCTGCCCTCGCAGCCTGTTAGGTGCTGGTCACCAAGGGCTACGGTGCCAGCAGCCTCCCAGCCTCCTCCCCCATGTCACGCACGGGCCCCACCATCCATGCGAGAGCCTCCCTATGCAGGCGACAAACATGTAAAGAGCTCAGATAGTCTGGGTGGGCCAAGCAGGGAGGGAGTTCAGGCCTCCTTTCCTCTCCTCCCTTCCCACCTGCCCCCAGCACCATTCCTGCCCCTTCTTGACCGGTCTGCACTAATGACCCCTGGCTATTTCCAAGCCTACGGTATAAAATCCAGGCCCTTCACCCCGGCGAGTGATGCCTTTCTTGCCCTGGTCCCAGCTCGCCTTCTCTGATGGACATCTCCTGCTCTCTCCCATGGTCTTACTGCCAGAAAGTTCACAGCACCTGCTCGTTTCTCCAGGCCATTGTCCCTTAGTGGGCTTGGCCACCAGCTTCTCCCATCCACAACCCCAGGTGTCCTCGAAGATCCCTGCCCCAAACTCCCTCCAGGAAGCTACTCTCAGTCTCCAGGCCAGGAACAACACAGGTGCTCCCACAGCGTGATTTTCACAGAACTTTTCTGGGATTTTTCTGGAAACACGGTTATCTATGCCTTACGCTTTGGTGAGGTTTCCAACAGCAGGGAGCTGTGTGTCTTACTCATTTCTATGTCTGCTCATTTCTAACATACGATAACCTGCCTTTTATCGATCGCATGCCCACTATAGGCTACAGATTCGGCTAGGACCGTTTGGTAAATCACTGCTAATTCTCATGCCCATCTTGTTACGAGGTCACGCACTTGCTCAACAAATCCACACTCAGTCCCTACAAAGCACTGCCTTGAGAATACAGGGGCAGAGAATACGGGAGATGGGGCCGGCGCCCTTCACGGAGCTTACAGTCTAGCACAAAGCAGACAGGAAAAGATCGAGAGAGACAAGAGCCAGCACCCTCTAGAGGTAAGGAGGGAGACGGGAGAGCGCCCTGAGCGGAGACCAAGCAGAACATACCAGAAAGGACAAAAGGAGATGCCATCCGTTATTCACATGGCCAAGAGAAGGAAACAACCCAAACGCCCATCAACTGGTGAACAGCCAAGCAAACTGGTCTATCCGTACAACGGAATATTACTGAGACGCAAAAAGGAACGAAGGGCCACCACCTGCTACCGCTCGGACGACCCCTGAAAACTTTACACTCAGTGAAGCGAGCTGGTCATAAACCGCACATAGCGTGCGATTCCACTCACAGGAAAGCCAAAACAGGCGACTCTCTAGAGACAGGAGGCAGATCAGTGTTCATTAGGGCTGGGCGGGGGTGGGCAGCCAGGGAGAGCCAGGGGGGGGGATCTCTTTGAGAGATGGAAATGTTTTAAAATTGATGGCGGTGACAGTTGCAAATCTCTGTGAATATACCAAAAAAACCACTTAACTGTGCATTTTAAATGGGTGAATGATACGATAGGTGAATTGTACTTCAATAAAGCTGTTTTGGGTTTTCATGGTGGTGGTTTTTTTGTTTTGTTTTGTTTGTGTTTTGGTGTTTTTTGTTTTTTACAGGGGATTCAGTGAGGTGGCTACTGCCATCTTCCAACTAAGAGATGATGGGGGGAGGGGCAGAGTGATGGGGGGTCTGGGGGAGGGGAAGAGGGACTCCAGGAACAGGGCGCAGGTGAGTATGGAAGGGCGGGGGACATGGGCTGTTGGGCGGTAAGGGGGGTGGCGGGTCAAGCCAGGGCTGGGGGCTGCTGTCCTAGTCCATACTCTTCCCTGCAGGGCCTGGAACGTGGAGCTTTGGGACACTTTTCTCTTGAGCCCGTAATGATGCTATCAGAAGCCTGAGAACTTCCACTCGAAGTCAGAAAGATGAAAACGTACCCTCCTGGATAAGGACAGACTTGAAGGAAAGCTGGGAAAACGGCATGTCCTTTTACCAAAGGACTGCAAATGATCAGGAGCTTTCGGAATAAAACCCAGCCTGCAATTTTGTTCGGTGGATACTTCCCAGGCGGAGTCCCTCTGGTGTCCAGTGTGGCTAGTGAATCACGGTGAAGACATGATTCAGCGCCCGGGTGCGTGCCACATACATAATACCCTTCAAGAAGATATAGTTTTATTGCTGCACTAAAGGACAGCCCCTCAGAATCCTGAGTCCATCAAATCGATGGATCGAGCGGCACGAAAGACCCCAAGTTCACCTCTGAGGGGTCTCTCTCTCTCTCTCTCACGAGGCCACACCAGCCCAGCCGGGCTGCAGTTACCCACAGAAGGCTCTTCTCCCTCTGTGCTGAAGCCTAACTTCATGAAGCTCAGGTCTGGAGATGCCCGCTACACGTGGCACCCAAATGTTGTGCTGAGAACTCCAAAGAGGGAAGGGGAAAAAAAAAACCACCCAGTATTTATGATGGGTCTGTTATTTACACGGAAGTGCTTGTTGCTTGACAATTTAGATAACAATGTTACTGCCTCTCTGCGTGTGCCGCAAATTCATGGCGTAAAACCATTGGAGCAACTAATGGGGTCTTCACACATCATATCTCGTTAAAAACGAGGGGTCTGTCCTCCACTGGAATTCAAAACCTGGCAGCCAGGCGCGGCCACACCTGGCAATGCGGCCTGGCCAACACTCAGCTCTGACCAACTCCCCACACCTCCTTTTTTTTTTTTTAAAGGAAAATATATGAACTCCGTTTTCAAACAGCAGGGTCCTATGGAAGCTGGTTTCCTGTTTATCCCCCAATCCACCGATGGTGGGAGACACACCGGAGAGTTATACAGGATTTGTATCTCTCTACTTCTAACCGACAACCAACCTATTTACTTCTATGAGTCCTTGATAAATATCTTGAAACACTTGTCCATGTTTCTAGAAATCACTGAAAAAAATTCCAGTGTCAAGGGCATGAATGGGAAATTGATGGCTGGGCACCAAAAGATATTACTCAGCTGCTATTGTATTCCTAACAGATGTGGATAATGGGGTCATCCGTTCGCTTTACTATCTAGTTCATCATCCACGTATGCACTTTTAATTGAAACTTAACCTTTACATCCCACATTCCAGGCAGGAGCAGCACAAAAACACATCTCTGGAAGTGTAAATGGCATGAGTTTCTTCCCGAGCAAATCCAGACATGAGCACTACCTTTAATTTTATGTTGAGTAAAAAACAAACTCTAAAATACTGGCCTTTTCATACCTGCTCCCACATTTCTGCTACTCCCGGGCAGGTTCCGAGGTGACCAAGCCGAGCCCTGCTGCTCCTCTTCCAGACCCTGGGCGCAGCCCAGAATCACCTCCAGGAGCTTGTTCATGGACCTTTCTCCAGCTGAGCTGCCAATCACCACCAAACTCTCCCAAGGAGGGAGAGCCGAGTAAATGTTAAGTCTACCCAACTCATTTCATAGGTGACCTCTGAAAGATTTCACCGCGGAGCTTGGGAGAGACAAGGCAGCTTTATTAGCATGCTGCACCACGGCCTCGGCCCCCTCCCCTCCCTCTTTTACGAGCCCTTGTTATATAAAATGCCACAAAGGGAAAAGGAAAAACAACAGACAGTTCCAAACACAAGTTCCGATGGCCAGGCCCAACACTGGCTGCTTACGAGATGTTCTATTCAGTCATTTAAGAGAGAAACATTTTTAAAAGGCCGGAGAACAAAAGTTTTCCTTGTTTCCTTTCTTTTTGAACACACACTCAACACACACAAAAAGATGGAGGTACATTCCATTCGCAAGCATCTTTCCTTTCCTGAGTTCAAATTTAAAGGCAAAGGCAGACTGGAGTAGGACAGCTCCGCTCCTTCCCCGAAGCTGCACCGGAGCCTCCAAACAGAATTTTCAAATGTTTCTCTCAGCCTCATCTAAATTCCGGCATGACAGATAATAAATAGCTACTCATTTACTATCATCATAAAATTTTAAACAGCCTTGAAACACTTGCTACAATACAGAAAAAATGATCAAACCCAAGCTCTGAAAAGCCACTCCAATAGTAAAACTATTGCCACGTAGAAACACACATAAAGACATTGTTGCAATAAAAGCTGCTGGATTACTGGATTCTCTCTCCCTCTCCCTCCCTCCCTCCCTCTCTCTCTTAAATCTTCCACTCAGAGCGTAAGAGTCAACAACTTGCCGTTTTACCCAGTGAAAAAAGGGCTTAGCAACCCTCAGCTAGCACACTGTACCGGATTTGGTGATGGGGTTCTTTTTCTAAAAAAAATAATAAAGTATCTGATTTGATTCTACACAGTGATTAAACATCTTTGTGCTCAGCGAAGGGTCTTCCAACCCCTCCCCCTCCAAAAATGGCATCAAAGCAATCAAAATGGTAATGCCGGGCCTGGGTCCCCTCCCCCCGCGAACTCCCCGACTTCGCCGGGGCCGCGCGCCGGACCCCCCTCCGGCGGGAATGGAAGCTTCCACGCCTGGACGGGGGCGCGGGCCGGGCGGGCGGGCACGCGCGGCCGGGGAGGGGGGGGCCGCGGCACCGACAGAAAGGGGTTAATGCATTCGTCCCAACCCTCCCGTCCAGCCGGGCGCCCCCGACCAGGCGCGGACCCGCGGGGACAGCCATCTTTCTTTCCGCAGCCCCGGCCCCCTCCTCTTACGCGCGCCCCCTCCCACCACTTTTCAACTTTAAAGACTCGAAATTTACACCCGGCCTCCGAGTTCTCCCGCTCCGCGGTCGCCGCCACCCCCGCCGATCTCGTCCAAGTCTCTCCCTCCACCGAAAACCCCTCCGGGGAGGGGGCATCGGATCCGCGGCCGGGAGTTGGGGGAGGACGGAGGGGGGCCACCTCAGCGGCCGCGGCGGGGGCGGGGGCGGGGGCGGCGCTGTCCAAGTTTGGTGCTGACGGCGGCGGCCGGCATTCCGAAGGAAGCGCGATCGATGGCCAGGGGGCGCGGCGGGGCGGGGGCGGGCCCGCGGAGGGGAGGGGCCTCGGGGAGGGGCGCCGGCGCCCCCGCCCCCGCCAGCCTCGGAGCCCCGGGAGCGCCATTGGCTGCGCCGCTCAAAGTTCTCGGCTCCGGGCGGCGCGGAGAAGGGGCGGGAGCGCGTGTGCGGGGAGCGGGGCGCGCAGGGGGAGGAGCGGAGGGGGAGGGGCGCGAGCGGCGGGGAGGGAGGGGGCGGGGGCGCGCGGCCGGCCGCGCTCTGGCGGCGGCATCTGTTCGTGGTGCTGAAACCCCGAGCGCTGAGCTCAGCGCAACTAAGTCACAATGGACAACTTTTCCTCCCCGCAGGGGCCGGGAGGGGGGTCGGCGGCCGTGCCCCCCGCCGCGAGGCGCTCGTCGGGTGTCCCAATCTATGCCTGAAGGCCAGAGACCAAAGTTGGGGCAGAACTAGGGGGTCCTGGGGGCGCCTTTCTTTTGTTCCCCGGGAGCTGGCGTCAGGTTCCGAGAATAAAAAGTGATGCTGGAGAAGTGGAGGGGAGGGGGGAGCCCAGAGGAACGATTCTTTAAATCATATTTGCAATGGAATCCAGAAATCGTTTCCAAAGAGTTTGGTGTCCAGGCCCGAAATACCAACCCCCGCCACCCCTACCCTCACACCGGCGTGAAGTGGGGGACACCGAGCAGGGAGGAATTGCCACATTCCAAAAACATGTCCACCAACTCAAAATGGACGCCGGGCTGCTCGCCGCCTTTTGAGTGCAGCTTCTCTCTTTCGGCCACTGCCGGAGCCTTGCTCTTCCCCCTCGGCCTCCAAGAACCCAGCTCCTTCTTTCCAGAAAAGGGGGGGCGGGTAACTTTGAGGGTTGCAGATAGACTCCTTTGGGAGTCTGAGCGTGCGGCGCCGAGGCCGTCACTTTTTAGGGTGCTGCCAAAGTACCGGGCGACCCCTCCTCCCCACCGCGGGCGGAGTTGGGGGGCGCAGTCTCCAGCTCGCTTACTTGTTTGTCGTTGAGCGCGGCGATCCGCGGCTGCCTTTCGTGGAGCTGCTTCTTGAGGTCGCCGTTCTGCGGAAACACGGAGGAGCGGGCTCAGGCCGGCCGCCCCGGGGGGTCAGGTTACGTACCGTTCTTACCTGGGTGGCGAGTTCCACGGCGAGCGCCTCAGGCCGGCTCTGCAGCTCCATCCCTGCAACTTGGGCAGCACTTTGCGCTCACTTTGGCCCCGGCTCCCGGGAAGTTGCGCGACTCCGCGGGGGCGGGAGCGGGCGGGGGCGGACCTGGCCTCCGGGAGGGGGGGCACACCAGCCCCCTTCCCCAAGGCCGAACGGGAGGGAGGGGGGTCTGGCAAGGGGGAAGAAAGGCGGCCGGGAGCTGCGGCGCCGAGCCCGCGGCCGCTCCAACTCCTCAGGCTGCCCGGCAAGTTGCGCCGGGTCCCCGGGCCGCCCGCGCTGGCCCGCGCATGGCCCCCAGGCGCCGGGAGCCCCGCGCAGCCCCGCGCAGTCCCGCGCGCGCCCGCCCCGCCGCCACCACCGCCCGCGCGAGCCGCCGGCCGGCAGGGACTATATTTCCTCCGGCGCGCGCCTGGATCTCGCTGGGCCTCGGCAAAGTTGTGCCTCGGCGCGATGCTAATTCGGCAGTGCCCGGATGGAGCGGGCCGGGGCGGCGGGGGGCGGTGCCGGAGCCCGCCGCCCGCCCCGCCCCCGCCCCGCCCGCGCGTGCGCACTGCAGCCCCGCCGCAGCCCGGCACCCCGACCCGAGAACAAAAGTGGCGGTGCGAAGGGGCGCAAACTCGCCGGCCCGCGGCTTGGGGCTGCCGGCCCCGGGGCCGTTGGGGCCGGACGCCCCTCCGTCTTTCCGCCCCCGCGCCCGGCCGGACGCGAGGAAAACGGGCCGCGCAGCCCAAGGCCGGGGTTGTAGATACTTTCTAGTGGGAGGAAAAAAATGTACATTTTATCATTTCTTTTCTGCTCTGGCGCTCGGTGCTCCCTCTCTTCCCCTACTTCCTCCTCCCTGCTCCTCGGCAGCCTCCTCCTACTTTAAATTGTCTGCCATCCCCTCCTGCCGCCCTGCACACCAGCGCGGCTCCTTGGGAGACTGCCTTAGTCCCATCTCCAGATTCCCCCACCGCCTGATGGCCACCGTGTTGTTTAAACAGTATGAAAATTGATCTCTTGACTGTTCCTTTAATGGTTGTTTTGTTTTGTTTTTTACACTCACAATTAAACTCTCAACAGATGTCA